>NC_044041.1:176860573-177460573 GCF_901765095.1 Microcaecilia unicolor | reverse complement strand
AGTGAGGAAGGGAGAGGTGAACTCCGCCGGAAGTGCGAGTAGTGAGACCCTTGTATGGGATTACGAACTGCAAAGGAAGCTACTGGAACACGAGTCCCCAGTTTTGGTGGGGAACTCAGGAAGAACAGCAGAGGTGAACCTAGAGACGATATGGCTGGTGTTGAAGAAAATGGAGGCTTCTTTACAGGAGTCCCGAGGCGAAGTAAGTGCTCTAACTACTAATGATTGGTGAATTACAAGGTACAGTGGAAAAGATCCAAGCTGAACTCTCAGGTAGAGTAAAAAAAAACTTACAAGAAGAAGTAGACCAATTTTCTGAATTTAAGGCATCTGTTGTAAAAGATAAAGTTTTCATTCACAATAAAATTGAACAAATTGAGAATTACAACAGACGACTAAATTTAAGGATTTTGAACTTTCCAAAATCACCTGGAACCTCGCCTCTAGATATGTTTAAAAGACATTCAACTGAGATATTAAAGTTGCCTCAGGAAGCGTTTCCTCCATTAAATAAAATTTATTATTTACCTCAGAAGAAAGGAAAGGGGTCGGGTGAACTAGGTGTTGCTGGAGATAAAAGTTTGGACTTGGAGAACATATCGGCAATATTAGAACAATTATTGGAAGCTATTTCGCAGAGAGTGACATTATTAGTCTCGTTTGTTTTCGATCAAGACCTTAATGCAATGTTACGCTTATACTTCCAAAACTCTTCTACTCTATTGGCTGGTGCCAAAGTTTGGATGTGTCAGGAAGTTACGAAAACCACTCAGCAGAAAAGGAAAATGTTCCTGGAGATGAAACAAAAAACTTTGGAAGTGGGAGGATCGTTTCTACTGGCCTATCCTTGTAAATGTATAGTTCGGTTAGGTTTAACGAAATATGTTTTTTTCTCGTCATTTGAAAGTCTTTCTAGGTTCTAAAAGCTTGAATTATAATGTCTGAGTTTGAGAGCGCATGAAGCCGTACCTTGATTTAGAATATGTAAGAATCTTCTCTATTATCTATGACTACCCCCCTTTTAATTTGGTGGTCTAAGGAAGCAGGATAACTAAGTTTAATTTATAGGAAAGAACAATGGTTATTTATATTATTCTTTGTTAATTCTTCTTTAATTATCGGAAGTAACTAGTATCTTATATAATTCAACGCTCAATATCGTGCTGTATTGCTTTGACATTGTAATATATTACTTGTCATTTATTTTGAAAATTATAAATAAATAAAATTTTTACAGGTGGTCAAGAGCTGTTGGTACTGCTTAGAATGACAGCCACGGTATAATAACACGTTCTCTACCCGTATGTAGAAACAGAGATGATCACAAAATGAAGTTCTCGGATAAGATCCCTGGGTACGGTACCGCTTTCTCCTCATGATCTGCCATAGTGCTACTGCTAGCTTCTACTGGTGTTGCACAGAACCATCACTTTCTAAAACTTCCTGGATGCCATACGTTTTTCAGACTCCCACCCTCCCAACTTTCCGTCGAAGAAATTCAACCAGGGAACTCATTTACTTGCAAAGGGTTTTGGAAAAGGGAGTCCGACAACCACTGACGACTCTGCTGTCTCCAGAAAGCCATTATAACACCCCCCCCCCCAAAAAAAAAAAAAAATTGCATGCCGGTTGCTCAACACCAATGGGATTTGGACCACCCTTTGTGCTGTCTCCCCCCAGAAGTAAGGAATCTGGACCCTCCTTCACTTTGGGAACAGTGTTAAGCCCATTGTTTATAGAAAAGCGCCTAGCACTTTTGCACATAAATGCCAATCACTGGTCATTTACGTGCATACGTGCACCAATTCTATACATTAATGCATGTATATGACACCTAAATTTAGGCACCTCTTCTAGTATGGTCCTTAATTTATCTACTGTAACACTCCAGAGTCTCCAGCAGAGAAAACGCAAAACCAGATTGATTCAGCTTGGAGTGACCAATGGTTCTGACTTGTGAGGCTAAACCTAAGCTAACCTAAGTGCTGGATTTAACTAGGGTTACCATATATGCCGTGATAAAAAAAAAAGGATACCTGCCACACCCCCACCACACCCGTCACACCCCTATCATGCCCCCTGACACATCCCCACCATGCCCCTGCACCACAGTGTCACCTTGACCCCCCCCCCCCAAGAAAGCCAGATTCCCTCTCTCGCCCCATGTCTGTCCCCTCCCCAATCTTTTTTCAAGCCTCCCTCCACCCACCTTTTTTTATAGCTCAATCCATCCACATCCCCCCTCCTCCTGTCCCATATCTTTTCATGCCTGGTGGTCTAGTGGCCACTTTGGGGCAGGAAACAGCCCCCTGCCTGGTGCTGCCGCAGATCTCTTGCTCCTGGCGCCACTTCAAAATGGCTGCCGAGAGTTCAAGTGGTGACCTCGCAAGACTTCTGCAGAAGTCTCCCGAGGCTGCATCTTGAACTCTCGGCAGCCATTTTGAAGCGGTGCAGGGAGCGAGAAGTCTGCGGCAGAGCCGGGAAGGAAAGAAGGGGCACTTTTGTGCCCTGAAGAAGCTACTAGACCACCAGGGCACAACGATAAGGTACAGGAGGGGAGGGGAAGACAGGACACCCTGAGGCCCACTTGCTCGCCCACAAGCTAGCCTGCCCACAAACCTGGACAAACGGGCAAGCTGGCAAAACCCACCTGGACGTCCCATGGTGTCCTCATAAAGAGGACGTAAAACTCCCTCCCCCACCCCAGCCCCATATGCTGAAACATATAGCTCTTGCTTTTCTTAGGGCCACAACTACTCAATTTTGAAGGCGGGGTGTTGGGGAAGAAGGAGGGTGTAAAACCAGGAGTGGATCAACCTGTCCTAAAAACAGAGCCACCAAGTCATCCTATTCAGAAAGGTTTATATCCCTTTTGACTGGGGAACACATCCAAGGGAGGATTAACTGCAGAGCTGCCAATTTACCCACTTCTAGAAGGGATTTTTAGGCCACTCCTGAATTTTGACTACCGTATACTGATGTCAGTGGGTAGAATCAGGGACTACAAATCCCACAGTACTTTGAGGTGCAAGTTAAAAATCAGGACTGGTCATAAAATCTCCCTCCTGTAACTTGGCAGCTCTGTGGGTGGGCCCTAGGTAAACCAGTGCAATAGGTCCCTCATCATAATATAAAATATATTTTAGAACTCTCAAAATGGGGCCTCCTGTGGTTCTCAATGCAGAGGACTATCAGCAGAGGAGGAAACAGCACATAAGAAGTGCTGTTTGCAAATTCCTCTTGCCAAGGGAAGGACAGTGCACAGGGGGAGCAGGGAAGCCCCTCCCCTCTTCTTTCTGGAAGCAACTGACTAACCAAAAACCTGCCCTCGGAGCCACTCAATTAAACATCTGAGAGGGCCCCTCCTAAACACTTGGGCTCTAGGCCCATACCTAGTTTGCCACTGCCTTAATCCTGCCCTGAACATACCTGCAACTTGACGGACTCAGGCAACGTCATCTGCAGCAAGCCTTCCTCCAGTCCCTCTTCTTCCTCCTTGGTCTCAGTTGCTTTCTCTCCTGCTTCTTCCAGCGCCTTCTCTTCCACCTCTGCCTCCTCCTCTTCCTTATGCTCCTCCACCTCCACCTCCCTCTCCTCTTCCTCCTCCTCCTCCTCTTTTTCCTCCTCCTTCTCTTCCTCTTCCTGCTCCCCCTCCTTCCTTTCCTCTTCCCCCTTTTCTTCTTCCTGCTCTTCCTCAGTCTTCTCCTTTTCTTCCTCAATAGACAATTCAGGCTCTTTCTCAGCCACCTCCTCCTTGGGTTCCCCAAAGACGTTGGGCTCGATCATCTTCAGGATGTGTTTCACGTCCTCATCTTCAAAGACTCCCATGATGAGGAGAGTGGAAATGAGCTTCAGCACTGGCACAAACTGGAACTCTACACTGCCACCCACAGGATCTCGGGTGTGTTGACCCCCATCCTGCACAGACTCTGTCAACATGTTGATTGCTTTGGTCTTCAACACATCCAGTGGGATACAGGGGCTAAGAAGGTACTGGTCAGAGCTGATGCTGACAAAGCTGGGGTGGGAGAAGTGCAGTGGAGGCCGCAAGCAGGTGCTCATACCCACACCAGGCAGACCGTGCAGCCGTGACTTTTCTGGGAAGAGCCGGATACTCTTGGTCTCATCTGTCATAGGCACAATGAATTCATTATTCATAGTCAGGCGAGACCGCTTGGCTGACTCCAGATGGATACTGATGAGTAGGTCGTAGTAGCCGCAGCGCAAGAGCCCTGAAAGGTGGCAGCTCTCAATGGTGTACAGGAGCTGCCACTCATCCACGTGGCTGCAGAGTGCATGTGCCACCCGGTTGTTACCCAGTGCGCAAACGGCACAATACAGCTTTAATGTGTGGTAGTGGAAGGTAAGCGTATATTGGTGTTCTGAGAGCTCCAGGATATCGATGCATCTGCCCAAAAGGGATAAAAAGAAAAGACGAAGACAGAGAGAGAGAGAGTTACACAGACTCAGAGTTAGAGAGTGATAGAGACAGAGCGACAGAAGGAGTGAGAGAGTCAGAGTTAGAGAATGATAGAGATAGAGAGAGAGAGAGAGAGAGAATTAATGAGGAAATTCTATAAATGTCTGCCATCATTGGCTGCCAGGTAACTACAGGCTCAGGGGCCTTTTGCTAAGGTGTACCGAAAAATGGCCTGCATTGGTGTAGGCGCGTGTTTTGGACGTGTGCAGGTCCATTTTTCAGCACGCCTGCAAAAAAGGCCTTTTTTTTGTGGCTGAAAATGGACGTGCGGCAAAATTAAAACCACCGTGCATCCATTTTCGGCATGAGACCTTACCGCCACCCATTGACTTAGGGGTAAGGTCTCACGCATTAGCTCATGTACACTGCCAATTACCACCAGGTCAGCGCCACGCGGTAGAAAATTTCTACCGCGTGTTTTGGACGCGCGTCAAAAATGGAATTACTGCCTGGGGCACGCGGTTGCCGGGCGGTAGTTCCAATTTGACGTGCGTTGTACACGCGTAGATGCCTACGTGCCTCAGTAAAAAGGCCCCTCAAATTTATTCTCTTTAAGGAAGGACATTGGCTGCCAAATACCACATAGAATTACATATAAAACAATGCTCCTGGTACATAAAATCATAGTATCTGGTGAACCTCAATCCCTCTCTCGTGTCCTAATCCCCCACATTCCATCGCGTACGCTAAGATCAACAACTCAGCTGCACCCTGTTGTCCCATCATTTAGGGAAAAATTTCCATGAGCACACAAGGTCAGCTATTTTTTCCAGTACAAGGCCCAAAGAATTGGAATACGATACTTCAAAAATTCAAAAGTGACTTAAAAACGTTTCTCTTTCAGGATGCCCACGGTTAGAGCCGTCATGTCTAGAAATAAGGCCTCCTTTTTCAGACATAAGTCCGGATAACAGCATATCCCTCCTTTTGTACCTTCCCTTGCTACCCTATTGATATTGCGATTCTACCCCTTTCCCTTTCCTATCAAGTCTCAGTTTCCCCTCTCTTAGTTTCTCTATTTTTTTTAGTATGGAAGCTGCCTAGATGTAATTGGCGATGGGTGGGGTAGCAAACCCTCAAAAAAACTTCAAACTTGAAACTTAAAATCTTAGCGTCCAATATTCAAAACGATTTAAACAGCTAGGAGAGGCTCCGGGCTATTTAAATCACCCGTCTGGAACTAACTGGCAATTTGCAGCAACACAACCAGATAGTGCTTTTGAAAATGCCTGGTTAGTGCCCGAGCAAAAACCAGCTATTTTGAGGGCGTTCCAAGGGTGGAGTCAGCACTTAGCTGGTTAAGGGGAGATACCATGATCAGGAAGGTGGTTCTCCCAGGGTGAGGCTCATCTACTGCACTCCATTACACGACGTGATACCCGCAAGCGAGCCTTCTCCGGAGAAGCCCCTACACTCTGGAATGGACTCCCTGAAAGGCTCCGCTTAACACAAGACTATCTCTACCTCAGGGAGCAGGTGAAAGTTTGGCTCTTCAACCACGCCTTTAATGGAAAAAGTAACTAACTTGTTAGTCTAACTCACAGCAGTGGCGTAGCAAGGGCGGGGCGGTGGGGGCAGTCTGGTGCACGCTGCTGGAGGGTGCAGAGTGCAGCCGCACGCCTGTTGGCTCCGCTGGTTCCCTGCTCCCTCTGCCCTGGAACAGTTTACTTCCTGTTCCGGGGCAGAGGGAGCCAGTGGAGCCGACAGGCGCGCGGCTGCTTTCTGTACCCTCCAGCAGCCAAGAATGCACCCGGGTGGGGGTTTTATTGTGTCGGGGGGTGGGGGGCTTGATGCGCCGGGGGGGGCTTGATGCTGCACCCTGGAGGGATGGACGCCGCTGCACCTGAGCAGGGGGGGGGGGGGTGCGCAGCGGTGATCCGCCCCGGGTGGCAGCCGACCTAGGAACGCCACTGACTCACAGACATACACAAGGAGTGACTCGGGCTGCACATACTGCAGCAGGACATGTTTATCCACTCCTACCCTAGCTGAGATAATATTTAACCATCTCTCTGACCTCATGTGCAACTTTCTTTAAATTAATTAGTCACCTTAGTTTCTAACTCTTCTCACTCTCTTACTTATGTTCCATCTTTGCTTTACCTTTCACTATCAGTTAAAATGTATTATGTATTGTGTTGACATTGTAAGTAGTATACTATGCCATACTTTGTATTGTTATTTGAACTTTTGTACTGCTGTAATTGTCTATTGCCCATGTTTGATTTATTCTTACTGTACACCACCTTGAGTGAATTCCTTCAAAAAGGCGGTAAATAAATTCTAATAATAAATAAATAAGGGCCGATTTTCAGTACTTAACCGGCTAAGATAACCGCGTAAGTAGGACCACATAAAATCCAGTCCTACCATTATGTGGTGGTTCTTAGCTGGTTAACTGCTGAATATCACACTTAACTGGCTACACTTTGACCGGCTACGTATGCCCAGATAGTCAATTCCGGAGCCCGGACATGACCCAGCATCGAATATTCGAGGATTAAGCTGCCAGCGGTCAGCAAAACACTGACTGCCACCGGCTGAATATGGAGAAATTAGATCTTACCTGCTAATTTGCTTTCCTTTAGTCCCTCCGGACCGGACCAGGATTGGACTGATGGGTTGTGCTCGCCTACCAGCAGGTGGAGACTGAGAAAAAAACTCTGACTCTAGAGAGCCAATAGGAGCCCTGGCCATGTGACCTTAGCCTCAGTATCTGAATAACAAAGCAGGAAAGAAAGAAAGAAAGACCTTCTGTGCCGTATGGAATTCTAGCAGCCACAAATTCGTCGGCGAAGCCGAGTACTAGAGCTCACCAGCAACTCTCACCAGAGAAGTGGTATGGCCCATTTGTATCAGAGCTCGCCAACAACTCTCACCAGAGAAGTGGCATGGCCCATTCATATCAGAGCTCACCAGCAACCCTCACCAGAGAAGTGGTATGGCCCATTTGTATCAGAATTCGCCCACAACTCTCACCAGAGAAGTGGCATGGCCCATTCATATTAGAGCTCACCAGCAACTCTCACCAGAAAAGTGGTATGACTCACTTAAGGTCTTCTACAGTGGGGGAAATAAGTATTTGATCCCTTGCTGATTTTGTAAGTTTGCCCACTGACAAAGACATGAGCAGCCCATAATTGAAGGGTAGGTTATTGGTAACAGTGAGAGATAGCACATCACAAATTAAATCCGGAAAATCACATTGTGGAAAGTATATGAATTTATTTGCATTCTGCAGAGGGAAATAAGTATTTGATCCCCCACCAACCAGTAAGAGATCTGGCCCCTACAGACCAGGTAGATGCTCCAAATCAACTCGTTACCTGCATGACAGACAGCTGTCGGCAATGGTCACCTGTATGAAAGACATCTGTCCACAGACTCAGTGAATCAGTCAGACTCTAACCTCTACAAAATGGCCAAGAGCAAGGAGCTGTCTAAGGATGTCAGGGACAAGATCATACACCTGCACAAGGCTGGAATGGGCTACAAAACCATCAGTAAGACGCTGGGCGAGAAGGAGACAACTGTTGGTGCCATAGTAAGAAAATGGAAGAAGTACAAAATGACTGTCAATCGACAAAGATCTGGGGCTCCACGCAAAATCTCACCTCGTGGGGTATCCTTGATCATGAGGAAGGTTAGAAATCAGCCTACAACTACAAGGGGGGAACTTGTCAATGATCTCAAGGCAGCTGGGACCACTGTCACCACGAAAACCAATGGTAACACATTACGACATAACGGATTGCAATCCTGCAGTGCCCGCAAGGTCCCCCTGCTCCGGAAGGCACATGTGACGGCCCGTCTGAAGTTTGCCAGTGAACACCTGGATGATGCCGAGAGTGATTGGGAGAAGGTGCTGTGGTCAGATGAGACAAAAATTGAGCTCTTTGGCATGAACTCAACTCGCCGTGTTTGGAGGAAGAGAAATGCTGCCTATGACCCAAAGAACACCGTCCCCACTGTCAAGCATGGAGGTGGAAATGTTATGTTTTGGGGGTGTTTCTCTGCTAAGGGCACAGGACTACTTCACCGCATCAATGGGAGAATGGATGGGGCCATGTACCGTACAATTCTGAGTGACAACCTCCTTCCCTCCGTCAGGGCCTTAAAAATGGGTCGTGGCTGGGTCTTCCAGCACGACAATGACCCAAAACATACAGCCAAGGCAACAAAGGAGTGGCTCAGGAAGAAGCACATTAGGGTCACGGAGTGGCCTAGCCAGTCACCAGACCTTAATCCCATTGAAAACTTATGGAGGGAGCTGAAGATGCGAGTTGCCAAGCGACAGCCCAGAACTCTTAATGATTTAGAGATGATCTGCAAAGAGGAGTGGACCAAAATTCCTCCTGACATGTGTGCAAACCTCATCATCAACTACAGAAGACGTCTGACCGCTGTGCTTGCCAACAAGGGTTTTGCCACCAAGTATTAGGTCTTGTTTGCCAGAGGGATTAAATACTTATTTCCCTCTGCAGAATGCAAATAAATTCATATACTTTCCACAATGTGATTTTCCGGATTTAATTTGTGATGTGCTATCTCTCACTGTTACCAATAACCTACCCTTCAATTATGGGCTGCTCATGTCTTTGTCAGTGGGCAAACTTACAAAATCAGCAAGGGATCAAATACTTATTTCCCCCACTGTATATATTCCAGCAGTTGAGCCCACCAGCAACTGTCAGAGAAGTGATATGACTCACTTAAAGTTATATATATATTCCAGCAACCGAGCTCCCCAGCAACTCTCACCAGAGAAGTGGTATGGCAAATTTAAGGTTTTATATATATTCCAGTAACTGAGCTCGCCAGCAACCACCAGAAAAGTGGTATGGACCACGCAAAGGTTTTTTTTTTTTTTTTTTTAAAGCATTCCACATGTGGTAAAGGAACTAAGACACGTCCAAACCTAATAAAAGAATCTAAAGAGTTGAGAGAACATGGGAGGGGCCTGGTCCGGTCCGGAGGGACTAAAGGAAAGCAAATTAGCAGGTAAGATCTAATTTCTCCTTCCTTAGCGTCCCTCCGGACCGGACCAGGATTGGACTGATGGGAAGTACCAAAGCAGTAATCTGAAGGGAGGGACCCTATGAAAACTACATAGAAATATCCATGCTGTATAGGCCGCCTCCTGTCGAGAACTAACATGCGGCGTGTCTCAATTAGCGAAAGAATGAAGGTAAGACCAGGCTGCCACCTTACCAATTAGCATCGAGAGCATCAAAAAGCGCTGTAGTAAGAATACAGCCCGCTTCTGAAGTTGTGGAATATGTTGTTATACTCTGTGAAACTGCCTTCTCAGTGAGATTTCTCAGTGAGAAGAGAAATAGAAGTTCTCATTTCCTTAATCCGTCGAGATAGAGCGGGTAGAAACAACCAAACCCTTACGCCTACTGTCTAGAAAGACAAACCCAAGAACAAAAGACCGATCAGAAAAGGTGAAACCATGAAACTAGAGTAGGCCGAAAAGGAGTAACCAACTGTAGAAGTACTCCACCCATAGCCCTACTTGCTGCAATAGCTACTAGGAACCCTGCTTGAATAGGAAAACTTTATAGATTCAAATTATGGAGCGCCACACATACCACAGAGCGCTGCAGCGCCACACATACCACAGAGCGCTGCGTTCTGAAGGAGCAGGCTGCAATATAGAAAAACTTGGAGCCGAAAACGAATGGACTCCGTCGCTGACAAAAACATGCTGCAGTTTCTCCTGCATAATGGAGCTCTCTCCGCCCCCCAAAACAAAATGAGCGCCGCACGCACCAAATTCGCGGGAGAGGCATCCGGAGGCGCACCCGACCCGTCCACAACTGCTAAAGCAGACCGCGACGGCGAGGGACCCTGGGCTGACGACTGAAGCCCCGAAGACAGCGAAAGAGAAGGTCCCGAAGCACCCCCCAGTGGCGCACAGTATTTACAGGAGCCGGAAGAGGAGATCCCCCGACGCTGGCATACAGCGCAGCGTCTCAGACATGACGGTAATGTGCGTGCATGCGCGTACCCGATTCGCGTCTCAGACATGACGGTAATGCGCGTGCACGCGCGTACCCGATTCGCGCCAAAATCTCCTTTTTTTTTTTTTTTTTTTCTTTTTGAAGCCCTGCTCTGCCGAACAAACCGCTAAAAATAAAACAACTGACAAAAACGGAGGGAAGAGCAAAAAGAACAGTCAAGAACCCTCCTCCAAATTATTGCTGCTTTTTTTTTTTTTTTTTGAACAGCTAGATAACATAGACACCCAACACAGCAACCAGAGCTGCCTGCTCGTTAAAGTAATGGGGAAAAACTCTGCTGAAGAGTAATAGAATAACACAGAGCTGCCTGCTCGTTAGAAGCCTGGGGATTTTTTTTTTTTTTTTTTCTTTTTAATAGCTGAGCGCTGCCTGCTAGTTTGCTCTTTAAAATGCTGGGAAAGGAAAAAATACATATACGTTTTAACTTTCTATAGTGGCTGCCTCTCCCAAAGACATACACCTTTCTAAACAAAGGGTAGCCCTTCCCAGCTACATATGGGAGATGGGGAGGAAGGGGGGAGGGACCCGGGGGCACCCCGAGTTTAACACCCCCAGAGGCTGTAAAGAAAGCAAGGAAAAGAAATCTCTATCTGACCAGCGTCTAACCGAGAATTCCTAGGCACTGAAGAGGTAGCATTGTAGTTCTTATTATTAACCTCTAAAAGAGAAAGATAAAAAGAGAGACTAATGGGCTCGCTTCCTACCTGCTGGGAGACTGAGAAAATACTGAGGCTAAGGTCACATGGCCAGGGCTCCTATTGGCTCTAGAGTCAGAGTTTTTTTCTCAGTCTCCACCTGCTGGTAGGCGAGCACAACCCATCAGTCCAATCCTGGTCCGGTCCGGAGGGACGCTAAGGAATGGGCTCTTGGTTATTTCATTTATTATTAAAGTATCTGTTAATTAATAAAAGTTTAAACAGTACAACTGTCAAAGATCACATAACAACAAAGGAAATACGCAAACTCTCCCCACAAACTACCCCTCGTACCCCCAACCCTGAAATAGCAAAGACATATCAAGAATAGACAAACTTTGGTTCGAGAGCTGGACTCTTATGACCTCAAACCCCTCCCCCTCTCCCTCAGAAACCCCTCCCCCCCTCCCCCCCTCCCCACCTAACCCACTTCCCTTCCCCCATAGCTATGATGGTATCTAGGTCCTATCCTGAAACTTATTCAAAACTTGGTTATTACATTTAAAGTTTTAAACACTGGTTGTCGTCTTTCTCTTTTTGGGTCTCTAACCCCACTCATCTCCTCATGCCAGCTTCGTCCCGAAATGACAATTTATCATCTATTCCTCCACCCACCTAAGCTCATTGGGAATGTACCAGAGACTCTACTTTCCTAGATTTTGGTTCCACTGTTGCGGAACTACCTTCCTAAATATATTTGATTGGAAAGTACTTTGCCCAGATTGAAGTCAGTCCTTAAGACTTACTTCTTCAGTAGGGCCCTTGATGAGATTTGTTCTTAGTTTGTATCTCTAGGACAGGCAGCACCAGTGGCGTACCTAGATTGCTTGTTGCACAGAGTGTACAGACTGTACACTTGTCTTTTAGATTGTAAGCTCCTTGAGCAGGGACTGTCCTTCCATGTTAAATTGTACAGCGCTTCGTAACCCTAGTAGCGCTTTAGAAATGTCAAGTAGTAGTAGTATGTGTAGAAGACAGGAGAACTGCAACCAGGTTTTACAGCAAGCTGAGACTTGTACACAGAGCTGGTGTGTAAACATGCTTCTCTGGCTATCCTTTTTGCGGCTCCTCACTACCTCTCTACCCTCATCTCCCCGCCCGTAACCTCCGCTCACAGGACAAATCCCTCCTGTCAGTTCCCTTCTCCACCACTGCCAACTCCAGGCTCCGCTCATTCTGCCCTGCCTCACCCTTTGCCTGGAACAATCTTCCTCAACCCTTACGCCAAGCTCCCTCCCTACCCATTTTCAAATCTCTGCTTAAAACTCACCTCTTCAATGCCGCGTTCGGCACTTAACCTCTCATGAAATATAGTATTACCTACCAGACGGACTCTACACTTGTCTTTAGATTGTACACCTGTCTTTTTAGATTGTAAGCTCCTTGAGCAGGGACTGTCCTTCCATGTTAAATTGTACAGTGCTGCGTAACCCTAGTAGCGCTCTAGAAATGTCAAGTAGTAGTAGTAGTAGTAGTGGGTTGCCGCTGCGTTCCCCCGCCCCCCCCCCCCCCCCCACTGAGGTGCATCACCCCCACCCCCCAGAAGCGCCATCACCCCTACCTTCCCGAGGCGCATCACTCCCACTACCCTTTCTCCTAGCAAGGGGGTGCAGAGAGCAGTTGTGCAGCTGTCGACTCTGCCAGTCCCCTGCCCTGGAACAAGAAGTAACAATAAATAAATCACTGGAGCCCCTTAACTAATTATTTTGTGCGCTGCTCTGGGATTTGCGCCAATTTTGGGCATCCTTTATTAAATCTGGAGGACTACCTGTGATCCTCTAAAGGTGGTAATGGTTGGGCCATCCATGCTCCCCCTACCCCCATAGTACCTCCAGCTCTCACCTGTTCTCCGGGGGGGGGGGGGGGGGGGGGGTGACACCTCCCTCTGCAGCTCTTACCTGTTCTCCTCTGGGATGTGCAGGGCCATCATGGTAAGAGGGTGGATGCATTCCACCATCCAGCCATGCCGCTCGCTCACCCGTGACGTCTCCACCTGCAGGAATTCATTGGGCATACGGCTCCAAACCACAGGAGTCAACATTTGCACATCCAGCCGTGGGGGACACTGGGGCACTGGATTCTTCCGTTCACTGCGGAACATGGCTGCCGAGATGGGCATGATGTTCTGGGCAAAGAATGAGAGACAGGAGGCAGGGACCAGGGGAGACGTGGAGGGGGTAGGACAAAGAGAAACATGGAGGGGGAGAAAAAAAGGGAGAGGGCAAGAAAGTGATTTGGAAAAGGAATGGAGGGGAAAGGAGGGGAGGAGAGGTGAAGAGAAGAGGGGAAAGGAGGCAGGTGGGGGAGGGAAAGGGATTGCAATTTATTGCTAAGGTCAAAGGAGGTGTAGCTTTAAGCAGCTCAAGTAGCTGTCTATGATAAACACACTTACATCTTTGCTTGTATCATTGTCTTGTTTGTTTTACCAGGAAATAGCTCAAGAGGAGGCACAATTTTAAAACAAACAATCTTAACCCAGACTCAACAAACTAAGCCCCTATCTACTAAGCCACAGGAAGAAAACTTTCTGTGGGATTCTAACCTGGGGTAACTCATCATGAATCCCGCACTAAGGTGAAATTAGATCTTACCTGCTAATTTTCTTTCCTCTAGACCCTCCAGACCAGTCAAGACGCGTGGGTTATGTCCTCCTACCAGCAGAGGGAGACTGAGAAAACACTAAGCTTTTGAAGCCTGTATATATAACCTGTGCAGAACCTCCACTAGCCAGTATACCCCTGACAAAGCAGAGAAACAAAAAACACTAACAACAACTAGCAACCCTGTACGTGGTCACAGTAAACTGCAAAAACAAGAAACATCTTCCGCTTGCTCTTACGGAAACATGTTCCTTTGCCTTTGATAAAACAGTTGGGCTTCTACAGGTGGACTATCAAAGAAGAGCCCCACCTGTCCCGGACTCCTATCACAAAACAGAAATAAACAGTCTGCAATTAGAGAAACAACAATTTACAGCAGCCAAGAATTATCCAACAAACACACCTCCTGGCCTCCAATACAGACAGGGCGGGCTCTTGACCGGTCTGGAGGGTCTAGAGGAAAGAAAATTAGCAGGTAAGATCTAATTTCACCTTCCTCAGCGACCCTCCAGACCGGTCAAGACGCGTGGGACGTACCAGAGCAGTAACTAACTTATGGGAGGGACCTACTAAGGCCAGAGGTCAAAATTGCTGCCCCAAAGCGCACCTCGTCCTTTGCATGCACAGGAATCCTATAATGCTTCACAAAGGAATGCAACGAAAACCAAACCGCAGCCCGACAAATATCTAACAGAGAAATCATACTATTCTCCGCCCACGAGGCTGCCATTCCCCTAGTGGAATGAGCAGACCAGCCCCTAGGCACCACAGGACCCTTCACCAAGTAAGCAGATGCAACCGCCTCCTTCAACCACCGTGCTATGGTCACCTTAGGAGCCGCTGCACCCTTCTTTGGGCCACCATGAAGAACGAACAAACGGTCAGAGGCTCTGAAGTCCTGAGTTCCAGAGAGATAACAACTCAAAACTCTCCTGACATCCAGCTTGGCAATACCACGCTGCTCCGAATCTCCAGCCATATCACCCAACACTGGCAGAGAGATGACCTGATTAACATGGAACTCGGAAACCACCTTGGGCAAAAAAGGAAAGCACCGTCCGCAACGAAACCTTTCCCTCAGAAAGGACAAAAATGGTTCCCTAAAAGACAAAGCCTGAAGCTCTGAAACACTCCGTGCTGAAGTAATCGCCACCAACAAGACCGCCTTTAAAGATAAATCCTTACAAGATGCCGATATCAGAGGCACAAACGGAGGCCTGATCAAAGCATCCAAAACTAGCTTCAAATCCCACGGAGGCACCATCCGTCACTGAGGCGGACGCAGCAACTTAACACCCTTCAAAAAACGCACTACCTCAGGCACAGACGCGAAGGACTTTCACTGAAGCTTCCCACGAAAACATGACAAAGCTGCCACCTGAACCTTCAGTGTAGACAAGGCCAGACCTCTATCAACACCATCGTGCAAAAATTCCAAAACTTCCGCCACCGAAGAGTGAAACGGCCGAACTCGATGGTCTTCACACCAGTGCTCAAAGATTCTCCAAACCCGGACATACGCCAAGGAAGTGGATCGTCTACGGCAACTCAACATCGTAGCAAAGCCACTGGACGAAAGCCCCTTCTTCTTCAACTTGTGCCGCTCAAGAGCCAAGCCATAAGCGAAAACCGAGCCGGATCCGGCATGATTATCGGGCCTTGACACAGAACTGATCCCAACAAAGGCAGGGCCGCCGCCCCTGCCAACCGCACCAGGTCTCCATACCATGGTCGACGCTGCCAATCCGAAGCTACCAGAATCACCCGACCGGAGTGATGTTCGATGCGCTATATTACTCGACCGACTAACAGCCACAGAGGAAACACATACAGTCACTCCCGAAGCCAAGGCAACAGAAGAGTGTCGATTTCCTCCGCTCAAGGGTCTCTTCAGTGACTGAAAAAAAAAAATCTCTGAACTTGCGCATAGCGAGCCGTTGCCCTAAGATCACCGAAAGTCCCCAGACCGACACAACTCACTGGAACACTGACCGAAGAAAAGACCACTCTCTGGGATCTAGAGTGTGCCTGCTGAGATAATCTGCATCTATGTGACCTACCCCGGCCACATGCGCTGCCAAGAGAGCCTGAAGATGAGTTCAACTGCGCCGCCAAGGCTCTTTGTTCCCCCCTTGACGGTTGACATATGCTACTGCCATGGCATTGTCACAGAGCACTCGGACTGCCTTGTGGCGAACCACCGACGTCAAGGCCTGGAGCGCCACCCGAATGGCCCGAGTTTCCAGCCGGTTGATGGACCACTCTGCTTCTGCCCGAGACCACCGGCCTTGAGCTACCTGACTGAGACAATGTGCCCCCCAACCTTGCAGACTGGCATCCGTGACCATTACCAGCCCCTGTGGGGACTCCAACGGCATTCCTTTCCCAAATTGCGCGGACTGAGCCACCAGCGGAGACTGAGACGAGGGGCCACCGACAGCGGACAACACATTTCCAAGTCCTGCGACAGAGGGGACCAACGACTGAGCAGAGCTGACTGTACCTGACGCATGTGCGCCCTGGCCCACGGAACTACCTCTATGGTCGCCGCCATCAGGCCCAGGACCTGACGATAAGTACGGGCCGTCGGCGCCTTCTCTGCAAGGAACCGACGAATCGGACCCTGTAACTTGGAACCAAAAGGCTGCACAAAGGAAAGTGAAGATAAGCTTCCGTCAAATCCAGGGAAGTGAGAAACTCTCCTTTCCTGACCGCACCAGTGACCGACCGCAACGTCTCCATCCGGAAAGAGGGCACCTTGAGTGCCGCATTGACCCTTTTGAGATCTAAAATGTGACGAAAAGTGTCCTCTTTCTTGTGGACCACAAAATAGATCAAATAGCACCCTGAGCGTTGCTGATCTGAAGGAACAGGAACCATGGCTCCCAACGCGAGCAGCCACCGCAGAGTGTCCCTCACTGCTGCCCTCTTGCTCCAAGACCGACAGAGGGATTCCAGAAACACTTCGGGAGAACAGCTTTCGAATTCCAGCGCACATCCGCCTCGAAACACCTTGAGAACCCACTGATCTGACCTGATTTGGGCCCAACTCTGGTAAAACAGACTCAGCCGAGCCCCAACATGCACCAGAGCCTGAGCCCGCACACCTTCATTGGGAATTGTGGCCTGAATACTAACCTCCCGCGGAAAAGCCACGCCCTCCACGACGACTCTCACGAAAGAACTGTGTGCGCTGGAAAAACCGACCCCTAGAGGTCCTACTACTATTAAACATTTCTATAGCACTACTAGACTTATGCAGCGCTGTACAAATTAACATGAAAAGACAGTCCCTGCTCAACAGAGCTTACAATCTAAATTGGACAAACAGACAGCTAGGGGTAGGTCCCACTCGATCTGCCCGGCCTATACCGCTGAGCCTCCCTAAACCGTCCCCGAGAGGAACTAGTTCTGGCCCCTGCCTTGAACCGAAAATCTGGAAGCCATAGAACCTTGGTATCACTAAGACCTCACACTAACTTGTCCAAATCTTCTCCAAAGAGCATAGCTCCCTTAAGTGGCAGAGACCCACAACCATAGCCATATTTTTTGTCTGAAGTAGGCAACAAATCATAAAAGCCTCAGACAAAAAGGATGAACCCATGTCCAAGTCGGCTAACTCCTGACCCCCAGAAGAACCAACATCTACCGAATCATCCAGGAGCTTCTCGGCCCAACGAAAACATGCCCGAGCTACCAGACCCCCACAAACCGAGGCCTGCAGGGCTAGAGCCGACAAAACAAAACTACGCTTGAGAAAAGATCCCAACTTCCTATCCTGAGGATCACGGAGAGCCGTTCCTCCATCAACCGGGATAGCCGTAGCTATAATTACTGCCGTCACTACTGCATCTACCGTGGGAGCCTTAAAGGAATCCCTATCGTCCTGAGGGAGGGGATAAAGCCTCGCCATTGCCTTTGCCACCTTACACGGCAAATCCCATTCCTGACAAATCATCTCCCGGAGATCCTTGTTCATAGGGAAGGATCACGCCTGACGCTGAATGCCCTTCACCAACGGATCCTGGACAGTTTCCCCCAACGCCACCTCAGGACCAAACTGAAGGGTAGACGACACCTGATCTATGAGTTCTGACAGCTCATCTCTATGGAAAATCCGCACTACTGAAGGATCCTCTCCAGGAATCCAACAATCCTGCTCCTGAGAGCCGTCAATTCCATCTGACTCCCCCAGATCACTAAGCGCAGCTTCTGCAGCTACAGGAGAAAAACATTGCCTGTCCTCTGACCACTCTAACCGTGGTCTCTCAGCCAAGACGGAAATAGCCCCCTCTTCCAATTGGGGGGGGGGGGGAGGGGGGGTCCCGATCTCCAGGCCTGATACCGCGTCCAGACAAAATCTGGAGGAAAGCCCACCATTCCTGGACCGTCATTAGGCCCTTTTGTGCCAAAAACGGAGGCCGCAGGCCCAAAACCAGCCGGCTCCATGGGCCGCGTCAGACTCAAGATGGCGGCTGTTCCCGCCGAAACTGTTCCCGCTGACAGCGGCCCTGCCTACGCTCCCGCTGACCCGGAGACTCCCGACACCATCGATCCCTCCGCGGTCAAGTCGGGGGGTGCCGCAGCCACCTTTATAGGTGCACCGCAAAGCTACACTGAGCGCCCGGCGCCTCTACCCCTCGCCACGAGCACGCGCGACATCGGAGGAGCTGGGCCGCCATAAACCACGAGGGAAGGGAAAAGCTGTTCCGCAAACGCGCCAAACCAAAAACTCACTCACACTGCAAAAGCACTGGAGAAAGCGCTGCTCTCTCGTTCCAGCAAGGAATCAAAACCCCCGTTCGGCCCGCTGAAAATAAAGAAATAAATGCCCTTAAAGGCACAGTACTCCAACTCTGGCAGCTGGAAATTGTAAGGCACTCAAGGCTACAATACTGAGAAAGCAGCCGAGGCACAAAGCTGCCAAGCAAAACGAAATAGAATAACTGACCTTAAAGGCACAGTACTCTAATTCTGGCATCTGGAAATTGTAAGGCACTCAAGGCTACAATACTGAGAAAGCAGCCGAGGCACAAAGCTGGCAAGCAAAATGACATAGAATAACTGACCTTAAAGGCATCGTACTCTAACTCTGGCATCTGGAAATTGTAAGGCACTCAAGGCTACAATACTGAGAAAGCAGCCGAGGCACAAAGCTGCCAAGCCAACAGAAATAGAGAGCAGCACAGGGGGAGGGACCCAAACATAGGTGTAACACCCCAGGGGGAAAAACTGGGCCCCACCAGACCCAGGGCCCCAAAGCACTTTTTTTTTTTTTTTTTTTTTACACACACGTACAGGGTACTGCAACAGAATAAAGTTTGGAAGGAAAAAATCCTACGACCCAATGACAAACTACCTCACCAGATTATTGGAGACTGCACAGGCTGTCAACTGCTACCTCTGCTGAGACTGAGAAAATACTGGCTAGTGGAGGTTCTGCACAGGTTATATATACAGGCTTCAAAAGCTTAGTGTTTTCTCAGTCTCCCTCTGCTGGTAGGAGGACATAACCCACGCGTCTTGACCGGTCTGGAGGGTCGCTGAGGAAATTTCTTTTTTTTTTTGCATTGCAGCAGCTGGGAATATCGCACAGTCCCGGTTGCAGCAATGACAAAAGTAAAACTCCGTACCTTCCCCCCCATCTATTATTAAAATTAGAGAGTGCCTCCAGCCGGTAATTTTCATTGCAATTAATGAAAATAAAAGGGTCTCCCCAGCCCCCGCTTCTCCCGCACATACCTCCAAACTCCTGATGGAAGTGGGGAGCAGAAACGATCCACAGACAATCCTGTCCCAATGGCTGCCACATTCAGAATGACACCATTCCAGCCCTAGCAGTAGTTTCACGGAGCTACCACTAGGGGTCAGACTGCCAAATAAGGGCATGAGGGTAGCAGAGTGAGGGCACTCTCATTTCAATAATAGATCAGGGGTGGGGGCAAGAGAGGTTTTTTTTGACTGCAGCAGCCCCCATGACATCATCCCCGGGTTTCCATATTAGTAGGCTAATGTTCGGGGGAGAGGGGGGAAGTTAACACCACCTCCTGAGATGTAGTTAACTTTCAGTGAATTACGAAGTTTAGCAAAAGCTGTATTATTCATGTCGCATAATAATGAGCTGCTTTGCATGCATTTGTATGCTTCACAGCTCATTATTATTTAACATGCATTGCAGTTTTAAAAAAAACCATGTTACGCTATATTATTAGCAAATAACGTACTCAACATAATGTATTAAATAGGGACCTAATGCCAGAGAGCAGAGACTCAAATGACACAGTCGCAAACTTCTGCGGTAACACAGATCCCTACACTCGTCTAGTCCTACAGAAATCAGGATGATAGATAAGCCAAGCGCTGCTGCTTCAGTTCTATCGTACAATAGAATCATATAAATTAGTCCATGGTGTTTAAGTCTACCATCTACCTTGAAAATACTGTTAAAATAATCTGGTTTACAGATGCTTAAAACAAACAACAACAAAAAAAGCCTGAAAACTGCCAAATCCATTCTCTGTGGTCGTTTCATCCATATTTTAGGAGCTTAACACTTTCAGGGATGCAGCATGTCCCCGTGTCTTGGGTTTAGAACCCCCTCCCCCCCCCCCCTGCATCCCTTCTTTATGGCAGTGTTCTAGGATGATGGTGGGAAAAGAAGGAAACACAGGAGAACTGAGAACTGGGGACGCCAACATTCAAATCCTGCTTCTCCACTGATGCTCTTTGGGATCTTGGGCATGTCAATAACCTCCATTTCCTTAGGAGGTTACTTAGATTGTGACCCTTCTGGGGAGGGGACCTACCTATAATCCCTGAATTGTGACTCATTTTGAGGTGAGATTCAGAAAGGATACAGACGGGGATGTATGAACCACAGGGCAAAGAGGTTACACTGTAATCATATATTACCTTCAGTTTACCCAGTTCAAACTGTAGCAGGTTCTGGCTGGAAGGCAGCACAAAGACAGCTGGGAAGAGCATGGTGTTAGGCTCTACCTGGAACAGCAAGAGCAGTACTCTCAGTACTAGAGGGAGGTTACAGCATGCACCCTCTCCCTGCCATAACACCCATTTGTGTAACATGTATACCACCCCTCACCTGAAAGAATGCATTGATCTCCTTCCCATTGGCTGTGAAGGTCATGAGGCCTGTGGCCAGATCCACCAGGCAGCCGATAACCAGGTCCTCATTGCTGATGCGAGCCTGCTGGGTGTTATTACTGTACTCTCCCGACCAGACCATGTAACAGTTACTGCGCTTTATGCTGCAGGGCGAGAGACACTGCAGTGAGCGTAAGCGAGGATCGAGAGACCAGCATTCTACGGCCACATCAATCAGGAGTGGACTGACAACCAGGCAACCCAGAAGGTCTAGGGAACCCAGAGGCTCTGCCTGGTTGCCCGCTGCTGTACATTACAGCCCTCCCTGGTCCTACCTTGAAGGACCTGGCGGTCTGGTGGCCTCTGCGGGGGGGAGGGGGGGGCAGGAAAGAATCCCACTCTTTCTTGCCTGCTGCTGCTACTCTGCCTGGTGGTGCTGCCGTGTTTTAAAAATGACTGCCGAGATCCGTGAGACTACCGCAGTAATTATCGGCAGCCATTTTCAAAACATGGCAGCACCGGGAACAGTAATGATAGCAGGTAAGAAAGAGTGGGGTTATTTCCTGCCCCCCCAAGAAGCCACTAGACCACCAGGGCGCTTCAAGCTAGGACCTTGGAGGGCCCATTTGGCTCAGGGTGTGTGGAACCGGGACGGCAACTGCGACAGTGCAGCGGAGGCCCCAATGACATTTACTGCCCGAGGGCTCCAACCACTGTCTGCCCCTGCTGCTTTTCCTCTGGACCAGTGCATCTCAACCCTCTCCTGGAGGCATGCCTAGCCACTCGGGTTTTCAGAATTACCATATTGAACCTACATGAGATAAATTTGTATATGCTGGATACCCACAATCCCCCCAATTCTAGAAAGTTGTGCGCCCAAGGTTACAGAATAAGGTCAGCTGTGTGCGTCATTTCATCATGAATTGATAATTGGCATTAATGAACAATAAAAGGCTATAATTGGCCTTAATTGTGCTAATTGGCATCAGTTTACGGTTACGTGCGTAACTGCCCTTATTCGGTATTCTATAAGTTGCTCACTCACATTCCACAGCGTGCAACTTTGAGTGGAGTGTGGGCGGGTCGGACACAGGTTACAGAACTCTATCATTTATGCGCCTAACTGCCTACAGTCAGGCATGAGCATTTTCGCCAGCCATTGAGCTAGTGTAAGTGCTCACACCTAAACATGGACTTATGCTAGTTATAGAATTCATGCTTAGCGCACATCATCCCCAGTGCCTAACTTTTGGTAACCTTTTCAGAATTACCCCCAAAAGGTAAATCTATCTCATGCATATTCATTGTGGTAATCCAGAAAATCTGACAGGTTAAGAGAGGGATGAGACACACTGCTCTAGTTCAGGGCTGCCAAGGGGGGGGGGGGGGGGCAGGGGGGCACAATTCCCCGGGCCTCCAAGGGGGGCTTGGTGCCAGGGTCTCTCTCTCTCTCCTGCTCCTGATGGGACCTGAGTGATCACGTTCCGACAGGAGCAGGAGAGAGAAAACTCCGGCGCCGGGTCCCCCTTGGAGACCGGGGAGGACCCAGAGCTTCCTCCAGCACTGCTCTTCTGCCCATTGCTGAGTGGCTGCTTTTCTTCTCAGGAGCACATGCTCGGTTTTGAAACCGCAGAGGCAGGCAGTCAGCGCTGGAGGAAGACGTCGTCTGCTGGCGGGGCCTCGGGATCCCTGCCAGCCAAGGTATTTTAATCCTGTTGCGGGGGCGGGGCGGCAGCGATCAGAGGGGGGGGCATCAACGGCAGTGATCGGGGGGGGGGGGGGGGATGGTAGCAGCCTTGCCCTGGGCCCAGTGGTGACAGCTCTGCCCCAGGCCCAGTTCAGTCTCTCGGCAGCCCTGCTGTAGCTTATTTGAACAGCTGTCTTCAGATTATAATGTTGTGGGTTCTAGTCTTGGCTGTTTACATCTATAAACAATAGGTGGGATGCCTTTCTTTTCTTCCTCACCCCACAATCACGCTCCCAAAAGAAAACCTTTTTCCCCATCAGAAACTTAAAAGGAAAAAACTCAACAGAGTAATTCCTGACTCAGCACAGACCCTGCTAAATGCAGCAACTTTCTCTGCCCCTCCCATCACCCTCATGTTCTAAAATGACAGAAACAGCGACAACCACTCACCTGTTGAAGATATTTCCTTTGTCGTCCCCCATGGTGATGGTGGCAGTGCGGACTTTATTTAGGTCAAAGTTCATGTCGTAGAGGTGGTAGTCAGGGGTGACCCACCCCACCCAGACCCCGCTGGGCTCCTGGCCAGCAAAGATACGCACTGAGTAGTAATACTAGCAAAGGCAAGGTAAGGAAAGAAACAGAAGCATCAGAACCACATTTTACATGCCATCTGCCTCCGTGACGCACCGTTCATCAACACGCCACTTACCGTGGTGGTGTTCATAATGATCTCTGGGTCATCCCGGTCATCTGGAACCACATCCTTCACAAGGCGTGGCAATGGGGGCGCCGCTGGAGGCGGTGAAGGGAACGCAGCTTTCTTTGCTTTAAAAAGGAACCTGGGAAGTGAACAAGGGACAGGAGAAGGGGAGGAGAGAGGTCAGAGGGGAGAGAGAAGGGAGAGAAAAAGAGGGAGGGGTGAGTGATTGAACAGAGGGTATCAGAAGGGAAAGAGAGAAGGGAAGGATGAGAGACAATGAGTGATTAAACAGGGGACAGAAATAGGAGGGAAAAAAGGAGGGAGGGGTGAGTGATTGAACAGGGGGACAGAAGGGAATGGGAGGGCAGATGGAAAAGAGGAGGGAAGAAAGAGAAAGGGTGAATGATTAAACAGGGGATAGGAGAAGGGGAGGGGAGGAAGCAGAGGGAAGAAGGGAGGGGTATTTGATGGGAGGCAGAAGAATTGGAGAGAAGGGACAACAGCAAGAACGGTAAGAGGTAAAAGCAGGATACAAAGCCAAGAGGAAGGGAGGATAACAGGCCAAGAGGCCAGATAGGAAAGATGGAGAAAGGAGAGCAGGATATAATGAGGAGGAGGGAGGAAAGAGGAGAGATTAGGTGAGAGGCTCAGAAGTCCTGGGCAGGAATCAAGAAGAGTTGAAATCCTTCAGAGGAAAGATCTGAGCCCCACCCAAGAATGGACTGATAGGATAAAAAAAGAGAGGAGATGAGGGGTACTGCGGTACAGCAACAGTAGTTCACACACACCACTTGCCTCTTATCCTGCACACACTCTTGCTTTGAGCAACAGACCTGGATTTATCCAGGTATGGAAGTTGGAGCGAAAGAGCAAAGTGAGAGATTTTACATTGAAAGTGGGGTCACACTCAGAAGCTAAACCACATGTATGAGGAACTCGGGACACTTTAGTATGATATGCAGAGGGAGGGGGAGCTGTGCCTCTATTCAAAATACAGAGGACCGAGGGGGGGGGGGGGGAGCAGAAGACCACAACCTTGGGAATTCCTGTTAAATGGTGATCATTACTGGGCTGCAAAGAACTGGTAAGACTGGTAATGCTGGGGGAGGGGTCAGTGATACTCACCCCCTCTTCACTTTGCTTTTCTCTGTGGCTACATCCTTCTCGTTCTCCCCCTTGCCCTGCTCCTTGGCCGCCTCCTTGGCCGATGACTCCTTATCAGTGGCTGCGTCCGTCTCCTTGCGGCTGGCAGATTTCTTCAGTACCTCAAACTCTGAGTCCATGTCGATGTCCTGCACTTCTTCCTCCGGGATGGTCAAGGTGCGGGTCAGGGGTGTGGCACCCGGTGTGCATTTGAAGGTCTCGTGGAACTCCACGGGCATGCTGAGCCGCAGGAACATTAAGTCGGTGTTACTGTTCTGGGAGCCAAAGGTCTTGTGGGTAACCTTCAAGCAGGGGGGATTATCCACTGTGCCATCAATTCGTGCCACCTGTACAAGCCGCAATATACTGGGTGTTAATGCTGTTCTATAGGCCTTACCAAGGCAGGTATACATGGCCTGGTAGATAGGCCCCTCCCCCATAATTTCTTCCACATGGTTGATCCCCTTCCCCAAACTCTCCCCTTGATGTGTGTGATATCCACATACCGTTTTGATGTGGCCAAACCCACCAGTGTGCTCTGCTTCATTGTGTTCGCACTCCCACTGCATTTTCTAACCTCGATATGCCTGTGACCTCCATGCACTCTCAACTCAACATGACCATAACTCCCCAATATAAACTTTCACCTGTACAAGGTTGTGTTGCCCTTACCACCAGATCCCAACACTCTCCTCTTAATGTAGTTGTGTTCTCCTTTGTATTTTCTTCTTGAGGTAGCTTTACTCCCCACCTCCCTGTACTCTCCCTTCAATGTAGTTGGTCCCCTACCCATATTGTCCCCTCAATGTGGCTGTGCTCTCTCCTCAATGTGGTTGTCCCTCTCTGTACTCAATATGTCTACACCCCTCTCAATACCTTTCCCCTCACTGTGGCTGCACCCCTCTCCCCTCATCGTGGCTCTACACCTCTCCATACTCTCACTTTGCTGTGGCTGTACTCCCCTCTGTACTCTTCTCTTGCTGTGGTTGTGCCATTCTCCATACTCTCCTCATGATGGGTCTGTTCCCCCTCGTCACGCTTTCACTTCACTGTGGCTGTAACCTGCACCATATTCTCACCTCTATGTGGCTGTGTTCCGGAGGTACAGTCACAAACTGAGGCAGGCTCTTGCTGAACCACATGGTAAGGTCCCTCTTCATGTTGATGGCGAAAGGCTCAAAGCCCTCTTGTAGGCCACAGATGGTAAAGTAACGTAAGCTGCTCACATCTTGGCCCAGGTTCAAGCGACCTACCTGGGACAGTCCCAGGCTGCACACGGGGATAAAGCCTGCGGTAAACAGGCACATCCTGTCAGCTACCAGAGCTAAAGGCAGAATCAGTCCATAGCCCCCCCCCCCCCAAGCCTCTTAAGCCTCACTCCATCCACAACAACTACAGTTCTTCTGTAATTCTCCACCTCTAATCTCCCTCATTCTCGTCCTGTGACCTCCATCCATATCATTCCCCTTCCTTCCCCTTCAAGGCCTTTTACTATCCTGCTTCCATAATGGGCTCTGCCAATCATTCCTCAATATTCCCCTCTCTCCTCATCCTTCTCCTTACTAAGGGCTTCCACCATCCAGTAGCCTTCTGTTGCCCTCCTGCATTTCTTAATGATGATGGGTACTTATAACCCTCTGCTCGCCCTAAAACTAGGTTCAAAGTGGGTTAACATAAGAAACCTATAATAGGTAAATACAATAATTACTTAATAGCTACGGTATAACAGGAGTTCCAACAAAT
The DNA here is from genome assembly GCF_901765095.1 of Microcaecilia unicolor. Lineage (NCBI taxonomy): Eukaryota > Metazoa > Chordata > Amphibia > Gymnophiona > Siphonopidae > Microcaecilia > Microcaecilia unicolor. The sequence goes on along the minus strand of NC_044041.1, from coordinate 177,434,395 downwards.
TCATTACTTAATACAAAAACTAGGAGACACTCGAGGAAGTTACATGGAAATACTTTTAAAACAAATAGGAGGAAATATTTTTTCACTCAACAAATAGTTAAGTTCTGGAACTCTTTGCCGGAGGATGTGGTAACAGCAGTTTATTTATTTATAGCATTTATATCCCACAATATTCCCACCCATGGGCAGGCTCAAAGTGGCAAACAACAGTCTACAAAAACATACAACAATTCTGCAAAAAAACAATCAATATCGTAAGAGAGAAAGGGAGTTTGTGTATCTGGGTTTAAAAAAGGTTTGGATAAATTCTTGGAGGAGAACTCCATAGTCTGCTATTGAGACAGACATGGGAGAAACTGCTTGCACTGGGATTTGTAGCATGTTGCTACTCTGAGATTCTGCATGGAATCTTGTTACTCTTTAGGATTCCAGAATCTTGCTGTTCTTTGGGGGTTCTACATGGAATGTTGCTAGTCTTTGAGATTCTGCATGGAATCGTGTCACTATTTAGGATTCCAGAATCTTGCTATTCTTTGGGGTTCTACATGGACTGTTGCCACGATTTGGGCTTCTGCCAGGTACTTGTGACCTGGCTTGGCCACTGTTTGGAAAACAGGATACTGGGCTAGATGGACCATTGGTCTGACCCAGTATGGTTACTCTTATGTTGTTATGCACTTACGATATACTCTAATACCATGCTGAGAGTTATAAAACAAGCTAACTTTCTGCACAAATTCAGATAATTGTGAACTCGCCATAAAGTCTATTAATTTAGGTGGAAAAAAAAGGTATACGTGCAATTGGTCTAAAATGAGTCAATTGAGACAAATCTGCCCCAGCAAGTTTTGGAATAGGAGTCAGAACAATACTTCCTATAGATGATGAAAACCAGCCTCGATTCAGTGTTAAATTTACCCAATAAACTAACCAATTTCAAAAACTTAATGGAGGGTTTTTCAGCACATAAAAGGAACAGGAATCTAAAGAACAAGATGATTGTGCAAGATTTCTAACAATAGTTTTCATCTTCTGGACAGATATAGGTTTAAAAGAAGACCATTCTCTGTCCGCAGGTATATTAAATAAGTTATCATCATGCAGATTATCCATTCTATTAGAAGAACCAATAGTACTAATGAATAATGAATTTTACTAACTTTAGATGAAAAATAAGTAACTAAGGGCTCCTTTTACTAAGCAGTGGTAAGCCCAATGTGGGCTTACCGCTGTCTATACAGGAAGTACCGCCGGGCTACCACAGCAGTCCGGCAGTACTTCCCACCCCTAGCGTGCCGTCATTTCTGGCACTACAAAAATGTAGTGTGCCCGGCGGTAATTGGGCAGAGCAGCGCGTTGCCTGGTTGCTGTTGGGTTAACACGGGAGCCCTTACCACCACCACCTCAATGGGTGACGGTAAGGGTTCCCCCCCCCCCCCAAAATGGCCGTGCAGCAAGGGCTTTACTTTCTCCTAGCCATTTCCTGTAGGAAAGCGAGACTTCTCTTCTACCAGCTGCAGTAAAAGGGGACCCTGGCGCGCGTGTACAACACGCGCCAGAACCAGCCCCCATTTGCCGCAGCTTGGTAAAAGGGGCCCCTAAATGCTATGTTTACTAAGGCACGCTATAGGTCCGTTAGCATTTTTAACGCGCGTTAAATGCTAATGCACCCATAGGAATGTATTGGTGTGTTAGCATTTAACGCACCTTAACTTTAAAGGCGTGTTAAAACCGCTAACATGCCTTAGTAAACATACCCCTAAATCATCTACCAAAGGCTGACAGGTAGGTGTCTTAAACAATTGGGAAATTGGGATAATAACACTTTTAATGATCTGAGATAATTTCTTCAAATTAAGACAGTCATTCACCTAATATTTATAATTTTTAAAAGCTGATCACCATCTACTTTTAGACTTACGCCAAACTCTTTCAAGTTGATGACAATTACGGTTTAAAATCAAGAGATTATCCGTAAATCATGGCATATTGGTACTCCTAGAGAAATATCTAACTTTCTTGGGTGCTAATCTTTCAAGAGTATCTTCTATAACAATTATAGTTACGTCATGCAAGGTTCTACGTTAGGTGTTACGGACCAAGAAAGGGATTTGGGTGTCGTCGTCGATAATACACTGAAACCTTCTGCTCAGTGTGCTGCTGCGGCTAGGAAAGTGAATAGAATGTTGGGTATTATTAGGAAAGGTATGGAAAACAGGTGTGAGGATGTTATAATGCCGTTGTATTGCTCCATGGTGCGACCGCACCTTGAGTACTGTGTTCAATTCTGGTCGCCGCATCTCAAGAAAGAAATAGTAGAATTGGAAAAGGTGCAGCAAAGGGTGACTAAAATGATAGTGGGGATGGGACGACTTCCCTATGAAGAAAGACTAAGGAGGCTAGGGCTTTTCAGCTTGGAGAAGAGACGGCTGAGGGGAGACATGATAGAGGTATATAAAATAATGAGTGGAGTGGAACAGGTGGATGTGAAGCATCTGTTCACGCTTTAAAAATACTAGGACTAGGGGGCATGCGATGAAACTACAGTGTAGTAAATTTAAAACAAATCGGAGAAAATATTTCTTCACCCAACGCATAATTAAACTCTGAAATTCGTTGCCGGAGAATGTGGTGAAGGAGGTTAGCTTGGCAGAGTTTTAAAAGGGGTTAGATGGTTTCCTAAAGGACAAGCCCATAAACCACTACTAAATGGACTTGGGAAAAATCCAAAATTCCAGGAATAACATGTATAGAATGTCTGTACGTTTGGGAAGCTTGCCAGGTGCCCTTGGCCTGGATTGGCTGCTGTCGTGGACAGGATGCTGGGCTCGATGGGTCTTTTCCCAGTGTGGCATTACTTATGTACTTATTCCACTCAGCTAACAGTTTTCCAGGATCTATTTCATTAAAACAGATATAGCAGTACAGCATATATAATATCTTCCCTCTAGTATATCTGGGTCTAATTCTTTACCTTTCCTATCTTCCCTCTACACTTCATCTGTCCTCATGCTCCCTCTCCATCTCTCTCTCTCCCTTCCTCTCTTTTGGAGTCTCTCTTATCTTCTGAGTACGAGGACACCTCTCCCTCCGGGCAGCTTACCGTCACCGACCTCGATGTCCTTGAAGGCAAGTTCAGATCCCGAGTCACTGATCAGCATCTCTCCATTTAAGGTGAACATCATGTTCATCTCTACCAGATCAATCATGCAGCCCACCACATCTCCTGGCTGCCAGTTCCGGCCAAATGGCTCACTCCCCAGATGCCAGCGTTGGCCCTGGAGAGAGAGAGAGAGAGAGAGCGAGAGAGCGAGAGAGCGAGAGAGAGAGGGAGAGAGAGAGAGAGAGAAGTTTTGCATTTACGATACGTTGAGACAGTTTTCAAATGTTAACCTCAGGCTCTCCCTGATCACAGACTTTTTTGATTAACCATGTTTTCTCTAATTGATACATTTTCTGACATTACTGATTCTATCATAACAATATAAGGGTCTTTCTCATTCGGTGCAGCATTTGAAGGTCTGTGGGTAATTTTGCATCCATGGATCTGCAAGCTAAGTTTCAAAAGCAGCCTCCCGATGGAGTTTTCCTTTGAATTTCCCTTCCCACAGACTTTAAGCATCCCATTTGTGTGGGATAGATCCACAAGGAAAATTTTCTTTACATTTTGAATACACATCAACCACACCAGAAACAATGATATTTAAACAATATAACAGTTCATAATATTTTATTTGTTACATTTGTATCCCACATTTTCCCACCTTTCTGCATGCTCAATGTGGCTTACATAGTACCGTTAATGGCGTTAGCCGATTCCGGTCTGAACAAATACAAGGTATGAACGGATACAGTTGAGATTGTAGTAGAATGAGCTACATGTATGTTAGGTACATTTGGGGGGAAACAGAGAGGGAGAAGAAGAGTTAGGATGTGTCATTACGATCTTTGGTTATGTTGTGTCGCAGGTATCCAGGTATTTTTTATGTTGGGTCGGTGGGGCATGCTTTTCTGAACAGGTCTGTTTTTAGTACTTTCCGGAACTTTAGGTGGTCGAGCGTAGTTTTTACTGCCTTTGGCAGTGCGTTCCATAGTTGTGCGCTTGAGTAGGAAAAGCTGGATGCATAGGTGGATTTGAATTTGAGTCCTTTACTGCTTGGGTAGTGGAGGTTTAGGTATGATCGTGCTGATATATAACCTCCCCACTCATTCTCCTTCTTCCCAATTCATCCCAGGCAAGATTTATATAATTAAAAGGAAAAAAAATAGACAAGCTAGGAGGCTTTGATTCTTGTAGCCTTCCTGCTCTAATAAAGAAAACTACCCCCCTCCCCCCAATGAGATCTGGCATTCCACCCCCTATCTGAAGTATAGGCCTGCTCAAATTACAGCTTATTCAAAATTCAACTTCTGACTACAGGGGAGAGGTATTGTACGTATGGTCCCCAAGTTAATACAAATATGCTTGGAAATTTAATAATCAAATTCCTTAACCTTCTTCTGCTCCTGTGAGTACCCTTTTCCCCTGTAGTTAACAATGCACAGCTACTAAACAGCACAAATGCTTTAATCCACATTGAGGGTGACTAATATTGAAAAGTCTGTTTTGTACAAGTAATCATGTGTTTACCTGCCTATATGTTTTGAACGTTGCTCTTCTCAGAATATAGTAGATGGCAACATAAAAGGCCAATCAGCCCATCAAGTCAACCCAATTATTCCCACCCACATTGCGAGGATATACCCCAACCATCAGCCGTAGAGTATGACCACAGGTAAGATCTCTCCTTACCCAGAATCCTTAGTTCTTTGTTCTAAGGGATTCTGGGTGCTTATCCCTGAATGTCATTACTATATTTGTCTCCACCAACTCTACTGGGAGTCCATTCCATAAAATCAGCACCTTCTGACTAAAGAAATGCCTCCCAGTGTTCCTCCTGAGTCTATGCCCCTCCCCGCCCCCCGCCAGTCTCATGATGTGACTTCCTGTCTTAAAGCATTCTTTCCTCAGAAGTTTGATTTATATGTTTCAGGCATTTGAATATCTCTATCATATCCCCCCACTTATCTAGGGTATATATTTAAGTCCTTTTAATTGCATATTGCTTTGGGTGAAGACCCCACACCAATGCCTTTCTCTGGACTGCTACCAGTCTACTTAGAGGTGTGAGCTCCAGAACTGGATATAGTATTCTAGATGAGGCCTGTTGTCCCTGCTGTACTACTGGCCCCACTCCCTGCTGTGAAGTGGAGGGAGTGGGGGGGGGGGGGTGGATTGCTTCTAAAGGAGAATGAGAGTGACTAGGAGCAAGTGGGAGGGTTTGGGAATGTTTTTTTTTCTGTACTGGTTGGGTGGGAATGGTATTAGGTTACAGAGCTGCCAAGGGGGCCAATCCACTCAGTGGAAGATCTAGGGCCTGCCCCCAGCCCAGCCCACTCCACTCCTAGCTCTGCCCCACACCACCCATTGCTCCACCCAGCTCCACCCAACCCAACCCATTGCTCCATCCCAGCACAGCTGATTCGCGGCCAGCGGCAAAAGGATTGGTCTCCTCATCCAGCAGCAGCAGGAAATCCTATATAATAATTCTCACCTTCAACAGGATGTGCTTGGGACCGTGCTTGCCGGAAGTGGTCTGCTAGGCAGGCATGCTCTGACCTCAGTGACATCAGTGACAGACAATTTGGCAAAGCAAAACAATCTGAGTGCTGGCCATTAGGACACAGGATTGATAGGAGAGTTTTAAAAGACTGAAGGAACCAAAAGTGTTCGGGGGGGGGGGGGGGGGGGAGTTCTGAATGAATGAAAGAAATGAAAATTTACGAGAGGAACACAATCTGAATGCCGGGCATTTGTACACAGGGTAGATAGGACACTTTTTTTTTAAAATGAAGTACGTGAAAGTATTACATCTTGGGGGAGGGGTGAGGAGGAAAGCGTTGGGGTATCCGGATACTGGGCGTTAGGGCCACGGGGGTACATAGACTTTTGAAAGCCTTAAGGAACCCAAAGTGTGGGAAGGAGGAGGAAAAGGAGGGGAGGGAACGGGGTGAGGGGCATTAGGAACAGGGGAGGGGGCCCTGTCACACACTCTCATTCTCACACACACACACTGTCACACAGACAGTCTCACTCTGTCACACACCCGCACATTCGCTCTGGCTCTCTCTCTCAAACATACACACTCCTAGGAAAACCTTGCTAGCGCCCGTTTCATTCGTTCCAGAAACGGGGTTTTTTTACTAGTGTCTTCATAAAACATCATCTTCTGCTGCCATGGGATCAGCAGCAGCAGGAGATTGTCCTTTATGAAGGCGTTTTCTGCTTCCGCTGGACGAGGAGGCCACTCAGTGGGAGATCCCAGCTTCTCGGCAGGAGTGCAGAGATGACCCGCAAAAGCAGGAGTCTCCCGCAGAAGACTTGGCAGGTCTGAGGTTATCAGTTGTCTCACCCCCTTGTGACAGGGTGGGCGGGGGGAGGAAGGGAAAGTTATTGCTTTTTGTTATTTTTCTGTACATGCTGTGGCACTTGATGTATATGCTACAGTAAGCGGCCATTTTTGGAAACGTAAAAATCAAAAAATGAAATGGAATGTGCATTTGTATAGTGCTGTATATTACTATTGATGCAATAGAAATAAGAAGTGGTAATAAAAAAGATGGAGATGTTAAAAGACTCTATATATTTTTTAAAATCCCAGATAAAAAGACATTTCAAATGAAAAAAGAACAAATTTGATGATTTTGTGGCTTGAAGACAGACACATGGATAGAGGATCATTGTACCCACTGAAGACGAACAGAGCAGAAGCACAGATAGCCCCTAAACCCACTAGGGACACACAGACATATATGACATCTGCTGAAGACAAGGAGATGTCCTACACCTGTTAAAGATGTAGACGCACAGATGTAGCTGACATCCTTTCAAGACAAAGAGACGTGTCTTACACCTGTTAATGATGTGCAGATGCACAGACATACCCGACATCCATTGAAGACATAGGCCAGCTCATCAGCTCCCAACTCTACATCAGGATGAACACTGGGTCGTGCCCAGCCTACTCTCATTTCTCCCTGGGTAGCTGCCTCATACTCGAAGTACCATTTTCCAGATTTCACTGCATACGACTTCTCAAGGCGAAAGAGACGCACCCGTTCGAAGCGAGGTTGGATGATGCCTTGGCCTGAAGCTAGATGGAATCACAGAGAGACATGCATTACCCTTATTTCTGCTCCCTCAGACATTTGCAAGCCTCCTACACGTGTGTCTCATCTCTGAACACGCTGGGGGATCCCAGGCTGGGACTTAGGCCCATCTTCCTGTGAGCACCAAGACATTTGTTAAACAAAGGAGGCAATGCATATTTTCAAAGCACTTAGCCTTCCAAAGTTCCATAGGTTTGAAAATGAACCCCAAATTTAAAGGGGAAGAAAAGACAGAAGGAGAGACAGACAGACAGGGTATAAGGAGGCACAGCGATTGCTGACTCACAGGTCTCTTGGTCTGGGGGTTCAATGTTGTAACCATAACCAATCAGTGTGCGCACAGACTCGCACAAACTATCCCTATTGGTTTTCTTGGTCCGCTCGTCCAACAGAACGTATGGCACCAGCCGAGGATTTCGCTTATTCTTAATATCCTGCCGGGAGAGGCAAAAAGAAAGGTCCTGCTAAAGACATTCTGAAGATAATCAGAGTTCCCTGGTCCCTGGAACTAGGGGCCCAGAAATACACTGCAGACTGGGGTCCTGCTTACCCCATCCCCAGTACAATAACATACCTGTGTAGGCAACAATGGACGCAGAGATCACTAAATACCTTCAATTCTACAGAAATTCTAACATTAAAAACTCATTCTAAAATTTGTTTTAAAATACTGAACATTTTGTGGTCCATACTCTTCAGCCCCACAAACTATCCTCACCCTTTACTTCACCTTAAATGCGAAGAGATCAATTTTCAAAGATTCACAGTGGTGGTTAAGCTGATATGTTTAGCTAAATGTTGTCAAATCTAGGCGACCAACCAGATTTTCAGCTGAAAAATTCTCCTAAATCTTGCTGATAAAAATTAGCACCAAGCCCACCTCAGGAATGCCCTGATACGAATCCCTTTTTATCTGGCTAAGTCTGCCCTTCTTATGAATTTAGGCGAGTTGAATTTAGCTGGTGGTTTGAGGAAAATAAATATTTTACATCAGTGGTGCAATCACTGCTAACTCTCAAAATCCACCCCTAGGTAAATAATCCTCCCCACATTCCTGTATTACCTGGACTATACTATATGTCCAGCCCTGCTGTACACGGTCTCGGGCCCACACATTGTGCGCATTTTCTGCCAGCTTGTCCACCAGTGTGTTCTGAGCTGGAGTCAGCTTGACATGAGATAGGTCGAGAGGGGCTGGCTTATACCCATTGGACATCATATACCTGCAAGTCAGGGGAGGGAACAGGTCACAGGTTAGGCTGCGCTTCCACATCCCTAAGCTCCTCTGCTCTTCATAGGGTGGAACTCTGGCTTTGCCTTGGGTTTCAAACCTTGTCATCCAAGCCTCTCCTCATTGGTGTGATGGAGACTCTGGGACAGATATTTAAAATGATTTGATTGGGTAGGAGATGCTCCTGCCTGGTCATATCACTGTCACTGGGACGATCCCGGATAGTGCGTCTGAGACCATTATGGCTCTATCTGGGCAGTGCCAGGGCACAGCTGGGAGTCACCAGGATAGCACCAATATTCAGTCTGCTAACTGATGAAGTTACGGCAGAAAAAAGGCTGTCCTAACTTTATCCGGCTAGTTATCTGGGTACCGGTTGAAACATATCATCCCAGTGGCTGCATTATACCCGGATATTCATTGCTGTTATCCGGGTATGGTTCAGGGCTGAATATCCAAATATAAAAAGTTCGCTGTGGCTGGTGATTAAAAAACACTGACTGCCACGAGCTGAATATTGACCCATCTGTGATAAGAGAGGAGACTGATGGGTTAAAAAGCATTGCAGTGATAGTCTGGTTGGCACTTTCCTCTGCTCTTGATTTAATTTCAACACTTTAATTCAACCTTTTTGCTTCAACCAAATGTACAAAGGAAGATTTCATCCATACCAGTAATAAAATATCCATAGAACAAAAATACAGAACAAGATCCCATCACATAAACTCACATACAAAACAAATAAACATTGTTTGCCTTGGTGTTTTACAGCCCACCACCCATCTTATTCAACCCCCAGACAGCCAGATCTTCAAACAGCTGACATCATTTTCAACTCCACTGGAAGAAAATTACATATATCCTTCCATCCATTCTTTGCATAAGACAAGATCAAACAGAAGGAGTGAGCAGGAAAATTTGGGCTCAGTGAGGTGAGAGAAAAGGCCCTGGACGAGCTCAATCCTAGATCAGGAGGCAACTAAGTCAGGGTTGTCTCAAAACCAGGGCTTGCTCTTCCTGTCTCCCAAGCTTCAGCTTGTCTCATCCCACAGTGCCCATCTGTTCCTATCCTGAAGTTCAAAGGGTTAAGAAGACCATGAGCAAAACCACGGCAAAGGACGGTGGCCACACTTACGACTTCGGCAGCTTGGTCTTTTTTAGGTTCTCTTCAGCTTTCTCATCAGCCATGCCTACATGGCACCCCAGTGCCAGCAGTGTCCTAGGAGAAACACAGTTATGAAAGCAGAAGCCATGGCATCATGTGAGCAGTGTCCAAGGAAGGGCCACAGGATCACACCAGGACATCAGAAACTGCTCTAGTAGATAAACTGACCAATCCAGTTTGCCCAACTGTTCTTGTTCACATTACAAATATATATGTATAAACTGCATACCTGTATTGTGGCTAATTATAACGCTTCCAAGGGCCTCTCTAAAGTTTCAGAGGACCTACTATGTGGAATAAGCTTCCAGGGCACCTGAGACTTTGCGTGAATGTCCAACAGTTTAAAAATAATTACAAAAGATAATTTCAAGCTGGATTCAAAAAAAATTCTTTTTCAGTTTATTGGATGTATAGATGAAGGTTGGAGATATGGATTGATGTGGTCTTGTACCCTGTTTCCCCGAAAATAAGACATCCCCTGAAAATAAGACCTAGTAGAGGTTTTGCTGAATTGCTAAATATAAGACCTCCCCCGAAAGTAAGACCTAGCTCCAAATTGTATCTTCCGCCCCCCGGCTGAGCCCGCCCTCAACTCCCCGACATACTACCTTCCATTCCATTCTGGACACGCCGCCCTGCGTTTAAAGCTCAGCTGTTATTTTAAGTCGCTGCGGCAGCTAGAGTCCATTCTCTCCCATCAGTGTCCTGCCTTCCTCTGATGAGGTATTTCCTGTTTCCGCGAGGGCGGGACATTGAAGGGAAAGGCTGAAGTCAAGCCGCCGCTGCTCTTCTCCACAGACGTTCAGCAGCCTCCTGACATCTTTAAAACTGGGTGAGTTGAGTGTCCCAACAGAAGGTACATGGGGGGAAGGGGGAGAAGGGGGTATTAGGAACCCTAAGGACTAAGCTTACTTAGAATGCTGTACTTATCTTATGGTAGGTAAATGGAGATTCTGTGCACTGTATTGCTCAGTCTCCTTCTTTTTTGTTGTAGGGGGATTGTTGTGCCGATTCATGTTTCACCAAGCTGTATCAAGGCTTCCCCTTAATTTACTTAATGCTGACTTCTTGTCCTGCTGCTGTGAAATTAAAAAGGCTGCTGAAATTCTAGGAAGCTACTGCTAAAAGTTGCGGTGGCCATTTTCTCTAAGAAGCTGCAATTTTACTGTAGTACAGTATTTTGAACAGCTTGTAGCCTCTGCAGCTGATATTGAGGTAAGCCTTGGAGTAAAGAACTGCAATAATCCAATCATGTTACCGTGTTTCCCCGAAAATAAGACCTAGCGCATCTTTGGGAGCAAAAATTAATATAAGACACTGTCTTATTTTCGGGGAAACAGGGTATGTATTTGCTTAACTTTATGTATGTTTGATTGTAACCCAAAGAGGGATATAAATGTGGAAAAATAAATAAATAAATAACCCAGTTGCTAATTATAGAGCATGACCACTTGTAAGATCTATGTCCTTACTCAGTATGATCCATACCAATCAATCTGCTCCAGCCTAGCAGTGCTGTGCATGAGTTTGATTACCAGCTCATATCCTCCATTTCATGAGATAGCTGGGGCTATAAATGATACAACCCCTGAGCCATAGTCATATCACAATGATGACACCTGGTGGCCAGATTTAGAGCTCTTCTACATTGCCACTAGCCAAGGATTGTCACTGAAATGATTGGGTTGAGGAGTTATAAGGAGAAGAAAAAAAAAAGGAGTAAACCTTTGCAGGACCAAATGAAGCAACAAAGAAAGCAGGAGTGGTCCAAGGAAAGAGGAACAGTTAAGAGTGCATTAAAGGCTTTGCCTTCATTGGATTCTTCAAAACTATATTGAAAAACTGTCTCAGCAGAGAGAATCAACATCAGCCAGGTGTATAATGTGCTCTCTCTCCAACCATAGCCACAGTTTTTGCTGATGTTGATTCTCTCTGTTGAGGCAGTTTTTAATATTGTTTTGAGGAATCCGATGACCCCTGACGAAGGCAAAGTCGAAACTTGGCCATTGGGTCCTTCTTCAATGGAGTGGAGGAGTGGCCTAGTGGTTAGGGTGGTGGACTTTGGTCCTGAGGAACTGAGTTTGATTCCCACTTGAGGCACAGGCAGCTCCTTGTGACTCTGGGCAAGTCACTTAACCCTCCACTGCCCCATGTAAGCAACATTGAGCCTGTCATGAGTGGGAAAGCATGGGGTACAAATGTAATAAAATAAATAAAGATACTTTTAATGAACTCTTGACTATTCTTCCTTTCTTGGACCACCCCTGCTGTCTGAGGAGTTATAAAATAGGGAGGAAAAATCCTTGGACAGTTGCAGATGAAGACTCACTGGTGCCAGAGCACACACAGCTCTAGTTCCAACTGAGTTGAAAGCCCAAAGAAGCAGGAGGAAATTTCTGGGCTCAAACCACAAACCCAACCATTAATTTAATTGTTATTTTGTAATCTTTATTGTGGTGTGTAGTATTTGAATTGTAGTGTTGTTTTTATGTTGGTTTTGTGAAGTATCACATTCTAGGTGCTGCAGTGCTGGTTGTGTAAGAAATTTCTGGCATAAAGGTTCACCACCACCCCACATGGAAAAATTAGGTCTTACCTGATTATTTTCTTTCCATTAGTCCTTCCCACTCTTTCAGAACCTGTGGAATAGTTGTGTCCATCAACCAGCAGGTGGAGCTAGAGAACTGAAAACTCAGCTGAAACATATCTCTCTTGACATCCAGTCCAGCTCCTCAGTATTTACGTAGACAAGCAGTAAGGAGAAACTCAGAATAAATACAACAACCTTAAACTCCTCATTAGCCAAACGCTAACCAGACGAGGAAACATGTGTGGACCTCTCACATCTCTGGACAACTTGTAGAGAACAAGAGATATGCAGGAAGCACCATGCAAGGTGACAGTCATTATTTGACCCATTACATCTCAGAAACCTCAGGTGGGCCTCTGGAATAGTGAGAAGGTCTAATGGAAAGAAAATTAATAGGTAAAACCTAATTTCTCCTTCCATTACGTAGCTTCCCAGCATTCCAGAACCTGTGAGATGTTCAAGAGCAATTCCTAGAGTGGGTGGGATCATGGCACCGCTGCCCTGAGGATCAAAGCCCCAAAACTGGCTTCCGAATGCACCGCAACATTCACCTGTAATGCTTGGCAAAGGTATGCAGCGTCAACCACATTGCTGCCTTACAAATATCTGCTGGAGATAATAAGGTAGTCTCCACCCAGGATGTTGCTGTATGCCTCATAGAATGAGCCCACAAGGCCTGAGGAGCATGATTCCGCTCAAGCAAATAAGCTGATGCGATAGTCTCCTTCAGCCATCTAGTGTTGTTGGCTGTTGTGTTGGGCACCTAGGTTTCAGAGCTTCAGGCTCTCTCTTGTCGGGATCTCCCTGTGCATGGTTCCTTCCTTTCTTCCAAAAGTGGTATCAGCATTTTATCCCAACCAATCTGTGGAGCTTCCGTCTATTTGCAGAGAGGACGAAGAGGCTCAGTACTCTTTCTTGAAGCTTCTCGATGTGCATACAGTCCTCGTTAGATATCTGGAAGTCATAAGTGAGTTTCACAAAGCGGATAGATTGTGTTTTTAGGTAAACAAAGACTCTGTTTACCTAAAAGCACAAACAGATTTGTGAAACTCACTTATGACTTCCAGATCTCTAATGCGAATGGACGGAAGATCCTGACAAGAGACAGCCTGAAGATCTGAAACCCTAGGTGCCCGATGCAACAGCCAACAAGAACGCTGTCTTTAGTGCAAGATCTTGCGAGGAAGCCTTCCAGAGTAGCTCAAAAGGAGGCATCTAAAGAGCCTGAAGGACTAAATTGAGGTTCCACTCTGGACATAGTGTACGAAAGGGAGGCCGCAAGCAGTGCACTCCCTACAAGAACTGAACAAGATCCAGGTAAGTCACAAGACATGTCTTCTGTACTCAACTCCTGAAACAGGCCAAATCTGCAATCTGAACTTGTAGAGAACCCAACGCAAATCCTCTCTGAAGAACTGCCTGGAGAAACGCTAGGATGTACATGATCTGAGCAAAGAAGGGAAAAAGTCTGCTCAGAACACCAGCCCTTGAACATCCTCCACATGCTCACATACACCATGGATATAGAGCATTTCTGAGACTGAAGCAAGGTAGCAATGCCCAAATCAAAAAAAATATTTTCTTCTCAACTGAGCCCTTTCAATGCCCAAGCCGTAAGACCAAAGGGGCACAGATCCTCCGGGAGCACCAGATCATGCTTCAGTAGGCCATGTACTTGCTGAAGATGGGGAGGACTCCCATTCAGTCGTCGAATCAGGTCCTCATACCATGGCCTCTGCAGTCAATCCGTGGCTACAAGAATTATTTGACCCTGGTGCAATGCAATCCTTTTCAACACATGACCTACCGTAGGCCAAGGAGGGAAGACATACAGTAGATGTGTCTGCGGCCAGGGCTGCAGTAGGGCATCGATCCCCATTGAGCCCAGTTCTTTTCAACGGCTGAAGAACTTGGGAACTTTGGCATTCCTTTTTTGTCACCAACAAGTCTAGAAGTGGAGAACCCCATCAGTCCACTATCAGCTGAAACATCAAGCTGGATAGTTCCCATTCTCCCGGTCCAAGGAGTGACTGCTGAGAAAGTCTGCCTCCATATTTAAGGACCCAGCAATGTGAGCTGCCAACAAGCAGAGATTTTTCTCTGCCCATCTCATGAGGGGGCCGCCTCCACCGCCACTGGACAACTGCGGGTCCTGCCTCGCTTGTTGATATAAGGCACTGTCATCTAGCTTCCTATTCTGTAGGTCTTTTAGGGCAATGCTGCCTCCCACCGGCAAGGTGGTCATCTTAGCCACCACTGTAACCAGGGAGCCCACCCTGGAAAAATGCAATTTATCTTTCTCCTCTGGAACTAATAGGTAGAAGCAAGCCATGGCTCGTCCCACTCTCAGCTCCACGTCTGGTGAGATCCATTCCATTCTACTCTAATCAAGTCCTGAATGTTTGGATGCATTGGGAACACCTTAGAAGGAACGCTAAGCCTCCACATGATTGATGAAGATGGAACTCCTGACGCAAAAGCAGAATGCTCCTCAATGGAAAGCACTGCCATTGCCTCAGAAATAAGAGTATTGAGCTCCTCTTTTATGAAACAACCTCAATACTTTTGGATCATCCCCCTCCTCAGAAGGGACCTCTCCCTCCTATGAACAGACCAAGGCCACATCAGATAAGGAGGGAGAAGCAGAGATAGCCTCATCTGCTCACTCCTGGAGGTCTAAACAAGATTTCTTAGGAACCGGAGGGACAGCAAGGCGAGAAACTGAAACACCCTGTAGCAACTCTGACTGTCCCTGATTCAGTAAACAGGTTTTTGGTAAGAGCAATATAAACTCCAGAGAAAACAAAGATCCTGATGCAGCTGAATGCTCTGAAAGGCCCTGAGGCTGAAAAATGGCAGCTGTGCTCTGTGCGTAATCAGCCAGAGGCTGTTCCTCACTGACAGTTGGCCCTGACAACATGACGCCTGTTCCCGCGCTCTTCTGCTTCAAACTGCACACTGGCCCTGACGGAGAGCCTGAAAACCCTGACACATTTGTATGCTGTGCCAAATCTGAAGATGTGCTGCCGCTGACCGTTTCTTCCATGTCCCGCGGGATTCCTGGCTTGCACGCACCGCAATGCCCTCCATGCCTACCAGCGGGTCACACAGTGGGAACACCACTTAACTGCTTCCACAGGAGTCACCATTCACCCGCCTGTCATCAGCGTAGCACAATATGTCCCAAGCGGTGCACCAACTAGAACATGCAGCCCCTCCAAGCAGTTCTGAGTCAAATTTTAGTTGGATTTACCACTGCCAGCTACTCCCCCAAGTTCACAGTCTCTGCAAGTTTTACCACAGATGAAAAAGACTCAGGACTGATACTCTGCCCTACTGTCTCCAGTAAACCTCTTTCCTTTTCCTTTGTTTTTTTTAAGGTTGTTGTGCTGGAAAAGAAGAGCTCCACAGGAAACAGGGGAGAGGTGAAGGGAGGGAAGAAGTAAATTCACAGGGCACCAGAGACAGGGATCTGAAGACTTCCAATTATGACTCTGTAGACTCAAGCCACCTGCAAAGCTCAACTGGGGATCAGTTGACCAACTGGACTAGGAGTAAATCACTCAGAAACAGAGGCCTAAAACTGTATCCATCCATCCATCTGCTGGAGACAGAAAATACTGAGGAGCTGGACTGGATGCCAAGAGAGAAATGTCTCGGCTCAGTTTTCAGTTCTCTGTCTCTAACTCCACCTGCTGGTTGGTGGATACAACTATCCCACAGGTTCTGAAATAGCGGGAAGCTACGTAATGGAAAACAAATTTCCCTAATTATACCTGAATTATTTTGGAGTAGGATTTGATTCCCTTTATCTCTCCTCCAGCCTTTTCCTTATGGGAGGCTCTTACTTCAGAGTCTCTCCAGACATGAGCAGGTTGTAGTTCCTCTCGGGGTCAGGCAGACTGTGAAAGTCGAGCAGACATGGGTGCAGCCGCTTGTTATCATCCCGGACCTGGGAAAGCAGAGAATCAGTGCAGTTGGACCCTCCTCTTCCTCCATCTCCCTGATCCATTCAAAGAATCTCTTGTTTGGATATTCATGTGGCCTAAACAGTCTTATAGTGAAATATATGCATAGAAATGTCAGAGGACCGGAAGTCATAAAGCATACAATATAGTACGGCACGTGGTAACCCTCAGCCCCAGAAGGAGCAGTGGTGTGAGCTGTCTCAGCTACAGTTCCTTTCTTTAGCTGCTGGTTGGTGGAGCTTTGCCTGATGCACACTGCACTTACCGGTCCATACGTCCAGCCTTGCTCAATCCTAGTCAATGCCCAGAGCTCATGGACATTTTCTGCTAGCTTCTCCCGAATCCTCTCCAGATGTGGGGGGAGCACAATCTATAACAACAGAATCAGAGTGATGGATGGTCAGAGTTATATTGTGTGTGGGGGGGGGGGGAGGGTATTATACAGATAGACAATCACCAATGGCCTCAGAAATAGCAACAGGAGACAGTACTAGGGGTCCACGTTATGCCCTTCTGTTGAAATCTCAATGCCCTATGGCCACAGGTGGGGAAATAGGTGAAGAAAAGAGCCTACAGTGCAGCAGCAGTGTAAGCAGATGGCCCTCAGGATACAACAAAGAGCCCTGACAATTTACTTTGTTCTTCTTTTGAGCTCACATTCAGGACGTGGTGTACGGAAGGGGTTTTCCCATTTTGTGTCCGTAGGAGACGTGTCTAGTATATCTGTCCCCTCAGCTTACAAAACTTCAAGGGAGCAGTAATCTCAAGAAGTAATGCATAGACTAATACTGTCATTTATTATTAATAAAAAGAGTAATTTTAAAACAGGGCACACTTCTTTTGATTATCTTCTTCAGATCGGAAATAATCTTCTGATCTGAAGAAGAAAGGTTACCATTGAAAGTTAATCAAAAGTTGTGTTGTTAGTTCAATAAAAAAAAGGTATCATCTTAGTTTCTTTTCCTATGTTTTGATTTATTTCTATTTATTACCTTTAAAAGAAGTGGACTAACACAGCTACCACACCACTTTACTACTGTAGTAGAAACACACTGTTGTGTATTTTTACTTGTCTCCTGCAACACAGATTTCATCTTCAGAGTTTGATACTTGTATTGCTGCTCCCAACTGTTAAAGCAAGGAACTGAGAAGCATAAGAGTCAGAGGGATCATTAGTATTAATGTTAAAATCCCCAAGAATGAGGGAAGGAGATGAAGGTTCAAGAAAGAAGGAAAGCCAGGAATTAAAGTCAGTGAGAAAGGAAGAAAGTTACTTATCAGCGGTCGATAAATGACTGCTACTCGGAGAGGCAGAGGAGCGAATACACGGATGGAGTGGACTTCGAAGGAAGAAAAGCAGTGGGACTGAGGTGGAAGAAGAGGTTGAAATCTACAAGAGGGTGAAAGCAGTAGCCTAACACCACCTCTGCGGCCAACCGGGTGAGGAGTATGAGAGAAAAGATAACCTCCATGGCATAGGGCAGCGACTGAAGCAGAGTCTTCAGGGTAAAGCCAAATTTCAGTTAGGGCAAGCAGATGGAGAGTACAAGAGATAAAGAGGTCATGGATGTAGGAAAGTTTGTTACAGACAGAGCAGGCATTCCACAGGGCATAAGAGAAAGGCAGAGAAGAAGGGGGGAAGAGAGGAACAGAAATTAGATTGGAGATATCACGGTGTGACCTTCACAAATAGGATGAGAGCTGATGTGGAGGACCAGGATTGGGATTAATGTTCCCAGCGGACAGCAGGAGAAGGAGCAAGAGAGTATGGAGAAGAGTAGGAGAGGCATGACGACAGTGACGAAGGCGAGATGTACTCAGATAGAAAGGAGAGGGATGAATGGAAGGAAGGAAATGTTGAAGGTTGAGAGCTGAGAAGAGGGAAGAGGAAAAAAGAGATGGTGAAATGATGAATACAGAGGGTGGACAATGTGTTCCTGCAGTGTACAGTGGTTTCAGATGGAAAAACAGATTGGGAAGGGACAGTACCAAGAAGAGAAAGTGTACTGGAGCCATAAGTAGTAACTTGGAGAAAAATAAATGTAAAGAAAAAAATGCCCCGGCGCACGGCACCTAGAGCAGAGGCCCTGAGTGGATCAGAGTGGACCTGGGAGTTATCCCGGAGAAGGCTGTAAGGATATGCAGATGGGCTGCAAGTCCTCCACAGCGCAGCCGGTGGTAGAGCTGGGCACCACTCAGCCAAGGAAAGGCTTACCAGGGGTTAGGCCGAGGCCAGCATTCCTCCCCCTGAGGGTCACCTGATCTTAGCCAAAAAGCACCTAGAAACCCTGGGCATCTAGAGCGAGGGCCCTGGGAAGATTGGGGTGGACCTGGGAGTCACCCCGGATACAGTTGTGATTAACACAAGAAACGTTGATTTGTTAATGTGTATTAAAAATCTGTCAATACCAATATGTGAAACAAACTGAAAAAAGTCTGAAAATCAGAAAGAGAGACCAAATGATCCGAAAGCATAAGAACATAAGCATTCCCATATTGGGACAGACTGAAGGTTCATCAAGCCCAGTATCCTGTTTCCAACAGTGACCAATTCTGGTCACAAGTACCTGACAAGATCCCAGAACAACAAAACAGATTTTATGCTGCTTATCCTAGAATATGAAGTGCATTTTCCCGACCATCTTAATAATGGCTTATGGACTTTTCTTTTAGGAAATTATCCAAACCGTTTTTAAACCCCGCTAACTGCTTTTACCACATTCTCTGGCAACGAATTCCAGAGTTTAATTACTCATTGAGTGAAGAAATATTTTCTCAGATTCATTTTAAATTTACTACTTAGTAGCTTTTTGTGTGCCCCCTAGTCCTAATATTTATGGAAAGAGTAAACAAGCGATTTGCATCTACCTGTTCTACTCTACTCAGTATTTTATAAACCTGTATCACATCTCCCCTCAGCCGTCTCTTCTCCAAGCTGAAGAGCCCTAGCTGCTTTAGCCATTCCACATAGGAAAGTCATCCCATCCCCTTTATCATTTTCGTCGCCCTTCTCTGCACCTTTTCTAATTCCACTATATCTTTTCTGAGTTTCGGTGACCAGAACTGCACACAGTATTCGAGGTGCGATCGCACCATGGAGTGATACAAAGGCATTATAATAGTCTCAGTTTTGTTTTCCTTTCCTAATAATTCCTAACGTTCTATTTGCTTTCTTAGCCGCGCTGCACATTGAGCAGAGGGTTTCAACGTATCATCAATGATGACACCTAGATCCCTTTCCTGGGCGGTGACTCCTAATGTGGAACCTTGCATCACGTAACTGTGGTTTGGGTCCCTCTTTCCCACATGCATCACATCTTTAAAAGTAACACAGGGTTCCAATGCTACAGGTGTGAAGACAACTGGCCCAACCGTGCAATCAGTCCAAGCTTTGTGCTTAAATCCCAGCGTGCTGTCTCTGCTCTCACCTGCATGGTGTCCACAGGGCAGGGAGTGAAAGAGGTATGCGAGAGGGATTTGGATGGCCCCAGCAGGTTACGGATCTCTTGGAAATCATGTTTATACTCTTTGATGGGCTCAACTCTCATCCTCTCCTCGGGCAGCAGTGCTTCGTAGCAAGGGGTATATCCTGGAGGTGGCAGGAACTTGAATTCTCCATGGCGGCCCCCCAGGAGGAAGCGAACCCTATATAAGAGGAAGGAAGGAAAGAGTTAGAGAGAAAAAACAAGAAGTAAGAGGAAGAATGGGTCTATGTGGGAAACTCTATACCACAAGGTACTAACATTTACACCGGTTGCATGCTTAAATGTTTAGAATAATGGCATTTGCCAAAATTTCACACAAATGCTATTCTGCATAACTTACATAAGGGGCAAGTCTATAAAGGGGGCTAAATATTAGGGACCCGATAGTCAAAGCAATTTAGCTGGCCGCTGACCGGTTAAATTGCTTGGTTGGGGCTAGCCACTAATACTCAGTGGCACTTAACTGCCTAACAGGCTTATTTTCGAAAGTGATCGCCGGCCATCTTCCGACATAAATCGGGAGATGGCCGGTAAGCGGCGAAATTGGTATAATTGAAAGCGGCATTTTTGACACCATCGCCGCTTTCCCGTCGCCACGCTGGCGAAGTGCAAGGGGGCGTGTCGGCGGCGAAGCGACGGCGGGACATGGGCGGCCATGGGCGTAGCTACCAGATGGCTGGCTTTTGCGGATAATGGAAAAAAAAAAGCGGCGTTAAGCAGTATTTCGCCGGGTTTACTTGGTCCTTTAATTTTCACGATCAAGCCTCAAAAAGGTGCCCCAATTGACCAGATGACCACCGGAGGGAATCGGGGATGACCTCCCCATACTCCCCCAGTGGTCAACAACCCCCTCCCACACTAAAAAAATAAAAATAAAACACTTTTTTGCCAGCCTCTATGCCAGCCGCAAATGTCATACCCAGCTCCCTGACAGCAGTATGCAGGTCCCTGGAGCAGTTTTTAATGGGTGCAGTGCACTTCAGACAGGCAGACCCAGGTCCACCCCCCCCCCCCCACCTGTTACACTTGTGGTGCTAAATGTTGAGCCCTCTAAACCCCCCCAAAACCCACTGTACCCACATGTAGGTGCCCCCCTTCGCCCATAAGGGCTATGGTAATGGTGTAGAGTTGTGGGGAGTGGGTTTTGGGGGGATTTGGGGGGCTCAGCACCCAAGGTAAGGGAGCTATGGACCTAGGAGCTATTTGTATATATTTTTTTAATTTTTAGAAGTGCCCCCTAGGGTACCCGGTTGGTGTCCTGGCATGTGAGGGGGACCAGTGCACTACAAATGCTGGCTCCCCCCACGACCAAATGCCTTGGATTTCGCTGGGTTTGAGATGGCCAGCATTTTTTTCCATTATCGCTGAAAAAACAAAAACGGTGATCTCAAACCCGGCGAAATCCAAGGCATTTGGCCGGGCTAAACAGTATTATCGAAAAAAAAGATGGCCGGTCATCTTTTTCGAAAATACGGTTCCGGCTAGCTGTTGCGCCACCGCCAAAATAGGTCGTCGGCGACCTATTTCGCCGGCGACGTTCGATTATGCCCCTCTAAATGCCCGTGAATATCATGGTTAACAGCAAACTCAAACCAGCTATGCTGGGGAAGCGGAGTCAGCATATACTACTACTACTACTACTACTACTTAACATTTCTAGAGCGCTACTAGGGTTACGCAGCGCTGTACAATTTAACAAAGAGAGACAGTCCCTGCTCAAAGAGCATATGGCTGCTTAATGCTAATACTCAGTCCTTAAGGAGCAGATTCTATGTATGGCGCCTAAAAAGTCCACGCGGAACTAAGCATATTCTGTAAGATTTAGGCGCGGTGCACAGAATATGCTTAGTCGCTACCTTAGTAGTGCCTAAATCTACGCGCATCCATTTACACCAATAAAAACCTGGTGCAAATCCCTGCACGTAGATTTAGGCACACTGACCCGTACTCTGTAAGTACGCGCAGAAATTTTGGAACGCCCACGAAACACCCATAAATACACCCATAAACATGCCCCTTTTATTTATTTATTTGTTGCATTTGTATCCCACGTTTTCCCACCTATTTGCAGGCTCAATGTGGCTTACAGTTTTCCGTCATGATATTCACCAATCCAGAGTGAAAGAATACAATTGGTATTACATAAAGAAACATGGATGACATAATAAAATTAAGCAATCAGGTGTAGAGAAAAAAACATTCAAAATATCAGATAAGTGGTGGTGCGTTACAGCTCCTATTATGGATCGTTGTGGTATGCCTTGTTAAAGAGATGAGTCTTCAGTGATTTACGAAAGTTGATTAGGTCGTAAACTGTTTTCAGGTCAAATGGCAGTGTATTCCACAACTGCGTACTCATGTAGGAAAAGCTGGACGCATGTATTAATCTGTATTTTAGTCCTTTACAGCTGGGGAAGCGAAGATTCAGGAATGTGCGTGCTGATCTTTTAGCATTCCTAGGTGGCAAGTCAATAAGGTCTGACATGTAGGCCGGGGCATCTCCGTGAATGATTTTATGAACCAGAGTGCAGACCTTGAACGTAATACGTTCTTTTTAAACCAGGCGCCTTTATTTTGGACCGGGCGCGTTACAATTTAGGCATTTTTAAAAATAGAATACGTTTAGCGATTTCTGTGCATAAATTGTAATTATTAACAATTAGTGTTCGTTATTGCTTGTTAAGTGCTGTTAAAAATGCAGATTACCTTGTTACGCCAATTAGCTTATGTGTGTATTTCCGCTCAGACGGCGCCATATATTGACTCTGGGGATAAATGGCCAGGTTTACCACACAAAAGTCTCTCTTATTTTTATGCGGTAACCCATGGCCACTTAAGTGCTGAATATCCACTTAAGCAGCTGTGCCTTTAGCAGGCTTAAAAATAAAAGTCAAAGCCTACACAGCTTCCGGATTTGAATATCCGGGAATAATGCCATCGGCGGTGAGCAACACGCTCACCACTGGCTGAATATTGACCTCAGGTGCCCACAATCTCTGTGCTAAGATAGAATTTATGCGCCAACACTTATACCTTTTAAAAGGTAGGCTTAAATGCACCTCGGTATGCAGCTTATATTATTCTATAAGTTTGGGACATAAAAGGCTCAAAACTAATGCCAACATTAAAAAGCGGTTAGCGCCGGATTTGTGCGCACGGTAGTATGTACTGAATGCTCAAAGGTCTCTAGCGCTGGTGTTAATCTGTGCATTAAAGATGGCTGCAAATCGTATTGAAATGTATTTAAATGGACGTTGATGAGGTCAGTAAGCATTCCTTCGCAATGAAATGCTTCGCAGATGGAAGCACTGCAATGCTGTCATCAGGTCAGGGGCAGCGCTGAAGGTTTTCAGGAGACTATTTCTTATCAATTTCTCACTCTGAACTGTGGGTTCTGTCTTCTGTTACAAGCGGAAAGGAAGCCCGTGAGAGTTTCAATTGTTGGTACTGAGAAACAAAGTCGTGCACGAGCTCAAGCAAAGTTGAAAGCGCACATCAGCGCCTGTTTTTCTGCACTTAAATATGAGCCTTTCAAAAATAAGTGCAAACAATTTTTTTTGAAAGACTCATACTTAAAAGCACAGAACAGCGCTGATGTGTGCATGCACTTCCGGTTTTGTCTTGGCGTGCGCACAAGAGCCGCACTTACTGCAAACACTTTCCGACCAATTTTTAAAATCATTGAACTGGCCAGGAATGGCGCCTCGTCAGTTAAATGGCATTTAACCAGCTATCCGGCAATATTCAGTGGGAGATAGCTGGCTATCTCCAACTGAATATTACTGGTTAGTGCTTAGTGGATAGCCGGTTATATCACACGATATAACCGGCTATCCGCCAATATTCAGCACATCGCCGACTAAATTTGGCAGCCAAATTAAGTCACCAAAATTGCTGGAATATCTTTGGCTGGTTTAATCTTAACTAGCCAGCACTGAATATCAGCTTGGCTGGTTAAACTGGCCAAACAACACCCGAATATTCAATGCCAGTCACTGGAAATGGACCGGCACCGAATTTCCAGGCTCAGAGCCAACCACGGAAGGCAGCCCAGCTACCTCTCGTGGTCTGAATATCGGCCCCTTTGTGCACGTATGTCAGGCAAATTCCTTCCCTTACTTTCATTGTTAGTGCAATTTAACCATGCATATCATTTGCATATGATTTATTTTGAGCAGCGCTTTGCTATTTTTTGCATTGCTGTTGTGTTATGGGCTCCTGTGCCTGGCTTTGAGCATTAGCCTCTAACTGTTTTACCCATCCATGCCACATCCAAGGGCATAGCCAGACCTTGGCGGGAGGGGGGTCCAGAGCTCAAGGTTGGGGGGGGCATATTTTAGCCCACCTCCCCCAGTCGCCGACCCCAATCCACCACTTTCGCCACCCCCCCCCCCCCCCGCCGCCGCAAGGTACCTTTGCTGGCGGGGGACCCCAACCAACTCCAGCCATAGTCTTCTTCAGCGCCGGTCTCTGGTGCATTCGCTGATCTGTGCTGTGAGTCCTGACGTCCTGCATGAACATCAGGACTCACAGCGCAGATCAGCGAACGTGCTGGAGACCGGCGCTGATGAAGACTAAGGCTGGCAGGGGTTGGGGACCCCCGCCAGCAAAGGTACCTTGCGGCAGCGGCAGGTCGAAAGTGGTGGTGGGGGGGGGGGGTCGAAAGTAGAGGGAGCCAGGTCTAAATCTGTGGGGGCCCATGCCCCCGTGGCCCCACCTAGCTATGCCCCTGGCACACTCCATGTACAGTTACGCTCTAAGCACTTACCGCCTGATATTCATTGAATACCCGGGCTTGGCACCAACCATGGGAATTAGCCTGTCTAACTCCAGCGGTCTGAATATCGGCCCCTTAGGTGCCTAAGTGCCATTTACCCTTATTTGGGCACCTAATGTCCATCTGAGTGCCTAAAGCAAAGATTTTCAACCCTGTCCTCGGGGCACACCCAGCTAGTTGGGATTTTCAAGATATCCCCATTGAATTCATTGGGGATATCCTGAAACGGGGATATCTTCAAAACCTCAACTGGCTGGGTGTACCCTGAGGACTGGGTTGAAACCTTCTGGCCTAATGTTAGGTACCTAACTTGTGGCATAGTAATAGAATTGAGGGGGATATTGTATAACTGGGAGGGGGTGTATATATGGGCGGAGCATGAAAGGGATTAAACTTACGTGTGAAACTTCTAGAACAGTATATGTTACACAGGTATCCGTGGCTCTTACATGCTGGTGTAAGTGCACAGGCCTACATGTTAAGCGTGTAGACAGTCAGTCACAGTGTCTGGAAAAAAACAGGACCCCTACATAGTTTCAAAATAAAGAGTGGAAGAGTAGCCTAGTGGTTAGTGCGGCAGACCTTGATCCTGAGGGAACTGGTTTCAATTCCCACTGCAGCTCCTTGTGACTCTGTATATACCATGCAAACCACTTTGAATGTAGTTGCAAAAATCACAGAAAGGCAGTAAATCAAGCTATTTTCTTTTCTTTATTCTTAGACAGTAAGACACCTACACATATTTTTTGATGGGCGGGTAAATCCTGAAATAAACTTGAAAACTTGTGTATAAAGGAAAGTAGATGCCTATGTTCCTTTACAGAATAGGCTTCTACCAGTTGCCCCGTTACAGAACTGTCCTCTCCGCATGCTTCCCTGGGTGTAACTTTCCAGGTACATACCTGCCCAGAATATCTACTGCCGCGTGTAGTGTGGCAGATATAACTTTCCAAAAATACCCAGAACTGTACTAATCCACCTCTGAAAACCCATCGTCTAAGAAAACCCATCGTTTAATATTCCTACTAAATTCCTTCCTTCTTCTCTCTACTTCTCCCCCTAATTAATCTCTGCACAACAATAATTGTACCTGACATCCAGGATTAACTGTGTGTAACAAAACTATGTAAGCCACTTTGAGCCTGCAAATAGGTGGGATACAAATGCAATAAATAATAATAATATCTCCCACCCAGATGTAACATCCTGGGTATATCTTTTCAGATATGTCTCTGTCCAGACATGTTTCCCCAAGGTGGCAGACTCACTTGATGCCAGCAGAGAAGCTCACAACGGGGTAGAAGAGTCCATCAAGGTTAAAGTTTTCAAACATGCCCTGCACAGGGAAGCCGTTAATGCGAAAGGAGATGCTAGGCACACTGAGATCCAGGCAGCAACTGATGACATCATCAGCTGCCAGTTGATGCTGATTGGGCGAGGCCACTGCTCTGGCTATGCGACCTGATCAAAAGCAGACAGAAGATCTTCAGTGACTTATAGAAAGAGAAAGAGTAGTTACTTACCTGTAACAGGTGTTCTCCGAAGACAGCAGGCTGCATATTCTCACAAGTGGGTGACGCCACGTCGGCCCCGGAGGATTTTAAAGCAAAATCTCAAAATCTCTTTACGGCGTTCCGTCGCGCGAGCGATCGTACTGCGCATGTGCGCACACCTATTCCCGCTCGCCGAGCGGACACGCCCCTCAGTTATATCCAAAAGATGGAGGAGACAACTCCAAAAGGGGAAGGTGGGAGGGTTTGTGAGAATATGCAGCCTGCTGTCTTCGGAGAACACCTGTTACAGGTAAGTAACTACTCTTTCTCCAAAGACAAGCAGGTTGATATTCTCACAAGTGGGGTATCCCAAGCTTTCAGGCTTACACAACAAACAGTGGTCAATAGAGTCTCGCAACGGCGAGGCCAGAATAAAAATTGACCTGAAAAGAAGAAACATCTAAATGAGTGTAGCCTGGAACAGAACAAACATGGGCTTAGGAGGGTTGGAGTTGGATTCTAAACCCCAAAGAAGTTCTGCAGCCCCGACTGCCCAAAACCGACTGACGCGTCGGCTATTCTGCTGAAGGCAGTAGTGAGATGTGAATGTGTGGACTGATGACCACGCCGCAGCTTTGCAGATCCCTTCAATAGTGACTGATTTTAGATTAGTCACCGATTCAGCCATGGCTCTAATTTTGTGAGCCGTGACATGGCCCTCTAGAGTCAGTCCAGCTTGGACAAAAATGAAGGAGATGCAATCTGCCAGTTAAGAAGAAATGATGCGGTTTCCGACAGCAACTGGCATTAAAAGAAATAAACAACTGGGCGGACCTTGCGAGGGAGCTCGTCTGCTCCACGCAAAAAGTGCGCAGCTTGCTTTCGCCAGGGCTTGTAAGATGAGGGAGAAAGCATGTTGGCAAGACAATTGACTGGATCAGATGGTACTCTGATACCAGCGCCCGTAAGAACCTTGGCTGCATGCGAAGAACTACTCTGTTAAGATGAGAAGTAAGGTAAGGAGCTTGAGCTACTAGAGTCTGAAGCTCACCGACCTTTCGAGTTGAAGGAACAGCCACCAAGGAAAATGACCTTCCAGGTCCAATACTTCAGATGACAGGAATCCAGTGGCCCGAATTGAGCTTGCAGCAGCTGGATGAAAACGACATTGAGACCCCAAGATACTGAATAAGGAGTGATAGGGGCTCTGACCGAAGCATAAGAGCCAACTGTAAAAATTATTGGGGGTGCTAAGCCCAACAGAAATAATCCCCCTTAGACACATACAAGGAATTCTCTCAATACTGTGGGAGAAGTAAACGTCATGAAGTGGACAGCTAAAGGCTGACCTTTTACACGTTGATGATAAGCTCTTATTGCACGAAGATGAATACTGACCGAGTTGGTCTTGAGACCAGATTCAGACAGGTGTAGAAAGAACTCAAGCAAGGTCTGTATAAGACTAGAGGCAGGATCTAGGGCCTCGCTGTCACACCAGACGGCAAACCTCTTCCATGAAAAGAATAACACCTCTTTGTGAAATCTTTTTCTGGAAGCAGGCAAGAGTCGGGAGACACTCTTCTGGAAAAGTCAACGAAACCTACACTCTCAACATCCAGACCGTGTGAGCCATAGATTGGAGGTTGGGATGTAGAAGTGCCCCCTCGTTCTGCGTAATGAGAGCTGGAAAACATTCCAACTCCAGAAGAAGAGGGAATCGTATCTGACGTAGCTAGAAAGGAGCAATGAGAATCATGGCTCCACAATCTTGCTTGAGAATCAGCAAGTCTTTTCCACCAGATGTATGGTAGGATACGCATACAGAAAACTTGTCCCCCAAAGAAGGAGAAAGGCATCCGATGGTAGTCTGCCGTGAACCTGCAGCCTGGAACAGAACTGAGGGACTTTGTGATTGAACTAAGTTGCTCAGCCTGTCGGCCAGACTGCTGTTTACGCCAATTAGATAAATGGCTTGGAGAAAACAAGCCGCGTTGGCGAGCCCACCGCTACATCTGCATGGCATCTTGACTCAGAGGACAAGATCCAGTACTCCTTTGTTATCGAGTACATCACAACCCGATTGTGTGGTTGATTAAAATAATTAGGTTGGATAGCCAGGAGGGATGCAACCTTCGTCAGCAGCTTTTGACTGAGTAAGGTGGACTGGACACCTCAGAATCAAAATGGAGAGAATTAACCACCTCTGAGGGGAATTCCGAAGACTGGCGAACAGTTGGGTTACATCCTCTAGATGTGCAAAAGTGTCAAGGGAGTGACGTGAACTGTGGAAGCCATGTGTCTAGAAGTCTCAATATTACTGTGCTGTAATCTGTTGAGACGGGCAATCAATGTGATAAGGGAACACTTGCACTCCCAGTCCATGAAGATACGCTGCAACAACAGCTAGGCACTAGGAAAAACATACTCTGGACGCAAAGTGAGTAGAAGTATCTTGTAAGCCCAGAGAGCATAACCATTCGTTTTCCTGAAGTATGGGAAGAAGGATGCCCAGGGAAATCATCCTGAACGAAATCTGTTGAGGCCCCTTATGTCTATGATGGGACGGAACCCACAAGGAAGGACCTGGGATAGAAACTCAATCCTTCTTACCCTTGTGGAACAGGCTCGACTGCATTGGTACTGAGAAAGGCAGAGTGTTCCTCTGCAAGTACTCACTGTTGATGGAAGCTAAAGGATTAAACTTCCAATGAACAATGTGGAGGGTTTGATTCCAGATTGAGAATGTATCCTAACCGGACTATTTGAAAAAACCCCCCGGTTGGAGGATATAGAAGTCACCTGTGGTGGAGAATATTTGAACTTCCCCCCGACAGGCAGATTGGCCGGTACGGACATTTGTTGTTTTTTTTTTTTTTTTATATAGTGGCTATGCTGAATTGGAGCCACTCCAAAACCCCTCTCTGGTTCCTGCGGAATAGCTGCAGGAGCCTGATTAGGTGCACGCCGCTGACTAGAACGAGCGTGCTGATCTCTTTAAAGAAGTTCCGAGATGAGGAAGTGTATGCACAGCATATCAACAATTTTCTGCTGAGTCTCCTCCTCCAGGTGAGAGGCACACAGTCATGAGAGTCTGCGCATCACCATACCTAGAGCAGAAATCTAGGTGTTACAATACAAGTGATGAAAACGCCATTGGACAGGAACTTGCGACACTTGGAAAAAAGATGTAGCCTACTCCGGTGGGAATGTTCATAAAGATCTGGCAGGACTTGGTCTTGGACGCGATCATGCCAGCCTGGTACGCCATTCTCCAAAGGAGGCTAAGGATGTGTGCTCTGGCTTCGGGGGCGCCGAAGCAAGTTCTTAGAACTGCTATCAGTTCTGACAATGAAAAAATAAAAAAGAGATTTACTCCGAAGACCTGAAGAAAACACGAAGCCCTAACGAACTCCGTGTCTCCTCAGACGCGGAAAAAGAAAAACTGAGGGGCGTGTCCGCTCGGCGAGCGGGAATAGGTGTGCGCACATGCGCAGTACGATCGCTCGCGCGACGGAACGCCGTAAAGAGATTTTGAGATTTTGCTTTAAAATCCTCCGGGGCCGACGTGGCGTCACCCACTTGTGAGAATATCAGCCTGCTTGTCTTTGGAGAACAGGCACACAACTAAACTCACACATACCAAATGATGCACGTTAGGCATGTGGCACACGCATTAAGCCTTGTTCTCCAGTTCACATACCAAGGCCTCCTCCTCTCATGCATTTCATCAGCAGCAGGGGAAGCTATGATGGAAAGGAAATGCAGAACCTTTCAGTCTAGGTTGTGCTGGAGGCCTGCCATGTTCCCTCGTCCACTCCATTACAAGAAGTCTGCATTACAGTGGGAAGGACACAGCAAGCCTCCAGAGCGACCTAGACTGAAAAGGTCCCATACTTCCTTTCCATCATGATCTCAGCTTCTTTGCGATAAGTTCTGGCTGCCAACCACAGTAGCAAGGTAGGGGAACTGCTGAGGAAGCAAAAAGGGGAGATGCTAGACTATTGTATGAGGAAAGGGGAGCAGAGGAATGACTGTGGCAGCAATGGGGGAAGGGGAGAAGGAATAGGGAGATGTTAGGCTGCACAGGGGAAGGAGATGAGAGATGGAAGATGCTAGACCACTGGAGAGGTCAAGAAGAAGATGTTGGGCTACACAGGGGATGGGGGATTCTGGACTGCAGTGGGAGGGAAAAGAGGGAGAGAGAACATGCTGGTCTGAGGTGGAAGACTGAGAGGAGTGGAGATAGATGCTGGGACCTTGGAGATGGAAGGAAGGGAGAGAAGATGGGGAGATACTAGAATATGGAGGGAGAGGAGAGAAGCTGGATGGTGGGGGGGAGGGGTGAGAGTGAGAAAGGAGATGCTAGAACTGAGGGAGGGGATAGCAAGAGGAGAGAAGCTACAGGGGTGGAACCATGAGAGGTAAGATACTAGACTTGGGGGAGTGGCAGAAGAGAGAAAGGGGAGATGCCTGTAAAGGAGCATCAGATAGATCTTTCCAAATTTTACCCCAAATGCACCACAAGAAAAATTTCACTTATTGGCCTTCAATCTCACTCTGGAGCAGTACATCTTGCTCTTTGGGAATGGACCACACTCAGTGTCTCTACAAACTCAAAAAGGTAACAAACACAAGAGAAAGGAAAGGAATAAAAGAAGTCGATGGGGAACAAGAAGGAAGAAGAAGAAAAGAGAGGTAAAGAAGGGAAGAAGATAAAACATAAGAGAGGAGGCAATAGAGATGAAATGAGGGAGAAAAGGAGGGTAAGAATGAATAAGAGGTAATAAAATAGGGGAGGAAAGATGGAAGGAGGGGAAGGAGAGTAATGGAGAGAGAGAGAGAGAGAGAGAGAGAGAGAAAAGAGGCATGAAGAGATAGGAGAAGAGAAAGATGGAGGGAAGGAGGAGAAGGTGATGAAGAGTCATTCTTACCTGACCACAGGTACAGCCCATCAAATCCAAAGGAATACAGATCATCCCCCACACCATTCGCCCCCCAGCCCTCTCCACCCCCAGGGTAGGGGCTGTAACCCTCCGTCATGGCCCAGCCAACTCGTAGATGTGTAGCTTGAGCTGTCACAAAGGGTTCAACGTGGTCCACAATCATTTCATAGTACCACTTCTTATACTGTGTGGACCCCTCACATGTGCCCAGGACAATGTTAGGCCGCATGCTGGAGACAGAGAGAGATAAAGAGACAGCATAAGATTATGTACCGTGCTGCAATGCCATCCAGTCACTTTGGACTCCCCCGTTCCTATTCCCCTGGTTTCCAGCTGCAAAGTGTGTGAAGCTTCTGATTTGTGAGGCAGAGGGAAGCACTTACATAACAGTGGCCCAGCCCTTGTGTTGCAGGTTCTGCTGCACAATGAAAGCTGCAGAGATGACAGGAGGGCTGATACCTCTAAAACTTAGGAAGTCCTTCTTCCCTCTTTGGAAAGTGATGGGACATTGTGGCCCAGATCCATTGCAACTCACTACTATCTTTGAAACTGTCCCCCCCCCCCCCCCCCAGAGTTTTGCTGCTCTGGGACAGCACTGTTGATCTACGTCTACCTCCTCTTCTACTAGCTTCTACCAGAAATTTGAACCCTGCAGGGCAGGAAGGTCCCATGAGACCACCAGGTCCTGTATGTTTCAGATTTATCTGAAGTAGCCAATGCAGATAAAAAGCACTCCTCTCCCTTTTACTGGCAGGAGAATGCTGATCGAGGTATCGGGCTCTCCAAAATATAAAGGTGCCCTGGGGAAATTATCCCCAGAGATAACAACACAGAGGTGAACAGCACAGAGCAAGATGTGCACCCAGGACAGGGATTCAGTCCCACCTATAACGGGATTAACTATGAACAATATGTAGTGTGGAGTATGACCTAGATCAGGGCTACTCAATTCTGGTCCTTGAGGTCCACAGACAGGCCAGGTTTTCAGGATATCCACAATGAATATACATGAGAGATATTCGCATGCACTACCTCCTTGGTATGCAAATCTCTCTCATGCCTATTCATTGTGGATATCCTGAAAACCTGGCCTGCTTGTGGACTTCAAGGACCGGAATTAAGTAGTCCTGACCTACATCCAATTGCTTCCTCAAGGTAGTGCAGGGGTGCTCATACTTCTGACAATTTTGGGGGCGTGTTTGAGGACAGTAGATCTCCCTTCTACCCTAGCATCACCTCTTGTGGGTAGGGGAGGGAGGGGTCATCTATGTTTATGCTTCAGACATGAATCTGCCCTGCTTAAGTGCACAGAAGCCTGCCATGCCTGCAGCAGATGAGGAACAGGGGAAATCAGCTGCAGCCATTATCCCAGTGTTCCCTTCCCTTTCCCAATACCTGCTGACATAATTGATCATCTGGGTTTGCAAGAGCAGGTCCCGCCGTGGCAGCAGGTTCTCCGTGATGAGATTCTGATTGGATCTGACAGCAACACCATTGCAGACACAAAGAGAGCACAGAACATCCAAAACCTGGACATATTAGAAAGGGGAGAAGGGAGGAGGGGACACGGACAGATAGGGGAAGGGGTAGAGTGAACAAGAGAACCAGAGAGAAAAAAGGAAAGATGACCACTCAAATAATGGTCAAAGAAGTTAGGTGCTGATATTCAGACTAGGAGGAAAGGAGGGGCTCCTGCCTGTTTAAAACATGCTAAACGGGCCGGAGCTGATATTCATCGGCACGTAACTAGACATTATTGCTGAACATGGCCTCTGAACACCATGGCGCTCTCTAATTAGTACAATAATAATAGAAGGATGTTCAGTAGCTTGGTCTATACACTGTGCCTGCACCTTACCTTGTGATTTCGGCCATGTTTATCCAGCAATGAGATAATAGATTTAATGTGATTCTCTTTGATGATGTTCAGAACTTCTGGACTTTCAATCAGCACACAGTACAGCACCTCCAGAATCCCTGGAGAACAGAACCAAGAGGTAGGAATATCAGCTATGATACAGCATCTCCAGAATGACATCAAAACAGAACCCAGAGACAAGAACATCTACCCCAATACAGAAGCTCTAGAATCCAGAGTAGGAACATCTATCTGATATAGCAGCTCCAAAAGAACTTCAAATATAACACAGAGAAAAAAGCATCAACCCAGAATCACATCAAAACAGAACCCAGAGATAACATCCACCCCAATACAGAAGCTCCAGAATCCAGAGTAGGAACATCTATCTGATATAGCACCTCCAAAATAACTTCAAATATAACACAGAGAAAAAAGCACCAACCCCCGATACAGCAACTTCAAAATGGCTGCGAGTACAACCCTGGAGTGGGAATGTCTACCCTGATACAGAACCCCCAAATGAACTTCAAATATATTCTAGAGACAAGAGCAGTAACCTGATACAGCACCACAAGGGAAACCTTTTGCTCACCTGAGGAAGCCTCAAGCCGATCCAACTTGCTGACCAACCAGTCCAGATTATTAGAGAAAAGGGCACAGTTTGATCGGTTCCCACGAATTAGAGCAGCTGGTGATAAAGTGAAGGCAGTAAGACAGTAGCAGCACCAGAAACACACTTTCCACTACCAGACATACACCAAGTGGGAGTGTGACCCCGCCATAGTGACACTGCAGTGTCAAGAACCTCACCTACAGCAGAATTCTGGACTCCCACATCTGAGTTGGAGTATGAACCCCCCACCCCAACACTTATTGAGCCCTGCCTCAGAGTGAATGTGCCCCCCCTCACTAATACATACTGCAGAGCTCAAGATCCTCGCATGTGACTGGGTCTCCATCTTCAATGACCCTTAGAGATGAGCTCACAGTCAGGGTCAGGAGTGAACTGACTATTGGGACAAGAGGGCAGCACTTGAAGGCCTACAGCAGTAGGGGGGGTCCATTCTCCCCTTGTTTCCATCTAGTTTAACCAGTTTTGATAGGTGGATAGGGGCCCATGACACTCAGTGCCTGGGGGCCTGGATCACTACCAGTCCATTCCAGGTCAGAGTCCTTCATGCTCTTTGGCCCCTGTACCTTAATTTTGCATGTACTGAAGCCTCATGGCCACAGTCTGAGAAATGGGCTCAGCAGCTCCCTTGTAGGGTCCTATCAGAAGCCAGCAGTGTGTCCAGTGCCAAGGAGAGTGAGGACTCACCTAGCAGCTCATACAGAAGATTCACAATCTCCTTCCAGGATTCAGCTGCCTCCTCACCAGCAAACTCTGCAAAGTGTGCCGCTGTACTGTAAACATTCAGTCGATCGATGCAATCCAGGACCAGGGTGATCATCCCCTAAAACAGCAAGGAGAGGGGAAGGACAGAGATCTAAGCATCCCGAGCCTTGAGGCTACCATGGAGATAATTCACTCCCTGCATCAAGGTGGTTATTTTGTTATCACCTTAACAAAATCGGGGCAAAAATTACATTTCACGAGGGGGGGGGTGGGGGGAATGAAAAGTTAATATCAACCACAAAAACCCACAGTGAAAACTAACCATAAACTTATCTAATAATTTGAAAAAAAAAATGCTTGTTTTGTGCTCATAAAGGTTGAGAGACCACCACAGATCACAGAACATTTATTTTAGGCACCGACAGAGGAGGTAAATGACCAGAATACCAGCCTGTGCCCACATGCCAGTGGTGTAGCTACGTGGGGCCACTGGGGCCTGGGCCCCCGTAGATTTGGCCCTGGACCCCCTGCCGACAACCCTCTCAACTCACAGAAACAGAACGAAGCCTTGCGCCAGAAGAAGAAGACCTCGGCTGGCGGGGGTTGGGGTCCCCTGCCAGCAAAGGTAGCCGACGGCGACGGCGGGGGAGGGTTGGCGGCGGGAGGGGGGTCGAGAGGGTCGGCGGGGGGGGGGGGTCAAAGTTGTTGGTGGTGGTGGTGGCGGTGGCGGGGGGGTCGGCGGCGCCAGAGGGGGCTAAAATGTGCCCCCTCACCTCGGGCTCTGGACCCTCCTCCCGCCAAAGTCTGGCTATGCCCCTGCCACATGCGCATGTAAATGCAAATGTTCCATCTAAGCGCTGTGCTATAACATGGTGCCTAAATGTAATGGTGCGTAATTTGAAGGTGGGTGTACACATGGGCGGAGTGCATCATTATGCATATAAATTATAGAATACTATAATTTATGTGTGTTTTTAGTGATCTAGGTATAAGCATTTACCTCGGCTCTAATTCACACCTAAACTCAGCCATTCCCAGCTCAGTCCTCGGGGCACAGCTAGTCCCCATCAGGTTTTCAGGATATCCACAATGAACATTCATGAGATAGGTTTACATACCAAGGAGGCGATGCAGTGGCGTAGCCCACCCGCTTTGGACTCAGGCGCACCCAAAATTGGCCATCTGGCTACGCCCCTGAGGCGACGCATGCAAATCTATCTCATGCATATTTATTGTGAATATCCTGAAAACCTGATGGAACTAGGTGTGCCCCAAGGACTGGGTTGGGGATGGCTGCCTAAACTACACACGGGTATTTTACCTGTTACACTAGTAACCTGTAAAGAAAATAAGGTGCCAGACAGGAGCCCTTCTTTGTAGAACTGCTCTCAAAGAGCCAGCACAGGGGGAGGGGACGAGATCAGAGAGACCTGAACAACTTCTATCTAGACGCACACCAACTTAGGTAATCCCGTCACCCCCATATAGAACTGGAACATGAGGAGGGTGTCTGTGCTTTCTTTGCCTAGCATTGTAAAGATAAAGACAAGCTATACATTAATTATGTTAAAATGAAATGAAAGCACCCCTCATCTTCCAAGAAGGACAAGCAGTCAGTACTACACACAAGGCAGGTAAGAGCCCATCTCTCTAGGAGACAACCCTTCTCTGTTGTGCTGCATATCATACAGTGCAAGTGAGAGACTCTCTTCAGATCTCTGTGCTGCAGTACATCATACAACACAGGAGGACGTTAACTAGTCTCACCTCTTCCTGGAAGAGGTTCTGCCGGCTTCTCAGAGATCGGAGCTTGGTCTGTTTCTCCTCATGCTGCAGCTCTTCCTCAGGGTGCAGGAAGTAGGAGATGAGGTCCTGCAGGCTGCGGATCACTGTAGCGATTGGCAGCTGGACTGGCGCTGATGGCTTGTTCTTCCCACTCAGGCTGTCCAATCCCCTGCAAAATACGGGCAGACGCGTTGGTGAGGCAGGTACCAATCAGGGCTGCCGAGAGACTGAGCCGTCGCCGCTGCCCCCGCCCTCCCAAGGATCGCCACTGCCCCGCCTCCACCTCCCCCCAGTTGCTACTTCTGTCGCCTCCCTCTCCTAGGCCGCCGGCACCACAGTCCCCAGTCTCTACCTACCTACCCTTAGCTCCCTTCTGTCTGCCACCCACCCCCTTCATTAAAAAAAAAATCTCAAAATCGGCAAAGCATTCGGTGTGAAAGCGGCAGATCGCCTCAGGCGAGCCTTCCTTCACTGTGTCCTGCCCTCCTCTGATGTAACTTCCTATTTCCGCAAAGGCGGGACACAGTGAGGGAAGGCCTGCCCAAGGCGATCTGCTGCTTTCACACAGAAGGTGCTGCTCGATGGCACTGCAATGCCAATTTAAAGATTTTTTTTTAAATGCAGGGGGCCGGGTGGCAGACAGAAGGGAGCTGAGGGTAGGCAGGTGGAGACTGGGGACTGTGACGCCAGCGGCCTGGGAGCAGGAGAGGGCGAGAGACCTCTGCACTGGGCCCTCCTTGGAGGCCCGGGCCCTGGGAATTTTGCCCCCCTGCCCCCCCTCTCGGCGGTCTTGCCACCAATCAGCCTTCAGCATGATTCTTGGTTCAACAACCACAGAAAGCCCAAGCAGAACATAAGGGTGTGAGAGCTCCCTAAGTACAATTAGAAGTTATGCTGGTTCTCTGGAGACAGCCAGGGCTGGTGCTAGACATGAAGGGGCCCAGGGTGGACACTGGGACCCCACAGCTTGATTGCAGATTGTCCCTCTTTCAACTTCTGGCAGGTTTGGGGCCCCCAGTGACATGGGGGTCCAGGGCAATTGCCTGGTTTGCCCATCCCTAATGCCAGCCCTGGAGACATATACAGAATGCAAGCACACTCTAGATGATGTCATCGAACACAGCCTGGTGTGTCGGAGCGCTCCCATAGCTACGGGAAATCTGAGAAGACTTCTCTGAGCATGTGTGGTGGTTCCCGCACTGCCTCACGCTCCCTCCTCCCCCCAGTCTGTAATAAAGCTGGGATAAAGAGGCCCTGATGAAATTCTATATATTTTATTTAGTTAAAAAACTTCTATTCTGCACTTATCACAATAGTTCTAGGCAGTTCACAATTTCACATACATAATAGAAGTCAACTATACAACACATGACAGTAAACAAAATCACTCAGAATAGACCATCACAAAAACATCAAAATGTATATTCTCAGATACCTGTTGATAGATGAAACATTTGTACAGTTCATACTTCTTGATAGGCCTCTATAAATAACAAATGTTTTGAGATCTTTTTTAAAATCCTTAGAACTCTGGATTCCTCTTAATTCCAAAG
Organism: Microcaecilia unicolor; assembly: GCF_901765095.1. Classification (NCBI taxonomy): domain Eukaryota; kingdom Metazoa; phylum Chordata; class Amphibia; order Gymnophiona; family Siphonopidae; genus Microcaecilia; species Microcaecilia unicolor. The sequence goes on along the minus strand of NC_044041.1, from coordinate 177,396,999 downwards.
GGATTGTGTTCATAGAACCAGACCTTGCTATGTAAAAAAATGTTCCTATATTCTTCTAATTTGACCAATTGGTAGGAGAAGACATCAAACAAACATTTGTTTTCAGACCTCAAGGATCTTCTGGGCTGATAAATACGTAACTTAGATGCTAACAATCAGGGCTGATCAAACCCGGTAAGCAGGGTAAGCGCCGCAGGGGGGGCACCTGCTTTCAAGGGCACTGCTGCCCGCCTTCTGATGTCATTTCCTCAAAGGCGGGACTTCGGAACAAACTCACGAAGGGAGGGAAGGCTAGAGACGGGGCAGGGCTTTCAAATGACGCAGCTGCTGGAACGGAGGTAAATTAAAGATTTAAAGCACCAAGGGCGGCGCGGTATGACGGGGGATGGGGCGGAGAATTGCTGGACAGGGACAGGGTGGGAGAAGAGAGAAAGGAGATGCTGGTGGGGGCGCGCGTGGGCGCCAACTCAGTCTGCAGGGGGGCGCCAACTCAGTCTGCAGGGGGGCCCCAGAGACCCTAGGACCGGCCCTGCTAACAATGGTGAAACCTGACCATTAAAATCCTTAACTATCAGGCAGAGGGAATGGGGGGGGGGGGGTGGATCAGTGTTACTGTGTTCCCCCTGCTGTCTATGGAGAACCCCCATTACAGGTAAGCAACCTTGCTCTCTTTGTCATCCCCATCCTTTCTCAGGTCACCCTCTACTGAGGTCTGGGCAAAAGGTAAAGACCACTGCAGAAGAGGTCAATATACCAGCTTCCATTGCATTCAACTTTTATTTCAGCTGAGCCTTCCTATCCCAGCTGTGCATAGACAACCCTCCAGGATCCCACCCTCCCAGCCTAAGCTCTCTGGGGTGGATACAAACACAGCCCCACCATGCACACATACTTGATGAAGACTGTGAAGAGACCAGAAGTACTGTAAATCATCCGTGCTGCCTGAGACTCCTCACGCTGTGAGCGGGACAGTGACAGTGCATCGTCCATGTGACCTTCCTGGTGCAAGATGGCCTGATGAAAGACAGAATAAGAGTCTGTGAGCCACTTCCTGCCCTCCTTGCCTGTTCTCTGACACACACATTCCCCAACACTGAGCTTGCAGGACAGAACCAGATGGAGACAGAATAAGAGTCTGTGAGCCACTTCCTGCCCTCCTTGCCTGTTCTCTGACACACACATTCCCCAACACTGAGCTTGCAGGACAGAACCAGACGGTCCATGCTCATTCCCTGTCCACACCCAGCCCATTAGGACATTCTCTCAACCATCCTTCCAAGTGCTGACCTTTCTCTTGACGGGTCCCAAACGCACAACTTTATCGGCAGCAGCATAAGTGAGCCAGAGCCCGCTGTTGACGTGCTGCACGAAACACATGGACTCTCCATACTTGATTTCAGCGGTTCCCATTCCCTCCACATCTCTTTTGGGTGCCACGTCCAGCTTCTCCTGCAGAGGGAGACAGAGGGACAAAGCTGTGATGGCCTGGGCAGTCTCTGTCATGGGAGGGGTTGCCAGCACCCACCCTCAAGCCATGTGGCTTTACCTTGGAAGCACGGAAGCAGAATGACGTGGTCTTGGTATTGGCTCTTTCACAGTCCACCAGGATCAGACCCTTCTCCTCATCCCTTGCCAAGTACTTTCCAGTAGTCACATGCCTCACACGGAAGGGCTGTCCCCACTTTAAATGGCTGCCACTCCAGCTGTCACAAGAAGAACAAAAGATTATACAGTCATGTCCAAGATCTGACTTGAGAGATGTCCTGAAAATCTCAGTGTGCATAGCGGGGAATGCCAGGAGCATCCTATACACACTTATGAGGGCAGGAAGGAGGCCTGTTATACAAACAAGTCTGTTTTTTTCTTTTTTTTAAACCTTTTCTTTATTAATACTGGGGTCAATGTTTGCTGGTGGCCGGTGAATGTAAAAGTCCACTGGGGGCAATTCTAGAAGTGGGCACCTCCATTTAAGTGCCATGATGCTGCACGATGACAGCCTGCTCTGTTTCAGCATCTGGATGCTGAGATTCCATTATAAAATTGTAATGTCACCTGGCATCAACAGTTACACCAGCCACAGACCCAGAACACCTGCGGGCTCCTAAATGCATCATGTGCATGTAACTTACAGTATTCTGTACATTACGTGCCCCACCCACAAGAACATCCCCATGCATTTATGTACTACATAGTAACATAGTAGATGACGGCAGAAAAAGACCTGCAAGGTCCATCCAGTCTGCCCAACAAGATAAACTCATATGTGCTACTTTTTGTGTATACCTTACCTTGATTTGTACCTGTCCTTTTCAGGGCACAGACCGTATAAGTCTGCCCAGCACTATCCCCGCCTCCCAACCACCAGCCCCGCCTCCTACCAGCGGTTCTGGCACAGACCGTATAAGTCTGCCCAGCATCATCCCCACCTCCCACCACTGGCTCTGCCACCCAATCTCGGCTAAGACACATGCCAAAGTGCTAGCATTCTGTATGTTTATGCTCCCAGTCACGGGCGGCCCAAGGCAAGATGCCACCTGAGGCAGGGCTGGAATGCTGCCCCCTCCCCCCCCCCCCCCCCCCCATGGGCCAAGTTCTGGCATCTCCCCCTTCCTTCCTCCACCCCCTTCCCTGAATTTACTTTCTTTCTCCATTTTCCAAAAGCAGTTCCCATACGTTGTCACCGGCACTGGCCTCTTCTCTACTGCGGCCACCTCTGAGGAAACAGGAAGTTACATCAGAGAGGTGGGCCGCAGTAAAGGGAAGACGCCGGTGCTGGCATCAGGGCAGCGTATGGGAATTGCTGCCGCCGCCGGCTTTTAAAAAAATGTAAAAAAGATTGTAAACTTGCGGGACAGGGTGGAGGAAGGAATGGGTGAGATGACGCTCCTCAAAGAGTGCCATTAGGTGGCCTAATGGTCGGGCTGCCCATGCTCCCAGTTACAGAATCATTCAGAATCAAACTATTTCGAAGTTTCGTAGATCACTAAAAACTTGGGTGTTTATCAAGTCCTTTGGCTCTAGTTGATTTGTTGTTTAGTTTTTAACATAATGAAGTGTTTTTGGCTGATAATTTTTGTAAACCGTCTTGAGCTAATTGGTAATAAGCTATATACAAAAATGATGTTTATTATTATTATAAGTACATAAGTATATAAGTAACGCCATGCTGGGAAAAGACCAAGGGTCCATCGAGCCCAGCATCTTGTCCACGACAGCGGCCAATCCAGGCCAAGGGCACCTGGCAAGCTTCCCAAACGTACAAACATTCTATACATGTTATTCCTGGGATTTTGGATTTTTCCAAGTCCGTTTAGTAGCGGTTTATGGACTTGTCCTTTAGGAAACCGTCCAACCCCTTTTTAAACTCTGCTAAGCTAACCGCCTTCACCACATTTTCCGGCAATGAATTATCGTTCCTCCGGCCTTCATTGGAGTAATGAAAGGAATTATCAGTTCTGATGTTACACACCAGTAGCTCTATCGCCAAAGTAAACCTCAGAAATAAAAGTCATTTCTAAACATATAGACACACTTGGCGTGCTCCTCTATGGCATTGTTCTCTGATGTATTTATATTCTGTGCTGGAAGTGGGGTGGGTGGGTTGGTTTGGGGGTAAGGGAGGACCAAGCTATGATACAGCCTTGTCAGTAATTCAGGTATTGGAGACTTGTACTGGCTATCTGTATATTCTCTGGATACTCTGAGATAAGGGGGGGGGGAGGGGAGAACCACCCATTCTAGGTATACCTGATCCGCAGGGGCTCCAACCGCCATAGGGAGCGGGCATGGGTGCACACTGTCCCACCCTCGTAATGTGCCAACCTGCAAAAGAAAACAAATTTATTCCATGGGAAGAGGTTTCCTCCTTGTGTCCCACATTAACGTGTCTGTCCTCAGGACACCAACAGCCCATCCAAGCCTAATCCCATGATTAGCAACTAGCTCCGCCCACCTCCCTCTAGAACCAATATATGAGGCTTACCCCTCCTCTCCCTCCCATTAACCAGTAGCCATCCCCATCTCTCCTAGAAGATACTAGTACCCTACACTGCTCTCCCCTTCTGCTGACACTGCTCCCCCCCATTTGCACTTTCCCTCTATTGCTACCGTTGACCTGCTCTCTGCTCCCTTTCCTTCCTCAGTGCTGACTTGTGCTCCAGTTCAGCTCTTCCCTCCCGCCATCCTCACTGACCTGCGCTGCTCCTCCCCTTGGTCAGTGGTTGCTATGGTGAGACATTCATCCATGTGTCCATGGAATAAACGCAAGACATGACCTCCTGTCAGGTACCCTAGAGGAGTCCAAAAGAGAAAGAGATAGGAAGAAGTGGAGGTTATATGGGAGAGGACATAAAGACAGACAAAGAGAGAGATGCTGATTTTAGGAGAGAGGACAGATAGAGAGAGATGTTCTGCTTCTATGAGACACAAAACAGGGACATAGATGGAGTTACACTGACACAGACAAACAGGTACCAATGTCCATCCTAGGACTGTACCTTCCCTAAACTCGCAGCCTGAGGAGATGGGATTCATGTTCCAGAGGGTCTGCATGAAGGAGGCATCCACCTGCAGGTCCCCACTGGCTGTGGAGAGATGCTGGGCAGAAAGAGTAGGGGGAAGAAGACAAGGTTAGTATCATTGCTATGACTGTCTACAGCCCAACATGAGCCCCCCAGTTCCTGAGCTTTCTCCTGCCTTTCCTGATTCCTCATATCACAGGATCCTCCCAGGGAGCTTCCAGTGCAATCAGAGCACATCCTTCCCCCCCCCCCCCCCCCCCATGCAAATCAGTCTATCACTCTTTCCCACCACCCAGGCTATCCCCGCAGATACTCACCAGGTACCGCTCGGAAGACACGCTTACAAGGATCAGATCATCCCCAACACGCACCTTCTCACCCTCAGAGCGCTGCTTGGAAGCGGGGTGAATGGTCCACCAGCAAGCTTCCCCTGTAAGGAGCAGCATTACCACAGAGCCTGAACAGTGAGGAATGCCTGTGTGACCGTAGAGGATCAGCTCTATGCCTCAAAGATCGGGGGACTGCGTAGGGGTTCTGTCCAGTGGCGTACCGAGGGCGGGACGGTGGGGGAGGTCCGCCCCGGGTGCACGCTGCAGGAGGAGTGCTGTGACCAGCCGCGTGGCTGTCGGCTCTGCTGGTTCCCTGCTCCCTCTGCCCCGGAACAGGAAGTAACAGCAGAGGGAACCAGCAGAACAGACAGCTGCGCAGCTGCTCCCTGCACCCCAGCAGGTAAGAAGAATGCACCCGGGAGGGGTGGGGGGGGGGGTTGGAGGTGAGGCGCCAGGGGGGGAGGGGACAGTGATGCGCCGGGGAGGGGACATGCTGCACTAGGGGAGGGGGGGTCGTGCTGCACCCAGGGGGGACGGACGATACTGCACCCAGAGGGAGGGTGCACAGCGGCTCGACCAAGGAACGCCACTGGTTCTGTCTCTGTGCCTCACAGATGGTGTGTGCGTTTGTGTGTGGGTGTGTGCGCTCACGAAGGAGTTCTGTTTCTGTGCCTCACACACAGGGTGTGTCTTTCTGTGTGTAGCGGTTCTCTTTGTGTCCCACAGACACAGGTAAGTATCAGAAGCCATGTGAGTGTAACTGCAAGCGTCTCTGTACTTCATGTGCCAGGCACTCACCTGTTGCATCGTCCTGCAGTCCCACATCAAAAGCCAGTTTATCTGTTAGTGAACGGGATGAGGTCAGGCAGCAGAGATACTAAAGAGAGGACAGAGAAAACCCTGAGTGGTGTACGCGCTGAATGAGTGACATTCCAGTCTGACGGACTGCTGAGACAGTGCCCTATCTCAGGGGCCGTACATCCCGCGTTTTAGGAAGAAGGACATTAACTCCTGAGCCCGCACTCCCCCAGCCATTACACCCGTAACCACACTTACCATTCCACTGTGGGAGTGTCGCAGCAGGATGGCATGACCATACAGCAAAGTTCGGTGTCCACCACCTTGTGAGGACTATATTTAAAGACAAAAATGAGAACAAGATCCCAAATCAGCACCCATATGACTTTCCGCGGTAGGCAGAAGAGTTCTCTGACTGTGCAGATGGCACAGACAGGGATCTCAGCGCCACAGGAGCTCCTGAAGGGGTCACAGGATTCTCACACAAAGTGACATCAGTCCCACTGAGACTCAGCTGCGGCAGGGGTCACCAGCTGCTCCTCTAAAGTGTCATTGGCCCTATAGGGCTCCATTTGCAGCGGTCTCTGGAAAGTCACACCTGTGGGGGAGGGGTGGCTATAGATGATCAGTAACCTGGAGATTCATTTTATCCACCCACCAAATAACAGAAGGGAACAAGTTTAGCCAAATAAGAGACATGGGAATAGGTTTATTGCTTTCCTTTAGATCAGGGCTGTCCAACTTCGGTCCTTGAGGGCCACAATCCAGTCAGATTTTCAGGATTTCCCCTATGAATATACATGAGATCTATTTGCATACACTGCCTCCATTGTATGCAAATAGATCTCATGTGTATTCATTAGGGAAATCCTAAAAACCTGACCTGGCAAGGGCCAAGGTTGGACACCCCTGCTCTAGACCATCATAGAAGTGTGCTCCAATGTGGGAAGCTGAGGAAGGCCGGAGGCCACAGTTGGGAGCCTAGACTGTCCTGAGCAGATGTAACCATCTCTACACTCTCCTCATTTTCTCATTGGGGGGGTGGGGGGGGGGGGCGGAACCTAGTGTCATGGCAGAACCCTGGCATCCTGCCTGTCCACTTGCCCATCTTCAGATTCAGTGAGAGAGGATCTGAAATGCAAGCAAACTGGAAATATTTCCCCACACTCATCAGCTGCACAGCAAAGGGGATACAAGGAATGTACCTCCTCCCATGAGGCTCTGGGCCTGGGGTGGGGAACTGACAGACTCTCTTCCCACACCAGAGCACAGCCTGTTGTTCACGTCCAGTTAGAGAGGAACCATGCAGTCAGCAAGGGACACGGGAAACAGAACCACCACCGCACAACGGAGAAGGAAGGAATTAACTAGTTTCTGGAGAAGGAGGAGGGGAATGGAGCTGGGATCAGACAGGGTGAAATCTGGAGGCTTGAGGTAGGAGAAAGGAACAAGAAACCAGGGAGTGTATCTGGGGCTGCCACCTGGGAGAGATTTCAAAAGCTGGGTGTCTGTTTAGATTGGAACGCCTAAAACCAGCCATACATGAGTCTACAAATAGTCTGCTGTGGTTTCAAAGAGAAATGGAGGGGATGGGAGGAGGTGGCAGGTTTGATATTCAGCCAGCCGCACTCAGTTTTACTGACCGTTGCTGGCGCGAAACCCAGAAATTCAATGCCGGGCCATATCTGGCCACCGGCATTGAATTTCCATGTTTGCAGAGCCGGCTAACACACAACCAGTTAAAACGCGATATTTAGCACTTAACCGGCTATGGATTCCTGCATAAAGACAGGATTGACTTTTATGCCATTCTATTTATGTGATTGCCCTTGCTGGTTAAGTTCTGAATATCGGCACTTAACTTGCCAAGTGCTGACTCCAACCTGGAACTCCTCCAAAATAGCCAGTTTTCTGTTCAGCGATAACTGGTTATTTTAAGCAGCATTAACCAGTTAAGAGCACAGAAAATAACCAGTTAGCCCTGAACAGGCAATTTAACCTGTCAGGGGCTGTTTCTGGCCGGTTAAATCATGTTGAATACTGACCTTTCTATTTCCAGAAAGATCAAAAACATAGGACAATTCTATAAGCTGGCGACTAATTATAAGTGCCAAAAACGCAATTAAAGACATATTTGTTTCATGAAGCTTTCATTGATTATGGACTTTAATATAGTTATAGTCTGACTTTTGTTGTATATTTGGTATTCTCTGCATTTTAAGTTTATGTTTATGTTGTATTATGTTTATATTTTATGTTGTATGTGTTGTGCTGATTTTATGGATGTTTGTTGTAACCCACTTAACTTGAATGGATGGGGGTAATAAATACGAATGTAGGTTATGGAATATTAGCACTTATATGCGTCACTGGCACCAATAATCGGCATTTACATGCATAAGCGCTAGACACTATTCTACAAAGTATGCACCAAATTAACTTACAGCAAGGCAGACGATCTGCAAACTCCAAGATGTAAATCAACGAAACAGATCAGTAGGAGATAAACACAAATTTATTGAATGAAAACCAAATGATATAATGAGCCCGACACAGGCCGTGTTTCGCCCAGCAGGGCTGCGTCAGGGGCTACACATTGATCCTTAGTTGTTAATATCTGTAGACATATGTACTAAAGGAAATGAATGTACAGGAAACTGAGATCATGGATCTTCTCAAATATAAGGTAAAAAAACAGCACAAACTGAATTATCCTAAAGGGTGATAACGTGAAGACCGTCAAACACCCTCGCGACCATCACAGAGTCACAAGGGTGTATGAAGGTCTTCATGTTATCACCCTTTAGGATAATTCAGTTTGTGCTGTTTTTTATCTTTTATTTGAGAAGATCCATGATCTCAGTTTCCTGTACATTCATTTCCATTAGTACATATGTCTACAGATATTAACAACTAAGGATCAATGTGTAGCCCCTGATGCAGCCATGCTGGGCGAAACACGGCCTATGTCGAGCTCATTATATCATTTGATTTTCATTCAATAAATTTGTGTTTATCTCCTACTGATCTGCTTCGTTGATTTCCAAATTAACTTACTGCATACCTGCAAGAGGACAGCGTATGATGGCAGAGCGTGAGAAGGACATGGGCGTGTCACCATACAATGTGTGGAACTTGAAGACTCAATTGTGCACACTGCATGGTGCACTAAGGTGTGCCAACTTTCACCCGCCATTGACCTGCCATAAGCAGGTGCAACAACAAGCCTTTGCGCTAGTAATCAATAATGGCTTAACTGTGCCTAAGCGCAATTCTGGAATTGGTGCTAAGCGTAATCCATTGAGGCACCAAGTTATACAACTGCTCCAATATTGTTTCCCTAACTAAATCCTTTTCCTACACTCAGCACAATTTTGCTATAAATATGTGACCCGCTGAGCGAAAAGGTACCAAAGTGGGGTTACAAATAACAGAAAGAAAGGCTATAAAAGTTGGGAGGGGCAACTTTCAGTTTTGAAAGTTTGTGTTAGTAAAATGGGACTATGCAATTTTTTAAATAACTTTTACAACTACAAAGTAGTAAATTTAAAATGAATCAGAGAAAATATTTCTTCACTCAACGTGTAATTAAACTCTGGAATTCGTTGCCAGAGAATGTAGTAAAAGCAATTAGCTTAGCGGGGTTTAAAAAAGGTTTGGACGGCTTCCTAAAGGAAAAGTCCATAGACCATTTTTAAAATGGACTTGGGGAAAATCCACTATTTATTTCTAGGATAAGCAGCATAAAATGTATTGTACTGTTTTGGGATCTTGCCAGGTACTTGTGATCTAGATGGGCCACTGTTGGAAACAGGATGCTGGGCACGATGAATCTTCGGTCTGTCCCACTATGGCAATACTTATGTACTTATGGTGTTTTTTTATATTCTAAAAGGTATCTAAAGTGGGGTATGTGATTTCTAGGGTTACCTTCTTTTTTATTGATAAATGTTTCTCATTTTTTAAAGACATAATTAGTCCATACCCGAGGCTGAAATTTTGCAGGAATTATGCAGTTGATATCCCTCTATCTTGTGGTATGAATAAGTCACATACCCACTTTTAGAACCTTTTCACTCAGCGGGTCACATATTATATTTAGTACCATATAGTACACAAACCCCCTGATATACAGCCAGCGGCAGGCAGTGCAGTTAGCTGCCGCCATCAGAGCTCACCCCAGATATTCAATGCTGGGCCATTTCCGGTGTACAGCATTGAATATCTGGGGTGGGGGGGTTTGGCCACCTTTAACTTAACTGGCTAAGTGAATATTTAGCGCTGGCTGGCAGGGCTGGTCTTAGCAATTGCGGGGCCCTGTGCAGACCAGTTCAGTGGGGCCCCGCGCCCACCCCCTGCCTGCACCCTCCCTCCTGCGCCTACCACCATAAGCCATAACTTATCATAGTTTAAAAGGAGGTTTAGAGCTCTCGGAACCCCACCTCACCCTGTACCTTGATGTGCATTCACCACATTTCAGTAGAGAGCGGCAGACAGTGGCAGCAATTTTCATATCCCGTCAGCTGCCAAGCCCAGAGCCTCCTCACTGCTGCATCCCGTCATTGCGGAAGCAGGAAGTGACATCAAAAGGGGGCGGGACGCAGCAGCGCGAAGGCTCTGGGCTGAGCAGCTGACGGGATATGGAAATCGCTGCTGCTGCCTGATGCTCTCTACTGAAATGTGGATGCACATTACGGTAAGGAGCAGGGAGATGTTCCGAGACAGGAGGACAGACGTGCCAGAGATGCGGGGCCCTGTGCGACCGCCCCTTTCGCCCATGCCTAAGACCGGCCCTGCAGGCTGGTTGTTAATAGTGGGCAAAGATAGAACTGCTATTTAGGCAGTCCGATTTGCCCGCTAAACTTAGTCAGCCAGTGCTTGAATATTTGCAGATAGCTAGCTATATCGCCCAATATAGCCAATGAGTTGCTACGCACTAATATTCAGTTGAGCTAACCGGTTATCTTGTGCTAAATATTAGCACTTACACGGCTAAGCACTATTTAACCAGTCAGGAGCCATTCTTGGACGATTAAATAGCGATGAATATTGGGCCCAAAGTATCTAACATGTTTCTTTGGCAGAATCAAGTGCTTTGAGCACACGGGAAAGGACCCCCAAGTCTAGGACAACATTTCCCAACTCAGTCCTCAGGGCACCCAGCCAGTTGGGTTTATAGGATATCCCCAATGAATATGCATGAGAGAGATCTGCATACCAAGAAGGCAATGTATGAAAATCTCTCTCATGCATATTCACTGTGAACATCCTAAAAATCCAACTGGATGGGTGTGTCCCAAGGTCTGGGTTGAGAAGACTAGTCTAGGGAACTCAGGTCCTGCAGAGCGTAAAGTCCTTCAGCTTAGCTACCTGGAAAGAAATGAGAGCACTCCTCTAATGAGAGCTGAATGAGCCTGGCCTCTTCCCATAGCTCAAGGGTATGGGGCCCAGGCACAGGTGGGAGCCCCAGCAGGGTGGCAAGGAACAGCGGGAGGGTCCTTAGCAACCATGGAAGACCTACCCATTTATCCAGCTCGAGAGGCTAACGTAGAAAAGATGAAATCAGAAGCCAAAACAAAAAGAAGAGAGGTCAAAGTGCATTTAGCCCCACAGCCATGTCACAGCGCAAAATGCAGTGTTCCCAGTGCCTCCCTGTGTTGTGTGCAGTGCCCCAGTGTCTCCCCACAGCCATCTCCTTCTGCAGTGAAAGTGCTCCCATGCAGTGCTCTACCATCTCCTGCACATACAATGCCCTACTGCTTACCAGCAGCCAGTCCCTCTGCACAGTTTTCATTTCTCCTCATATTTACCTCACTGCACAGCTGCAGTGCTCCTAGTTCCTCCCTGTGCTGTGTGCAGTGCCCAGTGCCTCTACACAGCCATCCCCTTGCACAGTGGAAAAGTGCCCACCCCCGCAACCAGTCTCCATGCAGTGCTCCAATGTCTCCCCGTGCCACATATAGTACCCCAGTGCTTCCCAACAGCCAGCCCCCTGGACAGTATGCAACTCTTTACGTAGCATGCAGTGCTCCTAGGTTTTCCCTGTGCAGTGGTCTACTACCTTCCCCAAGCCACGTGTGAAGTGCCCCAATGCCTCCACAGCATGCAGTACCACCAGGATCTCCCCTACAGCTACCTCACAGGGCAGTGTCCCCTCATAGTTACCTCACAACGCAATCTACACTCTCCATGCTGTCCCCACCACCACCTCACAATGCTGTGTGCAGTGCTGTCAATGTTAACCACCTCCACACGCTCATCTCACATCATCATATGCAATGCTTCAGTGCTAAACATACCCCCGTCCAAAAGCCACGTCCCAGCACAACATGCAGTGGGATGTCCCTAGTGCTGTACCCTCGATTGCTGGATCTGCTACAGGCTAAAGGGTGCAGATCTTTCCATGAATACAGGTTCTGCAAAGTGGCTGCTTCAAGCAGCCCAGGTACTTCCTATCCCCTCATACAGGGCATATCTCTCTACCCCTGCCCACCACATCTGAGCATGCTGGTCTCGGCTATGAAGGATGAGTCTCCATCTTTTACCTCATTGACCATCTCCATGGTGTTGGCCAACATCTCCTGCAGGGCTCGCACTGACAAGGACTGCTCCAGGCTAAAGCAGCAGATAGCGAGATCTGGGGGTACATTCTGCACAAGGACAGAGAGGCATAGAGTGAGACATGAGAGCAATGTCCAAGACCCACACCCCATCTGCACCCCACTCACAAACCTGTGCATTGGAGGTAAATTCTAGGAAGCAAAGTCTATTTCCAAATCCTTCAGCACCCATGCACATTTTCAGCTGTTCCTTCAGGATGGTGGCGCTGCATTGCAAGACCACTTCATCTTCCTGGGGAGAAGAGGCAAGAAAGTAGGAGAACTCTTATTATCATGATTCGCATGATTTACACAGCACTATTCAGATACACATAATACATGGGCCCTACTGCTTGGAGCTTGCAGTCAGGTCAAGGCAGACAGGATAAACAACAAAAATAAGCTAGATAGCAAGGGCATGACTCCCTATCATTCCTCCCAACCAGCTCTGCCTACCCTTCCCTCTCCCAACAGGTCCAGCATCTCTCCTTCTCCCTACCCTTCTCCAGCAGGTACAGCATCTCTCCTTGTCCCTACCCTTCCCTCGTCCCAACCAGGTCCAGCATCTCTACTTCTCCCTACCCTTCTCCAAAAGGTTCAGCATCTCTCCTTCCCCCTACTACCCTTCCCTCACCCCAACCAGGTCCAGCATCTCTTCTTCCCAGGTGGGAATCAGCTTGGTGGGAGCAACGTTTAACCGAATATCAAGAATGAAGCAACCAAAACAACTCAGACAAAAAGAAGGATGCTGGTTATAGGAGAGAGGAAGACAGAGAGAGAGAGAGAGAGAGAGAGAGAGAGAGAGAGAGAGAGAGAGGTGTGCTGCTCATATGAGACGAGACAGAGAGAAATAGATGGATACAATAATACAGACTATCCTCCCTCCACCCAGTGACCCATAATTGAATTTTATGCAAAATCAGATGAGGAGTCAATGTAGTGATTTAAGGAAAGGTGTTGCATGATCATAAAATCACCAGAATTGTATCTACTGCAAAGACTCCTCCTCCCCTAGCATTACCTGGTGACCAATCATAATTGAGATACACAGGTTGTAGGGAGGGATCTGACTGGCACAGGAATTTGCAGCTAACAATGTACACACACAACAGGGAAAGATGTGGCCAAGGCATGGAGCAGGATGAGGGCAGCCCTCCTCGAAGGAGCCTTTCCCATGCTTTGGTATGGATCATGGAGCAGTTGGGAGAATTGGCTTCCAGGGATAGAAAGATGGAGATGGGAAGGAATGCCAGTGTTTCTGTGCTGAATCCAGACTACTCCAACAGCAATGTCACACTAGTGTGCTAAAACCAGAGAAATTCTACAGAAATATCACATTCTAGTACACAAAATCTAGAGTGCTGCCACAGGAACATTGCTGTTCTGCTGTTGTCTTTCCTAATTTTTTAAGTTGAGGCTACTTTGGGGCCAAAAGGTCAGAAAGAGAACGAACAAATATCTTTTCATGGGGAGTCATGACACCAACCAATGCATATCAACATCCATCCCCAACAATCAGCGTCTCTCTTGAACATTCCCTTACCTAGGTTTATGCCACCAGACTCTCTCTCCCTTCCCAACAAATATCTTTCCACGGGGAATCATGACACCAACCAATGCATATCAACATCCATCCCAAACAATCTGTTTCTCTCTTGAACACTCCCTTACCTAGGTTTATGCCACCAGTCTCTCTCTCCCTTCCCATCTCCCACCCCACCAGCTCCAGCATCTCTCCTTCTCACTACAATTTCGCCCCTCCACAGCAAGTCCAGCATTTTTCCTTCTCCCTGCCCTTTCCCCAGCAGGTCCAGATCTTACCCTCTCTCCCTTCCCTTTTCTCCCCCACAACGAGGTCCAGCACCTCTCCCTTTCTCTTCCCTAGCAAGTCCAGAATTTCTCCTTCCCCTCCTCTTCCACCCATGAGATCTAGTATTTCTCATCTCCCCTCAGCTCCCCCCAACCCCAACTCACCTCTGAAGTTTCAAGTTTAATAAGGTTTCATATACCGCTCTTAAGGCAGTATACAAAGCAGATTACAACGTGTATCACTCAGAAAGTAGAAAGGAACTACAATTCTTAGAGTAAAGAAGGGGAGAGAGGGTCAGAGTTGGGGTGCTGGTTCCCTGAGTCAGCAATCAGCGGGCAAGGCAGCAGCGTGCGATGGGCTATATGCTTCAATGAATAACAAGGTTTTAAGGTCTTGTTTAAATTTCGAAAATGAGCAAAGCACGAGTGCTGCCCAATTGCTCCTACCCCTAGCACCACTATCTTTCAAAATGGCAGCAGCTGTCCCTAGCAGTGCATTACATAAGTACATAAGTAATGCCATACTGGGAAAAGACCAAGGGTCCATCGAGCCCAGCATCCTGTCCACGACAGCGGCCAATCCAGGCCAAGGGCACCTGGCAAGCTTCCCAAACGTACAAACATTCTATACAATCAAGCCATTGTGACATCACTAATGAGGTTGGCTCTTATTGGTGGAATGAGCAACTATGACATCACAATAGGTTAAATCACTGCTCTATGTAATAAAAGTGAGCCAAGTAGAGGACATAAGTACATAAGTAATGCCACACTGGGAAAAGACCAAGGGTCCATCGAGCCCAGCATCCTGTCCACGACAGCGGCCAATCCAGGCCAAGGGCACCTGGCAAGCTTCCCAAACGTACAAACATTCTATACATGTTATTCCTGGAATTTTGGATTTTTCCAAGTCCGTTTAGTAGCGGTTTATGGACTTGTCCTTTAGGAAACCGTCCAACCCCTTTTTAAACTCTGCTAAGCTAACCGCCTTCACCACATTTTCCGGCAATGAATTCCAGAGTTTAATTACACGTTGGGTGAAGAAAAATTTTCTCCGATTGTTTAAAATTTACTACACTGTAGTTTAATCGCATGCCCCCTAGTCCTAGTATTTTTGGAAAGCGTGAACAGACGCTTCACATCCACCTGTTCCACTCCACTCATTATTTTATATACCTCTATCATGTCTCCCCTCAGCTGTCTCTTCTCCAAGCTGAAAAGCCCTAGCCTCCTTAGTCTTTCTTCATAGGGAAGTCGTCCCATTCCTGCTATCATTTTAGTCGCCCTTCGCTGCACCTTTTCCAATTCTACTATATCTTTCTTGAGATGCGGCGACCAGAATTGAACACAATACTCAAGGTGCGGTCGCACCATGGAGCGATACAACGGCATTATAACATCCTCACACCTGTTTTCCATACCTTTCCTAATAATACCCAACATTCTATTCGCTTTCCTAGCCGCAGCAGCACACTGAGCAGAAGGTTTCAGCGTGTTATCGACGACGACACCCAGATCCCTTTCTTGGTCCGTAACTCCTAACGTGGAACCCCACTAACTACCCTTCTCTTGACACTACTACTACTTGACCCTAACAATGCATTGCGACACACCACTAGGGGTCAGTCTGCCAAGCAAGGCAATCTTTGAGCATTGCCTTATTTGGCAAACTGATCCCCTAGACGTGTGTCATAATGCATTGTTAGGGTCAAGTACCACCATTTTGAAAGATGGCGGAGCCAGAGGCAGGGGCAATTGTGCATTGCTCCTACTTTTAGAGGTAGGTGGGGAGGTTGGAGGGGCCAGAGGAATGTCCACAGGGGCTCTGGCAAGTAGGTCATATACTGTAAATAAAATAATATTTAAGCAATGTACAATAATTTCAAGGTAAATAACAAAAGTCACACGAGGACAAAACACGGACATGCTCAGAGAAAGACCAAGAAGGAAAGAAATGACATTATCATCATAAAGGGAGCAAGGGGGAGGGCTACAGAGGAAGAGCAAAGGGCAAAGGTGCAATCAGTCACTGCCCAAGTATCATGGAACTGTTTACAAGGGGGAAAGAGTGGGAAAATGTCATTTATTTCATGCTAAAAAAAAGCCAGGAAAAGAAATAAGTGTAAAGGAAATGTTTGAATTTATTGAATGAAAGCTCAGCTATGAGATAGAGGGACAGGCTGTTCCAGACAGTTGGTGCAACACCAAAATAGGAATTCCTATTGACATCAAAGAAGACTGGACAGTGTGAGGGGATGACTAAAAGCTGGTGCTGGGATGATCGGAGCATTCTTTGTGGTTTATAAGGGATAAGCAGGAAGGTGAGGAATGATGGCAAGTCATACTCTAAGACCTGGTGAGCAATCATAATATCTTTAAATGGAATTCTGTAAACTACTGGGAGCCAGTGTTCGGAGAGAAAGTAAGGGGTGATATGACTGTAAATGAGTCGGGTGGCTGTGGATGGATTTGTGTCTACTGTAGGGTATGATATATGGAATTGCAGTAATCAAGACAAGGGATGACTAGGGCAACGAGCATCCAAAGAGATGTCAAGCTGGGACCGCACTGACTGAGCATATCTGCCGTAGATTGTAGTAGCATTTAGTGACAACAACAGAGACTTGGGCTTGAAAAAAAAGAGAGCACATGATCAGAGATTACAACCAATAGCTTCACAAATTCTTTAAGTGGAAGAGTACTAATAAAGAATCTATGAAAATATTGGGTGTAATCTTGATCATGCGCTCTCTAGTCAAGCCCAAACCTCTGCTGTTGTATACAGTTGAGGAAAAAGGTGAAGGGACATTATGTTTAAGCTCATTTTCAGATAACCAATCATCTGTTTTTCCCAAATCAGTAGAAATAGTCATCATAGAGGAAGGAGAGTGGAGGTCAAGGAGATAGGACTTGGATGTCATCTGATAAATGAAGGAAGAGAAGGGTTTGTATTAGGAGGAACAGGGGGAGGGGGAGAAATATACTGAATGGCTATATGTGGAAGAACACAGTGAGGCCATCAACATGACAGCGTCCCCTTGTGCAGCCACACAGATGGTACACCCCAAAAACCAGTCCAATCTCAATATTCAGAACATTTTTCAAATTGTCATGTAAGCCACATTGAACCTGAGTCCCTTTCGGGCTTATGTGGGATATAAATGTCATAAATGAATTAACATTCCCTTTGGAATACAACACTACAGAGGCAACCATCAATCCTCTGCTCATAAATAAAATACTGTTTTAACTAGGAAAATGGGCTTTGTGATTACTGCCCATCCTACACATAGGTAAAATCATGAGCATGTCAACAAGTGATTGTTTTTACCCACTGGGGTTCAGATGTTTTTCTGAGGCAGCCAAAGGTTGGGGAAGGCAGCTATGTAAATAACTTCAAATAATCAAAATTTTGCAGAGTGTTTTTGCCTCAAAAAATTATTAGCAAAATCAAACAAGTGCAAATTTGTGTTGATACTTTTAACTGGTGCACATAATCAAAGAAAAACTACCAAGGTGGTCTTGATATGATTTTTGGGGGTGAGTAATGAGATTTTGGAGTTAGCTTCTGGCAAATCCGATCGGTAAATACTACTTGAGGACTTTACAGAAGTGAAGTCAGTTTGACTATTTACCTCTAGAGTGTGCAAACTCCGGAGCATTCCCAAAGGGATAACTCACTATATATTTTTTCAAATTCAGAGCAAAGGAATAACCCACTATATATTGTGTCAAATCCATACACTCCCAAAAGGAATAACCCACTAAATATTGTGTCAAATCCGGAGCATTCCCAAAGAAACAGCCCAATATATTGTGTCAAACGCAGAGCACTCCCAAAGGGATAACCCATTATACTGTGTCAAATCCAGAGTATTCTCAAAGGAACCGCAAGTTATAGTATGCCATACCCATAGCCAGCATGTTTTTTCTAGCAAAAAAGGTGCCGGTACTCAAATGCCAGGCCACCCTTCAGGGGTGGGGTGATCACTGAGGGACCCACCCTACAATGGCCAGGCCCCCTGTAATCAGTCACAGAATCTATGACAAGGCAGAATTGGTGTGTGGAGCCTGAGCTCTTTCATTAAAACTTGGGGTCCTTGGGTCAATTTTGGCAGACAGTGGAAAAGGTGCCGGTACTCAGTACCCCCAAGTACCCCCTCAAAAAAAGCCCTGCTAAAGAGTGACAAGATTCCATGCAGAGTTTCAGAGTAGCAACATTCCATATGGAACCCCAAAGAATAGCAAGATTCCATGAAGAATCTCAAAGAGTAGCAACATTCCATATAAAACCCCAAAGAATAGCAAGATTCTGGAATGCTAAAGAACAGTATGTTTTTTCTAGCGAAAAAGGTGCTAGTACTTAAATGCCAGGCCACCCTTCAGGGGTGGGGTGATCACTGAGGGACCCACCCTACAATGGCCAGGCCCCCTGTAATCAGTCACAGAATCTATGACAAGGCAGAATTGGTGAGTAGAGCCTGAGCTCTTTCATTAAAACTTGGGGTCCTTGGATCAATTTTAGCAGACAGTGGAAAAGGTGCCGGTACTCAGTACCCCCAAGGAGCCCCTCAAAATAAGCCCTGCCCATAGCATTCCCAGATTTGGAGTATTCCCAAGGGATTACTGCCCTGTCATAGCAACATAACATAGTAACATAGTAGATGAAGGCAGAAAAAGACCTGCACGGTCCATCCAGTCTGCCCAACAAGACAACTCATATGTGCTACTTTTTGTGTATACCCTACTTTGATTTGTACCTGTGCTCTCCTGTGTTAAATATAAAGAAATACTGTAAGAATATTGCAGTGCACAGTATGGCAGGAACTGAAATATTCCGCCTCGGTGCTGGTTCTCCTCTCACCCTTCCCAGCAGAAGTTTCGAGATCTGGATTATTTTCGGCTCCTGCACCTGCTGCCACATTCCTTCTAAGTGCCGCCTTGCAGATAGTTTCTGCATTCCCCCTGTGGCCTGTGTCCCACATATTCCATTCCCGCCCTCTCCCTCTGCGTTGAGTCTCTGTCTCTTCTTGCCATTTAGTTTGTAAAGATCTCTCTTCTCCTCCATATCTCTAAAAGGATTTTCCCCCTATCGGAAGAGGATGTGAATACAGAATTGTAAATCCTGTCTCTCCCCTCAGTGACATATATCACTCATTTTTTCTCTCTCTCTCATTCTCTCTTTGCCCTTTTGGTTGGATGTCTCTATATACGTTCAGAGCCTGCCTCACTTCTCTGTGGGTTCAATGATCCCAGTGCATCAGGGTAGTCAGGAAATTATTGCAATCATCTGCCTAGTGCTACAGGTGTACACAGCACCTTACAGGCATGTATAATATGCAATTCCTGTCTCTTGTAGCACACAAACTAAGTTTAGTTTAAAATTATGTGACATATCGCTTTTCCTGGGACAACACAGCAGTTTACAACAATATCATCTAAAAGAGAAAAGGGGTGGGTGGGGCAACTGCTTTGGCATGCTCAACAAGAAAGGCAATATAGTAAACTCAAACAAACAACAAACCTTAAAAAACAAATAAAAGAAGCAGAATAAAAAAAAGATACAATAATACAGACCATCAACATTGACGAACAAAATATGAGGCCCTTAAGTTAAAACAGTGGGGCCAAATAGAAAGGGTGAGGCCTGAGGATAGTTCTGCTCGGGAAGCAGCCCTTGGATAAGGAAAGGCCGTACGCAGAATTAAAAGGTTTATGCATTAAAGGCGGCACCAACAAGGAGCATTTTTAGGTCCTGTGCAGGGAGACTATTCTGGACATTTGACACAGCCAGCCAGCCAGAAGGCAGAGAGTCAAGATGTAGCAGCGGAGGCGGAGGAGATGGACAACAGCAGCTTGCTTACTAATACTGTAGAAAGAAGGATGTAGGGGAAACGTTATGTATTTAAAACTCATGCATTTACCACAATACTGATTAAATTCATCCTATGTAGTTTCTATCATTTCATCCGTAAAAACGTACAACTCAGACTAACAATAATATTGAATGCACAATAAAAGAATAACTTTAAAAAAAGAAAATGAAAGCCTTATTAACTAGAAGGGTTTCGACGTTTTCCCAAATCAGTTTACATCTAACTGCCAGATCTCAGGTTCCAACTTATTCCATAAGGTGAGGGCAGTCACTGAGAAAGCCTGATGATAATATATTCAATTTTGCCCAAGTTTATCTCAATAATTACATTTTATGCTTACGTTTATCATTTTAGTTTTGGTCCTGTCAAAACTGCAAATGGTTGGTAACCCTAAATAGTATTATTTTTGTGGAATAATGTTTGATTAAACAAATTTGAACTTCACGGGGCTGAAAAAACCTAAGTTATACTCTAAAATTATGAACGTTTGTTTGGCTTCCGGTTGAGTAATCCCTCAAGTATAATTTTGGAAGAAAGGCAGGAGAGGGAAGATATGATAGAGACGTTTAAATACCTCCATGGCATAAATGCACAGGAAGTGAGTCTCTTTCAACTGAAAGGAAGCTCTGGAATGAGGGGGGAGTAGGATGAAAGTGAAAGGGAATAGACTCAGAAGTAACCTGAGGAAATATTATTATTATTAGCATTTGTATAGCGCTACCAGATGCACGCAGCGCTGAACAACTGACACAGAGAGACAGTCCCTGCTCAAAAGAGCTTACAATCTAAAAATACAGACCAACAAGACAATTAAGGGCGAGGGAAGTACTGGGTGAGAAGGAACAAGGGGAGGGCAATTGAGTAGTGGCTAGGAGCCAAAAGCAGTGGTGAAAATGTGGGTTTTCAGCATAGATACTTCTTCAAGGAAAATGTGGTGAATTTGTGGAATAGCCTCCCAGTAGAGGTGGTGAAGATGAAACCTGTACCTGAATTTAAGAAAGCTTAGAACAAGTACATAGGATCTCTAAAGGAGAGGAAGGGATAGTAGACGGCATGGATGGGTAAGATGAATAGGCCATATGGTCTTTATCTGCCTTCATTTTTCAATGTTTCTACATGCAGAATACATGGGATAAATGCAGAGGATCCCTATACAGAAAAAGGATGGAATCCAATTAAAGCAAAACTTAAATGACCACATAGCTGAAGTGAACTTTGATGGCAGCTCCAGAGGTTGGGAAGTAAGACTAATGCTGGGCAGATTTCTACAGACTGAGTTCCCTAAATGGCAAAGACAAATCAAGTCAGGATCAAGGCTGGAGTGAGCTTCAACGGCCATCTCTGTACTTGGAAAGCAGGCCCAGAGTCAGGCAGACTTCTACGGTCTGTGCCTCGACATTGGCACAGGGGAGAGAGATTTTAGTATGCCAATGTTTAATGATGAAGATTTGGAACCTGTGCAGAATGCCAGATAAAGTCTTGCCAGCTTGTTGGGCAGACTGGATGGACTGTGTAGGTCTTTATCTGCCAATATTATCTTACTACATTACTATATAGTAACATGGTAAATGATGGCAGATAGCGACCAGCATGGTCCATCTAGTCTGTCCAGAAAGGTAGCCAGGGTTGTACCTGCCACTCCATGCAGGCTCTCTCTTTTTTTCCTTTTATTTATCAAGCTATACCTGTTGTACAATGCCTTGAGTACATCTCTTCATGAAGACAGTTAATAAATCCCAATAAATAAATTGTTAATGACAGACCCTCCAACAATGAAATGGAAACAGAGGCTCAAGTCAGCAGACACAACAAGCGGATGCAAGGAGAAGACTGAAAAACTATCCAACCATAACATTTTATTTAACAACACAAGACATAAGTTAAAAACAGAGATCAATATGGCCTGTTTCGCCCACCGCTGGGCTGCATAAAACCTCAATTGTACTTTCTAACTTACTACTACTATAAATCACTTCTATAGCGCTATCAGTCGTACGCAGCGCTTTACAATTGAACATGAAGAAAGACAGTCCCTGCTCAAAAGAGCTTACAATCTAAATCAGGACAAACAGACAGGATCAATAAGGATAAGGGAAGGACAGACAGAAGGACACAAGGATAAGATAAAAGTGACAAGTCAGGAGTCGAAAGCAGCATCAAACAGGTAGGCCTTTAGCTCGGATTTGAAGGCAGCCAGGGATGGAGCTAGACGTAATGGCTCAGGAAGCCTATTCCAGGCATAAGTTGCAGCGAGATAGAAGGAGCGGCGTCTGGAGTTAGCGATGGAGGAGAAGGGTGCAACTACAAGAGATTTGCCTACTACTGTGGACTAGGAGAGATTTGCCTACTACTGTGGACTAAGCCCTTAGTCCACAGTAGTAAGTTAGAAAGTACATTTGAGGTTTTATGCAACTCACCAAACTCCTTCATAAAGCCAATCATGAAACACCAATAGATTCTGTTTGGTGAGTTGAAAGCTTAATCCTTCAAAACCTGTGCTTTTAGTGCAGTCCCATCTGTCTGGTTAGGTATGCGGTACCGGTAATGATTACCACCCATGCCAGAGTATCTTACAGGTCCACTCTGACTTCACCTATGGACTGCCCCGGCACAAACTGGATAGTGTAGCGGCACATCCCTACCTTTGCTGATTCTGTGTTGGCCCTTCCAATATTTTGCCAATGGTTCCAGTGGCCCACTGCCTAGTTCAGCGACACTGAATAACAGCTCCCAGCCTGATAATCAAGGTTTAAATAGACTGGGACATCTACCCCTAAGCTTGTACCTGTGGGGGGTTAGGTGATTAGTCTAAGATCACCAGGAACAGGAGTGGGATTTGAACTTGGCTTCCCTGGTTCTCAGCCTGCTGTTCTTCTACTGCTAAAAGATTGCTATTCATATAATTACTTCAGAGCCACTAAGGGAGCCAGCATGGACAGAGAGCGCTAGGCCTTCAGACCACACTGCCAGTCTATGAGCAGACGCCATTCTCTGGACATCTGAGCATTTGCCCATCACATCTTAAGGATATCACTAACTAGAGCAAGTCTATCACAGACAGACCACTATGCTTCTGCTGCTCAGCGCACAGATACTGGGACTCCTGGACGCCAACTCAAGCAAAGTGTTTCTAACAGTGGTGCCAATCCCATCCCATCCCATCCCATCCATTTACCAGTTCATCTAATCATTAACAACAAAGGCTCAGAAATTACCTCCTACCAATCTTGTTACCCTCCATGCTCTTCCCCTACCTCTTCTTCAATCGCCCCACTTCCTTACCTATCCCTATCCTTTCTCTCATACCTCTTTTATCCCATTTACCCTTGTTCATTTGTCCTACCAAATGCCTCCTTTGTTGATTCAGGTACTACAGATTGTATTCTCTTGTTACTATGTAAGCCGCATTGAGCCTGCGATGAGCTCGCGGGATACAAATGAAATAAATAAATCCCATTCTTGGCATAAGACTCTGCAGGCCAGAAGCACACAATACAAGCCTTCCTCAGCCACTGTTTCTCTCAAGTGAGGTGGAGGTAAGCCAGGGTGAAAGAGCTACTAAGAATTCAGGCCCCAACTATGGATGAAGATAGTTAAGAAACATACAGACACCAACAGATCATCTCCATATCACAGTCTCACACATACCCAGTGCTCCAGGAGCTCAGTGGTGCTGTGGAAGAAGCACAATTGGCTATAGCAGCGTTTCCCAAACTGTGTGCCGACCGACCTCCCTCCCTCCCGAACCACTATTGCACACAGCAGCAGCAGAAAAAACAAGCACGGTACTGCCGGTCCTCTGCCCCCGGAACTGGAAGTTCATATCAGCGGGGGAGGAGGACCAGCAGAGCCGGCAGCACAAGCCTGAAGGCTGCGGCGGCCCCGCACTTGTTTTTTTTTTTTTTTGTCGCAGCCAATAGGGGCAGGGAGTAGACGGCGTTCGGGACTCAGAGGCATCTGCTAAGGCGGTTGGATGAAAACAGGAGACGGGATGAAGTCAAAAAATTGAAGCCAATAGGTCTGTAGTCTCTGTTTCCATTCCCATTCAAAAAAAAAAAAAAGCAAGCAAACCTATGAGCTGCTGCATCCGAGATGTCATTCTTTATCATTGGTAGTGTTTTTTATTTAATCTCACTTATATTTTTAAACATGCCGGCTTGTGCAGCATACAGATGTACAAAGAGGAAGTATAATAATGGAATAACTTTTCATAGGATAAATCATAATCGGTGTGTTATTTGGAGGGGCTGGTTATATTGACACCCTAGCACTGATATATCTGTGCAGATAAAAAGATGGAGACCTGTGTGGCTAGGGGGGCCGGAGACCTGTGTGGCCCGGGGGTGGGCGGAGGTTGGGGGTGCCGTGAAAAGTTGCTCGGACACGAAGGGTGCCGTGAACTGAAAAGTTTGGGAACCACTGGGCTATAGATTTTAGATTTTAAATACCTATTTTTCCAAATCGAAGCTCAAGGTGAGTTTCAGGTACTGTAGTTACTTCTCTATCCAAGGAGGATTATAATCTAAATTGTATCTGAGGCAATGAAGGGTGATGCGATTTAGCAAACTTGCGAGAGATCCCTGGCTTCCCTAATTCTCCGCCTGCAGCTCTAACCACTAGGGAGAAACATGGAAACAATGTCTACTCCTGGGGGAATTCTGGGGCATATTTGCATAGAATTTTCCCGGAGTGCAGAAAGCACAGAATTTACCTTGTCCTGCAACAGATTTGCCTCTCAAATTCACCAGCTGTTGCAGTTTTGCGGTGTGCAATCAGTATGGGTAGGAAGTCCTGTACAGGTCTCACGAGACTTGAAAACAGTGCAGGATTATGAGGACCATTTTGATCACTCGCTGCAATATGCACACAGTGCAGGAAAGCCAAGGCAGCAGCTGCGTTTGAACCAGGGAAAGACCAGGTCATCCAACAATGATAGTGCTGAGAACGATGGAGTTTGGGAAGAGATGAGGAAGGTACTGGAAGAGCACAGGGCTAAAAATGGGAGAGGAAGCACTGGTTATGCAGAGCATGTATGGAAGAGGAGATAAGTTGGAGGAGACAAGGGGTATGGGATATATGTTGGGAGGGGGGGGGAGAGAGACAAGGTGGGGACAACAAAGGGTAAGAGGTCATAAGTACATAAGAATAGCCATACTGGGTCAGACCAATGGTCCATCTAGCCCAGTATCCTGCTTCCAGTAGTGGACAATCCAGGTCACAAGTACCTGGCAGAAACCCAAATAGCAGCAGCATTCCACGCTACCAAAACCAGGGCAAGCAATGGTTTTCCCCATATCTATCTCAATAACAGACTATGGACTTTTCCTCCAGGAACTTGTCCAAATCTTTTTTAAACCCAGATACTTTAACTGAAGTTACCACATCTTCCAGCAGCGAGTTCCACAGCTCAACTATTAGTCTTTGTACTTTTTGAAATAGTGAAGAATTGATTCACTTTTACCTATCCTACACCACTCAGGATTTTATAGACTTCAATCATATCTCCCCTCAGCCGTCTCTTTTCCAAGCTGAAGAGCCCTAACCTCTTTAGCCTTTCCTCATATGGAAGGAGTTCCATCCCCTTTATCATTTTGGTCGCTCTTCTTTGAACCTTTTCTAATTCCGCTATATCTTTTTTGACATACGGCAACCAGAACTGAACTCAATACTCAAGGTGAGGTCACACCATGGAGCAATACACAGGCATTATAATATTCTCGGTCTTATTTTGCATCCCTTTCCTAATAATTCCTAGCATCCTGTTTGCTTATTTGGCTGCCGCTGCACCCTGGGCAGAAGATTTCAGCATATTGTCTACAATGGCACCTAGATCTTTTTCTTGAGTGTTGACTCCTAAGGCGGACGCTAACATCAGGTAACTATGATTCGAATTATTGTTCCCAATGTGCACCACTTTGCATTTGTCCACATTAAATTTCATCTGCCATTTGGATGCCCAGTCTTCCAGTTTCCTAAGGTCTTCCTGCAATTTTTCACAATCCGAATGCGTTTATACAAGTTTGAATAATTTTGTGTCATCTGCGAATTTAATTACCTCACGCTTGGTTCCATTTTCTAGATCATTTATAAATATGTTAAATAGCACCAGTCCCAGTACAGATCCCTGTGGCACTCCACTATTCACCCTCCTCCCTGAGAAAAATGGCCATTTAACCCTTCCCTCTGTTTTCTGTCCAATAACCAATTCCTAATCCATAGAAGGCCACTGCCTCCTATCTCATGACTTTTTAATCTTCTCTGGAGTCTCTCATGAGGAACTTTGTTAAAAGCTTTATGAAAATCTAGATACACTACATCCAGCTCACCTTTATCAACATGTGTATTTACACCTTCAAAGAAATGAAGCAAATTGGTGAGGCAAGACTTCCCTTGCTTGAACCCATGCTGACTTTATCCCATTAAACCATGTTTGTCTAAGTGTTCTGTAATTTTATTCTTTATAATAGTTTCCACTATTTCCCTTGGCACTGAAGTCAGGCTTACTTGTCCGTAATTTTCAGGATCACCCCTGGAACCCTTTTAAAAAATTGGCGTTATATTGGCCACCCTCCAATCTTCAGGTATTATGGACAATTTTAATGACAGGTTACAGATCACTAACAACAGATCACTGCAGTATATCAAGTTTTCAATAAACAGAAAAACAAACGTAAAACATACAGTCTGTGCCCTGAGAATGGCAAGGACAAATCAAACTCGGGTATACATATAAAGTATCACATACCACATAAAATGAGTTTATCTTGTTGGACAGACTGGATGGACCGTACAGGTCTTTATCTGCCGTCATTTACTATGTTATTACTGTTACCAATTTCATGTTTGAGTTCTTTCACTACCCTGGGGTGTATACTATCTGGTCCAGGTGATTTATCGCTCTTTAACTTGTCTATTTGGTTCAGTACGTCATCCAGGTTCACAGAGATTTCTTTCAGTTCCTCCACATCATCATTCTTGAAAACCATTTCCGGTACAGGTAGATCTCTTGCATCTTCTTCCGTAAAGATCGAAGCAAAGAATTCATTCAATCTCTCCGCTATGGCCTTGTCCTCCCTGAGTGCCCCTCTTGCTCCTCCATGATCTAATGGTACTACAGATTCCCTCACAGGCTTTCTGCTTCTGATTTATCTGAACAAGGTGTTACTATGTGTTTTCGTCTCCGTGGCAAGATTTTCTCCATACTCTCTTTTAGCCTTCATGATCAATGCTTTGCATCTAGCTTGACAGTACTTACGTTGCTTCACATTTTCTTCATTCAGATCCTTTTTCCATTCTTTGAAGGATGCTCTTTTGGCTCTAACAGCCTCTTTCACGTCACCTTTTAACCACGATGGCTGTTGTTTGCCCTTCTTTCCACCTTTGCTAATACTTGGAATACATCTGATCTAGGCTTCCACAATGGTATTTTTAAAGAACGTCCATGCCTGATTTAAAGTCTTAACCTTTGCAGCCAACCCTTTTAGCTTCTTTTTAACCATTTTTCCTCATTTTGTCATAGACCCCCCCTTTCGAAAATTACATGCTGCTACAGTAGATCTCTTTAGTGACTTCACTCCAGATATCAGCTCAACTTTGATCAAGTTATGATCACTGTGAATGGAGAGGTGAGCTGTAGGAGACAATAGAAGGTAGGGGGAATGTGTAGAAGAAAAGATGAGACTGTGGTAAGGGGGAACAAGGTGTGGTGTGGCGTGAAGAAGAACAGAAGAAGGTAACATGGTGTGAATGCAGGAGAGGGAGGAGATGAGCTGAGAGACAGAATGTTAAAGGGGGGGGGTGAGTTGGGGTAGGAGTGATCTGAAGAGGAACAGGTATTGTTTAAAGAGGGAGACAATGTGTGTACGTATACACACACACACACACACATGTACATGTGTGTAGGGGGGACATGATCTACAGGTTTGGGACTCTGGATTTCATGTATTTCATCTGCAAAGCCAAAGAGGAACTGCAGGTAACACTGACTTTTTTTTGCATTGGTGACATTTGTATTCACAACTATAAACGCAAATGTGTTGCTGCAAGAAGTTGGCACTGCCTGCAGCTTACAGCTGTCCTTGAACTCAGTGGATTGCTGAATGAAAAATTGTTGAAAGTCAGAAGGCCCTATCTATGGTACATATTGCTGAACTCCTGGGGGAAATCTGCACCAAAATCTTTAAAATGTTACATCTTTTCAGTTTAATTACTATTCAGAGGTAGTGATTATACTCTATTATTTTGATAAATATAGTATGTTGTGTACTGAATTCCTCCTGAAAAAACATCAGGACGTGTGGTATAAACATACTTATACCTCCGCCTCTGACACCCCAGTAGAAATATTCCCATTCCTGTCACCCACTGATCTCAAACCCTTCACATAATTATACCATAAGAGTCATTTCTATAAACAGAAGACAAAAAGCAGTCTCGGGTCAGAATTTAAGCCTGACTGGAACAGACAAGTACTGGTAGGAGCAGGATTACGAGACTAGATAAAAAAAAACTTGGGGGTTTAGGGTCTGACTGTTGGTTTAAATATTGCTTAATCAAATGTAAAGAGACTCAAAGAGAGAATATCAATATTCACAAAAAAATCTTATCTAGTACTACTACTACTTAACATTTCTAGAGCGCTACTAGGCTTACGCAGCGCTGTACAAAATAACAAAGAAGGAAGGTCCCTGCTCAAAGGAGCTTACAATCTAAAGAACAAAATGTCAAGTTGGGGCAGTCTAGATTTCCTGAGTAGAGGTGTAGTGGTTAGGTGCCGAAGGCGACATTGAAGAGGTGGGCTTTGAGCAATGATTTGAAGATGGGCAGGGAGGGGGCCTGGCAAAGTCAAGAAATATTTAATATGATCCTGGTGCAAAATATGATATTAACCTGGAGGAAAAAGCCTCAGATCCCCTTCCTCCAAATCTGCAACAAACTTATTATGTGGTAGAATTTTTTAGGGGTTCCACTTTTATGTCACTGGCATTAAAAAAATCTCCAGTTTCAAATTACTAAAACCCTGCAATGTTCTGCATTTATCTGGTAAAACTGTGCAAATAAATTCACTCAAAAGAATATGTGCAAAAGTTTTGCCTTTTTGGACTGTCTCAAAGTGTGTCAGTTTTATTGGTCTTTTACTTACACTTCTCTGCGACATATACACTCATCTACCCAGAATGGTGGAAGAAGACCAACTAGCTAAAGAAAGAAACTCAGCAGTAAAGAGAACAGACTTTTTATCCAAAATACCATCAATATAAAGCCTGTGATTTCTATGCACTATGTAGTTTTGCAGACCTAAACTACTTATTTATAGAAAAATCTGGCCTCAAAGCTCCAGGATTACTAACTGAAAAGATTCTTTTAATCCCTTACGGGAGTCTCCAATAACATCAATGGCTAATCAGACCAGGAAAAAAACAGGAAGTAAAAAAAACTCCCGTTCTTTTTTCCTGGTTTGATTGGCCGATGATGTTATTGGGGGCTCTTGTAAGGGCTCATTTCCATTGTCTTGGGAGGATCAGATGTTGAAATATCTTGGGATCTATCTTCCTATGGACTTGTATGCCCTGTACCAACAAAATATTCAATCGTTGTTGGACGATACTTCTCAGAAGTTGCAGCTGTGGATGGTCTACCCTTTGTCCCTGAGGGATCATGTGCGTCTTTTTAATATGATTTTAACACACCACTGGCTCTATGTGTTCCAGTTATACTTGACCAAATAAACAAGGCTCCACTTTAAAGAAATGCTGGATTTGTATAGCAAATACACTTAGGATATTCGATACTCTTCACAGACACCCACAAAATCCAGTAAAACAGCACAAGTAAATGTGTTGGTCAATGAACCTCAGCAGTAACGAGCTGTGTTTAATCTACTCATACACAGTGTCTTACATACTCAAGTCTTCACTGGTTCGATAACCGCCACCTTCTGTGTTGTTTATATCATTCAATAAACTTTTTATGAATAACAAACTTGATCAATTGTCTTATATTCTTCAAATTATATAATGCTCATCTTTGAAAAGTGAATTTTAAAGTGGTCGGCTTAGGGGCACTCTTCTCCGATACTGCACGTGTTTCGCTAAATTGCTTTTGCAAGGAAGTTCCCTAATATTAGCCACTGGTGACCCTAAACCGACCAGATTAAAGTTCACTTTTCAAAGATGAGTATTATATA
The DNA here is from genome assembly GCF_901765095.1 of Microcaecilia unicolor. Classification (NCBI taxonomy): domain Eukaryota; kingdom Metazoa; phylum Chordata; class Amphibia; order Gymnophiona; family Siphonopidae; genus Microcaecilia; species Microcaecilia unicolor. Next base: position 177,366,882 of record NC_044041.1, on the reverse strand, counting down.
ATTTGAAGAGTATAAGACAATTGATCAAGTGTGTTATTCATAAAAAGTTTATTGAATGATATAAACAACATAGGAAGGTGGCAGTTATCGACCATGTGAAGACTTGAGTATGTAAGACACAGCTCGTTACTGCTGAGGTTCATTGACCAACACATTTACTTGTGCTGTTTTACTGGATTTCATGGGTGTCTGTGAAGAGTGTGGGATAACCTGAATGTGCCAGTTATACTTGAGCCACAGTGACGAGTGTCTGTTTCACCGCCTTTTGCGGTGTTATCAGTGAAAAGGGAAACGCCCTTGGCTCTCGTTGGCACTTAGAGAGGGCCAAAACACATGAGGGTATGGGTTTGCTTAATATTCATTATTTGACTGTGGTGTGTGGAATGAGGCATATAAATGACTGGTATCGAGGCACTTCTCACTTTTCTGCAACTGATTTGGAGACTTGCTCGGTCCCCATGGTCAATTTTAGCCATCTTCTGCACGCCACCGGTTTGATATCCACTGGAGTTTTTAAGTGTAACCTATTTTGGCAATCAGTCATAAGGTCTGGCGTTGGCTCTGTAATCGGTCTGGTTTCTCAGCATCAGTGACTCCGTACATGTTTATCTGCAATAATCCTAATTTTCCCCCTGCACAGGGTCATGGGGTGTTCACTCAGTGGGCATCCCATGGCATTGTCTACTTACTGCATGTGATCTTGGACAAGGGCAAAGCGAAATCTTTTCAATTTCTCCTCAGCTTCTTCAGGATTCTCTAGCGTGGATGCATCGTCATGTGGAGAATGTACAGCATAAAGACACATTGTACAAATTTGTGTTATATTTATATATCTCTCATCATAGAGCCTATTGAGTGGGATTCCAATTCAGTGGGTCCTGCCCTAAGTGTGCTTCCCGAAATGAAACCTTGGGTCACATGTTTTGGCACTGTCCGACGGTTAGCAACTTTTGGCAGTGTCTGAAGGAGTCTTTGGTTTAGATGTGTTCCTGCACAGTGTACCTGGCACCCCCCCATGTTGTTTGGCAGCTATGTCCTGGGCACACCTGTGCCAAGAGGTTTTAAGCATTTTCTACAGATTTTCCTTTTGTTTGGACTATTTTGCATGCCTGGTTGCTGAAGGCCTCCCCTTCTCTTCAGCGCTGGCATGCTTACTTGAGAGAGCACATGCACACGGAGCATGTGAAGGTTACTGACTTTGATAGCTCTCAGGGCCAAACTTTTCAGCCTACATGGTGGAAGCCATTTTGGTTAACATTTCCTCATCAAGCTCGTAGTCACATTTTGAGCTTTTTTTTGTGTGTCCCTACGCTGTCTGGGATGCACTGACTGGTTCTTCCTTAAGGCCCCTATTTACGTTGTTGGTGAGCAGGGCTGTCAAGTTACCCATTCCAGGAGGGAGACATTTTGCCCAGTCCTGGATTTCTGCCAACCTCATCCTGGTGCATTATGGGACCTGTGCACTGATTTCAATGGGTAGAATCATGGACTACAAATACTACACTGCTTTGGGATGTAAGTTTAAAACCAGGACCAGCCAAAACGTCTCCCTCCTAGAATGGGTAACTTGGCAGCTCTGGGCGAGTGGCTGTGTGTGTGGTGGGGGGGGGGGGGGGGGGGGGGGGGGGGGGGGGGGGGGGGGGGGGAGGGAGGGGAATGTTTTCTCTGTATCTGGGAACTTTTGACTGTTGTATTCTTGCTTTTTGTTTCAAATAAAAAAAAGATTTAAAGTTGAAAGCATAAGTCTGAACGTAAGTTAGAACCATGAGGTAGCACAATGAACAGTATAGAGCAGGGGTGGGCATCCATGGTCCTTGCAGGTACTACTTTCATTGTATGCAAATGGATCTCACAGAGATGTTAAGTTACCCAGTTTCAGGCTGGAGATTTTGGAACAGTCCTGGATTTCTGACCACCCCATCCTGTTGCATTATGGGACATGCAGCACTGATTTCAATGGGCAGGATCAGGCACTACAAATTCCACACTGCCACTGCCTTGTGATATAAGTTCAAAACCAAGACTGGCCAAAAGGTCTCCCATGTAGAACTAGGTAACTTGGCATCTCTGCTCATGAATATTCCTTGTGGAAATCTTGAAAATCCAACTGGGTTGTGACCCCAAGGACTGTGGTTACCCATTCCTGGAGGTTGAGGAAGAAATACCAGGAATCTTCAGCTGGCACTGCTTCGGGATTCCCACCAGTCAAATCACTGCTGTGCTGCTGCTGGATGGGCCCGAGTCTAAAAGAGGTGGGCCTATGCCCACCCATGGCTATGCCACTAGGGTTGAGCCGGCAGGCCATGCACAGCCCTGTACTGGCCCAGCAAATAACTTTTATCAGTGTTAGCCAAAGGAAGAAGAAGATGCAAGTTAAAGCCGGTAACTGTGTGTGTGTGTGGGGGGGGGGGATAGACAAAAAAAAAGAAACACCAGCAACAGCGGGAGATTCGAATATAAACCAAGAAGGTTTGATAGCAGGAGACGGCCTGAGCCTATCTGTCTCATTATGGGAGTTGAAGCCAATAGGCGGAGCTTGTCATTCTATCAATTTCATTGTTTTGGGTGTACCAAGATGACAGCAGCTACATTAGGGAGAATTAAAACCTTCTTGGGTGGAGTGCGTGGAGACCAGCTTCAGCCTTGTGGCATCTCCTGTTATCAAACCTTCTAGACATAAGCTGAGATCCCCATTTTTGGGCCTCTTTTTTTGGCCCAAAAATCTCACTTTATTTTCAAGTATATATGGAACTTTGCATACATGGCTTGTAGATGTTGTGCTCTTTTCAATAAAGAAATTAAACTTAAAACAAACCCATCATGCATAAAAATACATAAACTTGTCAGAGTACACAAGTCAGTAGCCACAATAAATACACAGAGCACAGAAGAAAAATAAGCTAAGAACAGAACAGCCTAATACAAAAGCCCTCTTCATATCTTCCCCCAGGCACTACTATGCCCTTCACCCAGAATTATATAAGCTAGGAGTGTACATTATCCACAGCATTATGCCAAAACATACTCTCCATATGCCAACCTAACTAACTCTGGGATGGATTTTAAGTAAGATACATTTATTTATTTAAAGATTTATATACCGCACCATCCAAATGGGGCTCAGTGACCATGCTGTGCATTGCCATGAGAAGAGACCTGAATGTTATTTTTATTTATTTTAACATTTATACCCCACATTATCCTGAACATACTCAAGTTCAATGTGGCTAAAGAGAAAATAAAAAGCAGACAAGGTTTACAAAGCCAAAACAAAATATAAAATATTCACTTCTTCCTTTGAGTTCACATTAGCAGTTTTCCTATTCTAAATTTAGATTTAAAAAAATGTTTCAGCTGTTAGATACCTATAATTGCTTCCTTCATTCACTTTTACTCCAGATATTGACTAGCCAATTTCTGAATCTCCTGTGCATAGTCCCTTTCAATCACAGCCTTCTTCTGACTGAATGTTCTCATACCTTCAAGTAAATCACATTCTGTCTGGGCTTGCAGTTTTGTCATCTTTTCAACTGTTGCCTAACTTTCACTTTTCGTGGAGGAGACTGAATGATGCTGTCACCGGAGTGAAAAAACAAATCCATTTGAGTGTAGGGGAGATGGTGGGGCCGTGCAGCTAGGGGGGGAGGGGGCTCGGTTTTGTTTTGGCTCGGGTTTCCCCGAGTCCCGGGGGTGGCATCTCCCCTTTGCGCCCTCTCTCTCCCTTTTTCTGCAGCATCCTGGCTCAGATCAGCTGTTCCCTGGGTCAGTCAGGGATGCTGCAGAAGTTGCACTACAGCCTTGGGGGGGGGGGGGGGGGGGGGGGGGGGGGGGGGGGGGGGGGGGGGGGGGTTAGGGAGACATCATCAGTGCACAACACTGCCTTGATGCAATGACTGAACTAAAGTTTCAGGGGGAGAGGAAGATAACTCCAGCCTCCACTCCTTCTCTCTCGCCGCACCTTATGCCTGGATTAGGCTTCCTGAGCCATTAGGTCTAGCTCCATCCCTGGCTGCCTTCAAATCCGGGCTAAAGGCCTACCTGTTTGATGCTGCTTTCGACTTCTGACTTGTCACTTTTATCTTATCCTTGTGTCCTTCTGTCTGTCCTTCCCTTATCCTTATTGATCCTGTCTGTCCTGATTTAGATTGTAAGCTCTTTTGAGCAGGGACTGTCTTTCTTCATGTTCAATTGTAAAGCGCTGCGTAAGACTGGTAGCGCTCTAGAAGTGATTTATAGTAGAAGAGAGGAAGATAAAAAATATTTGTGAAAAAATGGCTAATGGACCAGAGGCCCAGAGTAAACGGAATCTTGGCCATTCGCACCTGTGTCAGCCTTCAACCAGCACCACACACACTGTAGGAGAAATCTGGGTCCCAAGCAAAGCAGAATATTCCAAAAAGACTCTGGAATGGAAATCAGGAAGATACCCCATATTTTGTTTTCCTCTGAAGCCAGTAGTTCCCAAACGTGGCCCAGGAGGCACCCCAGCCAGTCAGGTTTCAAAAGAGATTTGCATGCAGTGGAGAAAGTGCATGCAAATCTCTCTTGTGAATATTCATTGTGGAGATCCTGAAAGCCTGACTGGCTGAGATGCCTCCAGGACCAGGTAAGCAGAAAAGGTCCAGTTATCTCTCCTTCCTCTGAAGCATGCCCAAGCAGTTACTTTAAAGAGGTCTGCAAACACCTTGCTCCATCTGGTTATTTTATGTCCTGCTGCGAGCAGCAGCTCTGCACCCATAGAATAAGCTTTATTTTTAGCAGCCTTTTAACAATCTTCCATGCCACGTGAATTTCCTTTTTTTCCTGTGTACGGAACATTTACATTCCAACTGTGGCATGGCAGGATTAAAGCACAGGCAAACTAGGCATGTGCCTAGAACCCAAATATCTGTGAGGGGCACTCTCAGCTGTGCTAATGCAATGGTTTCCAAGACCGATTTCTGCCCTGGTATGTCAGCTACTGGCAGAAAGAAGAGTGGAGTCAGCACTGCCCGCAGAGGTCTCGCTGTCCTCCAGTAGACAGAGTTCTGAGCTGCTTCTCCTCCACAGTCAGAACCACGCAAAGCCCCATTTGTGGGAAGTTTAAAATGTTTTCATAGTGCAATTGGGGAGGGGTGGGGGGAGAGGCCCTGTGTGCTTGTTTGCCGAGGATCCACCAAAGGGTTAATTTTGACCCTAAGTTCTGAAATCAGAATTACTACCGTGGAAGTGCTGAAGGACGAATTTGCCAAATGACGAATTTGCGTAAAATTTTATGTAGGGAACAGAAGGCAGAAAAATGGCAGCTTTCTGATCCTCTGTTTTCCTTAGCCCTGCGCTGCTCCCCACCCCAATCACACAGCACTAGGAGGAAAACAACTGCACAGCAAGCTACATCCTCCTCATCCTCTGCCATCCTGGGCCCAACTGCTCACTTGAACTGAAAGGACACCAGACCAGTAGCATGGTTCAAATAAGCAGTCAGGTCTAAGATGGCAGAGTTGGAGAATGTGGGCCTGATGTGCCTCTCATGTCTTCTTTTTATTGAATAATGTCTGTCACAGAAGGGGGCTTGGAGGAAGCTGGGACTGTGCTGGGGGGAGAGTTATGTGTCGTGGGGGGCAGTGACCACAATAAGCTGGGGGTGCCCAGGGTGAGAGAGATACTTTAGGGAGGGGGTAGAGCAGTGGCGTAGCCAAGGGTGGGCCCGGGTGGGCCTAGGCCCACCCACTTTGGGCTCAGGCCCATCCAGTAGCAGCACACCTATGCTGTGTGGCTGGCAGGGATCCCAAAGCCCCACTGCCAAAAACTCCCAACAACTGTCCTTCCTTCATACCTTGTAAATAGCAGATCTTCACTTGCTGCGAGTAGCGACTGATACATACTTCTCGCACTGACCCCACAGCCTTCTCTCTGATGTATTCCCACCTATGAGGAAACAGGAAGTTGCATCAGAGGGAAGGCTGTGGGGCCAACATGAGCAGCGTGTATGAGTTGCTGCTCACTGCCAGTGAAAATCTGCTATTTAAAATGCATGAGGGGAAAGGGGATGTTTGAGAGATCATATGGCATGCAGGTGAGAGAGGGAGATACCAAATCACTTATGGGACAAGACAAAGTTCTTCTGCCCACCCATCTTGGGTCCAGGCCCACCCAAAATTGGGTGTCTGGCTACGCCCCGGTAGAGAAGGCTGAGGGCTACGGAAAGACAGATGAGGAGAACAGAGAGGGGAGACGCTGGGGGAAGAAAGAGAAAACTGGAAATTGACCATGATAGAGAAGGGGCAGAGGAAGCTTGAGATTACAGCGGAGGAGAAGGAGTTCAAGCTAAGTTGTGGGGGGGGGGGGGGGGGGGGGGGTAGGGGAAAGGGAATGGAGCCTGCAGAATGATGCTGCTGGGGAGGGGAGCAACTGAGGGAGGGGCAGGCCTTATAAAGGGGGAATTCTGCACTAAAACATATATAAAAATGTGCCGAATATTAAAATATTGTACACAAAATTTTCAAAATTGTTGCATGGAATTCTCCCAGGAGTGCAGAGAAGGTAATATCAAAGCAGTTAACTGCACTCACAGCACTGACATTGCAAAACCACGTGGACAGCGAAACCCAAGACAGCCCGGAATAGCCATGCTGACCTCTAGCAGAAAGAGCCTGGGTCAGCTGTGCAACAGATGCAGAACATTTCTCTCTACTGTTTACTGGTGAGAGGAGAGTTTCCATTTAAAAAAAAAAAAAATCCCTTGCGACTTCTAGAACCCCTCTCTTTCGGAGCAGGCAGGGCTGGTGAAAGGATATTCCCGCAAACCCACCTCCTCACTTAACTTTCAAGACCCTAGAGACCCCTCTAGCTTTTAATTAAACTCAATCATGATAACTTAACCACCATCCCTCCCAGAATGAGCTTGTAAAACCACATAATTAGAAAGCATACACAGTATATATTTATATACATATACAACCAACATGACTAAAAAGTCACAGATCCAAAATGTTGAGATTGCTCTAGTGCAACGTGGCCCATTATATGACAAGCAGCATTTAGCGAGCGCTAACTCCATTAGCACGCATTAAGCTTTAGTAAAAAGGGTCCCTTAGTTTGTTATCTAATCTATCATTTTCTAGCCTCATGTGTAATAAAAGTGAACTCAAAGTGGTTTTATTAAGTAGTTTTAGAGAGGTTATTTCCGGTGACTTTAGTCCTATTTTCCCAGAGACGGTCACATATACACACACAAGAAGGGCACTTTTCAAAAGCTATTTGCCCACCCCTCTCTGAAGGTATGGATGGTTCTTTGAATTTCCGTGGCTGTCACAACTTCTCTTTGCCACTCCCCAGAAGTTGCCACCCCAGACAACTGCCTAATGGTTAAACCAGCCCTGCTCTGGGGCAGCCACTTTGCATTCTGGTTCTAGAATTTCAACCTCTTAGGCTGCCGCATAGCAGGGGATCAAATAAGCGCTCATGTGTCATTCATATCTGATAAATAAGTACCAGTTTGGACTTGCTCAGTTTATAAAATCAGCCATTTGGTTTCACTCTGTGCATCTTTAAACCAGACAACCTGACAGAAATTTTAAAAGACTGCACTGAGTTTGGGGCTCTTGTGCATAGCTACCCTTCTGGGCTTTGGAACAGCTGAAGTCAATTTAGGCCACCTGGTCCCAACAGTGTCACATTTTTTTTTTTTTTTTACAGCGTGAATTCAAAGTATTTTTGCACCCTGCCAGAAGGAGGAGCAAGAGAAGAATCCAAAAGGAGTAGAGAGAGGCAGACCCCACTGCAGGGCCAGAGAGAAGGGAAGAAAAAAAGCAAAGGTGTAACAAGACCTGATGATACAAGCTGCAGTCGCACACCACCAGAGACAGACCGCAAAAATGCACAGACACATGCACGTTACCAGGGGCGTAGGTGGACACCCAATTTTGGGTGGGCCTGGGCCCATGATAGGTGGGCAGAACTCCACCCTGTCCCACGAGTGATTTGGTCTCTCCCTGCATGCGATATGGTCTCTCAAACATCCCCCCTTCCATGCATACCTTTTAAATAGCAGATTTTCACTGGCAGCAAACAGCAACTAATACACACTGCTCATGTTGGCTACACAGCCTTCTCTCTGATGCAACTTCCTGTTTCCACATAGGCGGGAATACATCAAAGGGAAGGCTGTGGGGCTGGTGTGAACAGTATATGTCAGTCGCTGCTCGTTGCAGGCCAAGATCTTCTATTTACAAGGTATGCAGGAGGGACAGTTGTTGGGAGTTTTCGGCTGGTGGGGCTTGGGGATCCCTGCCAGCCATATCATGGGTGTGCTGCTACTGGGTGGGCCTGAGCTCACCCTTGGCTACGCCACTGCACGATACACACTCAGCAATCACATTCCCAGGCTGCAGCGCACTGCCAGATACTCCAATAAATCCATGTATTTCCCTTCACTTCTTTTTCACAGCTTGGGATCCTGTTTGCTTTTCTGGAAATCTGTTGCTCTAGGTCAGCCGCATCTTCACCGGAAAGCCCAGAGCCTGCAGCCTTTGATCTTACTCTTGAACCAACTACCTGGAGCCTCACACTGCAACCTAACGTTCTAGAGCAGTGACTCCCAAGTCCAGTCCAGTGAGATTTTCAGGATATCCACAATGAATATGCATGAACTTGATTTGCATACACTGCCTCCATTATATGTAAATCTTCATGCATATTCATTGTGGATATCCTGAAAACTTGATTGGCAAGGGATACTCCAGGACCAGACTTCGGAAACACCATTCTAGAGCAGTGACTCCCAAGCTTGTGGGGGGAAGACACGCGGCCAGTTGGGTTTTTGGGATATCCACAATAAATATGCATGATCTAGATTTGTATACAGTTGAGGGCAGTATATGTAGATCTCTCAAATGCGTATTTATTGTGGATATCCTGAAAACCCAACTGACTGGGTATGTCTAAGGACTAGTTTGATAAGCCCTGGACTAGTCATCTCTGTTTCCCAGTTTCACGTCCTGTTTTTTTGTGTATGGAACCTGATCATCCAGTGGCTTAGGAAAGGGGGGGGGGCAGTCCGCCCCGGGTGCACGCCGCTGGGGGGGGGGGGGGGTGTTGGCTCCGCTGGTTCCCTGCTCCCTCTGCCCCAGAACAGAGTTTATAATTTTGGGGGCAGAACCCCCTACCCTAAACTCTGCCCTTTCGCCCAGTGGTTCAACCCTCACAGCTAACTCTGTCCCACCTCTCCCCCCAGTCTCGAGCTTTTTCCCAGGCTTGACCTTCCTCCCCATTCAACAAGATATCCTGCTCCATCATCTCTGTCCCCTCAGGTTCAACACCACAGCTCCAGCTCTACCAAGTTACCCAGCTTTAGGAAGCAAATGTTTTGACCAATTCTGAGTTCAGTTTTGAAAAGGTAATGTGTAATGTTGTTAGTTAGTGTTTAAGATGGATGTTTATTGTATGCCTTCTTGAAAAGATGTTTTCAATAGTCTTCGGAAGATGGTTAGGGTCCTTCATTGTCTTTATGGCCTTCGGTAGTGAGTTCCATAGCTGCGTGCAGATGTATGAGAAGCTAGTCGCGTATGTGGATTTATATTTTAGCCCTTTACAGCTAGGATGGTGGAGATTGAGGAATGTCCGTGATGATCTTTTTGCATTCCTAGTAAGCAAGTCTATAAGGTTCGACATGTAGGTCGGGGCTTCCCCATAGATGATTTTGTGGACCAGGGTGCAAACTTTGAACGCAATTTGTTCTTTTCATGGGAGCCAGTGTAGTTTTTCTCTTAGGGGTTTGGCGCTTTCATATTTCGCTTTCCCAAATATGAGTCTGGCTGCTGTGTTTTGAGCAGTTTGAAGCTTGCACATCGTCCAAAACACTGCTGCGAGATTGATTTTCAAAAAGTCAAAATATGATAGAGTAACCCAATATTCATACATATATACTGGCTCCCAATCAAGGCAAGATTATTTTTCAAACCTAGTACAATCATATTCAAAATACTGTATGGCATGTCTCCAGATTACATACTAGACCTGATCACACTATCACCAAGAAATGCAAACCCAGGAACGAGGGAGTGCTTACTATTTCACCTGCCCAACTACAAAAACAATCTACAAATCAATCTACAAGGTGGGATTTAGATACCTGGGCTCAAAATGATGGAACTCAATTCCCAAGGTCATAAGAAGCATCACAAACTACCTCCAATTCAAGATCTAAAGACCTACCTCTTTAAGAAATCAAAGTCTGAGAGTAATGGAGAAACCATAAATCTTACGGTTAACCTATGCGTGCTAATAATAACTCACTAATCATTCTGTAATAACACTATCAAACAACTTTGTAACCGTAATGCATCAATTGTAATCTCTAATAACTGTCTAAATGTAAGCCACATTGAACTGAAACTCATTTTTGGATAATTGTGGGATACAAGCATGAATAAATAAAATTAAAAAAAGTCACACATATTATTGACAACAGATTAATAAAAGCAGTAACATACCTAGATTTACTTGTGCATGCAGTCTCATACTCAAATATGAAGCGTTAAAAGGACAGGGACAGAACGGTCCACTTTTCTACCCCCGTTTTATCACTGTACAATTAGCACCAGTAATTACATTTATTTTCCTGGTATTAGTGTGGTGTGAAGGCTCTGGGAGAAAATCCGCCAAAAAAGCGGAGAACTCAAACGCCCCACGGTAAAGACAATATTACAGAAAAAGTGGGAGAGCGACCAAGGATACCAGAAACTGGAAGATGTTCGATAATAAACAGTTTTATTGATAATTTGTAGACTCGACACAACGTTGTGTTTCGGCCGTCAGGCCTGCATCAGGAGTCTCTGGGACAAAATATTGCAAAATAACGTTGAGGATAATCCTTCAGACGTAACGTTGTAGTCTTTAAAAAGACTGTATTTAGGAAAAAGTTACCGTCAGATGCGCTGCGTGCGCTGTTCGTAATGCAGTTTGAAAAAAGAAAAAAAAAAAAGGTGGTGGTGGAAATGAAAACGGTAACGGAATTCAAAAATGCTTGGGATAAGCATAAAGCATGAATAAATAAAATAAAAAAAAAGTCACACATATTATTGACAACAGATTAATACAAGCAGTAACATACCTAGATTTACTTGTGCATGCAGTCTCATACTCAAATATGAAGCGTTAAAGGGCAGGAACAGAACAGTCCACTTTTCTACCCCAGTTTTATCACTGTACAATTAGCACCAGTAATTACATTTATTTTCCTGGTATTAGTGTGGTGTGAAGGCTCTGGGGACAAGATAAAAATTAACTTCCCAACACAAATTCACTGACTCTTATGTGAGATACAGATTGCAGCAGGAACCAGCCAGAACTGAGAGGCTACCCGAATAGCTCAGCCCAGATGCAAAAAAAAAATGTTTACCAGTTCTATGACATCACAGAGCTAATTGTGACCTTATAAAACTTTCATTATTGTGTCACATATTCAGGATTCAGTAACAAGGCCAAACCTAGGGCTGGTTATTTGTCGTTTATGGTACTGGCCTTGGGACAGTTCTTACTCAAGAGATTTGGGGACCATCTGGATCTGGGGTTTTGGGAACATTTGTTGATTCATTTGCAACCTGCAGTTCTCCTGTCCCCACAAAAAACTCCTGAGCAAAGAAAAACTAAAAAGAAGAGAAAGTGCAGGTGGAGTAACTCTGGAACAGCATCCGTCAGCTCCCCATTATAGAAAGAGCTGAAAGAGGAAACCAGGCTGTACTGCATCTGATCAAAAGGAACCTGAGGAGGTCAAGAGGGGTGGGAAAGAGGGAGAGAGACACTGCCACCGACAGACAGTTACCAGTGGTAAGTGCTGTGAACGGCAATACAGAAGATTCAGATTTGAGCCCCAGTTTATGGTTTCTGTTCCCTGGGCCAGCTGTGAATGCTGCAGAGATGGTGGTGGTTGGGGGGAAGCGGGTCCCTAGTCATTGTATAACTGCAACATGGAGATGTCAGACATGTATGAAGATGGCTCGTGGTGCTGTAGCCCAATACAGGCCAGTTCTGATTAAGCTGGAATCCCAAAGGTACAGAACAAAAGAGGAAACTTCTGGGCCAAAAAGACAGAGCAAAAGGGATACCTAAAATCTTCTGAGACATATGCTGAAACTTTGTTTCTCTGTTGTGTCGGTGACAGTTATTTCTACAGAACTCCCCTCTGCCAGACACTACTGTGTGTGCAGCACGCAGGACCTCTCCCCACCCCCCAGCTGTCATCATATGTCTCTACACCTGTCATAGCAGTAAGAGACATCAGCCCAGAGATCTTCTAGGATCTGAGACTCTCAGCCTAGAGCCTTCCCAGGATCAGTCAACCTCAGGCCCAGTACGGACTCCAGAAGTCTCTATGAATCAGAAATTCTTCCAACCCAGAGCTTAACGGGATCGGAGATCCCCAGCCCAACTGCTCAGGATCACACACCTCCAGAGCTGCTGGGTCTCAAGGGAACCCAATGACTCAGGACATTTGGGAAGCCTCCCTGCATCTCAAGAAACTCTCTTACAGCTTAACAGTTGGACCATGCACCTGAATGAATACTGAATGAATATTGGAGATGCACTGATTAAAGATGGGTTTTATCTATTACTACCTAGACTAGCTCCGAAAAACTACTATTAAAAAGGGGGAGGGGCGGCCGGTCCCCGCAACTCACTGTTCTCAAGAACTGGATCTCATCTTCTCCATCACCGGTCTCAGCCATAGCGCAGAGGACGTAGGAGCCCGAGCGCAGATGTGCCGCTCAATCCCAGCCCTGGCTCTTTCCCTTTGGATCCTGTGGCAGTGGCACTAGCGATCACCTGCCTGCGTTCGCTCACTCTCCGCCCCTGACTGCTGATTGGACAAGAACGGGGGGGGGGGGGGGGGGCGGGGGCGGCAGAACCCAAGGGGCGTTCTCCATGGACAAGCAGGATGAGTCAGCCACACACTGGTGACCGGTCTCTCTCTACATGGCAGACCCTGCACAAAAGAAACCATTTTTTAAAAAATGCCCAGGCTGCAAGAAGAAAATGAGCACAGCAGACGCAAGCGAGGTATGTGTCCGTTGTTTGGGCAGCTGCCTGCCCCCTCTGTCTCCAGATGTCTCCCAGCACAGACTCCATGCTCTCAAAGACTTCCTGGTTGAGCAAACAAAGCAGCTTCCACAAAAACAAAGGAAGAAAGGCAAAAGGGCTCTGGGTCTCTCCACAGACCAGGAGCACCGTTCCACTTACCCTAAACGTGTCCATGCTTCCCGCCCCCACTCCTAGCAGGACTGCCATGCAGCCCTCCCCAACTCCCACAGGGACGGAGCCCAGCACATCAGGCAGCAGAGAAAAAACAAAACACCTTCCTCCTAGCTCTCTGACTCTGCCCTGCAGACTACAGCAAGATCTCTGCCTTCCCAGCACCTCAGCCTGTGTCCGATGTGACCAGCCCCACCAGCACCAGAGCTCCTTACCTCTGTCTGGGCTGCCATCCCTCCCCCCCCCCCCCCCCCCCCCCCCCCCCCCCATGTCGGGCACAGCTGAAAACAGCCTCCTGCTCAGGCTGCAAAGCTTCAGACTCCCAGACTCTGGCTTCTTCTCTCCCTGCACACGCTGTAACTCAAGACGCTGCCCCCTTAAAGGGCCAGCGCACCAAAAACAGAGACACAACCAAGCACAGAACATCAGGGGTATAGGCAAGCAGTGTTCCCTCCAGAAGCCCACTCAGGCACATGGAGCACAGGAAACGCCGGAGATCTTCTTCCTCCTCTTCATTTAATGCCTCCTACTCACCCCGCAGACAGAGGCCCCCATCGAGTTCAGAGAAGCGCAGGAAGCCACGACACCCAACCCAGGCACCAACACAGCCAACCACAGGACTACCTTCCCTGCTGACCCTCGAACCCACGGCCACAGCACCTCACCAACAGCTGCTGGGGCTCTTCAGCAAGCTGCTTACAAAGCTCTCCGTCTCTGCCACGACATCCCACCAATGCGGAGGTACGGAGGCGACTGCTACAGGGACCCTATGGCCCTCCACAGCTGCACCACTACAACCATCCACCCCGGAAGATTACCCCTCAGAGCAGGAGAGTGACGCTTTTACCCCGGATCTCTCGGCCACTGACGACGAGGACCTCCACTCTTCCGCCCCCCCCGGGATTCATCAGGTATCCCCACTGAACCACCACCTCAACGAACTGCGGAAGAACTCACCTACCCGAAGTTCCTCCAAAAAGTATCCGCCTCTCTCGCTCTCTCTCCACCTGAGGCTACGAATCAACAAAGCGATGACCTAGGCATCCTCAGGTATCTAAATACAGCAAAACCCATAACAGCAATACCTGTTCACAAACTTCTTTTGGACTGCAGAGACAAAATCTGGCAAATTCCGGTCTCGGGGTCAGCTGTCGCCAAAAGACTAGACCTCAAATACCAAGTTCTACCCTGCCCAGGTTTTGACAAACCTCAGCTCCACCATCAGTCCATCATTGTGGAATCCGCTCTCAAAAAGGCAAGGAGTTCCAGGACCCACCAGGAAAAGAACTAAAAACACTGGACAATTGGGAAAAAGGTGTACCATGGCACCATGCTAAATGCCAAGATCGATACACACCTTTTCCAACTAGTCCTATACAGCGACTCCCTCCGGAAGAGAACCGAGGAGCTCCTGTCCTCCCTACCTTCGGACTTCAAAACTCTCATCTCCCCGGCCCTCCGCGATATGGAAGAATGTGCAAAACACATGATCAGAGCCACCTTTGATGCCTTCGAGACCTCAGCACGCACAGCCGGTGTAGCCATCGCTGTGAGACGAATGGCATGGCTCAGGGCCTCTGCACTCTGCGAGGATACACACGAACGCCGTGCTGATTGCCCCTGCTCCGGGGAGAACCTATTCGAGGACAAGGTCAAAGAAACAGTCAACACCCTAAAAGACCACTGCACCACCCTACAAACTCTCTCCACGGATGGCCTGCTATGCCCATCAGCAGCGCGAAGGCAACAAGCCAGCCAATACCACTACCGCAGGCACCAGCATAGCGCTAAACGCTACAATGGGCCCTCGAAATAGCAATGACAAAAACCCCAGCCGTATGGCCCTTCCTATCAACAGAGGCAACGTCCGAGAGAACGGAAACATCAAAAACAAAACCCTGCCTCAACCTCCAAGGCAGGACCCCCAAAACCTTTACAGAGGGAGTCCTCTCCAGCAACCGCAACACCAACTCACACTCACCACGGATGCCTCCAAGCTGGGATGGGGAGCCCATCTCCTCCACCTACAAACACAGGGCCCATGGTCTCCCTCCGAATGACGCTACCACAACAACTTCCTCGAGCTCAGGGCCATCGGAAACACACTACGAGCATTCGCTCCATGGATCTCCAACAAGAACCTCCTGGTCCAGACGGACAACCAGGTGACCATGTTCTACATAAACAAGCAAGGGGGCATAAGCTCCCTTCCCCTATGCAAGGAGGCGTACCGGATTTGGACATTCGCTCTCTCCAGACACTGCCTCCTACAAGCGTCATACCTACCGGGACTCCACAACACGCTGGCGGACAGCCTCAGCCAGAAGCTGGACCCTCACGAATGGACTCTCCATCCACAGGTCACAGACCAGCTTTTCCTCAAGTGGGGATCACCATTAATAGACCTCTTCGCCAGTGAAGACAATGCAAAGTGCAGACTTTTTTGTTCAAAACGACCTTCACCGCTCAGGCTGAGCCACGACGCCGTCTCGATCCACTGGGGACAGCACCTGCTATACGCTTATCCTCCAACCCCACTCATCCAAAAGACACTCCTGAAAATCATCCAAGACAAGGCCACAATCATACTCATTACGCCGTACTGGCCAAGACAAGTGTGGTTCCCTTTCTTACAACAAAACAGCAAAAGTAGAGGCTGACAAATGCGCAAACCAATAGGGAGATAATATCAAAAACCAGTTTATTCAGAATATTCATATCAAGGACCCGACACGGTCCGTGTTTCGGTGCCAAAACGCCTGCCTCAGGGGTCACAAACAACTTTCTCTGAGAAGAAGCTGATTGGCTTGAATAATTCCTTTATGTACGCACGTGGTTATAAAAACAAGTTAATCCACAGACAGAACAAAAGACCAGCCAACCGATCAGCAAACACCATGTGACATGGTATTTGCTGATCGGTTGGCTGGTCTTTTGTTGGTGTCAGTGCTGTCAGTGACAGCTGTTTCCAAGGCCTCGGAATCAGCTGTCACCCCCGCCTTACGGCCCCCTGGACCCCCCCCTCCACGACCCTGTCGACCCCCACTTCCCGCCGAAAACCACCCCCCGCTGCATTGCCTTTGAATCAGCTGTCACCCTCGCATTTTGGCCCCCTGGACCCTCCTTCCCGCCGAAAACCGCCCCCCACCACCACCGACTACCTGTGCTGACGGGGGACTCAGCACAGGTGGTCAACAACGGCCGCGGGGGGCGGTTTCCGGCAGGAAGGGGGGGGGGGTCGACAGGGTCGCGGAAGAGGGTCCACGGGCCGTAACACGTGGGGGGGGGGGTGAAAACAGAGGGAGGGCACACTGTGGAACACCAAGGGAGAGTAGGGGATTGCCTGCCTAGCGCCCGTTTCCTTGCCTTCGGAAACGGGCCTTTTTTTTTTTTTTTTTACTAGTAAACCATAAAACTATATTGTTTTTGTCACCCTCTGCTCACCCCATCCATCTTACCCCGTTTCTCATCTCCTTCCCCACCCCTTACTGTCACTGGAATTTTTTTTAGGTCTTCAAAACTTTTAATAAAATTCTTTATTAACGAACATCCTCCAGGCTCTGGCATCCTTGGTCGCTCTCCCACTTTTTTGCTTTCTTCTGTTTTTACCGTGGGGTGTTTGAGTTCTCCGCTTGCTGGCGGATCTCCTCCCTTACTTTTCTATTTGTCATCTTCAGATCAGAAATGAGCAAATGAAGGTAGTGCTTTTTCCTAAGCTAATAAAAAAAAAATTAACAACATGATATTTTCTAGTTATTACCTAAAAAATATGAATGAGAAACGGTGCACACATTGGACACCGAGAAAGTAAGTATCTTGTATATATTCATGGTGGGTAAGTTGGGACAGTCCAGTTGTACATCCGGCTGCCTGGCACTCTAGTCATCAAGGGGGAGTAGTAGTACACTTGACAAGATAATGTATTACAAGGAATACTCGTTTTTATTTATATAACCTAATTGTAGTGTTCTGAGAGAGAGAGAGGGGAACCTTTTCGAGTGGGCTCCATCTACAAACCAATGGCAACACCGAGTCTTTAGAAAAGACTGTGGAATAAATGAACCCCCCCCCCCCCCCCCCCCCCCCCCACCACACACAGAACATCAGAAGGTGCAGATAACTTATTAAACACTTTAAATCTAAGCATGCCACAGAGCTCCGCCTGTCTCTGCCAGCTGCATCAGCGGCGCCCCCATCTCCTCTGACAGCCATTAATTTCCTTACTCAAGGATGGTGCAAAATCTCACAAGCTTCAAAGAAGAGACAAGCTAAGCAGCTTCTTTTAACAGGCACGTGCAAGGGGAGATAAGCTAGGAACCTCAAGTGATCAGCACTTGGGACTAGCTGCTGGGCTAGGGGGCAATTGTAGTGTCCCTACATTGCAGCACTAGACCAGACTCTCAGGCACAAATATACTGGCTTAGCTGACAAGTCTGTTTCAAAAATTCTTTTTATTGTGTAAAATTTTCATATATTAATCACAGCAAGAACACAGTATTTCATTCTTTTAAAAAAAATGCAACAGCTATTTCAAAAGACAATACAGAAGGCAAACGGCATTCCAAAATCCATCACTCTCTCAGCATAGTCTTGACGAAGCAATGCTAGACATAGAAAGGAAAGGCCGAGGTGCTACAAAAAAAGAAGACGGAACATGTAAAATCCTGTCTCCCTCCCCCAAACATGTAAACACAAAATATGACAATTTCCCTACTTCACCACAAGCCACAATTATCCACTAGGGCACGAGGACCCAGGCCTAGTCATCCATAGGAATGCATACTTCTGGTATCTCTCGCATCTCATGGGAATGCAGAAGGAAAACAAATGCTCAGGATACAATGAATTCAAATCAGTCTGTTTTCAATATTCACGGTTGCTTCTCCCAGGTCCTGTGGACCTTGCTGAAAACAGCAGCAAAGTTTATGTTCTTACTGGCATTGGTGTTTGACCATATAAAAAGATCCCAAGTATGTGATGCCACATTCATGCCAAGGTCAAAGAAATGAGCCAAAGAATGACAATGCTGGAAATTTGCCTAGCTATAGTAGCGCCCTATAGCCAGAAGGTGGCAGTGCAAGTTAACATTGCTACCTCAAGATTTAAAGTTTAATTAAATATTATATAGCACTTATTTATAAACAGACCTAAGCAATTTCCTGGCTCTTTTGGGGGGGAGGGGGTGCAACTCCATCATACAGGTTTGGTGCAAAAAAAAAACTGTCAGAGGGTGAACCTCCAAACCCTGGGCATCTCATACCACTGAGAATAAAATTAACCATTTCAAGTTTGGAGGGCCAGATTCACTAGCAGTGAAACCATCAGAGCAGGAAGCTTACAATTCATACCCCTCCCTGTATCAACAGCACTGGATTTCTTTGCACTTCTGTTCTTCTTGTAGGTGACGGGATGTCTGCAAGGTTGATGCTCTTTTCTCACAGTGCTGCTGGGGAACAGGCTCCTGCAAGACCATCTCTGCCGCTTCCTGGTCATCAGACCTCTTACTCAGAATCTCAGGAGGCAACTCGGCAGGTCTGGGGGCAGCAAAGGTGCTTGTGGTAATTTCTGACCCCATTTCCTTTTTGCCCCTCAACCCTGCAAAGGACAGAGTGATGTGCTTTCTGCTGATGAAGATCTGACGACTGTACGTCTTCAGAGATTTGAGGGGGCTCTTAGGGAACTGCTGGGGGCTCAAGGTGCTCATTACTTTCAGGCAGTCAACATCCTGCTCTCTAAGCGAGGGAGGTGTGACAGCAGGACTGTCCTCCACCGAGGCATCCGTGTTGGTCCCCATAGCCAGGCCACTTTCATGACTCAAAGATCGCCCAAACTTCCTGGCCCCTCTGCGCTGTAGCGAGGATGGGTTCCTCTCAGGGGCACCCTCCAGAGCTGTACCCAGTGCCCGCTGGAAGTTCATGGCTATCCTATGTATGCTCCTCTTTGGTGTAACTGACTTTGAGGGTTTAAGTTTGCGGATGCAGTCTGCCACAGACACACAGAAACCCAGAGGCTCCTGAAGCTTTGAAGAGGTATTGATCCTTGCCTGGGCACTTTCCTCAGACAGCTCCGAAGTTGCTGTGGTGCTGCTTTCCAAGCAGTTGGACATTAATGTCTCCACACCACCTTCATCAGCCAGCGTAACCAGTACCAGAGGCAGCCCAAGCTGCAGGGCGCTGTTAACACATGGCACTGTGTCAGCACCGGCACACAGCTGCTGCCCATTCAGATACACATCCACCTCTGGCACGCCTTCTGCAACGTTGCCATGCTCTTCTTTGTGCCCAGTTTCCAGCTGCATCTTATTCATAGACTCTAAGAGGTTCTCAGGCAGGCTGAGTGACCTGCGCAGGACTCTGTGTTGTTTCTTGGGAGACTCTGGATCCCTCTCCAACATGCTGTCTGCACAAGGTCCAGCACTGCCTCCAACAAGGTCCTGGGTCACTGGGACAGAGATGTCACCTTTCTCTAAGCCCCTGTCACAGAGCCCTTGGACATCTGGATTCTGTCCTGGACTAGTGTCCAAAGTCTGGAGCTCAATCGCAGGGGTCCCACAGAGCACAGAACTTGTCCCATTCTTGGTTTCCACGGCCGGTACTGATGCTCCATGTCTTGGGCTCCTAGGGCTAGAGACACTGAAGGCCTCAGAAAGGATCTCCTCTGTAGAAACCTTATTGGAATATCCTGAAACAAGACCAAAAAAACCAAAAGAACTTGTAAGTGTCCTCTTCAAATAAAACATTATGTATCCTGCCCTGCTAATCCCCAGGGACAGGAAAATACCTACTGTATCTGAATGTACCTCACCTTCAGCTGCTACTGGAAAGGTGCAAGTTAAATCCAAAATCCCCTCTCTTTCCCTTCCCTATCTTGAGATCATAAGATGTGCCAAGCTAGGTCCAGACCAAAGGTCCATCAAACCCAGCATTCTGTCTCGGATAGCACCCAGTCCAAAATCAGAAGTATCCTGCAGGATCAAAGTGCATCCATTCCTCCTTGCTCCCTCCCAAGAATAAACAATGGATTCCCCCCCCCCCCCCCCCCCCCCCCCCCCCCCCCCCCCGTATATAAGTCTTTTCCCCCAAACCCCTTTAAATCCAGCTATGGTAGATGCCTGGATCACATCCTCTGGGTAAAAAAAAACCCTGGTTGATTGAAACAATCCTTTTCTCCAGTTTGCTTTAACTACTTCATTCTATATAGTGCACTTGGCGTTAGGAGCTACTTAGTCGCTTAGCTTCCACACTTAGGTGCTACTGTATAACTTCATGCCTGGACATGGGAGGGACATGGGCCCCCACAGATTACGCCCTGGTCCCCTCTACATTTGACCCCCGCCATCCACTCCCCGCCGCATCAGGTACCTTGTTTGCTGGCGGGGGTTCCCCAAAACTGCAGACTTACGCACATAATTGCTGTTATAGAATTTGCGCTTAGTGCCTGAATTCTAGGCGCCTGTGGGCAACCCCCTATACCGTGTTTCCCCGAAAATAGGACATCCTCCGAAAGTAAGACCTAGTAGAGGTCTTGCTGCAATTTGAAAATATAAGGCCTCCCCCAAAAATAAGACCTAGCAGGGGAGGCCTTATTTTTTGGGGAAACATCGGGGTCACCCCCCCACCCGAGATCGCTGGCTCCCCCCCTCGATCGGCGGCTCCCCCCGCCCTCAGTCGCTCCCGGAACTAACCTCTTAAACGCTTCCTTTCACCTTCGCACTCGCCGCAAGCAGCAGGGCTGGCCACTCCTTCCTTCCGTGTCCCGCCCTTGCCTGACGTTACGTTACATCAGGCGAGGGCGGGACACGGAAGGAAGGAGTGGCCGCCGATCGAGGGGGGGGGGGGCGACCCGATGTTTCCCCGAAAAATAAGGTCTTCCCTGAAAATAAGACCTAGCAGGTCTTGGGGAGCAAAATTTAATATAAGACAGTGTCTTATTTTCGGGGAAACACGGTAGAATTAACTCTCATATTTTAATTTATTAGGATTTATTTACTGCCTTTTTGAAGGAATTCATACTTACATTGTCAACACAATACATAATAAAACATTTTAATAGACAATGTAGGGTATAAGCAAAGATGTACTCCCTATTAGCTTCATGGTGTCCCCCCCCCCCCCCCCCCAATTCTGGTGGGACTTGAAGCAGTAAATCATTCTTTATGCACCTGTTACACCCTCCCCCCTACCGCCTCTTGATTATACAATTTATATTCTCCAAGTAAAGAGCCCTAACCTGTTTAGCCTTTCACCACAGGGGAACCACATGTGCAACACCTCTTCGTAAAAAACTTCACTGGCTCCCTATCAGAGAACGAATCAACTTCAAGGTTCACACATTAATCCACAAGATTATCCACAGTGAATCTCCAGACTATATGCTCAATCTGATTGACCTTCCCTCCAGAAACATGTCTGTAACTTCGCGAACTTACCTCAACCTACATTACCCTAATTGCAAAGGACTCAAGTACAAAACCTACTATGGATCCAACTTCTCCTTCTTAGGCAGCCAACTCTGGAATGCCATCCCCAGACCTATCCGATTAATCAGTAACTATCTACCCTTCCGGAAATCACTAAAAACCCATCTGTTCAAACAAGCCTACCCAAATGACCCAGACTAATCCTATGTACCCATCTACCCAACACATATCCAGGAACGTCTCTCTTTCAAAATCTGCTCACTAACTCATAAAATCATTTACGGGCAAGCTCCGGAGTACATGCTTCAGCTTACTGACCTCCCACCCAGAAATGCAGTAGCCACCTCGCGCTCGTATCTCAACCTGCACTTCCCAAATTGTAAGGGCGTCAAATACAAGAAGATCTTCACTTCGTCTTTCCAATACTCCAGTGCCAAGAATTGGAATGTTTTGCCGAAATACTTAAAACTACAAGTGGATCGCCAACCTGTTCAAGAGGCTGCTGAAAACTCACCTATTTGGATCGGCCTACTCCCCCTGCACTCTTACAGATTAATAGTCCCACTTACCTATCCCGATCCTGTAATGCCCCCTCCTTTTCCTTGCCTAATTGTCTCTTACCATATCTCTTATTGTATTGTCATTGTACTTAATCCTATATGAGCCACATTGTGCCTGCATGCATGGGAAAATGTGGGGTAGAAATGTACTATAAATAAACGACGACAATGACCTACATTACATCTCCCACCAAATTTCCATTTGCTTATCCCATGTCCCATCCCCCTGCCTCCTCTACCCCTCCTCCAATGCTCACCTACCCTTGCTCATACCTCTCCTACTCCCTTCACCCTTGCCCATCTCTACCTACCTATCCCTTTTATTATTCTGCTATACTTATATTTTCTCTATCGATACTTTGTAATCCCTATTACTACGTAAGCCACATTGAACCTGCTTTAAGTGGGAAAGCACGGGGTACAAATGTAATAAATAAATAAATATTTTTTGGGTGCCCTTCTCGGAAGCTTTAATTCCTCTATGCTTTTTTTTGAAATGAGGCAACCAGAATTGCACAGCCTCCTCATTATGGTATTCTCTTAGTTTTCCAAACAATTGCTAACATTCCATTTGCCTTTGTTGACCAGAAGACTCCGACATATTGCCTACAGCGACACCAAGCTACTTCCTCCCCTATTGCAACTCCTAATGAAACTGAGCCTCATGTCTCTGTAATTGGGATTATTTTTCTTTGTGGGCATCTCTTCACGCGTGTCCACATTACAATTAAGTTTGCCATTTAGATGCCCAGTTCCCCAGGACAGCAATGTCTTTCTGTAGTTCCACAGTGTGTTCCATATCGAGTACTTTGAATAATTTTGTGCCATCAGCAAATCCGATCCCCTCCCTCATTGCTCCCTTGTCCAGATTACTTTATTCATTAACACACACCAGCCCCACTATGGATCCACTATTCCTCTCTTTCTACTGGGAAGGCTGACCATACAGCTTGTTACTAGCATGTTAGACTAACACTGTTAACATGTTATTTTATCAAAGGTAAAAAAAAAAAAAAAAAAAAAACTAAACAATTTTTGCTCAAAATCAACCCATACTAGGGAAGGCAGTGTTGGGTAACAGTTGGTAGTACTCATCAAATTTACAAAAAAAAAAAAAAAAAAAAAAAAGAGACCTCAAATCTCCATAGGACACATTAACAGAAATGTCCAGAACGGGAGTCAAGTACTATCAAGAGGTAAAGTCTCCAATTAAGGAGAAAAAAAAAAAAAACACTGTTCGAAAAAACGTAACCAAAACAAAAACCAAACCATAGGTGTCCTATGGAAATTTGGAGGTCTCTTGAAATTTTTTTATAAGTACATAAGTATTGCCATACTGGGAAAGACCAAAGGTCCATCGAGCCCAGCATCCTGTTTCCAACAGTGGCCAATCCAGGTCACAAATACCCAGCAAGATCCCAAAAGTGTACAAAACATTTTATACTGCTGATCCCAGAAATAGTGGATTTTCCCCAAGTCCATTTAATAACGGTCTATGGACTTTTCCTTACCATCACCTGCTACCCAACACAGCCTTCCCTAGTACGGGTTCATTTTGAGCAAAAACTATTTCGTTTTTTGGGATTTGATATTTTTGCTTCCCAATTGCGATTCAGATTTTATCACAGGTCCCATTTTATACAAGAAGACCTGGTTATTAACAATGCACATGTCCAACATATTAGTATGCATTAAAGCCGTACGTGTTAGTAACTCCACCCATTAAAGTTTGACAAGTTACACCTTGCCTCCTACCCTGTGACTGTTAATTTGAACACAGGAACACAAAAGTCTGTTCCCTGAAGAGCTTAATCTTCAAAAGACAGGGAAATTCAATTATCAGTGGGATCAGAGCCCAAGTTTGAAGCTGAAATGGAATAGAGCAGACTCAGTCCAGCTTTGTAGTGCAGGATCTGAGCTGCCACAAGCCACCAAGTTACAGTGCTGCTGCTAAGAAGGCAGTTAGCTTGGCAGAGTTTAAAAAGGGGTTGGACGGTTTCCTAAAGGACAAGTCCACAGACCGCTATTAAATGGACTTGGGAAAAATCCACAATTTCGGGAATAATTTGTATAAAATGTTTGTACGTTTGGGTAGCTCGCCAGGTGCCCTTGACCTGGATTGGCCGCTGTCGGGGACAGGATGCTGGGCTCGATGGACCTTTGGTCTTTTCCCAGTATGGCATTACTTATGTACATATAAAAACACAGCATGCTTGATTCGTGTCTTACCGTGTCCCTGATCATTTGTTGTTTTCACAGATGACTGGATTAGCTGGGTATCCTTCCCAGAGAAGAGGGGACTCTCCAGAGCATCTGCCACCATCTTTTTCATCAGAGTCCACCCACCACTGGTCTCCAGAGTCGATGATTCTCCAGACTGCCATACAATAAAAACAATTTAAAACCCCAAGTATGAAACTTGATTCGTGCATTCTGCAGGGATCACACTCTTCACTGATGTTATAAATGCATAGAACCGTTTCTCAGCTCAGTAGGGAGCCAGCTTGAAGTCACACACACAAACTCACCTCTTCTTTTTCACTACGAGTGCGCTGAAAGAGACGCAGTGACTTCCGAACCTTGTCCGTGCGATCCATCACTGATTGGGGGAAGCAGCCCGAATGGCCTGATGAAACCCTGAAAGAAAAAACAGAAGGGGGGGGAGGGGGGGAGAACCCATCAGCTGCCTGACCATGCAGCCCTTGGTGGGACAAAAAAAAAATGAGCTGCAGATCCCTGCCTGGTCTCTGGGCATGTGCCAGATGAGCATCCCTACAGACCATGCCTAGGCCCAGGTGGGGATACATCAACTTAACGTATCTGCAGTCTCCTGCAAATATCCCAGGTGAAGCAACATCAGCTATTCCTGCCCAGGAACTGAGTATGGATAAATCCCTGCCTGTGAGGGGATGGGTGCTGGCAATACCCAGGCTCAGCTCCAGAGAACATAAGAGTAGCCATACTGGGTCAGATCAATGGTCCATCTAGCCTAGTATCATAGGCGTAGACTGGGGGGGGTGAGGGGGGCAATGCCCCCCCAAACGATGACAACTGGAAAGGCGACTTTTACCCGAAGTCGCAGCGACGAACGGGCAGGCAGCGCTGCGGTAGTAAAAGCAACAAGGAGGCAGGTTCGACTCCGTCCGTCACTTCCCTGCCCTCTGCGTCCCGCCTTCCTGTGATGTCATTTCCTTTCGGGCGGGACGCTGAGAGGGCAGGGAAGTGACGGACGGAGTCGAACCTGCCTCCTTGTTGCTTTTACTACCGCAGCGCTGCTTGCCCGTTCGTCGTTGCGGGAGCTGCTTATGGTGTTGCTGGGCTGTGAGATGATCGGGGTATGGCTTGTGGTCAGGAGGCTGGCGGGGTGCTGTCGCCTAGAGGACTGCTTCAGTAAGTGTGATGCGAGCGGATCCCTGGTGTAAGTAGATTCTCGCACGTTAGCGAGCGGAGGAGGCAGGTGAAAAATGGAGGATACTGGAGTTTTTGGTGGCTAGAGAAAAAAAAAAACAAAAGAAGGCCTTCCTATATAGGAGGGAGTAGCAGAATGCCAGGTATATTAGATCTTTCTTGCTGTGTTTTTACTCTTTCCTCCACATTAGCATATCTAATATAATAAAACGCACCGTGAACGTTCTGAAGACAACGTTCTGTGAAGCCGGAAGCTTGAAGCCGGAAGCCTGAGTTCTGAGGACAACGTTCTGTGAAGCCGGAAGCCGGAAGCCTGAAGCCTGAAGCCTTGAAGCCTTGAAGCCATCTGACGTCACTCCCAGGCTGAGGCTGAAGGGTTCGTGGATTCGTGGTGTGAAGCCTTCAAGCCAGCCAGCCGTCTCTGCCCCGCCCTCGCGACAAAACAAACAAATCCGGAAGCGAAACGTCAGGGAAGGAGGCGGCGCTCCCGACGTCTAGCCTTCCCTTCGCTGTGTTCCGCCTTCAAAACTAGGCGGAACACAGCGAAGGGAAAGCTAGACGTCGGGAGCGCCGCCTCCTTCCTGACGCTTCGTTCCCGGAAACGCCACGGAGGTAAATTGAAAAAGAAGAAAAAAAAAAACAAAACGATGCATGGATGCAAAGGGGGGGGGGGGGGGGAGAAGAGGGCGGGCCAGGCTGGGACATGGGAGAGAGAGTAGCATGGATGCGACGGGGGGGGGCATGGAAGGGCGAGAGGGGACTTGCTGGAAAAGGATGAATGGAGGCGGCAGGGGACAGAGGAGCATGGATGGGTATGGATTAGGAGGGCAGGGCACAGGGAGAGAGGGGAATTACTGGAAATGGATGAAGGGAGGGGGCAGGGGACAGAGGAGCATGGATGGGCATGGATTGGGAGGGCAGGACTCAGGGAGAGAGGGAAATTGCTGGATAGGGAAAAATGGAGGGGCCAGGTGACAGATGAGCATGGATGGGCATGGATTGGAAGGGCAGGACTCAGGGAGAGGGGAATTGCTGGATAGGGATGAATGGAGGGGACAGATGGGCATGGATGGATATGGATTGCAGAGCAGGCCTCAGGCAGAGAGGGGAAATGCTGGATAGGGAAAAATGGAGGGGCCAGGTGACAGATGAGCATGGATGGGCATGGATTGGAAGGGCAGGACTCAGGGAGAGGGGAATTGCTGGATAGGGATGAATGGAGGGGACAGATGGGCATGGATGGATATGGATTGCAGAGCAGGCCTCAGGCAGAGAGGGGAAATGCTGGATAGGGAAAAATGGAGGGGCCAGGTGACAGAGGAGCATGGATGGGCATGGATTGGAAGGGCAGGACTCAGGGAGAGGGGAATTGCTGCATAGGGATGAATGGAGGGGACAGATGGGCATGGATGGATATGGATTGCAGGGCAGGCCTCAGGCAGAGAGGGGAAATGCTGGATAGGGATGAATGGAGGGGGCAGGTGACAGACAAACATGGATGGCCATGGATTGGGAGGGCAGGGCTCAGGGACAGAGGGGAATTGCTGGAAAAGGATGAATGGAGGGGGCAGGGGACAGATGGCCCTTTCACTCTGACTCTCAAACAGTCACTCTCACATACACTCTCCCAAACATACACACTCCAAGGAAAACCTTGCTAGCGCCCGTTTCATTTGTGTCAGAAACGGGCCTTTTTTACTAGTCTATATATATAAAAGGCAACACCAACGTTCTATGAAGCCTCCAGCCGGAAGTGTGAAGCGCCAGAGATATCCGGTTTCCCCATGAGTGCAGGAAAACAGCACAGCACGAAATCTCACACAGTGAAGGACTCAGAGGGGGGGGGGGGGGGGAGGGGAGAGAGATGCCCTCACTCTCTCTGTAACAAAAACACAGAACAGCAGGAAACTTAACACTGAAGGACTGGACTCGGAGGGGGGAGGGAGAGAGGGCAGGGACACACACTCCCACATGCACACTCTGAAGAAAACCTTGCTAGCCCCCCGTTTCATTTGCATCAGAAACGGGGCTTTTTTACTATATATATATATATATATATATATGCAAATGAATATGCTAATATGCTCCGCCCCATCCTTTGCCCACCCCAAATGAAACAGTCAAACTACGCCTATGCCTAGTATCCTGTTTTCAGAACAGTGGCCAAGCCAGGTCACAAGTACCTGGCAGAAACCCAAATCGTCGGTTTCTAATCCGATTGGCTACAAGTCTTCTCCCTTATTCAATGAGTGAAACCAATGAATGAAACTTAAATCTAAAAACAGCAAAAACCTTATATACCAAAAATGTACATGTCTCACTGCTATCACTACTGCAGATATCGTCACACCTACATCCGCCTGCCCAATATGGCTCCACCAGGTCAGAAAATGCACTTTGACCTCTCACCTCTGAATGCGCTTGCACTCCCTCTTGCTCCGCTGCCTCTTTATACTGGTTGAAGACCCTGGGGTGCCAGATGAACCGAGTGCTGCAGAGGACTGGAAGCAGCCTGGACCAACTTCAGTTTCTAGGAAGACGTTAGGCAGACTGGCAGAAGCTGGAAGAGAAGAGAGAGAGCTGCAAGGAGGAACAGTTAGTCCTTGTAAAGCAGCCCAAGAAGACGGCACAATGACAGCTCCGAGCATAACAGAATGTTACTGTGGGGCTCATTTTCAAAGCACTTAGCCGCCTTCCAAAGTTCCATAGGTTTCTATGGAACTTTGGAAGGCTAAGTGCTTTGAAAATATGCCTCTGTGTCACCTAGAAGCACTTTATCAAAAGTTAGCTGGAGACAAACCTGCTCATGCTCTCTGCATCAGTTTAACCTCCACGGCTAGTTTTCCTTTCAGTAAGGAACCCGAGACTCCTTTCCCCTAGGTTCAAATTTCTCATTGCATTTTTAACAGTGAAGTCAGTCTCAGGAGCAGGCATGCATGGGTGACCTATCAGGCATCAGACATACCTGTATCTGCAGGGGAAGCACCCAACGCATCATTATCAGACATGAAGTCCTTTGTGGCCTTCCTAGGACAGAAAGCAGAGGAAGGCAGGGCTGCATGAGCATGCATATCAGACGGAGCGACTATCGGAAGGGAACAAAAGGATGAAAACAGATGGATGGGTCATGCTCCTTGGAGAAGGGGATGTATATTACATCACCAAATGGTATATGCTATGGAGGCCTCAGCTGGCACAGACATGGCACCACAGACTGGTTTATTCCCATCCACAATCAGAACAGGGGATTTTTAACCTTAAGTTAGAGGTAGCGAATGGCTGCCCCTCCACACACCTCTTTTTCAGCTCCGACCCCTCACACGAGTCCTCCGATGCTTTCCTTTTCGTCTTGAAGGACGTCCTGTGGACAGGACCAGAGTCCACTTCAGCAGCTGTATTTAAAAAAAAGGCAAAACCCACCACAAAAGGAGGCATAGAATTACTTTAATAAAAGGCAGCAATGCAAGACTGCTTAACAAACAAAAAGGGCAGAGGACACAGCCTGCACCCACCTGGCTTCTGTTCCTTCTGAGCTGCACCGGAAGCTGTGTGTCCAGTTTTCCATCTGCTCAGCGCTCCATTCACAATGTCTGACATGAAGAACAAGAGATCACATAAATTCTCTTGCGATACCACCAGATCTGGCTCAAATATTACTGCGATTAGAAGTGGCCTCTGAGTTTCAAAAAGGGTAGAAAACAGCAATAAAAAGACATCAAAGTGTAAAGCACCTATAGCAGGAGAAAGAAGCAGGTCTTGGAAGCTCAGCGATAAGGATCCAATTCTGTCTGGGTGAACTGCAACCTCCGAGCCATTGATGGCCATTGATGACAGTTGAACCTTTTTCCCGCGTCAACCTACTTCCTCCTTAAAATTTGTAAGGAGGCCTCATTCTCTATACTCGTAACATCTTCCCTACGTCATACTAGGCAGGATTGCTCCTGACAATGGCTAATATCATGTCTTCTTCAGGTATGCTCACCTCCCATGCTGCGCCTACGTCTTCTCTGGTAGCTTCCATCACTTTCCACAGGCTCTCGGTTCTCCTGCGATGCTGAGGTGGAGCATGTGGTCTCTGTGTCCTGCGTGGAGGACAGCTTCTCTGTAATAAACTCAGGAACATGACCTGAGGTGGGAGACCCAGAGAGTTCCTGTCAGCAGGAAAACAGAGGAGGCACTGAAGCCCTAACCACAGGTAGATGCAGTGCTGGACGTCCATACTGGATACTCATTTAAGTTCAACTGCAGTGGCAGCAAATTAGCAGCAGATCTGAGGATCTGCCCCACAGCAACTGTGCGTTACTGTGCAGGAAACCTGGGCTACTGCTCCTTGGGCCACTGGCGACCGGGGGCCAGTGGCGTAGCTACGTGGGGCCTGGGCCCCCGTAGATTTGGCCCTGGATCCCCCTGCCGATGACCCTCTCAACCCCCCTCCCACCGCCAACCCTCCCCTGCCATTGTCTACCTTTGCTGGCGGGGGACCCCAATCCTCACCAGCCGAGGAGGTCCTCTTCGTCCCAAGAAGGCTTCGTTCTGTTTCTGACGTCCTGTATGTTGTACGTGCAGGATGTCAGACTCACAGAAACAGAACGAAGCCTTGCAGATCGGCCAGGATTTGTTCTGTTTCTGTGAGTCTGACGTCCTGCACGTAAAACGTACAGATGTCAGAAACAGGGACAAAGAGAACCTCCTCAGCTGGCGGGGATTGGGGTCCCCCACCAGCAAAGGTGGGGGAGGGTTGGCGGCGGGAGGGGGGAAATCGAGAGGGTCGTCAACGTTTGCGTCGGGGGCTAAAATGTGCCCTCCCACCTCGGGCTCTGGACCCCCCTCCCACCAAAGTCTGGCTATGCACCTGCCGGGGACCCTACAGAAGCTAGTCCAAGCAAAACAGAGGGTCTACACAACTTCCACAAAAAGCTCAGGGCCGCCAAGCGACTAAGTTGGGCTGGGGGCAAGGTCACCTCCCCACCCCATGATTGTCACCACTGCCGCCCCCCTGGATCACCACATCTGCAATGCAAATACCTTGAGGTCTTCCTCCAGCACTGCTCTTCCATTCGCCCATTGCCTGCCCCTGCGGTTGCTTTTTCTCTCAGCTCATGCTCGATTTCAAAACCGAGCATGCGCGGCCTGAGAGGGAAAGCAGCCACTTAGCAAGCAAAGGGCACTGTGAAGAGCAGCGCTGGAGGAAGATCTGCAGTATCTGCTCCTCCGGGTCCTCCCCAGCCAAAAAGGGGGGCCCAGCACCAGTTTCCTCTCTTCTGCTCCTGTCAGGACGCGATCACCAGGAGCAGGAGAGAAGAGAGAGACCAAGGTGCTGAGCCACCCTTGAAGGCCCAGGCCCGGGGAATTTTGCCCTCCCTCTGCCCCCCCCCCCCCCCCCCCCCCCCTGCGGCCCTGAAAAAGTCAAAAGCACCAAACCAAAGGTGGAAGGGAGAAATGTTCCAAAAAGACACAGGCAAAAAAATACCCGAAACGCAGCCCGTTTAGGGTCACTTGGTTTATCTTTTCACTGCCTTTTGGAAAAGACACTATTTTGTACGCCAGCTTTTGCCTGTGTCTTTTTGGAACATTTCTCCCTTCCACCTTTGGTTTGGGACTCTACAGAAGCAACATTTTCAGCTGCTAGGATGAAGGGAAGCCAACAGTGGTACCCACTCACCAGCTCAAGAGTGGACACAGCTGGGGTCTGCAGCTACTGCAAAGTCTGAGCTAGGCAAAGTGGGATTAAAATGGAGGAGGGAGTCATATGAAAGCCTGTGTATGATCCCAGCACTAACATCAGGAAAACTCTTGCCAAGTTTCGAATGGAAAGCAGCTCGCATTGTTAAAAATGGCCGGCAATCAGCCAACGCCACCTCTGCCAAGACTCACCAATCTCCAGTGCATTGGTTATCAGGGTCTCCAGCACAGCCACCTGCAACTGTAGCTGCCTCTCGGTGCCCACTGTCAGTCGCTCACTATGCTCAGAGCTGGTGAACAGGTTTGGAGCCAGTACCAGAGCCAGGTTCCCAGAGTCCATCTTGTTCTCATCACATCTGCAACAGAGCACAAAAGTGAGGTGATAAAACGAAGAGAGACACAGCAAGAGCTTAGAGCAAGCGAGTGGGCAGGAGGGCAGAGCCTGCACTTCAGCCGTCCGTGCCGGCAGGGCTGGTGTTATGCATTCAGGGGGCCCAAAAGCTGGCCTTCAGCCTATGCCTCCTTTAGCTTGAGGCAGGTTTGGGGCCTCCCGTGGTATGGAGGCCCAGGGCAATTGCCCTGTTTGCTACCCTCCAACGCCGACCCTGAACGCTGGGCGGGTGAAGCCTGCATGGCTGCTGTTCCTGTCCATGCTAGGCAGTGTGTATGTGGGTGGGTTCATGAAGCTTACATTGCTGTCTGTACTGTCCCTTTTCTGAAGTGGAGTGAGTGAGTGTGTGTGTGTGTGTGTGTGTGTGTGGACAGGACCTTGCACTGCAACCAACTGCTGTGACATTTTAATATGAAAATTTCCTCAAAACAGAATAGAAACCACAAGCACAGAGATGATAAAAGCAGCAGCTCATATGGTAGATTAACGATATTGAAGCTTGATTTAAATCTGAAGTTTATTTCGCATAAAAGACAATATCAAAAAGAAACAACCCATGTCTCTTCTGGTAAATGAGCCACCACAGAAAACTGTGGCAAGTCCTGTCACAAATGTACAACTGAAACCCAGAGCACAGGGACAGTCCCAGCTAACTACTGGCTCTCGGTCATGTTAAGACTTATCTATAGTGCTCTGATGTAACGCTTTCAAAGGGAAAAGCAGAAAGGAGTTGATAGGGAAAGAGGAAAAAGGCTTAGCAGCTGGCTCCATTATATGATGGATTCATTCTTGGTTTTATACTCTTGTGTGCACAGAACGTATAAGGCCAACTTGCTTCCTATCACATGCATGCAAAAGGATCTAAAACCTGCACCAGATCAAATGTCCTGAAGAAATGGAGCCACATGGTATGCACCAACTAGGGAATTTATTTATTTGTGGCATTCATACCCCGCTCTTTCCCGCTCAATAGCAGGTTCAGTGCGGCTTACAGAGTATGGTACAAAGTATCATGGAGATAACACATTTATAAAGAGTGGGACAGTAGTGTGCGATGTGGGGAAGGATTGGAGTGTGGGCATTGTCTGTGGTGTGGGTTAGGTCCGAGACTTTGTAGGGTCGTCTGGGTAGGCTTGTTTGAATAGGTGAGTCTTCAGCAGCTTACGGAAGGGTAGGTGTTCGCTGGTTTTTCGGATATGTCGAGGTAAGGCGTTCCAGAGTTGGCTGCCTATAACAGAGAAGTTGGATGCGTAGTAGGTTTTGTATTTGAGGCCTTTACAGTTGGGAAGATGAAAATTGAGATATGTTCGAGAAGAGTTGGACCGGTTCCTGGCTGGAAGATCGATCAGGTTGGACATGTAGCTTGGGGCCTCGCCATTGAGAATCCTGTGAATCACAGAGTGGGCTTTGAAGTTTATTCGTTCTTTGATAGGGAGCCAATGTAGCTTTACTCGAAGTGGTGTTGCGCTTTCGAATCGTGATTTGCCAAAAATGAGTCTTGCTGCTGTGTTTTGGACAGTTTGGAGTTTTTTCATGATTTGGGCTTTGCAACCGATGAAGATGCTGTTGCAGTAGTCGGCATGGGGAAGTACTGTGGATTGTACTAGGTTGCGGAAAGTTTTCTGTGGGAGGAATGGTTTCACTCTTTTTAGTACCCACATCATGTTGAACATCTTCTTCATCGTGGCTTTTGCACGAGTGTCTAAAGTGTTTATCTAATGTTACTCCTAGAATTTTTAGGTTGTCAGATATTGGGATTGTAACGTCTGGAGTGTTCAGGGTAGTTGGAAGCAGAGTAGAGTGTTGTGATGAAAGGATTAGACATTGAGTTTTTTCTTTGTTCATTTGAAAGCGTTGGCCCAGGATGTTAGGATGTTCATGGAAGGAAAAATAAATAAAATCAGCTCTTTACAACAGAGCTTCCTAATAACATAATTGCCACACTGGGTCAGACCAAACGGAAACAGATGCTGGACCGAACAACAGTGGCTAATCCAGGTTACAAGTAGCTGGTAAGATCCTAAAAAAAAAAAAAAGTCACAGTACCTCATGCTGCTTACCTCAGGTCCACTTTAATGGTTTATAGCAGTCTTGTCCAACCTGGCACGCCAACTTGCAATTTTCTGGCCTGCAGCAGCTCAATAGAAGCCGATTCCCTGCTGCAGCTCCTGTCAGCTTGAGGCACCAGAAGTCAAAGTTGGGTCCATGGTTTCAAGTCTCACAAGACTTGATACCATGAGAGCAACCCAAATTTCCAGCACTTTGTGGCTCAAGCTCACCATTAGAGGAGTCACAGCAGGGATCTCGCTGGAGGACTTTTACAGCTGAAGCCACGTGAGGCACGATGAGTCCGACAAAAGTGGACTCATTTTGTTTCAGCTTTTTCTTCATCTGCTACTTTAGGCGCAACCGATATAAAAGTGAACCAAAGATGGGGGGGGGGGGGGGGGGGGGGGGGAGAGGGAGGAAGAGGGGTTTGCATACGAGGGGACCGCTGCTTTTTAACATATTTATAAATGAACTAGAGATGGGAGTAACTAGTGAGGTAAGTAAATTTGCTGATGACACAAAGTTATTCAAAGTCGTTAAATTGCGGGAGGATTGTGAAAAATTACAAGAGGCCCTTACGAGACTGGGAGTCTAAATGGCAGATGACGTTTAATGTGAGTAAGTGCAAAGTGATGCATGTGGGAAAGAGGAACCCGAATTATAGCTATGTCATGCAAGGTTCCATGTTAGGAGTCACGGACCAAGAAAGGGATCTAGGTGTCGTCGTTGATGATACGTTGAAACCTTCTGCTCAGTGTGCTGCTATGGCTAAGAAAGCAAATAGAATGTTAGGTATTATTAGGTAAGGAATGGAAAACAAAAATGAGGATGTTATAATGCCTTTGTATCGCTCCATGGTGCGACTGCACCTCGAATACTGTGTTCAATTCTGGTCGCCAAATCTCAAAAAAGATATAGTGGAATTAGAAAAGGTGCAGAGAAGGGCGACGAAAATGATAAAGGGGATGGGACGACTTCCCTATGAAGGCTAGGGCTCTTCAGCTTAGAGAAAAGGCGGCTGAGGGGAGATATGATAGAGGTCTATAAAATAATGAGTGGAGTTGAATGGGTAGATGTGAAGTATCTGTTCACGCTTTCCATAAATACTAGGACTAGGGGGCATGCGATGAAGCTACAATGCAGTAAATTTAAGAAAATGTTTCTTCACTGAACGTGTAATTAAACTCTGGAATTCGTTGCCAGAGAATGTGGTAAAGGCGGTTAGCTTAGCGGAGTTTTAAAAAGGTTTGGACGGCTTCTTAAAGGAAAAGTCCATAGACAGTTATTAAATGGACTTGGGGAAAATCCACTATTTCTGGGATAAGCAGTATAAAATGTTTTGTACATTTTTGGGATCTTGCCGGGTATTTGTGACCTGGATTGGCCACTGTTGGAAACAGGATGCTGGGCTCGATGGACCTTTGGTCTTTCCCAGTATGGCAATACTTATGTAATAGGTGAAGGCAGGGGACACATAGTGAGAGACAGAGAGAATGGGTGGTAGTGGGGGGGGGGGGGGGGGGCAAATATGTGATTCTCATAAAGAGAGGGTGCGAGGGCACACGCATGCATGTTTTGACTCTCCAACTGACTCCTGGTATTTATTTATTTCCAGACACTTGATATACCACGAGTAACGCCAATACAGTCAACTAGGCGGTT
Source organism: Microcaecilia unicolor (assembly GCF_901765095.1). Lineage (NCBI taxonomy): Eukaryota > Metazoa > Chordata > Amphibia > Gymnophiona > Siphonopidae > Microcaecilia > Microcaecilia unicolor. The sequence continues at coordinate 177,331,481 of NC_044041.1, read as the reverse complement.
TTACAACAATTAAAATCAAATGCTCGCTGTAACTACTGATGGGTGGGAAAAGAGTAAGAAAAGGAGAAAAGAAGGGAAAAAATGATAGAAAAAGGTTGGACAATCCTGGTTTATAGACTTTTCTTCCGAGAATCTGTTCAAACTTGTTTTGTTTTTTTAACATAGCTACACTAACTACTGTTAGCATTCTCCAGCAATGAGGTCACAGCTTAACTATGCATTGAGTAAAAAAAAAAAAATTCTGCAATTTTAAATGGATTAGATTACCAGGTTCTCAAATAATCATTTTCACCGATGTCACTTTTTTTTTTTTTTAGCATGGCTTATTGCCATTTAGAATGCTGTGTAATATATTTTATCCTCAATGTAGGCTATGAGGGCATAATTGAATACTTTTTCTCATGTGTTGTTACACTACTTATAATCTATTAGCCATACTGTTAAAAAGGATAAAGAATTTTTTATTCAATTTTCAAAATACAAAACAATCAGTTATTTATTGCAGGAGAAAGGCTAATACGCCAACGTGAATACAAGCGCCCAAACACAGGCTGGCTTCAGCAAAGCAATCAACGCCAAAGCAATGATTGCAGGGAAGAAGCAGGCTTAAATGGATCAGGCTTCTGACATCTGCTGGCTCAGCCCCTGACAAGCCAATCAGGAGTGAGTTCCAAACCTTCCCCTGCCTATCTAGCAGAATCGTAACAAACATTAGGGAGAAGATTCTATTTATGGCGCCTAAAAAATCGGCACTGTCGACTAAGCATATTCTATAATTGTCACCTAGATTTAGGCGAAAATTACAGAATCTGCTTAGTTGATATTTCAGCAGCGATATCTGTGCGCATCCATTTACGCCAATGAAAACCTGAATTAAATCTCAACGAGTAGATTTAGGTGCACTGTGCCATGATCTATAATTAGGTGCTTTTTCCAGTGAGAATCCACTGGCTATTTCTTTACTGTTATGCATTATATTAAGTAACTTCATCGCATGACCTCTTGACTTTGTACTTTTTGAAAGAGTAGATGCATTTACCTGTTCCACTTCACTCAGGATTTTGTAAATATCTACAGTGGCGTAGCGGGGGCGGCTGCCACCCGGGGCGGATCGCCGCAGCACCCCCCCCCCCCCGGGTGCAGACGAACACGACACCCCCCCACCGGCGTCGACAACCCCCCCCCCCCCGTCATAGCGCCACCCTGACACGGTCCCCACCTGCCTACGAGCTCCATCCATCTGCAGCGCTGCTGTAAAGAAGAAATCGCTTCGTCGGCCCTTCCCTCATTCACTGTGCCCCGCCCTCTGACGTAACTTCCTATTTCCTCAAGGGCGGGACACAGTGAGTGAGGGAAGGGCCGATGAACCGATTTCTTCTTTACAGCAGCGCTGCAGATGGATGGAGCTCATAGGCAGGTGTGGGGTGGACGGATGCACCCCCCCCACCCGTTGACACCTGGGGCAGACCGCCCCCACCGCCCCACCCTTGCTATGTCACTGAATGTCTATCATATCCCTCCCTTCCGTGGTCATCTCTTCTCTATGCTGAAGAACCTTAACCTCTTTAGCTTTTCATCATAGGAAGCTGTTCCATCCCCTTAAATTATTTTGGTTGCCCTTCCCTGTACTTTTTCTAATTCTGCTATGTCTATGTTGAACTGGCGTGAACAGAATTGTGTGCAATACTCAAGGTAGGTGCAGTCACTCCAACTTTCTGGTTCCTTTTTCGGCAACCACCACACATTGGGTGTTCAGTATTGCCAATGGTTCATGCAAACTCATTGTGACCTCCTAAAAACCTGACTAGTTATGAATTATAGGGCAGATTTGGGAATCCCTTATCTTGGAAAAGGCATTATGCTAATGCAGGATGCAGGGGTCCTGCCGTGTGAATTTCACAGCACCTGGTGGCAATGCGTTGCAGGAAGGTGCACAGGTAACGAAGGGTACAGGCGCTGACCCGCGGCAGCAGACAGGTCACCAATGCAGTAACAGACCCCCTCTCTCTCTCCGACACCAGCTCCTGGATGCGGTACAATGGCTCCTGCAGCTCTGCTGGAATCAGGGGATCCGGCAGGTCTCGGAAAAACTGTTTCAGCAAGGCAGCAACGTCGCAGGGTAATGCAGAGTTTAAACAACTTTCTCCAGACTCCAGCCTGGCCTGAAATATATAGAGAGAAGGTGGAGCTCTCACATCAAAAGGAATTAAAAAAAAAAAAAAAAAAAAGGATGATCAGCCTACACCAGTGGTTCTCAACCCAGTCCTTGGGCACACCTAGCCCATCAGGTTTTCAGGATATCTACACTGAATAAGCATGAGAGAGATTTTCATACAATGGAGGCAGTGCATGGAAATCTCTTATGCATATTCATTGTAGGTATCCTGAAAACTTGACTGGATGGGTTGAGAATGCCTGGAATAGCCTGCAACAGGTCAGGGTTTCAGAAGATCCTTAATAAATATGCACAAGAGATTTGCATGCAATGAAGGTAGAAGGCATGCAAATCTCTCGTGCATATTTATTAAGGCTATCCCTGAAAACCTGACCTGTTGGAGGCTCTTGATAACTGGAGTGAAAACTACTGGTCTTGACACTATGGGGGTGGGAATGAAGAGTTGAGGGGATAAGGTGATGTTATTTTAGCCAAGACCAACTTCAGCACAATGCAGGAGCGGAAAATTTCAGTGACCGCTGTCAAAAGTAAGATGCAGGGACTGAAAATATAGCTTTGGAAAGCTATAACATATAGCAACATAGTAAATGACAGCAGATAAAGATCTGTACGGTCCATCCAGTCTGCCCAACAAGATAAACTCATTTACATGGTATGTGATACTTTATATGTATACCTGAGTTTGATTTGTCCCTGCCTTTCTCGGGGCGCAGACCGTAGAAGTCTGCCCAGCATTGTTCTTGTACTAAAAGTTCTGAAGATTCTGGAATCCTAAAAAGAGTTACAAGATTCCAGAATCCCAATTAGTAGCAACATTCCATGTAGAACCCCAAAGAGTAACATAGTAGCATAGTAAATGACGGCAGATAAAGACCTGAACGGTCCTGCCCAACAAGATAAACTCATTTTACATGGTATGTGATACTTTATATGTATACCTGAGTTTGATTTGTCCCTGCCTTTCTCAGGGCACAGACTGTAGAAGTCTACCTAGCATTGTTCTTGTACTAAAAGTTCTGAAGCTAACGTCGAAGCCCCTTAAAATTTACACTCCAGCCCATCCATATCTATTCAGTCACTATCAGGGCACAGACCGTAGAAGTCTGCCCAGCACTGGTTTTGCTTCCCAATTACCAGTGTTGCCACCCAATCTCTGCTAAGATTCTGTGGATCCATTCCTTCTGAACAGGATTCCTTTGTGTTTATCCCACGCATGTTTGAATTCCATTACCGTTTTCATCTCCACCACCCTTTCCATGAAAAAATACTTCCTGACATTACTCCTGAGTCTGCCCCCACCCCCCTTCAACCTCAAGTCACGTCCTCTAGTTCTTCTGCTTTCCCGTCTCCGGAAAAGGTTTGTTTGCGGATTAATACCTTTCAAATATTTGAACGTCTGTATCACTTCTATAACAGAGACCCAGTACCCTGCTTCTCACTAAAATATCTTCATTGCAATATCTTCTTTTTAAGCATGGTTCTCAAAGGCTATAGCACAGTCAGGTTTTCAAGATTTCTCCAATGAATATACATGAGATTTATCTGTGACCTGGATTGGCCACTGTTGGAAGAAAAATGTCAGGAAGTATTTTTTCACGGAGAGAGTAGTGGATGCTTGGAATGCCCTCCCTCGGGAGATGGTGGAGATGAAAACGGTAACGGAATTTAAACATGAGTAGGATAAACAAAGGAATCCTGTTCAGAAGGAATGGATCCTCAGGAGCTTAGCCGAGATTGGGTGGCTGGCAAGAGCCGGTAGTGGGAGGCGGGGATAGTGCTGGGCAGACTTATACGGTCTGTGCCAGAGCCGGTGGTGGGAGGCGGGGCTGGTGGGTAGGAGGCGGGGGTAGTACTGGGCGGACTTATACGGTCTGTGCCCTGAAAAAGACAGGTACAAATCAAGGTAAGGTATACACAAAAAGTGGCACATATGAGTTATCTTGTTGGGCAGACTGGATAGACCGTGCAGGTCTTTTTCTGTTGTCATCTACTATGTTTAGGATACTGGACTGGATGGACCATTGGTCTAAACCAGTATGGCAATTCTTATGTTCTTATATTCTAATGGAAGCAGTATATGCAAATCAAGATTTCCTCAATAGATATGCATTAGATTGAAAACCTTGTGGCACTCAAGGACCATGGTTACCTACCCCTGCTTTAAGCTGTCTTGTCTCAGGCCTTACAAGAAACCAACAACAACAACAAAAAAAAAATATATAAGGTGAGATTTACATGAAAGGGGTGGGGGGAGAAACTCCTCTTGTTTTTCTAAGGAGTTGCTCACACTATGATGTATGACTTCCAGCATTCAAGTTACTGAAACGCTTTTCCCTTTTCTGACGCAGGTTATGGTACAGATTTTGTCATCAACTCCCTTCCCCCAAGGCATCTTTCTACATTCAGTAAGCAGGATTACACAAGACCTGCCAGGCTGAGACACACCCAGCAGAACAGCGGACCCTAGTTGAACTGCCCGACTAGTCAGGATGTCTGAAATGCTTTCAGCAGCCTCCCCTTCACTACTCACCCTGGAAGTGGTCACTAAGGACAATGTCACAAAATGAGATCACAGGCACATCGGTGTACGATTGAAGAATAGGACTAAGTCTCACTCTCTTTGCACAGACCAGAGACAAATGTGATTGTGACACTTAGACATTTTGTGCAATATTTCACTTCCAGTAGAATTCTTTTTTTATTTTTATTACATTTGTACTAGTAAAAAAGGCCAGTTTCTGAAACAAATGAAACGGGCGCTAGCAAGGTTTTCCTCGGAGTGTGTATGTTTGAGAGAGAGAGAGAGAGAGAGAGAGAGAGAGATTGTGTGTGTGTGACAGAGAGATAGAGTGTGTTAGACAGTGTGTCAGAGAGAGTGTATGTAAGAGAGACAGAGAGTGAATGTGTGTGGGGCTCCGAGTTCCATGACCCCCTCCCTCCTTCCCTCTCCTCCCACATACGTTTGCCCATTTGTCAGTATACACTAGTGGCCTGACCACCAAGTCATCCCCATCTGCCTGTGCTGGAGTTCCAATCCTCACTGTCATGGGCTATGCGTTGGATGAATCACTGCTTCAGTACCCTGCTCCAATTGGGTGATCATACAGGAAAAACTACCTACATAAGTCAATGGGTCCCAAACCTGTCCTCGGAGCTCCCCAGCCAATCAGGTTTTCAGGATATCCACAATGAATATTCATTGTGGATATCCTGAAAACCTGACTGGCTGGGAAGCTCCTAGGACAGGTTTAGGAACCACCAACATAAATGCATAGCTTACACAGCACTGTATTATCCCACAATAAAATGATTATATTCAAAAGTGATGCTTTACTGTACCTTTAAGGCCTTGATACGCGTCATGGATCCAGATTTTCGGAACAAGCCCTCTGTATGGAGGTGCGGGCTCAGGAAGTGGCATGCATCTATAAGGAACCTGCAGAGAACAGAACAACCTGTGGGAGCTGGCCCACTGGACTACCTAGGATTACTTAGAGCAGTGATGGCGAACCTTTCAGAGACCGAGTGCCCAAACAGCAACTCAAAATCTAATTATTTATCGCAAAGTGCCAACAGGACAATTTAACCTCCCTCCCAGTTCCAGGGTCCCCCCTCCCTCCCAAGTTCAAAAGTCATCTGTCTTACCTCGTCGGGGTTAGGGTGGCAGCAGCGGTAAAAAGCATGCAGGCTCGGCTCTGTGCTTAGTTCAGTTTTCCCTTCTCTCTCTCAGCTCTGGTCCCACCCTCATTTCCTGTTTCCGCAAGGGCAGGACCAGAGCTGAGAGAGAAAAAGAAGGGAAAACTGAACTAAGCACCAAGCTGAGCCTGCATGCTGCCGCCCTAACCCCGACGAGGTAAAATAAATGACTTTTAAAATTCAAAGGGAGGGGGCCTGGAACTTGAAGGGAGGAGGGAACGAACTTCCGGTGGGTCTCTCTGCTGCGCCGACACAACTTTGAACTGCTAGTGCAGTTCATAGCAGCAGTACGACTCTGGCTGAGGTGACGGCGCGTGTGCCAACAGAGATGGCTCTGCGTGCCCTCTCTGGCACGCGTGCCATAGGTTCGCCATCACTGACTTAGAGGAAAGCCACACATGCACATTAGGAAGCCACAGCAAGAGGAAATTCTGTACAGAGACATCCGCTACTCCATGTGGGCAAAAGACTGGAGAAGGACACAAAATGACTTAAGATATATTAAGAACCACCTGGGACCTTGGGGTAAGTCACTGCATCTTCCTGTGCCTTATTTCTTTTTTTTTTTGTCTGATCATTTAGTTTTTGGTCGTATTTTTTATTAAATTTAAAAGAGAATAACAGAAGACAATTCAGTGTAACAGTACAACAGCATACAAATTGCAAAAATCATGTAAAGGACAGAAGAGAGAGTTTATGTTGGTCTTGTCATGCTCAACGGGGTACTATCAGACACCTTGTTTTTGACTGTGTATGCCGTCAATCATTTTGGACTGATGTCTGGTTCACTTTAACAGATATATTTCATTTCCATGGTCCTATGCTGTATAAATGTGTGTTGCTCAAAGACAGGGCCATGCCAACACGGTAAGCGGGGTAAGCATGGCAGGGGGGCGCCACCGCCGCACCATGCTCACCCTCCCGCTCCCATTGTTCAGCTGCCCGCCCTCTTCTCCCCCTCCAACACCCCTTTTCTTTTTTTTCTTTTTAAATTTACCTCCGTGGTGGTCCAGCAGCACAGCGTCAGTGAAGGAGGCGGCGCTCCCGACGTCTCTAGCCTTCCCTTCGCTGTGTTCCGCCTTCTTCTGATGTCATTTCCTTGACGTCAGAAGAAGGCGGAACACAGCGAAGGGAAGGCTAGAGACGTCGGGAGCGCCGCCTCCTTCATGACGCTGCACTGCTGGACCGCCACGGAGGTAAATTTAAAAAGAAAAAAAAAAAGAAAAGGGATGTTGGGGGAGAAAAGAGGGCGGGCAGTTGAACAATGGGAGCAGGAGGGCAGGGGAGAGAGGAGCAGGGATGCGAAGGGGGAGGGGAGAAGAGGGCGGGTCAGGCCAACTGGGACATGGGAGCGGGAGGGCAGGGGAGAGACGAGCATGGATGCGAGGGGGGGTCATGGAAGGGAGAGAGGGGAATTGCTGGATAGGGATTAATGGAGGGTGACAGAGGAGCATGGATGGGAGGGGCAGGGCTCAGGGAGAGAGAGGAATTGCTGGATAGGGAATTAGGGATGAATGGAGGGGACAGAAGAGCATGGATGGGAGGGCAGGGCTCAGGGACAGAGGGGAATTGCTGGATAGGGATTAATGGAGGGGGCAGGGGACAGAGGAGCATGGATGGGAGGGCAGGGCTCAGGGAGAGAGGGGAATTGCTGAATAGGGATGAATGGAGGGGACAGAGGGGAATTGCTGGATAGGGACAGAGGAGCATGGATGGGAGGGCAGGGCTCAGGGAGAGAGGAGAAATTGTTGGACATAGAGGGGAGAGAAGAGAGATGAAGGAGATGAAATGACGGAAAAGGAAGAGAGGAGAAAAACTGCACATGGATGAAGAAAATAGGCAGAAGCTGAGGACCAGAAATGAAGAAGAAAGGAGGAAAGGAAAGAAATAAATGGAAAGGAAGCCCTGGAAACGGAGTTAAGAGGACAGATAGCAGCAGAATCAGATACTGGGCCAGCATGATCAGAAAAAGAAAGTCACCAGACAACAAAGGTAGAAAAAAATCATTTTATTTTCATTTTAGTGTTTGGAATATGTCCACTTTGAGAATTTACATCTGCTATCTTATTTTGCAATGTATAGCAATTTCTTTCTAAGAATATTGCTGACAATTCCTGTCAGTGTGGCAAGTGGTGAGCGATCATTTTCACGGGGGGGGGGGGGGGGGGGCCCGCCAACTGATAGTCTGCAGGGGGGGGGCGCCAACTGATAGTCTTCAGGGGGGCGCCAGAGACCCTAGGCACGGCCCTGCTCAAAGACCAATGTTTTCGCTCTTCCTTAAGCCATAATGAATGCTTACTTGTTAATACTTTGCTCACTTTAGCCTTGAAAGTAGTTTTTGTCAACATTAACCCGTGAAACAGTAATATAACTCCATCTCAAATTGATTTTTTCTCCTTATACAACATACCACATACAATGCCCCCCCCCCCCCCCCCCCATCTCTTATGTTGTGAGGTATGAGACACTATTGGGAATTGTGTGGCAATATCTCATGTTGATATCAATAAAGACAAAATAAAAAAAAAAAAGTAGTTTTTGGGCACTGGAAGACCCTGGGTCAAGTCACATATCAAGAATGGTGGAATTTGGTATTTCAGACTTATAAAATATGATACCTTTTTGGCTAAAACGTCATGTCGCTATATCACTTATAAGGAGAAGTGGTCTTTGTTATTGTCCTGTGCCTTATTTCTAATCCATGATTCTGCCACAGATTGTGGTAACTAGACTCTCGCCCTGCACTTCAATTTAAATACATTTGGATCATAAGGCTGCTGGCCCCAAAAGCCTGGAGAAATAAAGGACAAAAGCGATACTCACTGTGGTACTGGCCCCTCCCTCTCAGAAAGCGGCAATAAGTGTAAGGGGATCCCAAACAAACCAGAGCCAGGGCGAAGCAGCTTCTCCTGCCACAGAAGGAAAGGACAAAGTGTGCTTTAAAATCAGCCCCAAACTGCAAAAGCACTATTAACAGCACCAGGAACCCCAATGTCTGCTTCCTACCACCACTCTGTGAAAGGCAACCATGGGCCTCAGCGAATCTTTGGTCCACATGTCTCTCTCTCTGACCGCTGTCCCACTGGAACCCAATTCTAAAAGAACGAGATCTTGTTTAAGGTCATGGTTTTTTTTGAGGGGGTACTGAGTACTGGCACCTTTTCCATTCTTTGCTAAAATTGACCCATGGACCCCAAGTTTTAATGAAAGAGCTGAGGCTGTACACACCAATTCTGCCTTGTCATACATTCTGTGACCGGTTGCAGGGGGCTTGGCTATTGTGGGATGGGTCCCTCAGTGATTACCCCACCCCTGAAGAGTGGCCTAGCATTTGAGTACCGGCACCTTTTTTACTAGAAAATACGCACTGCTCATTCCACTCCACTCATCATATCTAACCCGTCATCAAAATATATCCTGTCCACCTCCACCTATCAACTTTACCACAACAGTTTTACTCTAAAAACAGAGATGGTTGTGGGCAAGAAAACGTGCTGTATCTGGGTGTTTGTCACGGTCAGTCCTGCTCCAAACCTCCAGATTTACACTGCCATTTCCAGGACATTTACCGATTGGTCTCTTTTTTTTTTTTTAATTTGGTGCAAGTAATGGATCTCAAATTAAATACGTCTAGTGAGCAAGTCCTGCTGCAGTCTGAGCTACCACTGTTAGCTGCCTCTTCCATTAATGGCTTGGGAGAAGAGCAAGGCTTTCACCTGCTTCATGAAGTAGAAAAGGTCTTGCTTTAGACCAGTGCTTCTCAACCCAGTCCCATAGGGTTTTCAGGATGTCTACAATGACTAGACACAACAGATTGACATGCACTTCCTCCTTGGTATGCAAATCTCTGGGGTACCACAAGGGAAAGGGAAATGGGACTTGATATACCGCCTTTCTGTGGTATTTTGCAACTACATTCAAAGCGGTTTACATATACACAGGTACTTATTTTGTAACTGGGGCAATGGAGGGTTAAGTGACTTGCCCAGAGTCACAAAGAGCTGCAGTGGGAAATGAACCCTGTTTCCCAGAATCAAAGTCCACTGCACTAACCACTAGGCTACTCCTCCACTCCACGGATTGATACTGTCACCTATTCTGTTCAATATCTACCTCAAGCCACTAGCTGAGCTGCTCGGTCAATGGACATTCAGTTCTACATCTATACGGATGATGTGCAGCTACTCATACCCATTGAACCTGACTTACCTACAGCCTTGAATAAACTGATTACTTGTCTAACATCAAGTCAAGAATGGGCTCAACACAACAAAATTTGCCTGAACCCAATTAAAACTGGGTCCCTAACACAAGTGGATACATACCTGACATCAAAATCCCTTTTGGGAAGTATGAACGCCACCTTAAATCACAAGTCAGGAACCTTGGAATACAGTTAGATTCAACACTTACTCTGATTACCCAAATCCAAGCAACCTTCAAGAGCTGCTTCTACTATTTGTGACAGCTATGCTGCCTCTCTCCTTACATCAAGAAGGTAAATCTGATCCCAGTTGTGCATGCCATGGTAACATCAAGACTGGATTACTGCAATGCACTATACAATGGTCTGACTACAAAGGGCCTGCACCAGCTCCAGTTGATTCAGAATGCAGCAGCAAGACTCATAGAAGGTTGCAAGCGACTTGACCACATCAAACCAATTTTGCAAAAACTTCATTGGCTACCAGTACAATACAGTGCTAAATTTAAAACTCTATGTCTGATCTTCAAGGCCCTTAAAGGAAATGGCCCCGAGTACGTGAAGAATAGGACACTAAGGTCCTCTCAAGGACTATCACTAACCACACCCTCTCCAAAAGACCTTACACGATGTGATACCCGCAAGCGAGCCTTCTCCGGAGTAGTTCCCACACTCTGGAATGCACTACCTGAAAGGCTCCGCTTAACACAAGACTATCTGTACTTCAGGAAGCGGGTGAAAGCTTGGCTCTTCAACCAGGCCTTTAATGAAAGAAGTAACTTAACTTGTTAGTCTCACTCACACACACAAGGAGTGACATGAGCTTCACATACTGCAGCAGGCCATGTTTATCAACTCCTACCCTAGCTGACATAATATTTAACCATCTCTCTGACCTGATGTGCAACTTTCTTTAAATTAGTGACCGTACTTTCTAACTCTTCTTACTCTCTTACCTATTTATATGTTCCATCTTTGCTTTACCCTTCACTATCAATTAAAATGTTCTATTACATATTGTGTTGACATTGTAAGTAGTATACTAGGCCATACTTTGTATTGTTATTTGAATATATTTACTGCTATAATTGCCTATTGCTCATGTTTGATCTATGCTTACTGTACACCACCTTGAGTGAATTCCTTCAAAAAGGTGGTAAATAAATCCTAATAAATAAATATTATATTATATACAGGTACTTATTTTTCACCTGGGGCAATGAAGGGTTAAGTGACTTGCCCAGAGTCACAAAGAGCTGCATTGGGAATCAAACCCAGTTCACCAGTGATCCTGACCTTTCTCTACTAACTAGTAGGCTACTCCTCCACCATGCGTTCCAGAGTTGAGGGCCTTCTGCACATCATCCAAACTTAGTCTGTTCATATAGTTTATCTAGACTTACTAGACTGCTCTAGATGCCAAGGCAGAGCAGAGTGTGGTTGGTTTACAAAACTACAATCTCGAGAAATCAAGAAAGGAAATGACAATTTTGATAGTAAAGATAACCATTCATACAAAGAGCAGGGGAAAGAAACAGGCAGAGAGGAGGATAGAGTAAGCCTGAATCTCATGCTGGACATCCCATTAGTCCGGGTCCTCGAAAGCCTCTTGAAGAGAAAGGCTTTCAGTTTTGCTTTAAAGGATTTCTGAGATAATTCACTGGGTAATGAAAGTGGGAAATAATTAGTTGCCAGAGAATATGGCAGTTAGCTTAGCGGATTTAAAAAAAAAAAGGTTTGGACGGCTTCCTAAAGGAAAAGTCCATAGACCATTATTAAATGGGCTTGGGGAAAATCCACTATTTCTGGGATAAGCAGTATAAAATGTTTTGTACTTTTTGGGGATCTTGCCAGGTATTTGTGACCTGGATTGGCCACTGTTGTAAACAGGATGCTGGGCTTGATGGACCTTTGGTCTGTCCCAGTATGGCAATACTTATGTACTCAAGAGAAAGAAGAAAAAAGCAATACGTCTGGTAGATTCATAATGAGTAGGATTTAGGATTAGGAATGACAAGGTGGTGGTCATTAATAGAGCGAAGGACCCTTACGGGAGAATAGGGGATGGCGAGACGCACAAGGTAATCTGGTAAACCTACTCAGAGTGCCTTAAATATTAGAAGAGCTATCTTGCAAGTAATGCCTTTTTCTATGGGTAACCAGTGATAGAGTTTTAGTAACGGAGTGGTATGATTTTATGGTGATGCTCTGAAGTGATTGCAGCTTTTTGTTTTTTAAAGAGAGGAGTGAGGTAGGCCTGTGTAGACAACATTACAACAACCAAGTCGAGAAGTAAAAAAGGAGAGAATAAGAACATGAAAATGGTCACAATCAAACAGTTGGCATACAATACACAGTTGCTGAAATAGAAGGAATGAAATCTTGGAGAGATGCGAGATTTGAGGAAGGAAAGAGAGTTGTCCCAGATGATCCCAAGGTAATGGAAACTAGAGATTGGAGTAACTGGTGATCCAAAGAGAGTAATAGGTTCCGGGGGGGGGGGAGGGGGGGGGGGGGTTAATGGGATCCTGTAAACCAACAGGCTACTGTTTTATCTACATTGAGTATCATTATTAACCATTTCTCAACTGAATGTAAACAAATCTGAAATGGAAGTGGTCAGGTAGACTGGGAATATTAAAAGACTATAATCCACACAGAAATAGCTTGCGATGCTCAAAGACTGGATGAGACTAGCAAGCCAACTAAGGAACGGATTAAATAGGAGCAGAGAAAGTATTGATCCTTGAGGGACCCCCACGTGAAAAACCTTGTTATCTGAAGAGAAGGCGGCCGTAGCGAGTACCACAGCATGAGTGCTTTTATTTGTGTTTATATAGACTACCTAAACGGGCAACAATTTCTTCACTCAGGCGTTACAAAGTACACTACTACTACTACTACTTAACATTTCTAGAGCGCTACTAGGGTTACGCAGCGCTGTACAGATTAACAAAAAAGGACAGTCCCTGTTCCAAGGAGCTTACAATCTAATGGGCGAAATGTCAAGTAGGGGCAGTCTAGATTTCCTGAATAGAGGTATGATGGTTAGGTGACGAAGGCGACATTGAAGAGGTGGGCTTTGAGCAAGGCTTTGAAGATGGGCAGGGAGGGGGCCTGGCGTATGGGCTCAGGGAGTTTATTCCAGGCATGGGGTGAGGTGAGGCAGAAAGGGCGGAGCCTGGAGTTGGCGGTGGTGGAGAAGGGTACTGACAGGAGGGATTTGTCTTGAGGTTACGGGTAGGAATGTAAGGGGAGATGAGGGTAGAGAGGTAGGGAGGGGCTGTAGATCGAGTGCATTTTTAGGTAAAAGGAGAAGCTTAAACTGTATGCGGTACCTGATCGGAAGCCAGTGAAGTGACCTGAGGAGAGGGGTGATACGAGTGTACCGGTTCAGGTGGAAGATAAGACGTGCAGAAGAGTTTTGAACAGACTGAAGGGGGGATAGATGGCAAAGTGGGAAGCCAGTGAGGAGTAGGTTGCAGTAGTCAAAGCGAGAGGTAATGAGAGAGTGGATGAGAGTTCGGGTGGTGTGCTCAGACAGGAAGGGGCAAAGTTTGCTAATGTTATAGAGGAAGAAGCGACAGGTCTTGGTTATCTGCTGGATATGCACAGAGAAGGAGAGGGAGGAGTCAAAGATGACCCAGAGGTTGCGGGCAGATGAGATGGGGACGATGAGGGTGTTACCAACAGAGATAGAGAGTGGAGGGAGAGGAGAAGTGGGTTTGGGAGGGAAGACAATAAGCTCGGTCTTGGCCATGTTCAGTTTCGAGTGGCGGTTGGACATCCAGGTCGCAATGTCGGCTAAGCAGGCCGATACTTTAGCCTGGGTTTCTGCAGTGATGTCTGGTGTGGAGAGATAAAGCTGGGTGTCACCAGCATAAAGATGATATTGGAACCCATGGGAGGAGATTAGGGAACCCAGGGAGGAGGTGTAGATTGAGAAAAGAAGGGGTCCAAGGACAGATCCCTGAGGAACTCCAACAGAGAGTGGGATGGGGGTGGTGGAAGAACCCTGAGAATATACTCTGAAGGTACAGTGGGAGAGATAAGAGGAGAACCAGGAGAGGACAGAGCCCTGGAACCCAAATGAGGACAGTGTGGCAAGAAGTAAATTATGAATGACAGTGTCAAAAGCGGCGGATAGGTCGAGGAGGATAAGGATGGAATAGTGACCTTTGGATTTGGCAAGGAACAGGTCATTGCAGACTAAGATAGTGCCGTTTCCGTCAAGTGTAGGGGTGAAAGCCGGATTGAAGCGGATCGAGGATGGCATGAGAAGAGAGAAAATCAAGGCAACGGCTGTGAACGGCGTTCAAGTATCTTGGAGAGGAAGGGTAGGAGGGAAATGGGGCGGTAGTTGGAGGGACAGGTAGGGTCAAGTGATGGTTTTTTTGAGGAGTGGTATGACTACTGCATGCTTGAAGGTGTCAGGGACAGTTGCAGTGGAGAGAGAGAGGTTGAGGATATGACAGATTGGGGGGGGGGGGTGACAGTAGGAGTGATGGTGTTAAGTTGGTGGGGATGGGGTCTGAGGAACAGGTGGTGCATTTTGAAGAGGAGAGAAGATAGGCGGTTTCCTCTTCGGTGATATCGGGAAAAGAGGAGGAGGCGGCCTGGGTTGGTTGGTTGAGGGAGTGTGTTATAGGGTGAGGAGGAGGAGAAGATGGTTTGGTGGTGAATTCGAGGTTGATGCAGTATTAGTAAACAGTAATTATAATAAGAAAAGCAAACACAAACATGATAATATGGAAAAAAAAAAAAAAAAGACAGCTCTTCTGATTCAAACACCCCCCTTCTAATCTAAGACCCTCAACTAATAAAAGAGCCCTTTAATCTCGTGCAACAGGCCAGAAAAGTGTTGCTCACCTCACTAGTACTACTATTAATCATTTCTATAGCGCTACAAGGCATACGCAGCGCTGTACACCATACACAAAAAGACAGTCCCTGCTCAAAGAGCTTACAATCTAGATAAGACAGGTAAATAGACAGAACAAATAAGGGTAAGGGAATATCCGGGATAACACTTAACTGCGTAAAGTGAACCACGTAAAGGGGGTCTTTTACTAAGCCACGGCAGAGAGTCCAGCTCGCGGTAGAAATCAGCTGCTGGTAAACGCCAAGCCGCCCATAGGAATATAATGGGTGTCTCGGCATTCACCGCAAGCCGATTCCCACCGCAAGCCAAAAACGCCACTGCGGCCCAGTAAAAGACCACCAAAGGTAGCGTTGCTTTTTATGTGGCCCAATGTGGGTGAATTCTGTAAATTTTACCTGAAAAATGGGCGTGGAAATAAATGCTTACGTGCTATTCTATAAGCCACGCCTAAAGTTAGATGCAGTTTATAGAATAGTGCATCTATTCTACTCATCTAGTCCTACCACTGAAAATGCCAAGAGACCTGCCAGTTTCCGGAACTACCAGTTGGAATGTTCATCAGCTTCCCGTTCTCCCCCTTGGAGCTTAAAAGCTAAGCATTCTTCATCAGCTGACAGAAGTTATGCATACTTTCAACCAGTGAATAAAGGGACAGTCCCAGTGGCAGACGGAGAGCTCAGGAGGTGTTAAACCTTTATGCACTCTGCAGAATGCAGCAATTAGACTACTGGGGAGGTAGGGGGGGGGATTGAAAAAGTAGGATCGTGCCACGCCTCTGTTTCCTATCATTGACTCCCTATAGAATTTAGGGTTATGTATAAAGTTGACCATAACTTATAAGGTGCTCCATAAGCAGGATCCATCTTATTTGGTGTCTATGATCTGCCCTTACAAGCCTGGTAGAGCACCGCGGTCAGCTGGTACTCATTTGCTAGCATTCCCAGCGTCCTGTAAGGCCTGTGCAGTTTCCAGCATGCAAGTACGCTCTTTATTGGCATACCCCAACTCTCTGGAACCAGGTCCCTATGAATATACAAGGGAGGCTTCTTTTAAACGGTTTAAGGTTGTTGAACACCTATTTTTTTTCAGACTGACACACCAGGATGGTGGCAATGCATGAGGGTGGCCTGAGAAAGATGGTGTGTGTCTGTCTGTCTGTCTCTAATGGAGTTCTTTTCGGTTTTAAAGTTTTTATTGTACCACTCTATTTACATCAAGCATATTAAACTATTAAAACTGAAATGTGCAATATCATCATGGAATAAGATACAAGCCATCAATCAACAGAACATTCCTGTACAGCTTCGAAACTGTAGACTGATCTGTTAAAGATCTTGAAAAACTGGATACATGAACAAGAAAACTCCTCCATGCCCATAAGTTAAGTTAAAAGAATCAGTGTATGTCAAGACTGTACATTTGAGCTGCAAGAGGAATGGGCCTCAGAGACAGTAGCTTTATATGTGTAAGTTATCATAGCCTTCCAGGCCTATTACTGTTTCAACGCATCCAAATATGCAAAAAAAAAAAAGTATGAAAACATCTAGAATCTGTCTCCATTATAAAATTTGCATAAGCATTCCAGTGAGTAAAAGGAATGAGTGAGAATCCACTTGTACACATAGGGAAGGAAGTAATTTCCAAAAGAAGAGAGGAGTGTGGTAGCCGTGTTAGTCCACTCTTAAGGTTATCAATAGAAATCAAACAAGGAAAAGAAAATAAGATGATACCTTTTTTATCCTGTTAGAATATCAATGATATGCTTTGATGTCCCCATGCATACCTCCGACCCACCCCCATCCTCCCACCCTGTCATAGTAATGCTTGAATGTTTTCACTTATATACACTGTCAGCTAGCACATTTGCTTATTTCCGATCTGACGAAGAAGGGCAACCTTCGAAAGCTAATCAAGAAATGTATTAAGTTATGTCCAATAAAAAAGGTATCATCTTATTTTCTTTGATTTCTATTGATAACCAAAAGAAGAGAAAAATGTTTCAAATAATTAGATCAGCAAAAAAAAAAAAAAACAAGTGGCAAATACACAAATACAACACAAATACTGTGGGAAACACAAAGTATTACTGCAGGAAGTATATATGAATCAAACCCAAGAAGAGGCAAATTGAGACCTAAGATTGAGAGAGAGTTGCAGGCCAGGACAGTAAGTTACTAATAAGATGGTTCATATCGGATACAGAAAAAAAAAAAAAAGTATTAAAACAGACATGCAGATTCTGTGTGTGTGTGTGGGGGGGGGGGGGGGGGGGGGAGATGAGGACTTATCAATGTACGCTACCATTTAGGACATATTTTAAAGTTAACCCCAGTTATTAGTAACTAGGTGTCATCATTACATAAAACAGGACTTGTGGTAAAACATCACTTTGTGCACTAGATGTGTTAACTATTTTGCTTTGTAAGAAAGCACAAACAGTTACTCATCTCAGTAGGCTGCAAAATTCTGGTGACACAAACATGTCTATAAAGTAAAGGTCACGAAGGGGCACATCTCTTCCACTAGAAACTGTAAAACACCAGAAAAGAACTGGGCTCACCACCTTAAGAGAATTATGGAGAATGAAGAGGTTTATCACCTGGGACATCCCCACTCCAACTGATAAAAAGCTGGATGCAAGAAGGTAAAAGAGAAGAAACACCAGAAAAATCATTAAATTAGAGGTGTCAGTTCCAAGTAATTATTCTGAATAGGATGGAGAGAGAGAGAAGATCTTTACATAGTCAAGACATGGTAGCAGAAAAAGATACAGATAATACTTCTTATTGTATTGGGAGCTACAGGCTTGAATAAAAAGGCATACTATTGCATAAGTAAATTTGAGGCCAGATCATACTCCATACATCCTGGTGGTTTAGGTATGTATAAGATGAACTCACTCCGTTGAGCTCCAATTCCCCTCCCCCACCCCAAGAAGCCTCCATCTGTGGGTATCTGAAGGTACTGCTGTGCTGTCGCCTTCCATTATGGCCTCTGGGATTTGCAAACCAGGAGATTGTTTGGGGCCTGGGGAAACACCACCATTTTGCAACACCAAAAGTTTAAATGATCAGCATTAGATTATAGCTTCATGGAAGTCTTACCAATAAAGCAAAATAGAACCAAAATAAGAAACGGACAACTTGCGTATAGGGGATTAAAATGAAATCGCTGTGGTTCCTGATAACTCTTACCCAATGTCCGACTTCCCCAAGGCCACTATGCCTGAAATCTCTTCCCCTGCAGCCCCTGTCCAGTTGTTCACGCCATGTCCTGGGGCTTTTACTGTCCCCCTTCAGTTCCTCAAGCCAAGTCTTGAGGCTTTTGCTTGCGGCCCCTCTTCAAGCGTTCCTATTTTTAGTGTCTCAAGGTGCTATTTTCAGTTGCCCCCTATTTTTTGTGTCTCCGCACATCAGGCCTCATCATAATATAAGGACATACTCGCTGACCACCACCTCCTACCTGCTGCTCGCCACAGCACGCCTTCCAGCGTCGGATTTTAATGCCTGTGGCCTTCAGATACTGGATAATGGCTTGGGAAATCCGTCTGTCGTCCGAAAACTTCATATTTCAGGGCAGAAGTCAGCAGCAACGCAGATTTACCACCGTACTGCACCCTGCAGCCTCCAAACACTACCTATACTGTCTATAAACAGATCACCGGGGTCCAGTTACTTTATAACCCGAGATCCGCAAGGCTGCTATAAAGTATCCACCGGTAGCACAGAAAGTGTGGTGGGAAAGGCAAGTTCGAGCTTTCTGGGACTAGTGGTCCTAGAAGCAACCCAAGCCACAGCATGCCCTGACTTCAAGCTTGAAAAACCGGACTGCCTCAGTTTCCCTCATGACATGGAGTTCATAAAGTTAGCTCCAGTTCCGCCCCCACATCAGGAAGGGCATTTGAACGCCTAAATTCCAGGATGCACGTCTTACAACCACGTGACTCAGCTAACATAAAACTATTATTCACTTATGTTGGTGTAGGGCAGTGAGACTGTATATGCAAATTCTGAAGCAGCGCCAGTGCTCAGCCAATGAGAAGGCAGGATTAACTGGAACCCCGCCCTTCCCTTTTGGCCCCTGTTTGCTTTTTTTTTTTTTTTTAGTTCAACCATTGTATTCAATTTTTATAACAAACAAAATACAACTGAGGAGAGCTATGCAAAACATAAAATATAAATACAACAGAATGATATCATTGTCAGAAGGGAAGAAATAGTACATCCATAATCAGTTTATAATTAACAGAAAAACTACTACTACTACTACTATTTAACATTTCTAAAGCGCTACCAGGATTATGCAGCGCTGTACAATCTAACAAAGAAGGACAGTCCCTGCTCAAAGGAGCTTACAATCTAAAGGACAAAAAAGTGCAGTCAATCAAATTGGGGGCAGTCTAGATTTCCTGGATAGAGGTACAATGGTTAGGTGCTGAAAGCGACATTGAAGAGGTGGGCTTTGAGCAGGGATTTGAAGATGAATAGGGAGGGGGCTTGGCGTATGGGCTCAGGGAGTTTATTCCAAGCATAGGGTGAGGTGAGGCAGAAAGGGCGGAGCCTGGAGTTGGCGGTGGTGGAGAAGGGTACTGAGAGGAGGGATTTGTCCTGTCAGCGGAAGTTACGGGTAGGAGCGTAAGGGGAGATGAGGGTAGAGAGGTAGTGAGGGGCTGCAGATCGAGTGCATTTGTAGGTTAGTAGGAGAAGCTTGAACTGTATGCGGTACCTGATCGGAGGCCAGTGAAGTGACTTGAGGAGAGGGGTGATATGAGCATATCGGTCTAGGCGGAAGATAAGACGCGCAGCAGAGTTCTGAACGGATTGAAGGGGGGATAGATGGTTAAGTGGGAGGCCAGTGAGGAGTAGGTTGCAGTAGTCAAGGCGAGAGGTAATGAGAGAGTGGATGAGAGTTCGGGTGGTGTGCTCAGAGAGGCAAGGGTGAATTTTGCTGATGTTGTAGAGAAAGAAGCGACAGGTCTTGGCTGTCTGCTGGATATGGGCAGAGAAGGATACCCATTGATGAGATAGTATATTAAATTCATGAAAGAGGTTTCCAAATCTTACAAATTTATGGTATCTATTTTTTTCTTGCAGCCTTAAATTTGTATTTATAGATAAGAGCCAGAAACAAGCAGCGGGGAATGACGACACTCCATTTATTTGTCTGGCGGGGCTCGGCATCCCTACCAGCAAAGTTATGCCTAGGTAGCACACCTGCATGGAGGGGGGGGGGGTAGGAATGTGTTGCCCCCCCCCTTCCAGATTGCAGGGCTGGCTATGTCCAGAGAGAGAGAGCCTGTTGTTAAAAATTACTACTACTACTACTACTTGACATTTCTAAAGCGCTACTAGGGTTACGCAGCGCTGTACAATTTAACATAGAAGGACAGTCCCTGCTCAAAGGAGCTTACAATCTAAAGGACAAATGTACAGTCAGTCAAAAATTTACCAGTATACTGCTGTATAGGACCACAGAAAAGTCCTATTTTTAGCCACCTAGCTAAGTGGGTGCGGGCACTGAACATGGGCCAGCATCCATATAACTTCCTGACTGTCGATCTTTTCTGTCCCCCTTTTCTAATCACTCAGTTCTCCCCACTCAGTTCTCTAACCTCCCCCACACAGTTATCCACTCCTCCTGTTCTGATTTGCCACCGGCTCAGTTCCAACCCAACCCCCCCCCCCCCCCCCCTCTCCATTTCAAACCCTCCTTTCCAATCTCCCCCATGCATTGACAGAATCCTTTACTCAGACCCCTAGCCAGCCCCGGGGCTTATCTGGAGCGATCCCTGGTAGTCTAGTGGGGCAGGGCAGGAGCAGCCCCATTCTGTCATCTGGCTCTGGGTTCAAAATGAGAATTCTAACCCATAGCAGTAGGACCGCAAGAGTACTGCTGGGCGCCAGTGCTGCCATTTTGAACCCGGAGACAGACAGGGTGGGAACAGAAGGGGATTACTCCTATTCCATCCCACTAGACTACCAGGGCTGGCTAGGGGACTGGGGAAGGGCAGATGCTGAACACCTCTGTGGTGGATATATAAGTACATTAATAAAGTATTGCCATACTGGGACAGACCAAAGGTCCATCAAGCCCAGCATCCTGTTTTCAACAGTGACTAATCCAGGTCACAAATACTTGGCAAGATCCCAAAAACAGTACAATACATTTTATGCTGCTTATTCTAGAAACAAGCAGTGGATTTTCCCCAAGTCCATTTTAATAATGGTAGCCATCCAAACCTTTTTTTTAAACCCCGCTAAGCTAGCAGCTTTTACTACATTCTCTGGCAATGAATTACAGAGTTTAATTACACATTGAGTGAAGAAATATTTTCTCCGGTTTGTTTTAAATTTACTACTTTCTAGCTTCATTACATGTCCCCTAGTCCTAGTATTTTTGAAAAGCGTAAACAAGCAATTCACGTCTACCCATTCCTAGGGCTTTTTTTGAGGGGGTACTGAGTACGGGCACCTTTTCCGTTGTCTGCTAAAATTGACCTATGGTCCCCAAGTTTTAATGAAAGAGCTGAGGCTCTACACACCAATTCTGCCTTGTCATACATTCTGTGACCGGTTGCAGGGGGCTTGGCTATTGTGGGATGGGTCCCTCAGTGATTACCCCACCCCTGAAGAGTGGCCTAGCATTTGAGTACCGGCACCTTTTTTTTACTAGAAAATACGCACTGCCCGTTCCACTCCACTCATCATATCTCTATCATATCTCCCCTCAGCCGTCTTTTCTCCAAGCTGAAGAGCCCTAGCCGCTTTAGCCTTTCCTCATAGGGAAGTCGTCCCATCCCCTTTATCATTTTCGTCGCCCTTCTCTGCACCTTTTCTAATTCCACTATATGTTTTTTGAGATGCGATGACCAGAATTGAACACAATATTTGAGGTGCGGTTGCACTATGGAGCAATACAGACATTATAACGTCCTCATTTTTGTTTTCCAATCCTTTCCTAATAATTTCTAACATTCTATTTGCTTTCTTAGCCGCTGGTCCCGGCTGAACATTGGCCAGGACTCACATATGCAAGGATATGCCTGGATAATCATTGCCAGTGGCAAGACACGATCCAGCATTGAATATCAGGGTCTAATTTAGCCGACAATGGCCAGGGCTTTTAAAAAACACGATCTGTCACTGGCTGAATATTGACTGGATCAGTATAATTGCTGTAGTCAAGCGATAGCCACATAACAACATCTGGATAAATTATTTGTACATCTTTAAGCAGCTTTGGGCCCACAAAATATCGGCCTGATAGTTAACTACACACACACACACACACACACTCACACAGACACACAGACACAAACATACACTCTCTCTCTCTCTCTCTC
The DNA here is from genome assembly GCF_901765095.1 of Microcaecilia unicolor. Classification (NCBI taxonomy): domain Eukaryota; kingdom Metazoa; phylum Chordata; class Amphibia; order Gymnophiona; family Siphonopidae; genus Microcaecilia; species Microcaecilia unicolor. Next base: position 177,309,181 of record NC_044041.1, on the reverse strand, counting down.
TCTCTCTCTCTCTCTCTCTCTCTCCCTCCCTCTCCCCTCTCTCCTCTCTTTCCTCTCTCCTCTCTCCTCTTTCCTCTCTCTCTCTCCTCTCTCCTCTTTCCTCTTTCCTCTCTCCTCTCTCATCTTTCCTCTCTCCTCTCTCTCCCCTCTATCCTCGCTCCTCTTTCCTCTCTCCTCTCTCTCTCTCCTCTCTTTCCTCTCTCCTCTCTTTCCTCTCTCCTCTTTCCTCTCTCCTCTCTCTCCTCTCTTTCCTCTCTCTCCTCTCTCCTCTTTCCTCTCTCCTCTCTCCTCTCTTTCCTCTCTCTCTCCTCTCTCCTCTCTCTCCTCTCTCCTCTCTCTCTCCTCTCTTTCCTCTCTCCTCTCTCCTCTTTCCTCTCTCCTCTTTCCTCTCTCCTCTCGCCTCTCTCCTCTTTCCTCTCTCCTCTCTCCTCTTTCCTCTCTCCTCTTTCCTCTCTCCTCTCGCCTCTCTCCTCTTTCCTCTCTCCTCTCTACTCTCTCCTCTCTCTCTCCTCTCTCTCCCCTCTCTCCTCTCTCCTCTCTTTCCTCTCTCCTCTCATTCCTCTCTCTCTCCTCTCTCCTCTCTCTCCTCTCTCCTCTCTCTCTCCTCTCTTTCCTCTCTCCTCTCTTTCCTCTTTCCTCTCTCCTCTTTCCTCTCTCCTCTCTCTCTCTCTCTCTTATTCAAGTGCCCGTTTTGGGTTTTATCTCACAGCAGTCACTGACTTTTAAGTCTGATCATCCTATCTACTGATTAACATCAGATGCGCTTCAAGAACAAGAATTTCTATAGTTGCAACTTGAACAGGAAATGTTATCTCCACTTACTTTACATTTACTCACAATTTGTATAATACCTCCCAAGGTCATAGACTGTAAACTATTATTAGACACTCATAAAGTCTTACTATTATTAGACAAATGTCAAAAAAAAATTGGTTGTTGGAACGCCCTCAATATGCAGCTTTGGTATACTCCCAAATTTAACGTTGATCGCTCAATTATGTTTTGGCCCCTTTGGCATTCTCATGGTATTTGGTCTTTGAAACACCTTTGCTCTAACCATATCTTTTACTCTTTTGAAGAACTTTTGCAAAAAAATATAACCTATAAATCAATATTTTAATTGGCTACGCCTTATAGAAACAATAAAAAGAGCGCCATAAATGTTGAAAACTTACAAGAAACCTCTTCTATTTGGGGTCCTTTGACCAAGCTGTGGGAAAAAAGGTCCTGCGCTAGCGGCGGATACTGTTTTTCCCGTGCACCAGGGCCATTTTGCCTGCAGCTGTTAAAAGCTTAAAAAAATGGCTACGTGCTGAAATAACTCTTACTGCGTGGCCATGTGGTAGGGAGCCCTTACCATCACCCATCGAGGTGGTGATAAGGGCAGTAACCGGGCAGCATGCAGCGATGCCTGATTACCAGTGGCGTACCAAGGGGGGGGGGCAGTGGGGGTGGTCCGCCCCGGGTGCACGCCGCTGGGGGGGGCCGTGCGCCTGTTTGCCGAGTCCGCTCGTTCCCTTCCTGCTGCTCCCTCTGAGCGGAATAGGTTACTTCCTGTTCCGGGGCAGAGGGAGCAGCAGGGAACGAGTGGACTCGGAGCCGACAGGCGCGCTGCACCCCCCCCCCCCCAGCAGGTAAAAATGCACCCAGGGGGTTCGTGCTGCACCCGGGGGGGGGGGGGTGTAATTTCACTGGGGGTGGGGCACACTGCATCGGGGGGGGGGGGCGCATCGGTGATCCGCCCCGGGTGTCAGCCAACCTAGGACCGCCACTGCTGATTACTACAGGGTTATCACCACGCAAGCCATTTCCAGGGTATTTCTTTTTCCCCCAGAAATGACGTGCGCCCAGGGTGGGACTACTGCTGGCAGCCATGTTGAGCCAGCAGTAGTCCCGGAAGAGCGAGCGGTAAGCCTGTGTTGGGCTTACCATCGCTCTGTGATCTAAGTAAAAAAAATCCTATTAATGCAAGGCAAGTTTGTCTCACCCCTCTACAAAATTCTTAATAATTTCTCTTTTCGTGCACATCTTGTACTTACAGGAGTCTGGGAACAAGATCTGGAAATTACTGATCAAACGGAATACTTTTGGTCTAAGGTCAACAGACTTACACAATCAGTTAGCCTATCCCGATCTCTATGTTTTCTAGCCCATAGGGCATTATGGATGCCGGTTAGAAAACGGAGGGCGAACATTGCCAAATTTTGCTGGTATTGTAAACAAAATGACGGCACCTTAGCTCATATGATCTTCGACTGCTCATGTATTAATACTTTCTGGCAAAAGATATAGGTGAATTATCTAAATAAATTGCAAAAATCAACAGTTAAATTTTGCTATCCATCATCATCCTACGTTCAGCACATCCTTCTTTTCAACTAGATGATACCCAACAATCCTTATTTGACATATTAATTGCGCTTGCAATCTAAGGGCCCTGTTTACTAAGACGCGCTAGTGTTTTTAGCGCACGCTAAAGCTAGAAACACCCATGTATTCCTATTTGTCTCTAGCATTAGCCCGTGCTAAAAATGCTAGCGTGCCTACAGTACGGCTTAGTAGACAGGGCTCTAAATGATTCTTGGTTGTTGGAAGACTGCTACAACTCTGAATGATATCTTTTGGTGGCATACAATTTGTCTTATCTATAAATAGGAACTTAAGGCTGCAGAAAAAAAATAGATACCATAAAGTTTGTAAGATATGGAAACCTTTTGAAACTTAGCTTTCATGGATATGAAGGAGCATTTTTGATATGATGTCTTAATCCAATTTTGGACGTTTTGCTGAAAACATCCAAAAATCAAGTGATGAACACAGAGGGGTATTTTTGAAAGAAACGTCCAAGTTGCGATTTGGACGTCCTTGCAAAATGTCCAAATCCATGGGCGGGGAAAACCATATTTTCGAAAAAAGATGGACGTCCATCTTTCATTTCGAAAATACCATCAGAGACGTCCAAATCCTTAAATTTGGACGTCCCTAGATTTGGATGTCCCTAGACATGGACGTTTCTGACTTTTGGCGATTTTCGAAACCAAAGACGTCCATGTCAAAAACATCCAAATGCAAGCCATTTGGAGGTGGGAGGAGCCAGCATTTGTAGTGCACTGGTCCCCCTGACAAGCCAGGACACCAACCTGGCACCCTAGGGGGCACTGCAGTGGACTTCGTAAAATGCTCCCAGGAACATAGCTCCCTTACCTTGTGTGATGAGCCCCCCAAAACCCACTACCCACAACTGTACACCACTACCATAGCCCTTACGGCTGAATGGGGGGCACCTATATAAGGGTACAGTGGGTTTGTGGTGGGTTTTGGAGAGCTTGCTGTTTCCTCCACAAATGTAACAGGTAGGGGGTGTGTGGGCCTGCCTGCCTTTCTGAAGTGCACTGCAGTACTCACTAAAACTGCTCCTGGAATCTTCATGCGCTGTCATGGACCTGAGTATGACATCTGAGGCTGGCACGACATATTTTTAAAGATGTTTTTTAGGGTGGGAGGGGGTTAGTGCCCACTGGGGGAGTAATGGGAGGTCATCCCTGATTCTCTCTGGTGGTCATCTGGTCATTTTGGGCACCTTTTTGTGCCTTATTCTTAAAAAATACACATCCTGGTGAAAACGTCCAAGTGTTCGTCAGGGACGTCCTTGCTTTTCTTGATTATGGGTCAAAGACATAGCGAAGGCGGGACTTGCACGCCCAAGTCCCGCCTTCGCTATGTCTCCAACACGCCCCCTTGAAATTTGGACGTCCTTGAGGTGGACTGCAGTCGGAGCCATCCAAAATCGGGTTTCGATTATATTGATTTGGACGTCTCTGGGAGAAGGACGTCCATCTTCCAATTTATGTCGAAAGATGGACGTCCTCTTTCGAAAATGAGCTCCATAGTGATTTTTGAACCTGAAAAATATCTCTTTTTGTTTTGAAAATTGTCATTTCCTAAACATTTTGTAGATGTTTTCCCCAGATTCTATATATTGTGCCTAGTGTTCCGCAAAATCCAAAATCCAAGCATATTCTATAACAACGAACGTAACATAATTGGCTTAACAAGCTGATCAGTGTTTTTAATAGCACTTTAACGAGCAATAATTAGCAATAATTAGAATTTACATGCACAACTCACTAAGCGTATTCTTTAACACAGAGCACCTACATTGTAATGCGTGCAGCCCAAAAGGGGCGTGGTTATGGGCAGGGACATGGGCATTTCGTGGGCATTCCAAAATTTATGAGCCAGCATTCTTAGTAGACTGGCCACACAGACATCTCAGCAGAGTAGCGGGGCATCCTAAAGGGTGCAATTGTGGACTTCACATAAAAGGTCCCAGGTACACATCTCACTGTTACCCCCTTATATTGTAGGATGAACCCTCCAAAACCTATCAAAAACCTACTGTACTCAACTGTACATCACTACAATTTACCTTATGTCTGCAGGTGTCACCTATATGTGGGTACAGTAGTTTTTTGGTGGAATTTGGAGGGTTTGCACTTTCCACCACAAGCGTACCAGTTAGAAGTGGAATATGGGCCTTGGTCCCCCTTCTGCACAGTGCAGTGCACTGACCACTAGGCTACACCAGGGACCTGCTTGCTGCTCTAATAGGCCGGGCCATTACATCTGAAGCTGTCATAGAAACTGATATGTACTGTTTCTTTTACATCTTTGGGGAATGGGAGGGGGGTCAGCGACTAGTGAGGTGGTAAGGGTGCTAGTAATCCCTCTAGTGGTCATCTGGTCACTTAGGTCACCTTTTTGTGACTTAGTTGGGATTGAAACAGGTCTAGATCAAAACATCTATTTTTTTTTAGCCCTGGACATTTTTTGCTTTGTTCCATTATGGCAGAAAAACATCCAAATTTTGGGAACACCCCAATATGCCTCAACAAGTCCTCTTGTGATTTGGATGTACTACAGATGAACTGTATAGAATAACATTTTAAAAATGGGTTTCAAAAATGGCGATTTGGACTTTTAGGACCAGAAAAGAAAAGTCCTTCTCCTGCTTTGTGGATGTATTTCTGTTTCAAAAAATGAGCCCCTTAAAATGTACTCTAACATCAATGGGCATTATGATTGTTTTTCTATTAATTATAAACCGATTATGACTGTAGTATTTATTTCTTTCTTACAATGATATAATTCTGTTGTATTATTTGAAATAGCTGTCCTCAGTTATAGTTTGTTTGCTATAAAAATTCAATAAAATGTTTGAACTAAAAAAAAAAAAAAAAGAAGACTGATTATCCTAAGCAGGAACTACAAGACCATCCTGGCGGTGAGGAGATGCTAAAACCAGGACTGGAGCACCAGGTTTTCTAACAGACCAGGACTAGCCGGTCACCCCTAGCATGTGTTTCGCATACACACTCACAAACCCTGTATGTTGTGTCCTGACACCACAAGGAAACCAAGTTCCTCTTTGTCACAGATCAGAAGAAGAAGAAGAAGAAAAAAAAAAAGCCCCAGACAGTTCCTCTTAGCTGAGCCCTGAGCAATTTAAACTACAGGCAGAGCTTTAACTTTCATGGTGCCAGCTTTGCTTTCTCTTTCAAATGGACGTTCTTTTTTTTTTTTTTCTAAGAGAGAGATTTTTCAACATTTAAAAAAAAAACAACCCAAAACTAGGATCACCTGAGGCCAGTGGAGAATCTGAGAACAGCGGAACACGGAATGGAGTCTGCAGGGTGAGGTGAAGTGAGGACTGGCTAACCTCAGAGTTCAACATGAATCGAAAAGACAGCAAGAGGTACAGTAAAAACCAAGCTGCCCACCTCTTCCCTTGTCCCTGCTTTTTATCTTTGTGCTTCCAGACTCTAGTTAGTTAGTTAGTTGTGGCTGCTGCTCTTTTGACATGATTGATGAAGAATACTGACTTACTTTTTAGCTGTAGGATCCTTGTATGGCCCCTGCTGTCACAGCCATGGCAGCGATTCAGGTTAAAGCACTGAGGTGCTCAGAGGCATGGATAAGAACATAAGAATTACCCGTACAGGTCATATCACAGGTGCCGCAGGCTTGATCAGAAAGAACTTCCAAGCGCACCTGGATCAGTTGCCTATACACGTTACATCTTATGAGCTCCAGAAAGAAACTCTGGCACAATACAAGTGCCATGGCGAGTGTTAACAGTAAATTTGAGAGACTGAGATCATACTCCACATTCCTGTTATGGTATGAGCAAAACTAAATAGCAAAAGTACCGAAAGCCTTCAAAAAAAGGAACAATATTGTAAAGCTCAATGCTATTCTCAGAAGTAATATACTGCAACACCGTGTTGTCCCTTTGCATGAAATCAAGTGGAGATATATTTTAGTGAAAAAAACGCTCTCCTTCAATCGTGGAGCCAGCATTGAGCTTTACAATATTGCGGTATATTTTCAGGTACACGTTGTGACCCCTGACGCAGGCGCTTCGCGACGAAACACGGACCGTGTTGGGTCCACCCTAAGATTGTTAATCAACGTATATGATTAAAGGTTTTTGTTCCTTTTTTGAAGGCTTTTGGTACTTTTTCTTTTGCTATTTGGACTTTGCTCCCTCTCTCTGCTATGATCAAAACTAAAACATTTGGAGAAAGTCCATCTAGCCCAGTATCCTGCTTTCATAATGACAAATCCAAGTCATAAGTGCATGGTAGAATCCAAAGAAGCAGCAAGATTCTATGCTGTTTATGCCCAGGGATATAAGCAGGATTTTGTAGACCTCTACCTTATCCTGCTCATTGGAGCCGACTCTGTGGGTGCTTGAGCACCCCCATTATTGAGAAAATTCCTTGTATGTATCCAGGGAGGGGTTATTTCCATTGGGCTTAGCACCCCCAATAATTTTGAAAAGTTGGCTCCTATGATCCTGCTTAGTAATGAATGACACAGGGACAAAGTCTGTCCCCATCCCCATCCCTGCTAGCTTTGAATCCATCCTCATTCAGTCCTCTCAAACTCAGACTCCACCACATTAGCTCCATCATCTTAAATGAAAGACAATCACTTGCTTTTTGTACAAATGAAATTTTATACTGTTGCAAGGATGGGGGGGGGGGGGGGGGTATGAAGTTTGAGCTTGTAGGGATGGTGTGGGGATAGGGACAAACTTTGCTGGACAAAATGGTAGAGACTATTATAAAGAACACAATTACAGACATATTCTAAAGCATTTATAAATGAGACAAAGCCAACATGGATTTAGGGAAGGGAAATCTTGCCTCACCAATCTACTACATTTCTTTGAAGGGGTGAACAAACATGTGGATAAAGGTGAGCAGGTCGATATTGTGCATCTGGATTTTCAAAAGGCATTTGACAAAGTACCTCATGAAAGACTCCAGAGGAAATTGGAGAGTCATGGGATAGGAGGTAATGTTCTATTGTGGATTAAAAACTGGTTAAAAGATAGAAACGAAGAGTAGGGTTAATTGGTCAGCATTCTCAATGGAGAAGGGTAGATAGTGGTGTTCCTCAGGGGTCGGTGCTGGGACCTCTGCTTTTTAACCTATTTATATATGATCCAGAGATGGGAGGAACTAGTGAGGTAATTACATTTGCTGACAACACAAAGTTATTCAAAGTTGTTAAATCGCAAGAGGATTGTGAACAATTACAAGAGGACCATACGAGACTGGGAGACTGAGCATCCAAATGGCAGATGATGTTTAATGTGAGCAAATGCAAAGTGATGCATATGGGAAAGAGGAACCCGAATTATAGCTTTGTAATGCAAGGTTCCACATTAGATGTCACCAACCAGGAAAGGGATCTAGGTGTTATTGTTGATGATACATTGAAACCCTCTGCTCAGTGTGCGGCGGAGGCTAAGAAAGCAAATAGAATGTTAGGTATTATTAAGAAAAGGAATGGAAAACAAAAATGAGGACGTTATAATGCCTTTGTATGGCTTCATGGTGCGACCGCACCTTGAATATTGTGTGCCATTCTGGTCACTGCATCTCAAAAAAGATATAGTGGAATTAGAAAAAGTTACAGAGAAGGGCAAGAAAAATGATAAAGGGGATGGGACGACTTCCCTATGAGGATAGGCTAAAGTGGCTCGGACTCTTTAGCTTGGAGAAGAGACAGCTCAGGGGAGATATGATAGAGGTCTATAAAATAATGAGTGGAATGGAATGGGTAGATGTGAAACACTTGTTTACTCGGTCCATAAATACTAGGACTAGGGGATACGCAATGAAGCTACAAAGTCGTACATTTTAAACAAATCAGAGAAAATATTTTTGAATGTGTAATTAAACTCTGGAATTCGTTGTCAGAGAATGTGGTAAAAGCAGTTAGCTTAGCGGGGTTTAAAAAAGGTTTGGATAGCTTCCTAAAAGAAAAGTCCATAAGCCATTATTACAACGACTTGGGGAAAATCCACTGCTTATTTGTAGGATAAACAGCATAAAATATATTGTACTGTTTTGGGATCTTTCCAGGTACTTGTGACCTGGATTAGCCACTCTTGAAACAGGATGCTGGGCTTGATGGACCTTCAGTCTGTCCCAGTACGGCAATACTTACGTTTTTATTTGTCCCCACATTATTCTCTACTCCTCAGCCCTCTCTTCTCCAAGCTGAAGAGCCCTAACCTCTTAAGCCTTTCCTCATATGAGAGGAGTTCTATCTTCTTATGCATTTTGGCTGCCCTTCTCTATACCTTTTCTAATTCCGCTATTTCTTTTTTGAGATGTGGTGACCAGAATTGCACACAATATTCAAGGTGAGATCACCTCATGGAGCAATAGAGAGGCATTATAATATTCCTGTTTTTATTTTCTATTCCTTTCCTGATAAATCCTAACAGTCTGTTTGCTTTTTTGGCTGCTGCCCACATTGAGTAGAGATTTTAATATATTGTTCACGATGATACTTAGATCACTTTTGGGGTGGTGACTCCTAATGTGGAACCTAGTATTATGCAGCTATAATTTGGGTTGTTCTTCCCAATGTGCATCATTTTGTACTTGTCCATATTAAAATTTCATCTGCTATTTGGATGCCTAGTCTTCCAATCTTGGAAGTTCCTTCTGCAATTTTTCACAGTCTACATGCAATTTAATAACTTGGTATTATTTTTGTGTCATCTGCATATCTCCTGAGTCATTGTTTCTAGTTTCAGATAATTTATAAATATATTATAAAGCACTTGTCCTAATACAGATTCCTGTGGCACTCCACTATTTACCCTTCCTCCATTGAGAGAACTGACAATTTAACCCTACTCTCTGTTTTCTATTTTTTAACCAGTTCCCAGTCCACAGCAGAACTTTGCCTCTTATCCCATGGCTTTAAAATTTTCCCAGGGATCTCTCATGAAGACTTTGCCAAAAGCTTTTTGAAAATCAGTCAAGATACACTACATCAACTAGTTCACCTTTATCAATATGTTTAGTCAAGCCTTTAAAAAATGTAGCAAATTGGTGAAATGAAAGATTTCAATTGGCCAAATTCATGTTGACTTTGTCCCATTACCCCATGTTTGTCTATGTGTTCAGTAATTTTATTCTTTATAATAGCTTCTATCATTTTACCTGACATTGATGTCAGGCTTACAGATTTGTAATTTCCCAGATTTCCCCTGGAACCCTTTTTAAAAAATTGCCATTACAATGGCCACCTTCCAAACTTCAGTTACCATGGATGATTTTATTGACAGTTTACAGTTTACTAATAGTAGATCAGCAATTTCATTTTTGAGTTCTTTCAGTACACTTGGGTGTATACCATCCAGACCAGGTGATTTACTACTCTTTAACTTGTTGATTTGGCTTATTACATCTTCCAAGATCTGTTTCGATTCTTTGGTATTGTTACCCTTAAATACCATTTCTGGCATAGGTAGATCCCTTACATCCTGCTTAGTAAAGATCAAAGAAAAAAATTCATTTGTCTCTCCACTATGGCCTTGTCCTCCCTGAGTGACACTTTTACCCTTTAATGATCTAATGTTTCTACTGATTCCTTCACATGCTTTCTGTTTCTAGTGTATCTGAAAAAGTTTTTACGATGAGTGTTTGCTTCTACTGCAGGCTTCTTTTCAAATTCTCTTTTAGCCTTCTGAATCTGATATGTCAGTGCTTATGCTGCTTCCTGTTTTCTTTATTCAGATCCTTTTTCCATTTTTTTTGAATGATGTTCTTTTGGCTTTAATAGCCTCTTACACCTCACATTTTAACCATGCTGGCAGGAATTTGGCTTTTTTCCCCACATTTTTTAATACGCCAAGCCCCCTCCCTACCCATCTTCAAATCCTTGCTCAAAGCCCACCTCTTCAATGTTGCCTTTGGCACCTAACCTTAGACTGCCCCAATTGACTGCCACTACTTGATTGTCTGTACATTTGTCCATTAGATTGTAAGCTCTTCGAGCAGGGACTGTCCTTCTATGTTATATTGTACAGTGCTGCGTAATCCTAGTAGCGCTTTAGAAATGTCAAATAGTAGTAGTAGTAGTAGTACATGGAATACAACTGTTTGGGCTTCTGAGATGTTATTTTTAAAATCAATGACCACACCTGATTTAAACTCCTAATCACTGCAGCTGCTCCTTTTAGTTTTATGTATATATATTTTTACCATTTTCCTCATTTTATCTTAGTTGCCCTTTCAAAAGATAAATGCTGCCACAGTAGATTTCCTTAGGGGTCCTTTTACTAAGGTGCGCTGAAAAATGGGCTGCGCTAGTGTAGCTGCGTGTTTTGAGTGCACATAGATCCATTTTTCAGCACGCATGTAAAATGATGCCTTTTTAAAATTTTTTGACGAAAATGAATATGCGGCAAAATAAAAATTGGTGCGCATCCATTTTGGGTCTGAGACCTTACCGCTATGCATTGACTTAGCAGTAAGGTCTCATGCTTTAACCGTGTGGTAATCATCTACACGCGTACATAAGTATTGCCATACTGGGAAAGACCAAAGGTCCATCGAGCCCAGCATCCTGTTTCCAACAGTGGCCAATCCAGGTCACAAATACCCGGCAAGATCCCAAAAATGTACAAAGCATTTTATACTGCTGATCCTAGAAATAGTGGATTTTCCCCAAGTCCATTTAATAACGGTCTATGGACCTTTCCTTTAGGAAGCTGTCCTAACCTTTTTAAAACTCCGCTAAGCTAACCGCCTTTACCACATTCTCTGGCAACAAATTCCAGAGTTTAATTACACATTGAGTGAAGAAAAATTTTCTCCGAATGATGATTACCGCACGGTTTCTGCCGAGCGCCAGAAAATAAAAATTATTTTCCGGCGCACGTAGCAGATGCACGTAAAAAATAAAAATCACCACAAGGGCCACGCGGTAGCTGGGTGGTAACTCCGAATTGACATGCGTTGGGCGAAAGTAGGTGCCTACGCGGCTTAGTAAAAGGGCCCCTTAGTGTCTTCAGTTATTAACTCATATTTGATCACGTTATAATCAAACACTGCTACCTCTAGTACCAGTTCCTATACTCCACTAAGGACTAGATCTAAAATAGCTCCCCCCTTCTTGTTGGTTTCTGAACCAGCTGCTCCATGAAGCAGTCATTTATTTCATCTAGCGTGCAGCTGCTGCGGTGACAGTCATTAACCTGAAGCATATTTTCTCCTAATGTCAGGAGATATGAATTTAGTTCAGTGTGTCAGCCAGCCTGAACTACACAGTTCTTTCCTTTTATGCTCCCCCCGTCCCACATGTGATTTGGTCTCTCCTCTCACCTGCATGCCTTATGGTCTCTCAAACATCCCCCCTCTCCCGTATACCTTTTAAATAGCAGATTTTCACCAGCAGCGAGCAGCAACTAATACACATTGCTCATGTTGGCCCCACACCCTTCCCTCTGATGCAGCTTCCTGTTTCCGCCTAGGCAGAAATACATCAGAGGGAAGGCTGTGGGGCCGGTGCGAGCAGTATGTAGGTCACTGCTCACTGCAGGCGAAGATCTGCTACTTACAAGGTATGCAGGAGGGACACTTGTTGGGAGTTTTCGGCTGGTGGGGCTTGGGGATCCCTGCCAGCCACATCATAGGTATGCTGCTACTGGGTGGGCCTGAACCCAAAGTGGGTGGGTCTGGGCCCACCCAAGCCCACCCTTGGCTACGCCACTGGCTCACAGCCTTTCCTCTTGAGATGCTCATTGGAATGCTTTATGTTTCGCTTATATATTTTGATATTGTCATCTTTTGCTCATATTGTCATGAACTGATGCAGGTTCTGGCTTTTGAAAAGCTACTGAAAACATGTAATGTTAATCCAACTAAAAAGGTATCACCTTATTTTTCTGTTCTTTTTCTTTGTTTTATTTTTATTAACCTTTAAAGTTGCTAACATAGCAACTACATTACTTTAACCTTCCAGAGTCAAATAAATAAATAAAGTCAGTATTTTCTTAAACATGGCTTCTTTATACCCAGATATTCAGCCCAGACACTGGCACAGAATATCCAACTAAAAAAAAAGCCACTGGCTTTTTGATGTCCTAACTTTATGGGATAATTAGTAACCCGGTTAATAGACTGATTATCACCAATAACCGGGTAACTCCACTGAAAATATCAATTAGCCCCAATCAGCACCTGCAAAATAAATATCAGACTCATGGTAATTAACAAGAAAAAAAAAGGAAATAAAGCTAAAAAGCATAGAATACTTTGTCAGAGACAGATATCGTGAGGGAATGGAACAAGAGGAGACAGGAGAGAGGAGAAAAAAAAATAAATGGACAGTAGCCACTGGAAAGAGAATTAGTAGAAAACAGACAGGGAAGCAGAAAAGAGAAACTGGGACCAACATGATGGAAAAATGGAATGTCCAGACAGCAAAGGTAGACAAATGTGTTTTATTTTGAATTTATTAACTGTTAGTTTTAGGAAATATGCATGGAAGATGTCTTTGTATTGTATTTGGTGCAAAATGAAATGCATTTCTATTTTTATTTCTCCAGTGTTGCACTACATGCCACGTTTAATTTCTTAGGGTTTTTATTTCTAATTTGTGATTCACTGTTCTATATTTGGTGAGGGTCTGTCTGTGTGTGGTAGTAATGGCAGGTGAGGGGATTGGGAGGTCCCTCCTTAATTTCTATAATTATTTTATTTATTCATTTTATATTACATTTATGTCCAATACATAAATGGGAAAGAAAAGAGAAAATATCAATTAAAACAAACATTAAGGAAAAATATCATCTTTGTTAGTCCACATTATTATCCACAATTGGGGGATCCAAGATCAGGAAAACTATCTCAAAGAAAATAAGAAAAACATAGAATGGTTAATATTACAATTCATATTTTCTGAGTGAGGAAGGTTAATCGGTAATTGCAGCCGGTACAGTGGTAACTTAAAAGAAAGTTGCTGCAGAGGTTTCTTCATCTGTTCTTTTAACTCCACAAACTCTTATAATTTCCTGGGTTCAACAAATAAGTAATAAGGAAATAAAACACTTACAAAGGAATCGCTCTAGGAAGGTCCCACCAAGGGCAATGATTCTTGGCTTAAAAGCCAAGAGTTCACACCTCCTAGTCTGCGATTCCCTTGATATGTCAGGAAATATATTTATCTTTGAACCCAAAAAAACTATCAGCCATATGTCAGAAATACAATTTCAAAACTTTGTTCCTATCTAAATCAAAGGCAAAAGTCACTAATAATATAACTCTATATACAGGGTATTTTAGGAAAATTTATCTTTCTCAAGTTATTTTTCCTTAATTGGTTCTCCAGAAGTTCCAATTTTTTACAAGAAACATAATTGTCCTTCATTACCAGATTAACTGATTTTCATAGAGAAACCATTTCCGAAATCAAAGTCTTTATTTTTTTATCTTGGACTTCCACTTTGTTAGATAAGTATTGATATAATCACATATTTATTCCTAAAAAAATTTTGACTTCTGAAGAAGAGAGTTATTCACACTCTGCAGCACTTCCCATAGTGCGTCCATTGTGACATTGTTTGGCTTCACCAGGTCCAATTTCTCCACAGAAACTGCTCCAGATATCTTCGGGGGGAAGTGCTCACTCTCCAATCCCCCAGTTGGTTTATTATCCGGAGTCAATGCTGCGCCAGGACCTCCTCGGATCGCGTGAAAATTCTAACCGACTTCGAGCGTTTCCACTGTCGACCTCCATAGCGAAGCATTACTGTTTCCGGGTCTTGGAGAGGTCATGCCAACAGGGGGACTCAAAGTCACTCCCTCTCCACTGAGATTCGGCAATAAAGCCTTGCTGTTCCCCGAAGCAGGAACCGATATCCCCGACGTTATGACCCCGAATCTCTCCAAAGTAAACTGAGAAGTGGTGGGAACCCCAGCCGTGTTCGAGGAGGACAACACCACGGCTTTGCCTTTCTTCTTCCTCATTCTCTGGGGAGCGCGCCTACTTCTTCAGGTATTCTAGTGTAAAACGGGAACTCAATTAACGTACATCCTCCCTCGATGCCATCTTGGATCCTCCAGTTTTGGACACTCTTTGTCTGGTTTCTCCTCAGAGGCCTGTCTGATATGGGTAACCCTTCAGCATAGCCCTCTGAGTCAATGAAACACGGAAGCCCCTCCACCACTTACAAGGTGGTGTCCCTTCGGAGGGGCCCTTCTTAATTTCTGCCCTGTGCCCCAGCATGTCTAACACGAGCCCTGACCCTTGCTATAGCCAGTATGGCAAGGATCCCCAAACCCTGCCAGCTAAGGACCTCCTCTGAAGGCAGCCAGCACTCCTTTCTACCAAGCTTGGCAGTCACAGCAGCATCTCTTTGCTACCGGCACGAGCATGTTTTCATGCATGTATAGGTTACTGGCATCAGCAGCTCAGGGATGTTGTTGTTGACTGCTAGCTAAGGTATTTATATTTTGAGTTGGTGTGCAGGGGAGGGCGGGCAGTGGGCAGAGAGAAAATTTCATGCCCATCCACTTTCGGCTCAGGAATCCTGAGCCTCAGGTCCATCCAAAATTGGCTGTAAGGCTATGGCACTGACTACATAGGGCTCCTATTCAAAGCTAGTTATCCAGGCAGCAGCATTTTCTACCTAGATAACTAGTGTTCACCAGGCCCAGTCAGTGATTTTTCAGCTGCTGAAAATCATGTCTAACTGCCTCAGTACTATTTCAGAGCTAAAATAGAGCCAGAATTTATCCAGCTACCTACCACCAATATTCAGAACTGGTACCTGCATAACCACCTGGGCAAGTTAGGATAGCTATAGTTAAGACAGCAAAGTAACTTCCTATCTTGTCTGGAGAGTTATCTAGGTATCCGCATGCGGATAACTTCTTCTAGCTGTCAAGGCGGACTGTGTTTAAAAATCGGAAGGACAACTTTTACATTTAGCAGCTGAATATCATCACATAGGCGTATACCTCTTCTAGATACCCCAAATCCTGCCCACCCCACCCCCATTTTGCATAGGTTTCTTTGGCTACATAAAAATCTCTACATCAAGAATTATCCGTGAAAGCGGCACAGATTTTTAAAAGTTAAGCAGTGGTGCAGTTGGCACCGTTGCCGACCACGTAAGAGCTTTTGAACATTGATCTCTGTGAATCTAAGTCCACTACCCAGTAATGGACTGGACTGTTCCGGTCATTAGGAACTGAACTATGATGTATCTGTTATTGTTCCTGCATCAGCAAAGGATGTTAATTGTTTCCTCGAGGAAGGAGGACAAAAGGTGTTCTTGGTTCTCTCTTACTTGTCTTGTTTGGGTGCTGTTATAGGTTTCATTAAGGAGGGTAGTTACAAAGCTGAGGTAAAATATCACATTTTTCACTGCTTGATTTAATGTGGAAGTCATCAAACCCACCTCCCCGCTCCCCCCGTTTTCTATTTCTGTTGATGGCTCTCTCATTCTCCCTGTCTCCTCAGCTCGAAACCTTGGGGTCATCTTTGACTCTTCTCTCTCCTTCTCTGCTCATATCCAGCAGATCGCCAAGACCTGTCGTTTCTTTCTTTACAACATCCGTAAAATCCACCCCTTTCTTTCCGAGCACTCTACCAAAACCCTCATCCACATCCTTGTCACCTCTCGTTTAGACTACTGCAATCTGCTTCTTGCTGGCCTCCCACTTAGTCACCTCTCCCCTCTCCAATCAGTTCAAAACTCTGCTGCCCGTCTCGTCTTCCGCCAGGGTCGCTTTACTCATACTACCCCTCTCCTCAAGTCGCTTCACTGGCTCCCTATCCGTTTTCGCATCCTGTTCAAACTTCTTCTACTAACCTATAAATGTACTCACTCTGCTGCTCCCCAGTATCTCTCCACACTCGTCCTTCCCTACACCCCTTCCTGTGCACTCCGCTCCATGGATAAATCCTTCTTATCTGTTCCCTTCTCCACTACTGCCAACGCCAGACTTTGTGCCTTCTGTCTCGCTGCACCCTATGCCTGGAATAAACTTCCTGAGCCCCTTCGTCTTGCCCCATCCTTGGCCACCTTTAAATCTAGACTGAAAGCCCACCTCTTTAACATTGCTTTTGACTCGTAACCACTTGTAACCACTCGCCTCCACCTACCCTCCTCTCTTCCTTCCCGTCACATTAATTTGATTTGATTTGCTTACTTTATTTTTTGTCTATTAGATTGTAAGCTCTTTGAGCAGGGACTGTCTTTCTTCTATGTTTGTGCAGCACTGCGTACGCCTTGTAGCGCTATAGAAATGCTAAATAGTAGTAGTAGTAGTAACTTAGTACTTCGGGTTTGTAACTCCTGTGGCATATGAACAATGGAACTTGTGATCAGTCTCGCAAGCTGTATTATTCTGCTTCTCATGAGCATCTTAAAGGGGGTAGTGTAAAAGACATTCCGCACAGACCCCCCCTCTTTAGAAGATCCTCCTAGTCAATCTCTCCCCATTGCCCTGAAGACTCTCACCCCCCAAACCTACTGAGATTTTCCTGGTATCTAGTAGCTGGGGCAGGAGAAATTCCCTATTGCTCCTGCCCAGTCAGGCTCCAGGAGCAAAATGCACTGGTTGACCAGTAGCAATAGTCTTCCAGTACTACCACTGCAGGTCAAGCTTCCAAATGATGAGATTACTTCTGTTATGCAATTCTATCAACAGGCAGAATAAGGTGACCATCACAGGCAGCAAATTGGCTTTTGATTATACCGATTTGGCCGCCATTGGGAGAAGGGCGCCCATCTCCCGATTTGTGTCGGAAGATGGGCGCCCTTCTCCTTTGAAAATAAGCTGGTTGGTCTCCTGAGTGACTTTTGTAGTATTTTGAATTTTGTATTCACAATTTACCTGGTACAGGAGAGGGTTTATGTTGCTGTTACTGAGATCAAAACCAAAAAATCCCCTTACTCACTGGTAAATAAAATAGAACATACACAACCAGGAGAATGTAGCAAATGTAATGAAAAGAGGGGAGCGCCCTCAGAAATTTAAACACCCACGTGGTAGTCACTAAAGACTGCTAACGGGTGAAACATAGCACTTCATTCATTGGGCCACTCACTCACAATAGTGTTTTTTTATGTGCAATAATGTGCTATTTTCTGCGGTGTGCAATTGTGTTCCTATTTGTGCTACCAATACAAATGCACTGCAAATAACCAACTAAGCCAGCAAAAATGACATAAGAAACTTTGACTTATCTTATGAGCCCTGCGCCAGTCAAAATAAACGCTCAGGGCTCGGATGATTGAATTGCTCAATTGTCATGGAGAAAGGACCGCTCTTCCCTGAAATGTAACAATGCCCTTAGCCTTTGGTTTTTTGGTTTGTGCTCTGTGATCTTGCACTGGAGTTGGAAGACCAATTTACAGGTAGCAGGTGAAAAAAAGAAGCTAATAGGTTACAGGCAGATATTAGCATCTCCCAGGGAGATGAAAGCAGTTTTCCCACATGGGATGCAAAAGGAACATTTAGACTTTGAAGAAAGGAAAATTGTAGCATGGAGCAAAGGGTCTGCTGGCTTCAGAGAAAGGGAAGGGAGCAGCATGTAGTGAAAAAGTTCTTATGCTGTGTACCAGTACCATAGAGGCTCAAGGTGTTGTGATACTGAAAGAGAATAAGTGAAAAAAAAGAGAGTCAGAAGGATTTAATAAAAAGAAATGCGAAGTGATAAGGGCCAGAATAAGAATAAGGGTCAATCTCCACACAGACTGCCCCCCCAAAAATACCCACTGTAACTGCCAATCACTTACAAACTGCCCATCCCTAAAATCTACCTCCTGCAACTGCCCCAACTCCCTCACAACTGTACCACCACCCCAAAAATTGCCCCTCCTGTACCCAATCCACACACAGGGTTTGGAAAGAATTCTATGAGCCAATCATTACATGCTTTCCCCACTTTTTTAAAATCAGCATGGGTGCTGGGTTTGCCAAAGATTTTCACTTTCCTGGCATTCTGCAGCCTTCAGACTTCCAAAAGGACAACATAGGATCAGGATATGGGGGAGCTTATAATGATTTATACCCTGGCATCTTCCAAAGCTAGCTCCCCAAGTCTTGAATGATTCATTACCAGTTTATAA
This sequence comes from Microcaecilia unicolor, assembly GCF_901765095.1. Lineage (NCBI taxonomy): Eukaryota > Metazoa > Chordata > Amphibia > Gymnophiona > Siphonopidae > Microcaecilia > Microcaecilia unicolor. The sequence goes on along the minus strand of NC_044041.1, from coordinate 177,290,721 downwards.
TGATGCCCAAACACCAACTGGGGAGAAATCAGATTTTGCCACATTCTCGCTGATTATCGATTGGAGCTGGCATGTTAATGGAACAGGCAAGCACCAAGGCTACTGATTTGCAGTGGATTACTTCTCCAGTTTTATTCAGGAACCGATGATACAAAGGGCAGAAGCTGAGATGAATCTGTCTATCAGCAATGTAGCTAAATAAATGTAATTAGTTATTGCACTTAAGTAAAAGTTTTGTCACTTTTACTTGTAAAGAAATACAAGATAACATTTGTTACTTTTACTGAAGTAATAATTTCACCAATGTTTACTACTTTTACTCAGTTACATCTGATATTTGCAGTTAAAAGTAAAAAGTAAATGTGGGAGCGAGGTGTAAACGATGATTTCAGTAAACCAAATAAAACAGCAAAACCGGGAACAGAATTTTGCTACTGCAAACCTCTTCATACACACAGTAGGATCATCTCATCTAAAATGTTGCTGTTCAGTGAATACAGCCTGTAAGAACAGTAGAGTTGCCTGTTTGTTGAAGTGGTTACTGGTCTCCAGCCATACAGAACAGTGATAAGTTGGGTCACTTTGAAGCGGGAAGCCGGTTGCAATTCTTGGTGAACAGACATACGTGTCTACAGACATCCCACAGGATATTTTACATTGGAGTGACTATCATCTTGTGATAGAGTCTTTAGAGAGGAAGTTTTCTTGTCTGGCCTTAAGACTGGAGGGTTTCCACATATTTGATGTTCTTGCATCAGTTCTCAAAGCTATTCAAGCAGACTTTGCCATCAGATGAAGAATTATTAGAATAAGAACAGACAATGATTCCATCTTTGTGAAAGTCTTCTTTGTAACTGGACAGCATAACGATGATGAAGATGCAAGTGATGAATTAGACAGCACTACTTCTAATGCAGATGATGATAACAATAATGATGATAAAGTACAGAAATCAAATGTTTTAGGCATTCCTTTGATCAAAACCCGCAGACCCAGTCAGAAGACATCAGTAATACTGCAACCTGATTTGAAGGAACTTTTTATCAGACTGAGGGCTTGTTTTACAAAGTTGCACTAGCAATTCCGATATGCAAATGTGACAAAGCCCACTCACATGAGTGACAGTCATTTTCAGAAATGTAGTTTTACTAAAAGCAAAGTGGATTGAATTGAAGAGAACAATAAAGTTGTTGGGATAAAAATTTTAACGCTAGTTGCATTTGTTGTAGTTGTGGTACTTTTATTTTTTGCTCAAAAAGTAATATATTAGGCAATAACTTTTTTATTTTTACTTGAGTACATTTTTTATGTGTTTTTCACTGTACTTTTACTTAAGAATTACAATATACAATTATTTTTACTTTTATTTAAGTATTTTGACCTAATACTTTGAACAGCACTGTCTATCAGTGTCAGTGGGATTTCCCCAGAAGTGAGAAATGTAGCTAAATATAAACAGAGAGAATCACTTCTTTTAACAGGTGCATGTATGTCTGTTTTCAGTTTATTGCTCACTTCTCTCATTTTTAAAGGAGAGCAGCTCTGGTATATGTTAGTAAGTCTCCTGCAGGCCTATCAAACAATTCCTGCATGGTTCTGCTAGCATATATAAGAGAGTGACGGCACTGAAGTCTTTGGAGGTGAAAGAAATGGTTAGGAGAGTAATGCCATTGACGTCAATGGAGATGAATGATGTGTTTAGAAAAATCATTGTCTTTGAAAGGAATCATCATCCATATACGGGATGCTGAAAGTTCTGAAAAACGAAGGTCTTAGAGATCCACAGATAAGGCTAAGGCTTTTAGCACGGAACAGTCACAAATCAACAATTTAATTGAATAACGAGTTAATTAGTGCCACTAATTGGCTTTTTAACAAGCAATTGGCATTAATTAGATTTAATCGGAACGTATGCACATAAATTTAGGCACAGGATCTGCGTGCAAATTTTACATGTGAGTCAAAAAAGGGGGTGTGGAAATGGGGAAAGTCATGGGCAGATCAGGGGCATTTCTTTAAGTTACGGGCGTAGATAGAGAATAAGGGCATCCGCTCCTAAATTTATGCACGGGTATTTGAACCACACTTTAGTTGGTGCAAATGACCATGCCTAAAGTTAGGCAGGCGTATCTTGCTTCCCAAGAGCAACTTTTCAATACCTAATACAATCAATGGTCCTAAGCCATGCAGATTATTGCAACGGAATCTAAGCGGGCTGCAAAGAACAACTCAAAAAAAAACTCCAGACCGCCCAAAATACAGCAGCCAGGCTGATAGTCAACAAAACACGCTTCAAAAGTGCCAAACCCCTCCGAGAAAAGTTGCATTGGCTCCCAATCAAAGAACGGATCATCTTCAAAATCTACACCTTAGTCCACAAAAATCATATACGGCGTAGTACCAGAATACATGACAGACCTCATAGACTTACCAATAAGAAACAAAGTCAGATCGTTAAGATCCTACCTAAACCTACACTACCCAAATTGCAAAGGACTGAAATACAAAACAACTTACGCATCCGGCTTCTCCTACATAAGCGCAAAACTATGGAATGGCCTCCCAAAAGCTGTGAAAACAATCCACAACCACTTGAACTTCAGGAAATCACTAAAAACCAACCTCTTCAAAAAGGCCTACCCCAACGACCACACGTAACCCTCCTCACCTACCAACACAGCATGACTATGATCGAACAGGACAACACGCAATCTTCACCCATTCCGACCCTCCACTTATACCTCATACGATCACTATTCAGCTTTGTATTTGTTATCCACCGACTGGCCAAACACCTTTGACGGTACTATGTAAGCCACATTGAGCCTGCAAATAGGTGGGAAAATGTGGGGTACAAATGCAACAAATAAATAAATAAAATATTGTACAACCGCACCTAACTTTAAGTGCATTTTGTAGAATAGTGCTTTTTTGGTGCAGGTTTCTTTTTGGTGCCATATATAGAATTTACCCCTTAGCGCCCAGTTAGCATTTTTGCACATTCTGTGCCAGTGTTCTATAATTTTAGCACCGAAAGCCACATATTAGGCGCTAAAGTTGTAGAGTAGGGGGGAGGGGTGTAAATATACAGATGCTCCCAGAGGCACAGCAGGGGCAGGATCTGCCTTTATAAATGCATTTTTGTAAAATACACACGATGCACTGATTCCAACTGGCACATACGTGCACACGGTTACTCCTGCCTTGGAGCAGGTCTAACTTTGTGCCGGAGCTTTCAGGTAGGTTTTTGTGAAACAGGTTCGCTGCCTAGCTGGAAATAAGCTGAAATTACGACGTGATCATTGTCATACCTCTCTTCCTGTGGGCATAACGAGGATTACTATCCACGGTGCAACTAGTTCTTCGTTCGTCTACAGACATTCCAAAAGGACAGCACACATATACCCCCGGATACGATATATAGAGTGCTCAAATTTGGGCAGTCTGGGCAGATGTGCGTGCAAAGTAATTAGTGAACAAGCTGTTAACCATCAGTGGAATGAGTGGAATGGAACGGGTCGATGTGGAGCGTCTATTTACGCTTTCCAAAAATACTAGGACAAGGGGGCATGCGATGAAGCTGCAGTGTGGCAAATTTAAAACGAATCGGAGAAAATTTTTCTTCACTCAACGCATAGTTAAACTCTGGAATTCGCTGCCGGAAAAGGTGGTGAAAGTGGTTAACTTAGCGGACTTCAAGAAAAGGGTTGGACGGCTTCCTGGAGGAAAAAGCCATAGAATGTTATTGAATGGACGAGGGAATAATACAGTATTTCTAGGATGGGCGGGACAAATTGCTTGTTCTTTTGGCCGCTGTCGGTAACAGGGTGCTGGGCTCGATGGACCCTTGGTCTGTCCCAGCATGGCAATGCTTATGTTCTTATTGGTTTTACCTGGCACTTATGTGCACATCTGCCTAAGTGCTATTCTACAACGCTGTGCCAGGGGTGGACTGACAGTGGTTGGGGCCCCTGAGCACTAAAGGTCATGGGGCCCCCTGGCCACAGCCTGCTACACCACAGCTGCACTGCTGCCCCTCTTGCACACACTACAGCTCCCACCACCACCATTGCAGTTGCTGCCCCCTCCCACATACCCTGAGCCAAAGTAGGCCCTCCCTGGTCCTACCTTGAAGGGCCCTACTGATCTAGTGGCTTATTGGGGCGCAGAAAAGAACCCCACTCTTTCCTGCCCACTATTGCTACTGTGTCTAGCACCATCGTGTTTTCAAAATGGCTGCCGAGGCTTACCACAGTAGTCTCACAGGTCTCAGAAATCTCAGCAGCCATTTTTTAAAACATGGCAGTGGGATTCTTTCCTGCCCCTGCAGAGGCCACTAGACCACCAGGGCCCTTCAAGGTAGGACTGGGGAGGGTTGTTGTAATGTGCAGTGGTGGTGGGCAGGGCCGCTGAGAGGGGGGGCAGGGGGGACAAAATTCCCCGGGCCCGGGCCTCCAAGGGGAGCCCGGCGCCGCAGTCCCACCCGCCCTCTGTTGTCGACCGTCTGCCACCAGGATGGGCCCCCTCCACTGAAATCACAGCGCCTTTCACCTCCGTGTGAAAGCACTGCAGACAGTAGAAGATTGCCTCCCTTCGAGCCTCCTTCCCTCCATGTGTCCCGCCCTCATCTGACGTAACTTCCGTGAGGGCGGGACACAGGGAGGGAAGGAGGCTCAAAGGGAGGCAATCTGCTGCTGCCTGCAGCGCTTTCACACGGATGTGAGAGGTGCTGTGATTTCAATGCAGGTGGCCCGGCATGGTGACAGACGGAGGGTGGAGGGGAATTTGGCGGCGGCGACCTCGGGCAGGGGCAGTGCCCCAGCCCGGCCTCTCAGCGGCCCTGGTGGTGGGTATCCAGGCAGAGCCTCTGGGCCCCCTAGAGCCTCTGGGTCCTCAGGTACTGCCCATTGCCCAAATGGTCAGTCCGCCCCTGCGCTGTGCACCTAATGTGCCTCATGCACAATCCAAAAAGGGGCGAGGCCATGGGAAGGGCATGAACAGGTCACTGCATTCCTAAAATTTAGGCGCAATGTTATAGAACTTCTGGGTTGTACGTCCGACTTGCACCCCAGCATTTACACTAGGTTTCAGCAGGCGGAAGTCCTCACACCCAAAGTTGGGTGCGGGAATTAGAACTAAGAGCTATTCTATAATGGGTGCTTAGTGCAGAGGCCCTTTATAGAATAATTAATTTAGCGCGGATCTTTCTGGCACCTAAATTTGGGCACCATTTACTGAATCCAGCCCACAGTGCTCTATAAAAGTCTTCATAGATCCTTGCACAGTTTTCAAACTCTTTGTAAACCACTGAATTAGAATTGCATTAAAGAGGGAGTTTCATTGATCTACAAAACACACAGTTAAATAAACATTCAAAAATTAAGAATAAGAAATTAAAAAGTCTTGATTGCATCATTTTTCATGCCCCTTTATTCAATACTGGGTGAAGCCACAAGTTATTTAAGATAAGCGTCTAACCAACTTCGCACAGCAGAATGGTGCAATTGTTACCTATTGTTCTTGGCAGTCAGGCTCAGGCTCTCTCCAGTTGGCTGTGGATTGTCAGTGGACTACATGCTTTTCAAGTCTTGCCACTGATTTCTATTGGATTCAGATCTTGATTTGACTGACCCAGTCGAGGACATTCATTTTCTTCATGCTGAGCCACTTCATTGTTTCTTTTGCTTTATGCTTTTGGATAACTGTCCTGCTGAAAGGTGAATCTTCTCCCCAGTCCCAGGTCTACTTTAGACTGAACAGGTGTTCTTCCAGGTCTGTCTATACTTTGCACCACCTTTCCCTCAGTCTTCACAACCTTTGCTGTACCTGCAGCTGCAAAGCATCCCTATGACATAATGCTGCCACCACCATAATCTCCTGTAGGGATGGTGTTAGCTAGATGATGTGCTGTGTTTACTTTATGCCACATAAGCTGCTTAGCATTGACACCAAAATGTTCCACTTTGGTCTCACCAGAGCACTAAACCTTCTCCCACATGCATGCAATGACCCCTAAGCAGTTCTTTGCAATACATCATATGGCTTTTCTTCAGCAGTGGAGAAGTAGCCTGATGGTTAAGAGAAGTGAGCTGAGAACCAGGGAAGTCAGTTCAAATTCCACTGTGGTTCCTTGTGATCTTGGGCAAGTCACTTAACCCTACTAACACCCTTTGCATAGTGCCAGGATTGGCAGAAACTGAGGTTATCTAATTAGCAGCTTTATTCAGACCACTAACTGGCTAGTTATCTGGTCTGAGTATCACCAGTAACTGGATAGTGCTGACTCCGGATAATCAATGGCAGCCACTATCTGGATACTGCAGACAAATATATATGTATTTATTTTATCCATGGCTGCTGGAACTTTAAAAATGCTGACCGCTATGGGCTCAATATTGAGGGATATATTATTACCTTTATAGGGGCAATTCTACAACTGGAAGCCTATAAATAGGGACCAATTTCTCTTCCCTTATTTATATTTTTGCACTGGTTTTAGCATCCTGAACATTTTCTGCTGCTGGTGGAAGGGTAAATCATTGAGCGGCATGATTGACTTATCTGGATATTACACTATTATTACTAAGATGGGATTGCTCTGTTAATATGTGAGATGTTCTTGTTTGTGTTTTGCAGGGGGTTAGTTGTAATGGGGCGGGGGGTAGAGCTAGGGACAAAAAAAACTTGATACTTAATTTTTGCTTGATTTTCGTTTGAAATATTGAGTTGGTCTCTGCTGGGCTTTGTATGTTCCATGTTGACATTAGGTTCTACTTTTTCATGATATTCACTAAAACGCTTTTTTTTGCAATGATCGTAAGAGACGTTTTAAATAAATAGGTACCGATTCTATTTAAAAAAAAATGTAGGCACCCACTTTCCTTTATAGAATACTAGCATAACAGTGAAAGTATGCACCTATAATTTAGGTACAAACACTTATGCCAGACATAGAGCTGGCTTGCGTGCACCTTGGCAGATACACATGTAACTTATAGTATTCTATGAGTTATGTGCATAAGTTTGAGTCCCATCCACGTGCATGCCTACCTCTAAAATACACACTATGTGGAGTGGAGGAGTAGCCTAGTGGTTAGTGCAGTGGACTTTGATCCTGGGGAACTGAGTTCAATTCCCACTGTGACTCTGGGCAAGTCATTGCGCCTGGTACAAAAAAATAAGTACCTGAATATATGTAAACCACTTTGAATGTAGTTGCAAAAAACCTCAGAAAGGCGGTATATCAAGTCCCATTTTCCCTTTCCCCTTTGTAAGATGTACACTATACAGTTTAGGCAGAATTTTGGAATGAGGAGTGGCCTGGTGGTTAGAGTGGTGGACTTTGGTCCTGGGGAACTGGGTTGAATTCCCACTGCAGGCACAGGCAGCTCCTTGTGACTCTGGGCAAGTCACTTAACCCTCCACTGCCCCAGGTACAAATAAGTACCTGTATATAATATGTAAGCCGCATTGAACCTGCTATGAGTGGGAAATCGCAGGGTACAAATGTAAAAAAAATATATATGCATTTCTGTGCATACATACACACATGTATGCCATTATTCTAATAACATACATGTGTAAGCACATTCTCCCTCTACACACCTCAAAGGTCACTAAAGTCCCCCCAAGAAGTATAAAGACATCACTTGATGTGATACATCCAATGAGCCTTCTCTGGAGTAGCCTCTACAATCTGGAATTCACTCAATGAAAGGCTTTGCTCAACAGGAGACTATCTATATTTTAGGAAGCAGGTGAAAGCTTGGCTCTTCTCCCAAGCCTTTAATGGATGAAGCAACTAATTAGTTAGCCTCACCCACACAAGGACTAACACCAGCTGCAAATACAGTACTGTAGCAGGATTTGCTTATCCACTCCTTCCCAAACTGAGATTATTTCATGGACCTTTCTGACTTCACATGCAACTTTCTTTAGATTAGTTCCTTTATTCTCTATCTAACTCCTGTTAGTCTATCTTATCTGTCTATATGTTCCACCTTCACTTATACTTTATGCTGCCTATTAAGATGTTTTATTGTGTATTGTGTCAACATTGAAAGTATCCCACTATGCCATAATATATACTGTTTAGTTTCGTTTATTGACATGTGAAATACTACCTTTGCGAACTGGCAGATCAAAGTGGTTTACAATTCTAAAAAAAATTAATGAATAATAAAAAGCACAAAATAAAAATAGGAGGGAAAGGAACTACAAACAATGATAGGAAAGGATTATCATTCACACAAAATAGGTAGATCTAATAAAGAGTAATAGAAAAGAGGGTATATTATTATTTAATATTATTTATTGCATTTGTATCCCACATTATCTCACCTATTTGCAGGCTCAATGTGGCTTACATAGTTTTGTTATGACATTGTCATTCCAGAATATCAGATACAGTTAGTAGTGTGTAGAGATTAAGTAGGGAAGACAGAGTAAGTGATTGGGTGGGTGATAGTAGAAGTGAATTTTCATAACTGGTTGGGTTGGGAAAGTGAATTAGTGAAGCTGTTGGTTCTCGTTGTAGACCTTGTTGAAGAAGTGTGTCTTCAGAGATTTGTGAGAGTTATTTGTTTCGACAATTGATTTCAGGTCTGTGGGTAGAGCATTCCATATTTGCGTGCTCGTGTAGGAGAAGGTAGTGGCATGCATCAGCTTGTATTTTAGTCTTTTACAGCTGGGGAAGTTCAAATTGAGAAATTTACGGGATATTCTTGTGGCGTTTCTGGGAGGTAGGTCCACTAGGTTCAGCATGTAGATCGGGGCGTCTGCATGGATAATTTTGTGTACAATCGTACATATCTTGAACGCAATGCGTTCTTTAAGTGGGAGCCAGTGCAGTTTCTCTCTTAGGGGTTTTGCACTTTCATATTTAGTTTTTCCAAATATGAGTCTGGCGGCAGTATTCTGGGCTGTTTGGAGTTTTTTGATAGTCTGTTCTTTGCAGCCCGCATATAGTGCGTTGCAGTAATCCAGATGGCTTATTACCATTGACTGTACCGGGGAGTGGAAGACATATCTCGGGAAGAATGGTTTTACTCTTTTGAGTTTCCACATGGTGTGGAACATCTTTTTCGTCGTGTTCTTCACGTGGGTATCGAGAGAGAGGTTTCGATCAATAGTAACTCCAAGAATTTTCAGGTTTTGTGAGACTGGAAGAGAGTAGTATGGTGTGATTATGGTAGAGAAGTTTTTTGTGTTATGTTGGGAGGTAAGTACAAGACATTGTGTTTTTTCTGCGTTAAGTTTTAGATGGAATGCATCCGCCCAGGTGTGCATGATTTGGAGGCTTTGGTTGATCTTGTTGGTGATTTCATTTAGATCATGTTTGAACGGGATGTAGATTGTGACATTGTCTGCATTTATGTAAGGATTGAGGTTTTGATTGGCTAGCAGTTTGGCTAACGGTATCATCATTAGGTTGAATAAGGTTGGTGATAGGGGGGATCCTTGGGGTACTCCACATTCGGATGTCCATGGGGGTGATCTGTCCGCATTCGTTGTTACTTGGTATCATCTTGTGATTAGGAATCCTTTAAACCATTTGATTACTGTGCCTCCTACTCCGAAGTATTCTAGTATATGTAATAGTATTTCATGATTAACCATGTTGAAGGCACTGGACATGTCGAATTGTAGGACGAGTATGTTGTTACCAGTTGCGATTGCTTGTTTGAATGAGTTCATTGCGGCTACTAGAACAGTTTCTGTGCTGTGGTTTGTCCGAAATCCTGATTGAGATTCGTGCAGGATTGAGTGTTTATTTAGGTATTCAGTGAGTTGTTTCGCCACTATGCCTTCCATGAGTTTGGTTATGAGTGGGATAGATGCTACTGGACGGTAGTTGGTTAAGTCCATTGTGTTCTTCTTAGCATCTTTCGGTAGTGTAGTAGGATGTTTCCTTTATCTGTGGGAAAGAGCCTGTTTTGAAGCCTGTGATTTACGTGGTTCGTGAGGTCTATTTTGAATTGTTTGGGTGCGGATCTTATTAGGCTGTTAGGGCATATGTCTAATTTGCATTGTGATTTGGCGTATTTTCCGAGCCAATGTGAGATTTCCTTTGATGAGAGCTTGTCAAAGTTGGTCCATGATCGGTCTGCTGGGTATTCCCCGGGTTCCGGGTCTAGACATTCAAGTATGTTTGTGTAGTCTGTTGTATTTGTAGGTATCATAAGTCTGAGCTTTATGATTTTTTCCTTGAAGTAGTTTGCGAGGTTGATTGCTGATGGGGTTTCTGTGTTGTTGGAGGTGGCTGTAGTGGTGTTTAGGAGATTGTTTACGAGTGAGAAGAGTTTGTGTGTATCTTTGTAGTTTGGTCCTATTTTGGTTTTGTAGTATGTTCTTTTAGTTTGTCTGATAGCGTATTTGTATTTTCTTTGTAGTTGTTTCCAGTCTTTGAGTGTGTTTTCGTCTTTTTTCTTATTCCATGCTCTTTCTAGTCTTCTAACCTGAGTTTTTAGTTCTTTCAATTCTTCGTTAAAACATGGTATTGAGTTTTTTCTGTGTGAGGTTCTGGTTTGAAGTGGTGCTATATTGTCTAGTATTGTTCTGCATCTGTTATCCCATTCTTCAAGAAATTGGGGTGAGTCTGTAGGTGTTGTCCATTCCTCGGTGTAAAGTTGTTGCCAGAATATTAGTGGGTCTATTTTGCCTCTCGTAGTGTAGGTTTGTTGTTTTTGTTGTGTCTTTTTTGTTCTCCAGTGGAGGGAGAGGTTAATACTGTAGTGGTCAAACCATGGTCTGGCTGTCCATTTTGTGTCTGTTATTGTGAGATTTGGATCTGATGAGAATTTGTGGGTGATGATGTCTAGTGAACCCAAAGTCAGAAGCAGTGTAATCAGACTAGCTAGGGTCACATGCACAGTGAAAGAGACAAATTTTTAAGGCTACCTTAAATTTGTGTAATGAGGATTCAGCTCGGATTTGGGGAGGCAGTGAGTTCCATAGAGAATATATTTCTGTTGCTGTGTGTCTATTGCCTATGTCAAGATTGATCTTGTGGTACACAGCCTCAGGTGAATTTCTTTTAAAAGGCGGTAAATAAATCCTAATAAATAAATAAATAAATAAATAAATAATACTTTATAGAACCATCATGTTAGTGATATATCCTAAAACGTGCTGGGTACTGCTCACTCTAGCTGTTATTGTTACGTACACTCACTCTGGCATTCATGGTTTTCAAAATTGTTCCTCAATACAGCTCAAATCACAAAGTAAGAACAGATCAATTTACTGCCACAGTGAGATACTTTCAATACAATATTACATAACTCAGCAACCACCATTTCCACAAAAGTAGCTGGATGTAAGGGCAACGGCCAAAAAACCCAGAAGGATGCTTGGGTTCTTAGGATGAGGAATGACCAATAGGAAAAAGATGACGATAGTGCCTCTGTATAAGTCTCTGGTGAGGCCTCATTTAGAGTACTGTGCACAATTCTGGAGACCACAAAGTGGCTACTAAAATTGTCAGGGGTCTTCATCATAAGGTATATTGTAACCAGGCGCCTCTCTTGTGCAGCCAAGGATAGAACAATCTCCTCCAGCCACAGGCTCCCGGCACAATGAAGAAATAGATGTCCACCAGTAACTTCAATCTTAAGGACTTTTATTCCATGCAGGTTTCTAGTACACAGTTCCAACAGCAGCATAGCACATACCAGGATTCAATACAGGCTTACAGGCTCCAGTCTGGGCTCTTTATCCAGTGCACAACAAACAGTAATTCAATTCCCAAGACAAACAGTTCTTTCAGTTCATCATCACAGTTCAGTAACCAAGCAGCAGTTTCTACCTTCTATCCTCTTTACCTTCCGGAGAGTTCAATATTTTAGGGACTCCTTCTACCCAAGGGTTTTCCCCTGCATCAGCTTCACAGTGAATTCAATACTTTGGGACTTCCTCTCACCCAAGGAATGTCAGCCTGCAAAGTACTTTAGGGACATCCCTGCCCAAGGATTTTTAGCCTGCAAACTTCTTCTCTCCTTCTGCTTCTCCTGAACTGAACTCCTCCCTGGGACTCCTGCCTAATCAATCCCTGGCCTCAGCTACCACCACCAATCATTCTCCTTCCATTAGCTTCCTCACACCCAAACCAGCTGAGTTAAGCATTAGACTAATGAGACCAATGATGAGCTCCTGCACACAGAGTTTTCTAACTCTCTTTCCGCCTAGTGGCAGCCACTCTACACAACCTGCCAGCTTATACCCATGTCTTCCCTGATTGCAGCTAGGAGTCCAGTCCGGGTTCTTCATCTCCCCCTCTGGCTCCTTGCCTGCAATGCCTTCTGGGACTTGTATTTCAGACTGAAACTGACTTAACCCAACTATCCTGGATGTGACTATCATAATATAGAGACAAATTCATAAACCTCAATATGTATACTTGGAAGAAAGACAAGAGAGAGGAGATATGATTGAGACATTTATATATATGCATAAATGTACAGGAGGCAAGTCTTTTTTTGACTGAAAGGAAGCTCTCGAACGAGACAGCATAAGATGAAGTTAAAAGGACATAGACTCAGAAGTAATCTAAAGAAATACTTCTTTACAGAAAGAGTGGTGGATGCATGCAACAACCTCCCAGTGGTGATGAGAACTGTATCTGATTTCAAGAAAGTGGGGATAGGTATGTGGGATCTCTTAGGGGGAGAAAAAGATAGTGGATGATAGAGATGGGCAGACTGGATGAGCCATTTGGCCTTTATCTGCCAACATTTTCTATGTTACTTTGCATAGATATAACAGTCTAAAGCACAGGATCCTGTACAGTAGTATGGCTCTGCTTTTATGTCCTTAAGAAGCAAAAAAAACTGTTCAGTGATGTATAAATATGCTAAGGAAGTGGGGTCTGGTCTGTGATAGTGACCCCCCTCCCAATGTGGTCTCTAAGCTATCATGCTGACAAGTCATTTCTCTGCTACTGCCATCCCTTCAGTGGGGAGAAAAGTAGACCACTGGGATCAGCTGGGGATGAGGAGACTGGGAGGTTGGATGGAGGGTGTGTCAGGAGAAATTGAGATGAAGGAGTCAGCTGTGGGAAGAGTGCTGAGCAAGAACTTGGTGATAAGAGTGGAATTTGCTGGGGGACATATTAGGAGGGATGGAATTAAGAACGTATTGTTGGGGACTGAGGAGCCAACTGGAGGGTGAGAGAAAATGTCTTGGAGGCATGTGTGTGTGTGTGTGTGTAAAAAAACTTTGTGGAGGTGAGAGAGGAGATTAAATGGATGAAGACATCAGGAGGATCATCTCCCTTCCCCCACCAATCTAGCTCCTCCCTCTTTCAATCCCAGATTCTTTCTCCAAGATTCTAAAACTTGTCTTTCCACCCCTTCCAGATTCTCCAACCTTCTCCTTCATCCATTCTGTCTTTTCTTCCTGCTCTACTCCTATCCTGAAAGCCCATAACCTGTGCTAATGATTGAGATCCTTTGTCTCCACTTGAAAAAGAAAACTGTAGACACAGAAGCAAAATTAGAAAAGTAAAATATAAAATTTATAGTAATATGCAAAAATGCAATTTATGCAAATAAACCACACACAAAATTGCCAAGGAATTTAATCTACTCTTGAGCTGCTGCAGGAAATGGAAGATGGGGGGAGAGGAAAAGAAGGGTTGTGATAACAGACTGCTGTTAGTTTTCAAGCTTTTTAATACCAAGGTAAAGTGAACAGAGAGATAGGAGACTTGCAGAGGCCAGGATTAGAGGTTGAAGAACAAACTGAACTTATCTAGACTCACATAAAAAGTGAAACTGAATACATCATCAAACATCACTATAGCTCTTTAGGGGAGTTTACGTGCTTGCTTTGGTGCCCTTTCTTTCAGAAAATTGCGTCAGGAATGGCCCAGCCCCGTTTTGAACAACCCAGGGGCTGACAGAAGTGGCAAAGTGTGCAGAAGACAGAGCCGGAGCCGACGTAGGATGACCTGCCCCAGCCCTGCAGAGATCAACAAAGTCATGGCATCCATGACCATGGGGCAGTTGACGAAGGGCTGCACTTTGGAGGAACTCCTGGAAAAATGCATCCATTCCTTTGGTGAGATTACTGGGCGCCTGGTTTCTTCTTCATGCAATGACTGCACTGTGGGGTAGATTCAAGAAAGAGTGCCAACAATTAGGAGTCAAAATATGGCTGCTAAGCACCAATTCAAAAGCAGCAATTGCACATGGAATTGGTATCATATAATAGAGCACGAGTTGGCATGCATGTGTCTAAATTTAGAAAAGAAAAGTATGTAGTCCACAGCGGAGGCAATAATAGATCCACAATCACATATCAACCCAGTGCTTCAATATTCACTCAATAACTTCCAAGGAAACATGGGTAGGACTGATAAATTAAGTCATGAAGGAGCCTCAGCAGCAACTCTGTTCACACAAGGATACAACCCTGTGGCTTGCCAATATCATCATTGGCTCCCTTTCTTCACGACCTTTATCTCTTTCTCAATCATATTTTACTATATTGTCATTTAATGTATCACAACTTTTAATTAAATATCATTCATAAAACTTATCTGTTGCTATGAAACTAAAACAGGACCTGCGTCAACATGGGCCATGTCTTGCCACGTTGAGTTAGGGCATAAGGTCCTTGTTAAAGACACCGAGTTACAGAGTAGATACCAAAATGTTATGGCATCTTTTACAAGGACCTTATGCCCTGCCTCAATGTGGCAAAACATGGCCCATGTTGACGCAGATTCAGTTTTAATTTCATAGGAACAGATAGGTTTTATGAATATTTAATTAAAAGTTGTGATACATTAAATGAAGACATAGTAAAATATGATTGAGAAAGAGATAAAGGTCATGAAGAAAGGGAGCCGATGATGATATTGGCAAACCACAGGGTTGTATCCTTGTGTGAACAGAGTTGCTGCCGAGGCTCCTTCATGACTTAATTTATCAGTCCTACCCATGCTTTCCTTGGAAGTTATTGAGTGAATTTTGAAGCGCTGGGTTGATATGTGATTGTAAATTTAGAAGCGAGCACTTATACCATGTGAAAGGCTGGCGTCAATGGTCGTACCTAAAGTTGGCAGTTGAATGTGTAAGTGATGGTATTCAATAACTTACATGTTCAACTGAAAGACACACCCCTGATCCACCCATGTGCACACCCCTCTTTGTAGTTACACATTATGGGGCTCATTTTCAACAGAGAAAAATATCCCAAAATTGGCATAACTCTGCATTTGCACGTTTTTCTCACAAAAATGTCCAAATTGGTACTTTCAAAACCAATGTTTAGACGTTTTTCTATGAAATCTGTCAAAAGTGTGTTCAAATCACAAGGAGGTGTGTCAGGAGCATGTTAAGGGCAGGATATGGGCATTCCTAACACTTGGGCTTTTTTCTGCCATAATGGAGGCACAGCTATAAGTCAGATGTTTTGGTCTAGACCTGTTTTATTAGCCACAAAAAATGCCCTAATTGACCAGATGACCACTGGAGGGAATCAGGAATGACCTCCCCTTACTCCCCCAGTGGTCGCTAGCTTCCTCACAACCCCCCAAAATGTAATTAAAAACATTACTTACTAGCTTCTATGCCAGCCTCAGATGTTATACTCAGGTCCATTAGAGAAGAATGTACGTCCCTGGAGTAGTCTAGTGGTGGGTGCAGTGCACTGCAGACAGGTGGACTCAGGCCTGTACCTCCCTCTACCTGTTACAATTGTGGTGGAAAATATGAACACTCCAAAACTGACCATAAATCCACCATATCCACATATAAGTGCCCCCTTCACCTATAAAGTCTATTATTGAGGAGTACAGTTGGGGGTAGTGGGTTTGGGGGGGCTCAGTAGATAAGGAAGTTGTGTACCTGGGAGCATTTATTTGAAGTCTACTGCAATGCCCCCTAGCAAAACGTCCAAAGTTGGACTTAGACGTCATATCAAAAATGCCCCTCCACAGCATTTAGGTGCTAAGTTAATAGAACAGCGCCTATGTGCAGTTATGTGTGTAACTACAAATCAGTGCCAAGTATGCCACTTAAGAGCTATTATTGGTACTTAAGACCAATTGATGCCTAATTGGCACGCAATTGGCACTATTCTATAATTTGCACACCAGTCAGAAATTTGGGAACACAACTTTATAGAATCCAGTTGTGTATGTCTGCACCCCACACAAATATGGGTTGTAATGTGGCCTTTGAATAGCTTATGTTGTATATTGGGCTGTGGTGGTCTTAGATCTTCTGGTGTTTTTGTGGTTTGTATTTCACACATGGTTTTTCAAAAACCGGGAAGCGGCAAATTGATAGTTTAAATAAAGGAATGAATTCCACTTGCAGTATATATATATCTATTCTGCCTTCTATTGTAAACAAGCTGTTCCTATATCTGATATTTCCTCAACAGATCAGGACAGGAATTTGTTTCAGAGTGATCGGATGGTGAATATGATTCTCACAATGCACAGCTGGGTCATTCCTTCATCAGAATTTGCAAACAGACTTCTCAAATTATATCCTTTTTACCTCATTTACAGCAAAATGATATGCAAAGAAAACGACTTGGTTATAAGCCTCTGTGGAGAGAAGGGGCTGGGTGTCCATGTACAAATCATGCAAGGTCAGGAGAGAAGTCACTGAGGATCCAACTTTGAGGAAAGGCAGGCAGTGCATGCATGGGAGCATGTGTCCTGGTGCATGAAAAAAGAGATGCTGTGCATGCAAGGCAGCACATGCCTTGGTGCATAAGGAAGGACAGGCAGCATGTGTCCTGGTGCATGAGGAAGGACAGGCTGCGCATGCAAGGGAACACTTGCCTTGATGCAAAAGGAAGGGCAGGTAGCACATGCATGGGAGCATGTGCCTTGGAGCATGACAAAGTAGAGGCTGTGCATGCACAGGAGCATGTGCCCTGGTGCACAAGGAAGGATAGGCAGCACATGCACAGGAGCAAAGTGCCCTGGTGCACGAGGAAGGAGAGGCTGCACAAGCTAAGGGGCATGTGCCCTAACACATTTGGCTCTGGACCCCCCTGCCATGACCCTCTCGTCACCCCCCCCCTGCCGCCGTCTACAGAACGAAGCCTTGCGCCGGAAGAAGAGGACCTCGGCTGACGAGGGTTGGGGTCCCCCGCCAGCAAAGGTAGGCGATGGCGGGTTGGTGGCGGGAGGGGGGGTCGAGAGGGTCATCGTCAGGGGGGGTCCAGGGCCAAATCTACGGGGGCCCAGGCCCCCGTGGCCCCACGTATCTACACCACTGGTTCCCTGCATGGTCACAACTTAGAATACCGCTGAACACACACAGGAATATTCATGTTCATAAGTAGTGGCATTATATAATCTTAGTGTGCAAAAGGCACTTACATTCAGGCGCTTAGATTATAGAATGAGGGCGAAGTGTATATCCCTTAACCTTAATCCACATACCAAGAAGCATCTAGGGTAAATCAGTGCCAGAGACACCTTCAAATCTGCTACTTGATGAGGTAAACCCTCCTCCATAATATCCTCTTCTTTATGCCGTTCTAGATGTGGTTCAGGACACTGATTATTTCCTCTCTCTCTTAATCGTGTTTCAGACATTGGAGAATAACAAAGGTTCTTCATGTCTTTCTTTCCTGTCATTTATTGTTCCACACACTTCCTCATTCCGCATATGTTAAACTCAGCTGATGGAAGAACAGGCCCCAGTGTGTTTACATGGAAAATTCATACTCTTACTAAATGTACTACCCATGTTTACTTATTAAATCTTGATTATACTCTAATCTCTGAGGCATCAATGTGGGTTAAAAAAAACAAACATTATACATGAAAAGGCAATGTAAATCACAATTATGATCACAATGAAAAGATTAGCCTTGTTACCCATCCTGACCATTCTCCATGGCAATGGGACTCCCTATCCAACCTAGTCCAATCACTCGTCTAATGGCATGGTCAAATAGCTAGCTTTCTTCTATGGATCCTTATATGAAACTGCCCCTTCCACATTCTCTCTGCTGATTATCACACATACCACAATAACCCACCCAGATCTAGGTTCATGCTTTGCTTTTTTTCTCTTTGTCTTTTCCCTTCTCTTTTCTCATCAGATACTGGAAGTCACATTGACCCAGAGGTAATCTCTTTTAGTTCCTTCTTCGCCCCCACCTCCACCATCCATCTCTCTCTCTCACTGTCCTGGTTCTCTCAGGTACTGGATCACTCACTACCCTGAAGAATTCAAAATGGATTCCAAGCTACAGGAGGTTATGGCGGACTTCTGGGACGTGGTGAAGGGGGAGGGTGAAGACTCGCACTGCAAATTGATTGACACTTCCAATGTGTAAGGACCTAAATGATTTCCCTCCCTACACTGTCAAATTTTATGGCTGAAGCGGCCTCTGGTGGACTCAGTCCATAGCCAGGGGTTCTCAACCCAGTCCTCAGAACACATCCAGCCAGTCTGGTTTTCAAGATAACGACAATGAACACGCATGAGATAAATTTGCATGTACTGCTTCCATTACATGCAAATCTCCCTCATGCATATTCATTGTTGGTATCCTGGAAACCTGACCAGTTAGGTATGTCTTGAAGACTGGGTTGAGAACCACTGCCGTAGCCTGATCTCTTTAGTCCTCCTGTTGTAGAGAGGTGTGGTAGCCATGTTAGTCCACTCTTAAAGGTTATCAATAGAAATCAAACAAAATAAAACATGGAAAAGAAAATAAGATGATACCTTTTTTATTGGACATAACTTAATACATTTCTTGATTAGCTTTCGAAGGTTGCCCTTCTTCGTCAGATCGGAAAAAAGCAAATGTGGTAGCAGATAGTATATATAAGAGAAACATCAAAGCATTACTTTGACAGTCTGACAGAGTGGGAGGGTGGGGGTATGCATGGGGACATCAAAGCATTTCATTGATATTCTAACAGGGTGGGTGTTGGTAGGTGAGAGGAGGGTAATAAACAGAGAAATAAACAGAGAAATACAACTTTATGGTTTATAATGGGTTAGAAAACCCAGATCCTTATTAAGTCTGTGAGAATACTGAAAGGTAATTTTAAAACAATACAGGAACGTAAGACCTTTGAAATAAGAATGATTGAATATTTTAACACCCAACAGACAAGACTTAATAAGGATCTGGGTTTTCTAACCCATTATAAACCATAAAGCTGTATTTCTCTGTTTATTACCCTCCTCTCACCTACCAACACCCATCCTGTTAGAATATCAATGAAATGCTTTGATGTCCCCATGCATACCCCCACCCTCCCACTCTGTCAGACTGTCAAAGTAATGCTTTGATGTTTCTCTTATATATACTACCTGCTACCACATTTGCTTATTTCCGATCTGACGAAGAAGGGCAACCTTCGAAAGCTAATCAAGAAATGTATTAAGTTATGTCCAATAAAAAAGATGTCCTCCTGTTGGAATGGATGGTGTTGAGTCTGTGGTTCTGAAGATTGATCATGTTGTGGTGTCAAGGAGAATGCGGATTATTATTCTTTAACTCCTAAAAATAAATCTTATAAGTTTCAGGCTACCTAAGCATACAAGCAGTTCTCAGTCCCTGCAGCCTGTTTCTTTTAGTGAATGATGTTTTCCTCATCTGTCTTCATGTCTCCTCTCCTGTGCTCTCATAGTACGCTGCAAGACTGGATGCAGAGATCCACATATCATAGCACCCCAAACTTCAACAAGAAGAGGAAAGTATCTCTGCTCCTTGACCATCTGGAGCCCTCAGAACTTGCCAATCATCTCAGCTACCTGGAGTTCAAATCTTTCTGCAGGATATCGGTAGGCAAAAAGCACATCTCCTTCCTTTCAGTTTAGAGTTGCACATTATCTCCTTCCCTCTGCACTCCGCTTTGATGGAACTTCACCTACTAGTACTTAATGGGCCCAGTATTCAAAAAATCTGAGCTCCTAAATTCAGACCTGCCAAGTCTCTTACTTTGATTTGGTGGGTCATCTCCTGAACTTCCGATGGGGTGCGGCTATCTCCTGCTGAGCAGCCTCCTCTTCCACTGGCAGTAGGAGATGGCTTAATAAAATGTCATCTCCTTCTGCCATGGGACCAGTCTCATGAAAAGAGCTGTAAAATCTCACAGCAGCTTTTTTAAATTAGTTTTTAAAGGTACATCAAATACAGAAAAACCAAACAAACAAACAAACATACATGTGTTATAGTACAACACAATAAAGCATACAAAGCTGAGTTCAAGTCCTTCCACCCAGAAATGCTAAACGATCCTCTCGTACCTTTCGTAACCTACACTTCCCCAGCTGTAAAGGAGTCAAATACAAACTAACACATGCATCCAGCTTCTCCTACATGAGTACGAAAATGTGGAATGTATTACCAACTCACTTGAAAACGATCAATGAATTAACGAACTTCCGCAAAGCTTTGAAAACCCATCTCTTTAATAAAGCTTACCACGAGAACCAATAATGACTAAACACAACCCCTACACGTCTTTATCCAGAACGTCTCACTGTATAGCTGCATAACCTGATCCTCTTATCTTCTTTTATCCTTTATAACACCAATTGTATTTCTTCTCTGTTACGGCGATGCCATAACAGATCTCTGTAAGCGACATTGAGCCTGCAAATAGGTGGGAAAATGTGGGATACAAGTGCAATAAATAATAATAATAATAATAAGGTTAGTCAGTAGATGAGAGAAAAAGGTCTAAAATTTTCCACTTTTGAAGACCAGTTTTATGACCAAGAATAGAATTTACTGCAGACTGCTCGTATTTTTTGTAAAGTAGAATCCAGTTCCACCAAACCACCACGTCAGGGGAGTAGCCACGGGTGGGCCTGGATGGGCCCAGGCCCACCCATTTTCCCTCCAGGCCCGCCCATCCTTCGCACGCTGTCACTGCCCTTTTGTCCCGCGGAGGCAGCGTTCAGCGTTTCCTTCCTACCCTGTCTTCTCCCCAGGCTCTGCTGCATCGTCCCTGCAAGAGGAATCGTTTTCCTTTTCGGCCGTCGCGCTGCGCTGCCATACACACAGGCAGCTTCGCTCCTCCCCCACCACGTCCATTCTGGCCCTCTCTGATGCACTTCCTGTTAGGGCCGGATGAACGCGGCGGGGGAGGAGCGAAGCTGCCTGTGTGTATGGCAGCGCGACGGCCGAAAAGGAAAACGATTCCTCTTGCAGGGACGATGCAGCGGAGCCTGGGGAGAAGACAGGGTAGGAAGGAAACGCTGCCTCCGCGGGACAAAAGGGCTGCGACAGCGCGGGAAGGATGTGGATTTGCGGGCTTGGGGGGAAGTGGCTGAGCTGCTGGGACATAGGAGGGAGAGGAGGAAGGGACTTGAGGGAAGGAAGAGAGTGCTACTGGGACATGGGAGGGAGAGGAAGAAGGGACTGGAGGGAAGGGAGAAGCTGCTGGGACATGGGAGGGAGAGGAAGAAGGGACTGGAGGAAAGGGAGAGAGCTGCTGGGACATGGGAGGGAGAGGAAGAAGGGACTGGAGGAAAGGGAGAGAGCGTCTGGGACATGGGGGGGAGATGAAGAAGGGACTGACGGGAAGGGAGAGCTGCTGGGACATGGGAGGGACTGGCGGGAAGGGAGAGAGCTACTGGACATGGGAGGGAGAGGAGGAAGAGACTGGAGAGCTGCTGGACAAGGGAGGAAGAGGAAGAAGGGACTAGAGGGAAGGGAGAGAGCTGCTGGACATGGGATGGAGAGGAGGAGGGGATTGGATGGAAGGGAGAGAGCTGCTGGACATGGGAGGGAGAGGAGGAAGGGGCTGGAGAGCTGCTGGACAAGGAAGGAGTGGAGGAGTGGCCTAGTGGTTAGGGTGGTGGACTTTGGTTCTGGGGAACTGAGGAACTGAGTTCGATTCCCCGCCCAGGCAGCTCCTTGTGACTTTGGGCAAGTCACTTAACCCTCCATTGCCTGCCGATTTGAGCCTGCCATGAGTGGGAAAAAGTGTGGGGTACAAATAAAAAAAAAAAAAAAAAGAAGGGACTAGAGGGAAGAGAGCTGCTGGACATGGGAGGATAGGGAGAGAAAGAGGGAAGATGGATGAAAGGATGCAGAGAGAAAGGGGAGAAACTAGAAGGATGTGGAGAGAGGAAGGAGACTGAACAGAAAAGGGTAGAGAGATAGACACTGGATAGAAGGAGAGGGGAGATAGAGACACTAGATGGAAGGATCAGGAGAGAGAGGGTAGATGAGTGGAAGGATAAGGAGAGAAAGAGGGAAGACACTGGTTGGAAGGGTAGGGAGAAAAAGGAGACGCTGGATGCAAAAGAAAGAGGGGAGACACTGGAAGGATGGGGAGAGAAAGAGGGGAGCTGCTGTAGGGAAAGACTGGAGAATAAGAGGAAGGGGCATATGGCGAACAAGGGTGAGGAAAAGATGAAAAGCCATAGGTGATGAATGGACAGGAAACCCTGGCAAGAGAAAGACGAAGGAAAGCAGAATCTAGAGACTGGGAGCAACACAATGAGAAAAAGTAAATGGCCATACAACAAAGGTAAAGAAAATAATTTTATTTTTAATTTAGGATAAAGTAATATGGTACCTGTGTTAATAAAGTTTCAGAGACCAATACCTCCTTAGGTCAGGAGAGGATACCGTAACAGCATTATACTGACCTGAGGCAGGAGGTTTTGGCCTCTGAAAGCTCACTGAAAAGTGTGACTAAATATTTCCTGGGGGAGGGGGTAGAGAGAAAATTTTGTGCCCACCCACTTTGGGTTCAGGCCCACCCAAAATTGGCAGTCTGGCTACGCCACTGCACCACGTTAACTTGGGAATTGTCTTTCCAGTGTGATATGATCAGTTTCAACGCAACTGAGACCAAGAAGTCAAACAGTAGCTTATCATTTTCTGAAGAGAGAAATGAGATGCAAGTGGATTTCCATATTATATATTTAGGTAAAAAAGATTCTTGAAGTCCAAAAATCTCTCATTTTTCCAGCCCTAGATCACCCCTGTTGCCACTCACTTTTTATGCTCCTAAATTTAGGAGTTTAGAGAAATTTTGAATATAAATGTAGGCACTCACCCCTAGTAAATTTCAAACAGGATCATAACTTTCACATTTTAAAAGAGGATCATAATTCTCAAATTGAGAAGCACAAACTCTTTGAATATTGGGCCCAACATTTCCATAGTGTTGCTAGGCAACCCTGCTGCAATTCAACACCTGTTCCTGTGAGCTGCAGTCCTATCCTTGAGCTGTGCTTCGATGTGCCTGATGCTGTCGCTCAACATCAGCCACATCACGGAAAGTGGGAAAATCTGTTCAGTTCTCCCCTCTTGCCCATCTTTCATTTCTGACTTAGGTCCTGTAGGCACAAAACAGTCATCTCATCTCCTCCTCAGTCTGCTGCCATGTGGCATGTGCCTTCATAAAGAGACAATGACTGAAAAAAAAAAACCCTGTGTGCTATCATGACCTCAAGATAGCCATTAAGGGCTCGATAATCAAAGTGATTTAACTGGGCAGGAGAGGCTCTTGTCCAGTTATATGGCTATCTGCTGATATTCAATGGCACTTAACTGGTTAGTACAGCTGAATATCAGCACTAACTGTTAAAAAGCCACAGCCAGGGTTGCCAGGTGGAAAATTTTTTTCTCGCCCAATCCAGCCCAAAAAACAGCCCAAAACCCGCCCAAACACAAACCCTGCCCCTGACACCCCCACCCCCGCGTCATCACCCCCGCCCCCGCCGTCATCAACCCCGCCCCCGCCGTCACCGGCCCCGCCTCCCCGTCATCGGCCCCGCCTCCCATGTCATCGGCCCCGCCTCCCCGTCATCGGTCCCGCCTCCCACGTCATCGGCCCCGCCCAAAACGTCACTAACCCCGCCCAAAAACGTCACTAACCCCGCCCCCCACGGCCAAAAAAAAGGCAAAAAGCCGCCCAAAAAAACGCCCAAACGACCCAAAAGCAGCCCAAAAAAACGCAACCCGCCGCGGGCAAAAATTTCCCGCGGCGGGTCGCGGAAAACCGCCCAATTGGGCGGTAAAACCGCCCACCTGGCAACACTGGCCATAGCCAGCAATTTTGTGGGCGGTCCAGGGGTGGAGTCGGCACTTATGTGGTTATGTACCGATATCCAGCACTTAACTGCCTGAGTTAACTGAACAAATTAGACCATATAAAACTCAGTCATGTGTTTGTTCAGTTTCACTTAGGTGGTTTAGGGAGAAGGGATAGCTGGCTGCACAAACCTGGATATTCAGTGCTGTTGCCCGGACATGGCCTGGCATTGAAAATCCCAGCATAACACTGGCAGCAGACTGAATATTTATCCCTAAGAAAATTCAGTAGGGCTCAAATTGGTCCTTTGAATCAGTTTACACCCCCATCCTAAGAGGAATGGAGCAGAGGGCATTTCTGCCCTAGGATTCGATAGAATAAGTTAATGCTGCAAAGTATAAATACTCAACCCTAACACAGCAGTGGCAGGCCTGTACAAGGCAAATCAGTGTTAACACGGTTCCTGACACAGGCCCAGATGCACAAAACCTAATGAGCCCACAACTTGCGTTTTAAACTGGTTCCAGCCAGTTTAAAACGCAAGTAGTTCACCCCGGGCATGCACTAAGGGCATTTTCCCTGCCACGGTAGCAGGCAACAAAAACGGAATGCAAATGTTTGAAAAGCTATTTTAATGAGCTGCAGTACCGTTTTTCCGATTCCCTTACCATAGGAACCCTAACGAGATGTCTGACCTCTTGTTAGGGCTCCTGTGAGGGAATCGGAAAGGAAAAGGGCCCCCAAAAAAGGTAAAAAAGAAAAAAAAAAAAGCAGGGAGCGCAGGTGAGGGGCGTCCTTTAAGGACGTACTCTCCCTGCGCTTCTGAGAGACGTCTTTTTTTTTTTTTTTGCAGTTTTTTGTTCTGCCGGCGCTCGTGTTTTTTTCCCCCTTCTTGAAGTCTTCGCCGCGCCACTTACCTCTCCACAGCGAAATTTTTCTATTTTCCTGGTTGCCGGAGAATCGGGACGTCCCTTTAGATTAGGCTCCTCTTCCTGGTCTCTTCAGCCAATCAGAGCGCGTTTTGCTGACAACAGCCAGCTAAGCCCGCTTTGATTGGCTGAAGAGACCAGGAAGAGGAGCCTAATCTAAAGGGACGTCACGATTCTCCGACTCAGGTACCGAAGGACTAGAGAATGCAAGTGAGCTACAACGACTAGCTCATTTGCATTCCCTATCGTTGATGCATTCCCGTTCCCTACCGATTCGCTATGGAATCGGTAGAGAACGGGAATTACCAATGTCTTTCATGCATCTGGGCCACAGTCCTAGTTTCTGCACAAAAAGGGCAGAGTTGCTGCCCAAAGGGTACATGGTTAAAGCTTGTGGCAGAGGTGGGAATTTAAACAGGCTCTCCTCCTTTCACAGTTTTATACTTTCTGGCTTCAGTGCCTCTGCATGCCCCCCACAATTCTTTCAGCCAACAGAGGCCTAGCAACTGGGTATGACCCAATAGTCTCAAGTGACAGATAGACATCTTGACAATCTACTAAAAGCCTGTGTCTCCGACAGCACTCAGATTACAGGAGCTATGTTCAGCAGAGTTCTGTGCGAGAGCACCCGGGACTGGAACACGCAGTGGCCCTCTGCAACAGTGTCTCCCAGTGGGTGCAGGTGATGATTCTAAACCGGCCCACACCACAGCAAAGAGCTGAGGTCTTCACCAAGTTCATCCATGTTGCGCAGGTAAGAAAACTAGACACATCCTGGTGGGGGGGGGGGGGGGGGGGGGGGGGGGGGGGGGGAATGTACGGAGGACGTCAACTGCCCAGCATTAGAACATCTATGTCTGCGGTTTAAGATAGCAATTGGTCATTTTTCTGCTCTGCTCTAGCAAAAGACTGAATCCAGTTGAGTGCATTTTGGTAGGGTGTAATGCACATGTCCTAAAATGACCGATAGGTAGACCTTCTACAATTATGATGTATTTACTTGGGCCCAGTACAGTGTGTTAGGAACTGAATATAACTGGCTACTCAGGGAGCAACCATCGGCTTTTGAACGGAATTCATATATTTTCGACCAGTTGACCCTGACGCAGCCTTTCGAAACGTTGGCCACCGTTGGCCATGGTCGGCTTTGTTATAATTGGAAAGAAGAGACCCTGAGCTAAGTACTTTTTGACTAAATCTAGTTGTTTAATGCTGTTCATTCAATACCACTTAACATTTAAGGAGGTTTTTTTGTGCCAATGATGAGGAAGTCCCGCTCTTTCAGCTTGTTGCTGGGAGCTTCTTGAGGCTTTTTTCACCCTTTTTTATAATTACTTTTCATGATAGCTTACAGTTGTGGTTTATTTAGAGGGCTTGTTTTTGTTTTTCTTGTTACTGTGATTTCTACTAGGGTTTCTCTCCCTCGTTTACATTGTAGTTTACTCAGGGAAAGTGCCATTGTGTTAACTTCTCAGAATCATGGTATATGGCCTTCATTAGTTCTCCCCCCTTCATTTCAAGGCATGCACACCGCTTTCTGACTGTGATAACAATGACTCTCTTTGAAGCAACTAACTGAAAGATATCACTGTAAAGGTAAAACTTGGCTCAGATGATCTGGTAGCTCTATGCCATCAGAGCAACGCTGAGCTGTCCCAGTTTTATACCATGGCATTTATAGACTTATAATTTCAAGTTGTCTTAAGGAAAATCAAGACTTTGAGCCTATGGCATGGGGGCAACAGCAGAATTGGTTTAGCTTGACCCTTATTACACAGAGCCATATCAAATAACTTTATTTTATCCTGCAAGGCTGTGTGAATGCAACTTCTCAATGCTATTAAAAATGCTTAACCAGATGGCTCAGTAAAGATCCCAGGTCAGGTCATGGTGGGGGGCGGGGGCAAGGGGTGGCTGAATAGCAGTCATCCTACAATAGCAACACCTAGTGGCTGCAGTTAGGGTCAATGACTGCAGGTTTGCAGAAGAAGACCTGGTGTTTGGCCCCTGACTGAGGACCATTGCTCAGATACCTAAAGGGAACTGGGACTTGATATACTGCCTTTCTGAGGTTTTTGCAACTACATTCAAAGCGTTTTACATATATTCAGGTACTTATTTTGTACCAGGGGCAATGGAGGGTTAAGTGACTTGCCCAGTGTCACAAGTAGTTGTAGTGGGAATTGAACTCAGTTCCCCAGGATCAAAGTCCACTGCACTAACCACTAGGTTACTCCTCCACCAATAAGAGCCAACCTCATCAGTGATGTCACAATGGCTTGATTGCCTGATACTTGGCTCACTTCTGATATTGTGATGTCATAAGGGAAAGGGAAATGGGACTTGATATACTGCCTTTCTGAGGTTTTTGCAACTACATTCAAAGCGGTTTACATATATTCAGGTACTTATTTTGTACCAGGGGCAATGGAGGGTTAAGTGACTTGCCCAGAGTCACAAGGAGCTGCAGTGGGAATTGAACTCAGTTCCCCAGGATCAAAGTCCACTGCACTAACCACTAGGCTACTCCTCCACTCATTCCACCAATAAGAGCCAACCTAATCAGTGATGTCACAATGGCTTGATTGCTCGATACTTGGCTCACTTGTGATGTCATAAGGGACAGGGGGAAAGGGAAATGGGACTTGATATATACTGCCTTTCTGTGGTTTTTGCAACTACATTCAAAGCAGTTTACATAGTATATTCAGGTACTTATTTGTGCCAGGGGCAATGGAGGGTTAAGTGACTTGCCCAGAGTCACAAGGAGCTGCAGTGGGAATCGAACTCAGTTCCCCAGGATCAAAGTCCGCTGCACTAACCACTAGGTTACTCCTCCACCAATAAGAGCCAACCTCATCAGTGATGTCACAATGGCTTGATTGCCTGATACTTGGCTCACTTCTGATATTGTGATGTCATAAGGGAAAGGGAAATGGGACTTGATATACTGCCTTTCTGAGGTTTTTGCAACTACATTCAAAGTGGTTTACATATATTCAGGTACTTATTTTGTACCAGGGGCAATGGAGAGTTAAGTGACTTGCCCAGAGTCACAAGGAGCTGCAGTGGGAATCGAAGAACTCAGTTCCCCAGGATCAAAGTCCACTGCACTAACCACTAGGCTACTCCTCCTTATAAGATAAGGGAAAAAAATCCGTAGGTAGTTGAAGATGCTCATACAGGTCTTGGAGCGGAGGAGTAGCCTAGTGGTTAGTGCAGTGGACTTTGATCCTGGGGAACTGAGTTCGATTCCCATCGCAGCTCCTTGTGACTCTGGGCAAGTCACTTAACCCTCCATTGCCCCTGGCACAAATAAGTACCTGAATATACTATGTAAACTGCTTTGAATGTAGTTGCAAAAACCACAGAAAGGCAGTATATATCAAGTCCCATTTCCATTTATCTACTATGTTATGTTATGGTGTTGTAGCTCTACAGAGGCTGGTTCTGATTGAGCTGGAAGCCAAAGTGGCAGGAAGAAATGTCAGAGTCAAAGAAAAAACAAAAGTGTATCTCAAAGGCTATCAGAGATGTGTGAGGGACCGAATTTCTCTACAGCTGCCTTGTGTCCAAGTTCATGATTCTGCAGCATTTCTTTTCACCTTCACACATCGACATCTTTTTCTGTCACTGCAGAAACTGCGACAGCTGCAGAACTTTAACACACTAATGGCTGTGATTGGAGGCCTTTGCC
Organism: Microcaecilia unicolor; assembly: GCF_901765095.1. Classification (NCBI taxonomy): domain Eukaryota; kingdom Metazoa; phylum Chordata; class Amphibia; order Gymnophiona; family Siphonopidae; genus Microcaecilia; species Microcaecilia unicolor. Next base: position 177,262,100 of record NC_044041.1, on the reverse strand, counting down.
ACAGCGCTATATCCAGGCTAAAGGATACACATTCCCAGCTCTCACATGAAGTCACCAAGGTAAGGCAGAAAAGGGGGATGTGGTGGGGGAGGGTTCTTGAAGAGTTTGAGATGGGCTGTGAGATTTAGGCCCAGTAAAAAGACAATCTGCACAATATCCAAACTGATATAAAGAGACCTGCGGTCAGTTAAAGGGCAGAAGGAAAAAGAGCCTCTAAAACCGAAAATCCAAAGTGATTGCCTCTTTCTATCATAGACTCAAAAAAGCCTTCCACACTTACATCTTTCACAAAATGCTCTCTCATATAAACAAGAAAAATTATAAAAAATCTTAACTACTTAAAAATACAAAACTCAAAAAAGAAAAAAACTTATCTTGTGACTCAACAGCGAATCCATGCAGTTAATGTATTAAACAGTTCCACTGAATGCTCAGCCATTTTTTTTAACCCGCTGCAATAAAAGGGGCCTCAGGACGAGGCAAATCCATGTGCCAATGCCACCACAGTGCACTATAATTCATGCTGGATTATATTTTTCTGAGGCTCTTTTAACTATCATCTTTTGAATATCGTATAAACAATTTTTGTGTTATATTTGTGTCAGTGAAATTCTTTTATAGTATTTTTCTGTGAGTACTACTTCACAGTACTTTTGGTACTGTGTCAGTTAAAGGGCAGTATGCGCTCCTGTTTCATGAAATTGATTTTAAGGTTAGTATATTCTTGTCTACATTCTTGGCCCATTTCATTTCATCAGAATCTGTCTGAATTTGGACAAAGTGGTATGTTTTTTTTTTTGGCAGTTCATGAGACTAGTGGTTCTCAAACCTATCCTCGGGTACCACCAGCCAGATCTTTGAGGATATCTGCAGTGAATTTGCATATAATTAAAGCAGTAGACATGCAAATCTCTCTCATGTTTATTCATTGCAAGCAGACATGCTGAAAATCCAACTGGTAGGTCCCCCAGTGCAGTTTTGGGAACCTCTGGTCTAGATCACTTCACACTGTTTTCTTTCCCTTGATAAGATAAAGAGCAGCACTGGAAGGTCTTTCTTCCATATCAACCAAACCTCAACCACAATGAAGAAAATGTTCCAAATCATGTGGAAAATGAAGCACATAAAAAACTACTTCCCGAGAGATTCATTCTGCACTTTGGTCCAGTCCTATGGTCCTTGTCCATGCAGACCACTGCAATGGCATCTATGCAGGCTGCAGGAAACAAATACTAAAGAAACTGCAAATAGCACAAAATACAGCGGCTGGATTAATATTTGGAACAAATTGATTTGAAAGCGCAAAGCCACTACTTCAAAAACTACACTGGCTACCCATCAAAGCACTCATATCCTTTAAGATTTGCACCTGGCCTATAGAATACTTTTCGGCCCTGCACCTGAATACATGACTAATCTAATAGAACTGCCTATATGCAATGCAATAAAAGATGCAAGAACCTATCTCACCCTGCACTTCACAAAATGTCAAGGCATTAAATATAAAACTACATATTCAACCAACTTCACATCCATCTGCCCCAAGATACGGAATGCACTACCGAAAGTCCTAAAACACATGACTATCTAACTTTCCGAAACATCTGAAAGTCCACTTTTCCAGCAAAACGCTACTCGATGTCACCGGACAACAATAAAACACCACAACATAACACAGAGAATGAATTACGAACAGAAACCAGCCAAAGACACGTCAACAACAACATAATATGATTAACTGCTGTTAAAATGGTTAACTGATGTAAAATGTAAGCTGATGACTGATTAACAAAAGTAAATGTAATCCACATTGAACCGACAAATCTGGTTGGAAAATGTGGGGTACAAATGTATAAAATAAATAAATAAAATAAATGTTCGAGGACCAGAACTAATGACAGACTTTTAGGACCATTTTATCAGGAGGTAATTTCTTAATTTATAATTTATTTATTTATTGCAGTTTGTAGACATACTGCTATAAAATCAGATGGCAACCCCCCAGTTAATCTATAAATGCAACGCTCACTTGAAAAAAATATTTTCAAGTTTATTATTTTTTATTTTATTTGTAGCATTTATACCCCGCTCTTTCCCGCTCGATAGCAGATTCAGTGCGGCTTACAATGTATGGGTACAAAGTATCATATAGATAATACAATGTATGGGTACAAAGTGTCATAGAGATAACACAATATGTGGTTACAAAGTATCACAGGGATGACACAATGAAGTGGTACAGAGTATCACAGAGATAATACAATTGTGTAGAGAAGGACAAGAGGGAGATAACACAATTGTATAGAGAAGGACAAGAGGGAGAGATGTGGGGGGTAGGATTGAGGTATGTTAATGTTAGTGGTGTGGATTAGGTTCGTAAATTAAGTTGGGTCGTTTGGGTAGGCTTGTTTGAAGAGATAAAGACTAAATATTAGTATGTGTAATTCCTGTAACCTTGCTGAGCTACAAAATGGTTACGATTTTGCTTAGATACCAGATTGATTCAGACAGAGGAAAATTTGGTGACTCAGTTCTTTCTGGCTATGACACTACCACATAGCATTAAAAAAATCAGAAGAATTTGCCTCTCCTATAGTGTAGCTCTTCTTTTTGTTCATTCAGTGACAGCAACATCTGCTACTACAGCTTAAGTTTATGACCTCATCCATGACACAGTGGCATGACGTCATTTATTTATTTTATTTAAAATGTTTACAAACTGCACTACCTTATAATTCTAGACCACCAAGTTGGGTCCTGTACTAGGATTCCTGCAGCTCCCTCACATTCAGTCTACAGTGGTCAACTTTTCTGGCTTAGTGAGTTAGTCTATAGGCAGCAGAATGGGGTAGGCCACTGGGGCCATGGCTTGATCAATATTTTGCTCAACGCAGCATCAGCACCTAGACAGCTCAGGGATTGGTTTGTTTGGCCCCTTCAGTCGAAAAGATACTCCGCTGCCGCTGAGTCAGTCAATATTTAAATTTCTATGTTTCTCAGAATTAGTCAAAAATACTCTAAAAAAATCATTTTTAAGGATCCAGTTTAAAAGGAACTACCAATTTTCTGACTTATAGTGATGGTTATACTTATACTTAAGTCATAGTGGATGGTCTAGAGATATTATAGATGCACTGGGTGGAAATACAGCCTCACCACATATTTAATATAAGTTTATCTAAAATTTAAAAACAAATGTTTGTATGTAACAGAAAACGGCTTCTGAAGAGCAGGAACTAGGTTGGGTTAGGCCTTCTGCTCTCTGGACTGGCTAGGGATGCTACAGACACGGTGTTCACAGCACTTGTAGGAGAGGAACCCCAGCCATTATGGCACAAAAACTCTTAAATGGTCGGATTTAGGGCCTGCAACTGTAGGGTTCAAGGAGGAGTATTGCCATATGCCCCCCACCCTAGGACTGTTGCCACAATGACTGGGCCAGGTGAATTGAACAAAAATACAAAAATCTTGTGGCACTAGATCTCAGTCCAAGTTCCAAATGTGTTGAGAGCCCAAAGAATCATAAGAAAACTAGTGTGTGCCCCCCCCCCCCCCCCAAAAAAAAGAAAACTATTTCTGGCATCATGGGAAACCATTTTAACAACTTTTTTTGGATGTGTATCTAGGAGGCACCATTGAAACCAGGACTGCAGACAGCAGGAGTGGAGGCGTGGCCTAGTGGTTAGGGTGGTGGACTTTGGTCCTGGGGAACTGAGGAACTGAGTTCGATTCCCACTTCAAGCACGGGCAGCTCCTTGTGACTTTGGGCAAGTCACTTAACCCTCCACTGCCCCATGTAAGCCGCATTGAGCCTGCCATGAGTGGGAAAGCGCGGGGTACAAATGTAACAAAACAAACAAACAGTATGTGCATTGAATTACCAGAATGCCATAGGCAGGAAATCCAAAGCAGTCCATTGTGTCCATAAGCCAGTGAAGAACTTACTGTGTATTGCTCCATCTCTAAATTAGTACCAAGTACTACCAAACTGCCGTGAAGTATCTTCAGTTTCTTAAAGACTCAAGGTTATCAATAGAAATCAAACAAAATAAAACATGGAAAAGAAAATAAGATGATACCTTTTTTATTGGACATAACTTAATACATTTCTTGATTAGCTTTCAAAGGTTGCCCTTCTTCGTCAGATCGGAAATAAGCAAATGTGCTAGCTGACAGTGTATATACATAAGTGAAAACATTCAAGCATTACTATGACAGTCTGACAGGGTGGGAGGATGGGGGTGGGTCGGAGGTATGCATGGGGACATCAAAGCATATCATTGATATTCTAACAGGATGGGTGTGGATAGGTGAGGGGTGGGGTGATCAATAGAGACATACAGCTTTATGGTTTATAATGGGTTAGGAACCCACTAGAATATTTTAACACCCAACAGAAAGGACTTATCAAGGATCTGGGGTTCCTAGCCCATTATAAACCATAAAGCTGTATGTCTCTGTTGATCACCCCACCCCTCACCTATCCACACCCATCCTGTTAGAATATCAATGATATGCTTTGATGATATGCTTTGATGTCCCCATGCATACCTCCTACCCACCCCCATCCTCCCACCCTGTCAGACTGTCATAGTAATGCTTGAATGTTTTCACTTATATACACTGTCAGCTAGCACATTTGCTTATAACCTTAAGAGTGGACTAACACGGCTACCACACTCCTCTGCTTAAAGACTCAAAAATGCCGAAAATATAGAAGAAGGCATCTGTACTTGTTCCTTTTTTAGCTTCTGAATTTGCTTTCCCCATAACAGTTTATGTCCCCTTCCTTTCTTAAAATATTCTTGAGATACCGATTCAAAGAACGCTGCTTACAAAGGGAAATTACACCAGTGTCAGTGTAATACTTTACCCAAACTTAAGTTTCCACTGGCTTTCCACATCCATCTCTTGAGCCACAACCTTTGATGAAATCTGTTCACAATTTCTAACGTTGAAGATGGCCTGCAAATGTGATGCAATAACATCCAAAAGGATGAGTAAGAGTGACCCCCACCTTCCCCAAACAAGCCTGGCCAGTAACATTAACCAACTGCCATTCTGACACTGCTTTGCTTGTAATTTCTGTGTTTCGTCCCTCCCTTGTCTTATTCACATACCAAGAAAAACCACAGGGTTACAGCGGGAAGCGATTGTGGTTGAGATAACAGACTTGCTTTTACAGCACACAGCACAATATACAGGTGGAGCTTGCTATAGAAGCAGTCAGCCCCTTGGTGAAATGCCTGGCCTTTACTGTCCCCGGGTAACCTGTGCAATGACCTAGCCTCTTGTACCCTACTGAAATCAGAGAATCATAGAAGATGCAGGCATTAGAGCCATCTAATCTGCCTAATTCATGATGTGCTATGTAGATTATTTTCACATCCTGTTGCTCCCTTCAAATTATCTGTTCTCCTTCTTAATGAGATTTCATCTAGTTGCTATTCTTAAATTTCCACCTTTAATTAACCCCCTCCCCCAACTGCATCAGTGGTATACATTACAAAACAATAAGTCAAACAATTACTATACATAAATTTCAGTAAAAACCAAAGCCTTTTTCTTTTGAAAACAAATGGCAGTAGTGTAACTATGGTAATGACAGATCATATAGATGGACCAGGGTTAAAGCTCTCCAGTAACCATGGAGACAGCAGACACATAGCCTTCAGTAGACATGGAGACAACCAGACTCCAGTAATCACTGGCACTGCAGTAGGACAGCCTGCTGTAGCCATGGAGATGAAAGGAAGCCTTCAGCAGTTAAGGCCTTCACATCAGTCATCACTAGGAGAAACACCAGAATGGCATTCGGTCCCAAGCAGTTACTTGGTGAATCACGTGGAGAGAGGGAAGATCCCCAAGTACCAAGAAATGCCATCTGAGACCAAGAAAATGTAGTAAAAAGATACAGAAATATTTCTCATAGTTGTAGGTGCCACAGGCTTGATCCAAAAGAACTTCCAAGTGCACCTGGATCATCTGTCTATATATGTTACATCATAAGTACATAAGCACTGCCACGCTGGGAAAAGACCAAAGGTCCATCAAGCCCAGCACTCTGTCTCCGACAGCAGCCAATCCAGGCCCCAAAAACCTGGCAAAAACCCAGAATTTAATAACGCTCAATGGACTTTTCCCTTCAGGAATCTGTCCAGACCCCCTTTAAACTCAGCAAGGCCAGCTGCCATCACTACCTTCTCCGGCAATGAGTTCCAGAGTCTAACCACACGCTGAGTAAAGAAAAACTTTCTCCAATTTGTTTTAAACCTACCACATCTTATGAACTCCAGAAAGAAACTCTCTTTGGCACAATACAAGTACTACATTGAGTGTTAGCAGTAAATTTGAGAGACTGAGCTCATTCTCCACATATCCTGGCTTAGGAGTTAGGTTCATTTCTATGGCATGCATAAAACTAACCAATTTGGAGAAATTGCCCCCTTTAGTCACCATGGAAATGGCTGAAATACATTCACAGCCCTTTGAAGAGATAAAGGAAGTCACTGTCATTATTCAATGGTGACACATGCTGTCCAGCATTACGACCCAGAATTGCAGGGTTATGGAAGAAGCCATGGTGCAAGGCCCCAGTGGAGAACTGTTGGTGCAATCACTGGACTAAATTAAGTTGAGAAGGGATAAAAAGTAAAAATCCATGAGTAACTGACAATGAAGAGTCATGGTGCTAAATTCTACCCCTGATACCAACTGAGCTGGAAGTATAAAGGGGCAGAAGGAAACTGCCAGGTCAAAAAAGGAAAGAGAGAGAGAGAGAGAGAGAGAGAGAGAAAGAAAGAAAGAAAGAAAGAAAGAAAGAAAGAAAGAAAGAAAGAAAGAAAGAAAGAAAGAAAGAAAGAAAGAAAGAAATGGTTGAACTCAGCCTTCAACAAACATACAAATGGCTGGACCACCATCTTTAGTTACCACAGAGATGACACACCTGGTAACACAGACATGCCTTCATTAGCCATGGAGACAACAGGCACACATCTGTTAGTAACCATGGCAACAGCAACACATCCTCCAGTATCCACAGAAAATGACATCAGTAGAGAAACATTAACCCTGAAATGTGCTACTTCTTTTTGTATTTTGCTGCAGATACTAGATGAAATGACAGAGCTTGTGTCCTCCTGCAGTAACTACAGCACATACAGGCGAATTTACAGTGAATGTGAGGGATTCAAGATTCCGATCCTTGGGGTCCACCTCAAGGATCTAATCTCCCTGAACGAAGCTCTTCCCGATTACCTGGAAGACAATAAGATCAACCTGAGCAAACTGCAGAGCCTGTACCAGCACATCCTGGAACTCAAGCAGCTCCAGCAGGCATCTCACACCTTTGAGGCCAACAAAGATGTGCTCCATCTCCTCACCGTAAGTATGCCAGGGTTAGCAGCACCTGTGGCACAGATTCCTAGAACTACATGGGACCCTGACACCCAACAATGAGAGTGTTGGTTGCCCACTCAACATGGTCTGCCTTTTTCCCCTCAGCTCTCTCTGGACCTCTTCTATACAGAAGATGAAATCTATGAGCTTTCCTATGCAAGAGAACCTAAAATCACCAAGACGCTGGTAAGGAACATGAAGTCAGGGTTGTAGGGGTTCCACTCATGGGGAAGTGGGGCTCTGATACCTTGAATATTTTCAGCAGATAATGTGCTTTGTATGTCTTTTTATGACATGGTTAATGATAAACAAAATGAACAACAAACCCCCCCCCCCAAAAAAAAAAAACCCCAGGGCCAATCTTGGTGTCACAAAAGAACAGCTAAAATCTACGCTCCTCTGTTTACACCAATGGAAATATGGCGCTCAGCTGCTATCACGAAAGCCGGCACTAGTATTTTTCTCCTGGCACAGCTAGTTCTGCACTGTGAAGTACTCGTTGCCCTGCGCAACATCACAGACGTTTTTTTTTTTATGGCGGGGAATTCTTAGAGTAATTACATATGCAGCATTTAGTGATTGCAGAGCACTGCGTCGCTGTGCATCTCTAAAGTAATCTGTTATTTTTTATTTATTGCATTTTTTTTCTTAGCGTAACAGTACTTACCCCTGACGAAGACTGTGTTTGTCGAAACACAGCCTGTGTTGGGTTATTCTGTCAGCATTTTCTGTTTGAAGAATAAACTTTGGTCACTTTGGACAATGCGGCTGACTTCTTCCACTTTTCTTGGTTGTTCATGTGGCTTACGTGGACACCTTTTGTGCGTTTTGATGTTTGTTTTGGTGCATGAATAACACAGGAGCCCATGAGGCATATTTTCAAAGCACTTTGGGAGGCTAAGTTCCATAGGTTTCTATGGAACTTTGGGAGGCTAAGTGCTTTGAAAATGAGCCCGCTTATCACCTATATAATAGGAGATGGTAAGTGCTCCTGCAGTAATGTTTTAAAAATGGCCACATACTAATAGGCAACTTCTAGCAACGTCAAAACCCTTTGCAGAATCCTGAGTGTTAATCACAATAATAAACTGCAAAAAATCATACCACTTGTACTGAAAGACTTCTGATCCTTCTTTCTTTGCACCAAATGAATTTTTTCTCGAGTTTTTTTTAGGAGGAAAGGGTCTCAAAATGCCCAGGTGCCAGGACAAACATCAATCAGGAATCATCAATGAGTCACAGGGCACACTTTAGGCTGAGCTCATCACCGACCTGAAAACCTCTTCTTTTAAATATTTTTGTGCAAATATTTTTTAAAATTTTCACACCTATTTCATGTAACTCAAAAATCCCATCAAAATGATATAACTTAGCTTTTTGCTTATCGTTTGAGACGCGGGTCTGGCTGTCAAATGTCCATTCATATGACTCCCAACACCCGATGGGGACCCGTTTCGCCCACCGGCTTTCTCAAGGGAGGAATCCAGATGCTCTAAAAGAAAACAAAAAGCTTTATCAAATGTCTTTCAATCATGGTCAAAATTACAGCTGAATATTACACCTCATACCTGACAGTCTTGTTCCGTGTTCCTACAGCGGGACCCACGGGCGAAACTCAAAATGGCGCCCCCATTTAAAAGGGATGCTATGGAGGAGTGTACCAATCAGCTGTGTTTAGTGCAGTACGGCAAGCCTGGAAGGACAAACTAGAACTAATATGCATTCGCCTTACCCAGGCTGATTACTATCTAATTCTATAAAAGTGGGAGCTCCTTTAGTTCTCCATTGTAAAGAAACCTGACACTCATTTGATGATCTCCGATGTTTTGCGATACAGCAGGTTGTATCTTCTACCCATGGAGGCAATCATGATCGTAGATTGACGTAATGCAAGCAGCGCTGGATACACTGTTTACAATCCTTAGCACCACAGGGATTAAATACTTCAGTGGAATGAACTGCATTTTTATAGAACTAGATAGTAATCAGTAATTGACCTTAAGCTGCTTACGTGGCTTAGTAAAAGGACCCCTGAATTTCAGTTAGAGGTTAGTGAAAATAAAGTTGTAATATTTTTCCCATCCAAGTTTACAGACCCCCTGAAATCCAGGATCCCAGGTCAAGAACCCCTGATTTAATTTATTTACATCAAGATTGTCCCCATTTTTTGTTTACATTATATTAATTGGGTACAGTTTTGTTGCTCCTCTGTTAGATGGTTAATAAAAAGTCACATCTGTGGGTTCCTGAATGGAACTCAAAGAAAGGGCTAACTGTCAGGCCAAAAACATTATGCCTCACAGTGATACAGTGATCATTTGGTCATTATCATTTCTACTTTGTCAAAATTGGAGCTTTAGCATCCAGGAGACCCATAAAACGTATGTGAACTAAATGTGTAGATTGGATTTCCTTTTAAAAAACCATAATGTCACATTAGAGCATTAAAACCACAAAGTCTCTTCTTCAGATGTAATTACGTGTGAGTGAGGATGTCTGTGTGTGAATAGTCTATAAACGTACGTGCAGAAATGTAAGTAACATAGTAGATGATGTCAGACAGACCAAAATGGCCCATCTAGACTGCCTAATAAGGCCCCTCAAGGTCGTAACTGCCGCCCCATGCCAGTTATCCCTTGGCTTTGTTCAAGGTATGAGCTGTATACATAACCTCTTCTTCATCCCCATTCCACCCCTCTCAGAACAGCACCAATTAAAAAGAAAAGAAAGCCCAATTCTGAATGTACTCTGGGTAGCTGGGTGGTTACTTTGATCTCTGTGCAACAGACCACAAGCCTAGTTGTGTGTAACCCTTCCCATTCTATCTGTGAATACAAAAAAAGGTCACAACCAGCTGCTAAAAGCACCCATTCCAAGCCACGGTGTTGTTATTTATTTATTTACAACACTTACAGTCCACACAATCTATGTATCCTCTGCGGAGTACAATTAAAACATTCACAATCAATCAGTGGCATCTTCAGAATCACATATAATAAAACCGTGATAACATTGAATATAAGTGTTGCAATCCTACATATTTTAACTGAATATATTTGTTGCTTTCGCCAGTGCTAAGGTCCCTGGATCTGTAGGTCTGTCTGTGTAATGCTTGTACCAAAAGGCTCTGATTCAATGTACTGCTTCTTTCTAGCTTTCTACACCATACAAGTCTTCTCTCGGGGTTATGGAATGGGCCTCAAAGTCCGATCTGGTCACTATCAGACTGCAGGCACAGGAAATGGTTGCTGTAAGTTTTAATACTAGTAAGAAATTGGATTTATAGCACATGGTATTCCATGATACTTTACAGGGACTGTCAAGACAGGTGAATGCCTGTGAGCAGGGGTGACAGGGGCAGCTACAGAGGGCCCTGTGCTTAGCCAAATCAGCACCTTTGCATCCCTCCCCTCCGCCCTTGAGTCCAGCATATCACCCCTCTCTCAACCTCTCCCACCCATGGTCCAGCATCTGTTCTTCTTTCTGAACCCGTATATCTCGCTCCGAGTCTACAGTTCTCCGGTGAAAGCAGCAATTCACCTGCACTGCGGGAGGGGGCCAATCCTGGAACCTTCCTTCTGTGGCAGTGTTGCCCCTGTGGAAACACAGTTACATCAGAGAGGTGGGGATACCTCAGAGGGAAGTTTCTGGGACCGGCCCCCAGCAGCACTGCTGAATCACTGCAGCTGTCAGCAAGCTGTAGACTCAGGGCGAGATACTGTTTAAGGTACAATATTGGGGGGTGGGGTTCAGAGAGAAGGGGAGATACTGGATTGTTTGGCGGGGGGGGGGGGGCAGAGAAAGGGGCAGAAGCCAGACCATGGTGATGGTGGTGGTGGTTCTGGTTCAATGAAATCATAAGTCTGCACAGGGCCCTGCAATTGCTAAGGCTGGCACTCCCCGTGAGACATGGGCTAGCAGGAGTTTTCTGACTTCGCAAGGGGGGAGGAAGAAAGGAGAATGAACTGAGAAAGAGAAATACTGTATTGAAGTACTACTGTATGCTAGAGGATGCAGAAGGTGAGCAGGATTCCCATTAAAGGATTCTGGTGCAATCTTTTTTTAAATATTTATTTCATTTTTGAAACCTAATCCAATCAAAGAAAGGATATTAAACACTTGACTAGATAAGTTTTAAAAGATGTACCATGCAATACAAATCAGGTAAGAAACAAACATAATAAAGTGCTCGTAGCCAACAGCATGAAGTGAAGGAGAGAATAAAACCCACAAGAAATAATAATAATACCACTAAGAATAAGCCAATTAGCTATTATAATGGCATTGAGACTTTCAGGCTCATTTTCAAAGCACTTAGCCTCCCAAAGTTCCATAGAAACCTATGGAACTTAGCCTCCCAAAGTGCTTTGAAAATATGCCTCATGATCTTAAGGACTAATCAAAAACGAAACCCCTCAAAAGACCAACTTAGATTCTTGAGATTCAGAAATATCCAAAATATTTTTCCCAAATGTGAAACATCTGTAAAAACATATCGATTATTCTGCCAAGTCACAAGGCATCTACAGGAGAACCTCAAAAAGGGATCACCTAGAGCTAATACCCATAGCTTCAAGATTAGGAAAGATTTCCATCTCATCCGAATGGTCCATACCACATCAGGGAAGACTTGAATCTGTTGACCACAATACAAAAGGTCCTTCTTTTTAAAGAAAGCTCTCAATCCAAAAACTTTATCCTTCTCATTGGCAAATATGACTTCATTGCTGATCTAATTTCTTCTAGAGTGGCACCCTAAAATTAAATCAGAAGAACCTTCTAGGAAGCCAGTTAAATCTAAAGCTTCCAGGACCTTCTCATAGATGAAATGCACCCTCAGTCATGCTTGTCAAACGCCGTGGCATTCTGAGGTCGATAACCACCTGGGGCGGATCGCCTTTGCGCACCCCCTCCCCGGCGCATCATCTCCTGGGGGTGCAGGGAGCTGTTGCACAGCTGTCGGCTCCGCTGGTTCCCTGCCCCGGAGCAGGAAGTAATGTCAGAGGGAGCAGGGAACCGGCGGAGCCGAGAGCCGCGCGGCTGCTCCCTGCACCCCCTTGCAGCGTGCACCTGGGGTGGACCGCCCCCACCGCCCCGCCCTTGGGATCCCACTGAAATCACAGAAATAGAAGTCAAGGGCTTAAGACCCACTTGATTCACCCAGTCTGCCCATTACTATATTCCTAATGTTCTGACCAAAGATCCCAATAAATCTCTGGTATCTCCCAACCCTTACTCTGCCAATTAGGTCAGTTTGTGCCTAGGCAGCAGAGCTTTTTGAAGGAACATATACGGAGGTTGAAATGTATGCTGGTACTCATTGGGTTAAAGGTGTTATCCTGTCATGGCTAACCCAGTTCCCTCTAAGGAAGTCGAATGATATGACTGAAGGGGTTTATGGCCCCCCTCTGATGTGATGAACAGATTACAGTGGCTGATATAGAGATTGTAGCCCAGACCAGCTTCTTGTTCTGCACAACTGCAACAGCCTCTGCTATAGAAGGGGAAGAAAAATAGGTCAACACTTAACCAAGACAAAACAATACTATACAGAACACAGAGAAACAATGTCAGAGGAAAACAGGAGTCTAGACCCCTGAAACTCAAAGCTCTGGATTTCAGACATACTGACTTTGGTAATATGGGGAAACATTTGAAGCAGGAGATGGCAGGGTGGGAGGATATAAGGGGAAAAACAGTGGGCTAAACTGAAAGAAGCTACAAAAGGGATACTGATGTTTATGTACGTAAGAGGAAAAAGTAAATGATGTGATTATCCAAAGAGGTAACTGCAAAAAAAGCAGAATTCACAAAATACAGAAGATCACAAAAAGCACACCACAAACAAGAATACCACATAAAGCTGAAAGAGACAAAGAACGAAAATCAGGATGGCAAAAAAGCACAGACAGAAGAAGGCTAAGATGTAAAGTGAGGCAACCAAACTTTTTTCACGTATCCTGGGGAAAGGAGGAAGGCTAGAGATGGAATTACAAAACTCAAAGGTGCTGAGGACCAAAGTGTGGAAATTGATGACTGGTAAAGTTAAAACACTCAACAAATACTTCTATTTGGTGTTCACAAAAGAAAAACATGGAGAAGGTCTGCAGATAATTGATAAAGATGGCGTAGATATCATACTATTCATATCAGAACATAAGTATTGACGTACTGGGTGAGACCAAGGGTCCATCTAGCTTAGTATTCTATTTCCAACAGTGGCCATTCTAGCTCAAAAGTACCAGGCAGAGTCCCAAAATGGTAGCAAAATTCCATGGTAGTTAACCTCAAGGATAAGCAGTGGCTTTCCCCAGGTCTAACTTAATAACAGTTTATGGATTTTTTTCTCCAGCAATGTGTCCAAATCCTTTTTAAACCCAGCTACATTAACTGCTTTTACCACTTGCTCCAGCAATGAGTTCAAGAGCTTAACTATATGCTGAGTGAGAAAATAATTTCTCTCATTTGTTTTAAATGTCCAACTATGTAACTTCATGGAGTGTCTCCTAGTCTTTGTATTTTTTTTGATAAACAATCGATTTGCGTTTACCTGTTCCATTCAATTCAGGATTTTATAAACCATTATCATTATTTCCTCCCAGCCATCTCTTCTCAAAGCTGAAGAGCCCTGACCGCTTTAGCCTTTCCTCATATGAGTAGTTCCATCATCTTAATCATTTTGTTTGCCCTTCTTTGTACCTTTTACAGTTCCACTACATATTGTTTTGAGATGTGGTGACCAGAATTGCACACAGTACTCAAGATGCGTTCTCACCATGGAGCGACACAGTGCATTATATCCTCTGTTTTACCCTCTGTTCCTTTCCTAATAATTTTTGTTTGCTTTTTTTGGTCACTACCATACACTGAGCAGATTTCAATGTATTGACCACAATGTCCCCTAAATCCTTTCCCTTGGTGGTGACTCCTAACGTGGAACCTACCATCATGTGGATATAATTTGGGTTATTCTTCCCAATATGTATCACTTTGCCCTTGTACACATTAAATTTCATCTGCCATTTGGATGCTCAGTCTTCCAGCCTCCCAAGGTCCTCCTGAAATTTCATGCAGTCCACACGTGATTTAATAACTTTGAATAGTTTTGTGTTAACTGCAAATCTGATCACTTCACTCATCGTTCTCATTTCCAGATCACTTATAAATATGTTAAAAAGGAAGATAGTGTTTATACATAGTTGCAAAACTGAAAGTGGGACCTGATGAGAAACATCCCAGGATACTGAGGGAGCTCAGGAGCACTGGCAGGTCCTCTAAAGGATGTGTTTTATAGATCCTTAGAAACGAGGGAAGTTCTGTGGGTTTGGAAAAAGGCTCTGGTCCACAAAATTGGTAATAGAGACGATGTGGGAAACCACAGGCCACTAAGTCTTACTTCGGTGGTAGGAAAGACAGTGGTGAAGAAAGAATAGTGAGCTTACTAAAATCCAATGGGATTCAAGATCCGAGGCAACAAGCTTCCACCAAAGGTAAATCATGCCAAACAAATCTGATTGATTTGATTGAGTGACAAAAGAACTGGATTGAGGGCATGCACTGGATGTGGTCTACTTAGATTTCAGCAAAGCCTTTGATACTGTTCCTCATAAAAGGCTCATGAGTAATCTGAGTGGCTTGAGGATGGGATCCAAATTGGTTGACTGGATCAGATATTGGTTGACGGTCTTTTAAAATCTACATTTATAATGAAAGCAAATTTAATAAATCAGAAATCAGTCTTGTCCTTATCAAATTGTTTAATTTTACTGTTTTAGTAGGAACTGATTCCATTTTGTCAGTAATTTAATTTATATTACTCAGGTTCAATAAGAGTGTGAATGATAGCCAGAGCAGAATATTCATAGAGGACATGCTCCTGCCCTTCATAAAACAGAAAGTGATTTCGGGTATATTATGTTTTCTAGTGATGCAATTTCTCAATAATGTAAAATTTTCTTTACAAAAAGATAGTTGAATGATAGAGAATGGTGGTAAATGGAATGCGCTTGGAAGAAAGTAATGGAGTGCCACAGGGATCCATCCTGAAGCCGATTCTATTCAATATTTTTTTTAGCAATATTACTGAAGGATTAGAAGGTAAAAAATATGCAACAGAGTGGACATCATGGAAAGAGTGGAAAGCATGATCCACAAAAATTAGAAGCATGGGTTAATGTTTGGCAGTTAAGCTTTAACGTGAAGAAATGTTGAGTGATGCATTTGGAGTGCAGACATCCAAAGGAACTGAATGCAATAGGTGAGAGGCTGATGTGCATTGACCAGGAAAGAAACCTTGGGAGATCATGTCCAAGGATCACAATGTGACAAAACAATGCCACAAAGCGTTATTTTGGATGCACGTTTATCGATGCAAAAATAGACTGAACACTTAGTGCAATCATCTTTTTTTCAAATGAGAGTGATTAGTAGGTTAAAATCAAGCTGAACGCTTATGACTTTAAAAATGGCAGCACAAACGTTGATATTGACAAGACTAGATTAATGTAACGCATTGAATTTAGGCATCGCAAAAACATATTGCAAAGCCCTACAGGTGATCCAAAACTTAGAAGTGATATTGATTTTTGATTGTGGCAAACCTGAGCATGTTGATGTGTATAGAGAAGAACAAGAACCCTCGCAAGGCTTGCAATCACACAGGAAAACAGAAACGGTGACTCAAAAAGGAGGACTGGACAATGCTCTTAGATAAAGAGTTTATTGAACAATCTATAGACTCAACACGGTCATGTTTCGGCCAATGGGGCTTCCTCAGGAGTCTCTTATTGCTGTCAATATGGCATATGCCTCCTCTGTTCTTCTCTTTGGACCTGTGAAGTTTTTTTTCCTGTTTTCCTCATTGATTTTGGAAAGGCCATGGCACCATTTCTGTCTGATGCATGGCCTGCTACTACCATCAAAAGAGAGGCAGGGAGGTCGGAGATGCACACTGGCAAGGCACCCTTACTACCTACATTGCTTCCCCATGCCAGCACTGTCATTTATGGCTGCTCCCCTCTCACTGTGCCCTCTTCTACAGCATAGTGTTCACACCGAGACCCATGACCGGGGCACCTCTTACCATACTGGCTCTCCCCAGAGGTGACAGTGCTGGGAAGGTTGCTAAGTCTTTCCCCTAATCAAAGCTGCCCATGGCTCAGGGCTGAGCTACTCCAGAAAAGAGAGACTTTTTTTTTAAATTAAATTTTATCAGACTGTCTGCAGCCAAAGCAAACTACATCCTTTCCTTATAAAATTTAAAGTTCACATCCCCCACCAGCCTTTTCCCAGGCACAGAGCCCTAGAAGCCAACAGGATTCAATCCCTGAGAGATTTCTCTAAGTAGGTATATTGGAAATCAGACCCATAGGACTGTTTCCCAGAAACCCTACTGTCTCAACCTAGGCTCATCACCATCACCATTCCAGATCAGTTAAGATGTCTGTACTATCTGCTAGACACAGAGCAAGAAAGGATAGGGGGCTCTCTGGTACCAGTATTATAAACGGAGGACAGTTCCTTTGGCATGGTTTTTTCTGTTTCCATCTACTGGCAAGGGGATACAATTCATTTGCCTGTAGTGATCTGGTAGGGATATACAAGAAGCCAAGATATACTCCACTAACAGTCAGGCCTTAAAGGCAGGAGTGTAGGTGCTGGAAAGAGATGTGGAAGAAGAAGACGAAGATGTACACTGGGAGGGCATGTAGGAGAGATTGTATTGGGACATAGGTTGTATATTAAGAAAGGGAGAGGGATGGAAGGAGTTTGCATGAGCCCTGGAAAGAAGGAAAAGGGAAAAGAGCATTGTACTGTATATTCAAAGGAAGGGATGGGAGGAATGAAAGCATTTATTGGAAGAGAAGAAACAGATGAAATCACTTCTTTTCCATTCCCACAGTCCATGTTGGAGAACTATGATCCTGAGCAGACTGGCTACATATCCTTGGAAGATTTTGAAAAGATTGCAGCAAATTTCCCTCTCTTTTTCCAAGGCTTAGAGAAGGATCGGTAAGCAGAAAGAGGCTGCGATTTCTTCCTTTTCTTATTCTGTCCTGACTCAAAATGACTTGCTTAGTGTCTCCAACACAACCAGATAACTGCAGAGAGCACATGCCCATAGCTGCCAATATTAGGTTTTTGTTATTATAGTTTTTTCTTAACAGTTTGCTGACAGAATGGACTATGCCATTTTTATTCCCATGGCAGCTCATTGTGATCTTGGGCGAGTCAGTTAACCCTCCATTGCCTCAGACTGTAAACTGTCCAAGGATAGGGAAAATACCTACTGTACCAGAAAGTAACATGCCTTGACCTTTAACTGACAAAAAGGCGTGAGCTAAATCCAAATAAATATCAGTTCATCAGTTTGAAGGATTAAGATTGGGAGTGATGGGAAAAGGATAGAAAGTTGTTAAGGGAGTCAAGTACACATTGGATAAACTAGTTAGTTATAGGATAGTCAAGGAATGGCAATCCCTTCCTACAGACCATCAACGCGAGTGCAATTACATGCAGTTTAAGCAATTATTTAAAGCTATGTTATTCCAATAATTTCTAAACTAAATTTCCAGTTTGTTTTCAGGCAGTGTCTTCCTACTAAATGATACAAAGGGGTCGATAAGCAAAGAGATTTAAGTGGCCAGGAGAGGCTCCTGACCGGAGGTTAACTGGGGATATTCAGCAGCACTTAACCGGACAGTGCCGCTGAATATCCCCTCTGACCACTTTTACCAAAACCAGCTACTTAGTGGGAGGTGGAATTAGAGCGGAGACAGGGCGGTGTGGAAAGCTAGACAGTTAGCAGAGATTTTCATGAAAAAAGGCTTTCCTAACTTTATGCGGTGAAGGCAACCGGGCACCAGTCTGAAGGCTGATGCCCGGTTACCTTCCAAGTAGCAGTTCTGGTGCCCCCTGTCCGATTCCCCTCCTACACCTCCCCATCTCAGTAGGACCCCCTAGGCCTACCTTCAATCCCTGGTGGTCTATTGAGGGCGATGGGGGCAAGAGGAAACCTCCCTCGCTTCTGCCCCTAGCAGCAGCATCTAAGAAAATGGCTGCTGCTACCACCACCTCTTGTGGCAGCCTTGCAATACTGCAGTAGTACTGCAAGGTTGCACCAGCCATATTGAGGAAGCTGCTGTTAAGAGCAGGAGTGAGGGGGGATTTGCTCCTTCCCCCATCAGACCGATTGAAGGTAGGCCCGGGGGGGGGGGGGGGGAGCTACCAAGATGGGGGGCATTAGGAGGGTGGGAGGGGTACTTAAGATCATGAGCCAGGGGGAAGGACAAGGAAGGAGGGGGGCCTGAGGGGGCTTGCAGTGTTGCTAATGACCCTGCAAAGTTATACGGGACCCAGATGAATATTGGCCAGGACCCGCACAAGCTAAACGGTGGTATGGCCAGCGCAGCACCATTTAGCCCCAGATATTCAGTGCCGGGATCCACAAATGGCCCGGCACTGAATATCGGGGGCTAATCTAACCTGCGATGGTCAGTGTTTAAAAAAACGCCGACTGCCAGTGGAGCTGAATATCAACTGGCAATCCTATAAAGGGCATCCACAATCTAGGTGCTAATCTAGTGTTCTGTAACAGCAAATTTTGTGCACCTAATGCATTATACAATACTAGCCTAAATCAGCAATAAGAATCATCGCTTATGCTTGCTCTATGGCGGATGTAAATAAGCGCCTAATGCTTCTCAACCCAGTCCTTGGGGCACATACAGCCAATTGGGTTTTCAGGATATCCACAAACACAACGCAACGATTTTGCTACATAAGTACATAAGTACATAAGTAGTGCCATACTGGGAAAGACCAAAGGTCCATCTAGCCCAGCATCCTGTCACCGACAGTGGCCAATCCAGGTCAAGGGCACCTGGCACGCTCCCCTACTGAGAGAAAAACATGTGATATATACTAAATTGAACCCGCCGATTCCAAATATAAACTCTGAATTTGCCTGACACGTCTAGATTTTAAGTTATACATGCAAAGCCTATTCACTTATAATATTAATGCTTGGGATGCATTTGTGCTAATAGTGCAAAACTTCCTTGGGAACAGACGAGCTAAAAACTATGCTGAACTAGTAGACAACATGCTTAAAGCATATGAACAACTTGGCTGCCGAATGTCATTGAAAATGCATTTCTTACATTCCCATCTTGACTTTTTCCCACCCAATTTGGGACACGTAAGTGACGAACATGGAGAGAGGTTCCATAAAGACATTTTTAAAATGGAAAAAAGATATCAAGGCCGCTGGAATCCCAACATGATGGGGGAACTACTGCTGGTTTTTGCAACGGGAAAATATGACCGGTCACAAACGCAAAAGTAGATGCCTGAAGCACTTTTAACAGTACTGGGCCTTGCTGAAGTAAGACTTTTATACTGGAATATGAGACTTTTTTGAAATGTTGTTATTCCATTCCATTTTCATATACTGTTTACTACGAAAACTTTGATATAGATCAGGTAATTGTTGGAGTAAAACTCGTTCTGTAAAAAATTATTCAGTGCTTTCCAAGTGCTTAATTCATTTGGGCAAACTTATGCATAACAAAATTTCCTGACGTGTTACAACAATTCTGACTTCGGATTTGGAATACGCACACTGAATTTAGTATAGGACAAATGGTTTTTGCCCAGTAGCACACGAAAAGTTTTTTTTTGTTGTGCTGTGATATGTGCAAGATTTGCATGCACTCTATCCCTGGTATGCAAATCGACCTCATGAATATTCATTGTGGATATCCTGAAAACCTGACTGGCTGGGTATAACCCTGAAGACTGGGTTGAGAAGCATAGTATTCAATAAAGTGTGTGCTTAAATAGCTGGAATGCCCATGATCCGCCCCATGTCCCCTTCATGTGAATGGCCCCTTTGCAGCTATGTGCTAAAACACTTAGGTACTATGTTACAGAATAATACCTAAGTGCATTGCCCTTTCATCCCCATTTTGGCACCAAAGTGCCATTTGAGTGCTTACCTTTTGATGTACTGTATAAAATTAGGGGGCTAGTATTTATCTGTTATGATGTTCTAGTTGTTATACCATCCTGCTTATAATCGAACGAGAAAAACGCCCAAGTTCCGACCTAAATCGGGAGATGGACGTTTATCTCACAAAACCGAATAAAGCGGTATAATCGAAAGCCGATTTTTGGACGTTTTCAACTGCAATCCGTCGCGGATGCGGACAAAGTTGATGGGGGCGTGTCAGAGGTGTGGCGAAGGCGGAACTGGGGCGTGGTTATCTGCCGAACAGAGATGGGCGCATTTCACCGATAATGGGAAAAAAGTATGCGTTTTTAGCTAGAATTTAGGACACTTTTCCTGGACCCTGTTTTTTCACGAATAAGGCCCCAAAAAGTGCCCTAAATGACCAGATGACCACTGGAGGGAATCGGGGATGACCTCCCCTGACTCCCCCAGTGGTCACTAACCCCCTCCCACCACAAAAAATGAAGTTTCTCAACTTTTTATTTTCACCCTCAAATGTCATACCCAGCTCCCTGACAGCAGTATGCAGGTCACTGGAGGAGTTGTTAGGGGGTGCAGTGGACTTCAGGCAAGGTGGACCCAGGCCCATCCCCCCCCTCACCTGTTACACTTGTGCTGGTAAATGGGAGCCCTCCAAACCGCCCCCAAACCCACTGTACCCACATGTAGGTGCCCCCCTTCACCCCTTAGGGCTATAGTAATGGTGTAGACTTGTGGGCAGTGGGTTTTGAGGGGGATTTGGGGGGCTCAACACACAAGGGAAGGGTGCTATGCACCTGGGAGCTCTTTTACCTTTTTTTTTGTTTTTGTAAAAGTGCCCCCTAGGGTGCCCGGTTGGTGTCCTGGCATGTGAGGGGGACCAGTGCACTACGAATCTTGGCCCCTCCCACGAACAAATGCCTTGGATTTATTCGTTTTTGAGCTGGGCGCTTTCATTTTCCATTATCACTGAAAAACAAAAACGCCCAGCTCACACATCGTTGAATAAAACATGGGCGTCTATTTTTTCCCAAAATACGGTTCGGTCCGCCCCTTCACGGACCCGTTCTTGGAGATAAACGCCCATGGAGATAGGCGTTTTCGTTCAATTATGCCCCTCTAAGAGTATTTAGTATTGCTTTAACTTGCTAGTTTGTTTAACTATTTTATTTTATGAGCATTTAATATATCACCATTCAAAATACATCATGGTGGAGTACAAAAAAATAAAATAAAATGAGGGAAACATATAAAACCAAAACAAGACATACAGTAACAAACACCTTGAACTACTTTTATAGGCGGAGTAAAGATGAAAAAATTGAATTTCCTAAACAGTATTAAAGAAGGAAAGATAGGGCTGCAAGAGATTTCAAGAGCTCATCTGGCCCACGTCCCATACTCTGAGTAGAATTCACTCTGCATGCAGAGCTGAAAGTTAACTAGCTTATCATTCTGAAACCTGAAATCCAGGACTTTTCAAACCTCTCCCTTTCTCTCTCCAACAGAAAGGGACCAGTTAGCCGTGAGGAGATCATGGTCTACTTCACGAAAGCTAGCTCCAGCCCAGATCTCAGCTTTCTGGAGATCGTGTCCAAGAAGCACACCTGCAGGAGCAGAAGCCCAGTATGTACCCTCTTGACACGAGACATCTCCTTTTCTTCATTCTGATTGGGCATCTTCTATCGAGAGCAAACATGGACCCGTGTTATTAAGGCAAATCAAAGCTGCTGCAGGCCTAGTCTCCATCTCTCTTTTTTCTGGAATTAGATCTCATGTCTTTGCATCATTTTCTGCTTCTCTGTTTGCTGTTGGAGGAAGCACTGCCATACCCTCTTTGAAATATATTTCTGTCTTTTCCAATCTACGGGGTTCTCAGTTTTAGGCGCTAGAAGCTTCCCTGTTTTCTTTGCTGCTGCTTCTTAGGGTGAAGTCCCTTTCATGAAAGCTGGAAATCCTTAGCATCACATGTAGCTGGGTTGTCACTGTCCTCATAAACCAGAAAACCAAGTAAACTGACCACATTTTTATTTAAATGATGATTCACCATTTGCAAATGATCAAAGCTCTCCCTTTGAGCTACCACATAAGTCTGCCATACCTGTGCTTCCCAAGGTCATCCTAGAATAATTCATTTTGTTTTTCCTTTTCAGTTATGGGATGAAGCAAAGCAGGGGTACAGATCGCAAGGTAAGTCAGAAAGAAGCAGAATAAAGCAGAGCAGAAGGGAGAGACTGAGAAATAAAGCGATGACCCCTGAGCTGAGTAGTGAGACACTTTGCCTCTTGTAATCCCTAATGTCTAGGGCAGAATCAAAAGTCTCTGCTTTTAGTCTGTGATAGGCTGACGCTGAACAGCTTTAGAAATCATGCATCATCATTAAAAAGAAAGTGAGGTGCCTCCGATACAGGACAGCATGGACTAAGGAATGCTTTTCTAACTTGATTCTCAAAATTAGATTTCTTACTACGCTTTATAAAGTGCTGCCCATAAAGTCCAGGCTGACTCGCACAGGCTGGTCTTTGCAGGCTCCACAGAGCACACATGACACTGCAATTAAACTCCAGCTCAGCACAGAGCTGCAAAGATGATGGAAATGACAGTGAAATTCTATCGAGAGGAATAAAGTGGGAAATCACTGACACAAGAGAGGCAGGATGTGCAGGCCTCGTAACTGCCCCCTCCCTAATGCCTTTCCGTCTCTGCAGCCTGTAAGATAAACTGTCAAAAAATATACAAGGACCAGTTAATGGATGAATACATCCAGCTTCTCTAGCTCAGAATCCAGTAATATCAGCTGCCTTTAAGCACAGCAGCTCAGGTACAAGCACATCAGGGGAAGGGAGGGAATTTCTTCCTAGAAAGGTCAAAATTCTGGCCATTCTGTTGTGAGAAAAACACCCAAAAGAGTACAGGGCAATTAAGAATCAAAGATATCATGCATGGACTTGGGCAAGTGCTATAGGGAATGGTGCAGGATGGCCATGATGATACATGTGGTTCCAGCCTCTCCCAGGAGGTGTAGGGAAAAGTGAAAAACCTCAGGCTGTGAGGGAGCTCATACGATTCCAGTTCATTTCTGTTTGATGGTCAACATTTGAATATATCTTAGAAATATACAGACACATTGTCCCTCTCATATCAATGTGTTGCCAAATGTCAGCATGATTTTTCGTATCAAAAAATATTAAAGGACTGTATACAATGTTCCCTGATTCTTCAATATCATGTTTTTTATCACTATAGAGAGGCCCTCTGGAATTCTCTAAAACTTGCTTGTCCCTTGCTATTGAAAAATGTGATACTGAAACAGCACCCCCACTGGCAGGAATGTAGCTGGAGGACAGCTCAGAGCAGTGCTTCTCAGCCCTGTCCTTGAGACATACCTAATCCCATCTGGTTTTCAGGATATCCACAATGAAGATCCATGAGATAGATTTACATACCAAGGAGGAACAGCATGCAGATCTATCTCATGCAACTTCACTGTGGAAATCCTGAAAACCAGATGGGATTAGGTGTGCCTCAAGGACTGGGTTGAGAAGCACTGGCCTTAGAGGGAACACATACTCTTCTTCTAACCAATCCTTATCTTTGGGCACTGTCTGTGGGATAGAAAAGGACATGAAGTATCACTTGTAAGTCACTGATAGAGATCCTGGATTACAAAGGCACTCTTTAATCAGCCTCTGTGAACCTCCCCTGAACAGGTTCAGCTGAAGAAGCTTTTATGCCATCACACAGCCCAAGCAGCAATCGCAGGTCTGAGCATAAAGAACGGATTGTCGTGACGATGGGAGGCCCTGTTCAGAAAAGCTCCATCTGTATGAGGCCCCTGAGGACAATGCACAAACAGACACAGACTGAAGGGTTCTCTCCTTCCACGACAAACCCAGCCATACGCAAGCCCAGCCCTTCAGAGTCTCCGATCAGCATTCGGCATCCACAGCAAGAACAGAGCAGTCTGTGCATGGCGGCCAGCAAGGACCACCTCAAACAACTGAAAGAGGTAGAAAAGGTACAAAAGCATGTGTGAAAAAGACCAAGTGTGTGCTGGTGCAAGAGTGTATTAGAGAATGACAAGGGGACAAAGTTTGTTCCTGTCCCCACCTTGTCCACGCAGGTTCTGTCTCCATCCCCACCTCGTCCCCGCAGGTTCCGTCCCCACCCCATCCCCGTGGGCATTGTCCTCATCTGCAAAAGCCTCGAACACTTACGATTTTATATTTAAATCTTTTTAATAAAGTATAAAAAGGAACAATATGCTGTGCAAAAATTACAAATAGAGAACAATAATAACAATGAGCAGCTATAATAACCCTCCCACCACCATCACCCCTCTACCCTTCAAACTCCAACAATAGGCAATTTCTACTACATCAAGGAATCCTAATTCACACTGTTAAAATGTCCAGGGGTACAAAATACAACCTGTTCTGTATGCTCTTGGGGAGAAAAATATGCCCTATGGTTATGATTTTTTAATCTGTGGATGAATAAGAAGTCATCAACAATCTCAACAATCAGTCTAGCTCTCCTATTTTCCACATTCCTTCCTGCAATAGAAGATGTGCTGATAGCAGGAATGCACATGATCCCTCATGCAAATTTTGCTAGCTTGTTTTTCCAAAAAAAAAAATCAAAGTATCGTTGTAGGCATCACTCAAACATAAATAACAGTCCAGTCCATTAACAGGCTTCAAAGCAGAAAATGACACGGGGACAAACTTTGTCCCTGTGGCCTCTGTCCCATCCCATCCCCACCCCATCCTTGCAGGATCTGTCCCCGTTTTCCTCCCCGTTCCTGCGAGCTCTGTCCCCATCCACATCCCTGCGGTTACTGCGGGTCCCGGTCCCATTCTCTAGAGTGTATAAGACCGTGTGCAGTACAAAATGCAAAACCACCACCACCACCATCTCTGGGAAAAGATGACTAAAGTCACCAGAAACAAAAAAAATGAGGTTTTAATAACTTCTATTAGAGCAAACTCCATTCTTTTAAATTAAAAAAAAAAAGAGTTACAGAAGTTCAAACATTTAACTTTTGTAGATTTCTTATGGACCCGACATGATAAAAATCTTTTGGATCCACTACTTTAGTCACTTTCTCCCAGAGATGGTCCTATATCAATACCTCAACTGTGTATGTTGCTTCCAGTACTTGTCCGAGTGCATTTGTGTATCTAATGCATTGCACCTTACTTCTGCAGTGGATACTTGAGGAGAGACTGTGAGCAAAAGGTCTTTCCTCAGCCTGTCCTACACACTACCCTCCAGGTTCTTCTCACTTAAACAGTGTGCTTTACATTTGAACAGTTCCAACAGAAATCCGCAGGAGTGGAGAACTCTATAACCCCACAGGAACGTTCAAAAGGAGAGGAGAAAAGTGGGTGGACGGCCACGGACTCCAGAGACAAAAGGGACAATCTCAGGTTAAAGAAGATTTATTGATCAAGGGACTCGACACAACGCATTGTTTACCACTAAGGTCTTTTTCAAGAGCACCTCATTGATCTACTCTGATATGCTTCACATTTGGAGATTTTGAGGTCTATCTTACAAGACTCCTGAAGCAGGCCTTTTTGGATGAAACATAGCGTTGTGTCGAGTCCTTGATTAATAAATCTTCTTTAACCTGAGATTGTCCCTTTTGTCTCTGGAGTCCGTGGCCATCCGCCCACCTTTCTCCTCTCCTTTTTACATTTATCTCCTGCCAAATATTGGCTGGTCAATCAAGTAGGCAAGGATCGTATCTGGTCATCTCCCACTGACCAGCACATAATTGGATAGTACAGATGAACATTTGTGGATACCGCCACTGCATTATCCGGTCAGTGCTAGGAATGGTCTGGGGACCAAAACTGGGTGGAACTGGCAGTTACCTGGGCACTGCTAATTATATCCAGTGGCGGTACCCAGTAACTATCCAGTTAACATACGACAGCAGAAAGGCCGGTACATGGATGGATAGGTGTTAAAAAAAAAAAAAGGCTGACCACTAGCAGCTGAATTTTACCCCATCCCCACAGTGTATATGGTAGCATGGCATGAGGAAATGATCTTGTCCCTCACTGCCTTGCCTTGTCTGCATTTCAGGAACGAAACTGCCTGCTGCTGGAGAATGCCAGCCTGCACTGTTTGAACTCACAGCTGGAGGTGGAGAATGCCAGGCTGCAGGACCAAGTAAGCAGTCTGCAGGAAGAGCTGAGGGTACTAAAGGAACAGCTTCAGGGCCTCACCCAGCCTACTGTCACCTTCATCCTGGAGGACCTAGACTCACTGCACCTCCACTGTGACTCTAAAACGTTTGGAACAGGTCCTCAACATGGGTAGAATTTTTGATGCACACAGCACTTCCTCCACTGATGAGGTGGATTTTGCAGTCACAAACCACTAGGCAGAAGACTGAGCTTTGGGAAGAAAATCATCAATTGGGGTTCTACTAGCATGAGCTGAAGCTAATCTCCTGTATGTGCTCCCAATACCTGCTCTATGGCTCAGTGGGTCTTTTCTGCAACTCACTTCTCTTTCGATGGCCACTGTCTGGCTGGAACAACAATTTTGTGTAATATCTGGACTAACGGCCAGAGCCGGATTAAGGTATAGGCAAATTAGGCCCGTACCTACAACTCAAAAGTTTAGGGGGGGCCCTGTCAGATGTGCTGAGGCCTCAGGAGACTAGGATTCCTACAAATTTGTAGGATTCTACAAATTTGTAAATGAAGTAACTGTCTCAAATCCAGAACGATAGCTAAAGTGTCTGGATATTTTTCAGAGTTTTGCCCTCTACAGCTTTCCAATCCTCCCCCCCCCCCCCACCTCTTTCCAGTGCAGAAACCATGGTAGGCTGTAGCCAACAGAAAGGCTGTGCTAGTCATAGGAAGGAGGGGCTGAGCTGCAAGGGCTGTAGGAGAAGATGAGCTCTGCACAGGGCCTTGGAGAGAATCAGTGGAAAACGTGAGTGGAGTGAGGATGTAAAATAAATTGAGTGAAGTGTGAGGAGGGCTCTTGCAAGCTGAAAAAAAGAACTCACAGCAAATGCAAGAACTTTACAGATGATGGTGGGCGGGGAGGGGGGAAGAAGGTACTGACTGCATGAGCACATGAACGGCACCACCATAGAGAATGTTTATTTCTAACCAGTGAGTGCTTGCGTGTGAGCTTCCCTTTGAAAATTTGAGCTGGAGTGGAGAAGTTCATTGTTAAAAATGTACCTGTAATTTTCAGCACACAGAATTTACCCAGCTAGCTATTATCTGGGCAAATGCATTTGAAAATTGTCCTAATACTCCCTCCATTCTGCCTATATCCTTTCACAAGTATCAAACAAAGATAAGTATGTTTATTTTGCTTCCTCCACTTGTGAAGCTTTTTTACATGTAAAAACTTTGTCTATTTATACCTCAGACATATTTCCCACAAAACACACTCTTTGGGGCAGTCCAACTTTGGCATCTCTGGTTTGTACTAGAGGCAACGGAGGAAGAAAATTGCCCAACTAAACTGAGCTGCCAAGCAGGGGCGTAGCCAGAGCTCATGGTGGGAGGGGGCCAAAGCCTGAGGTTGGGGGCACATTCTGAGTGCCGCCGCTCCCCTCCCCCCCCCCCCCCCCCACTGCCTTGCTTCACCTCCTTGCCGCTTCCCCCACAAAAACAAATACCTTTGCTGATGGGGGTCCCCAACCCCCACCAGCCGAAGCCTTCTTCAGCGCCGGTCTCCGGCGCAGCCACGTTCGCTGCCGTGCTCTTCTTTCTTCTTGCTCCTCCTGTGCACGCTGACGCTCCTTCTCAGTTTCACATAAAGAAGCGTCAGCGTGCACAGGAGCAGTAAGAAGAAAGAAGAGCAGGGCAGCGAACGTGGCTGCGCCGGAGACTGGCGCTGAAGAAGGCTTCAGCTGGCGGGGATTGGGGACCCCTATCAGCCAAACCAGGGGCCCGGACAAAATTGCGGGGGCCCCATGGACCCACATAGCTACGCCCCTGCTGCCAAGTCACTCGGTTCTAGGCAAAAGACTTTTTGGCCAGTACTGCTATTGAACTTGCATCCTAATTCAGTGTGGTAGTCATAGTCCCTGAATTTACTCATTGAATCAGCACTTCAAGTCCCATAATGCACTGTGATAGTTGTCAGGAATCCAGGACTGGTCTAAAATCTCCCTGTTGGAACTAGGTAATTTGGCACCTCTCCAGCTATAACCATTAAACCACGCCATTCGAAACATGTGCTCACCCAGCCCCCATGCTCATTCAAAACTATTACTCCCTCCATAACGACAGATCAACTCTGCACTTTGCTACTTCCAGAGTTGAAATGGGGAGGGGGGCATGGTAGGGGACCCACACATATGATTTCCTAGGATCCAATATAGTATTAATCTAGCCCTGTTCATGGCACTCTTTGGTATCCTGCAGCAGGCCAGGACAAGGCAGCAAATCATGCACCTGCAAGAGACACTGTGTATTCAGGTCCCCGAGCAGGGATAAGCAGGAAGACTGAATGAAAACCTCCTTCACAGTTCGTCACAAGCGCAACTAATGACACAGTTCTGAACGTTGACCACCAACTTCAGAACTAGGGGGAGGGGAAGTGAACTGTACTGCTACACCTCAATTCATCAGTCACCTTCACTTTGCCCAATATCTGCAATGGCACAAACCTATTAAAAAGGAAACTTCCACACAACTGGCTCCTAATTCATCAAACTCCAGCAACATACATGTATTTTATAATAATACATATTTTTTAATGTCATTCCTTTACTCACAATGCTATTTCATCCACTTGTCTTTATTATTCAAAGTATTATATCAGCTGATGTAATGCTGATGCACAGGATTTTATAAATATTATCCATTATTTCTAGGGCATTAAAAAATAATGAGGGCAGTTTTCTAACGTAAGTACACCAAAACCTTGGCACATCTCCCCTGAACACACAGATACCATGCAAATCTGATTTTTTCTTTTAATCCAAAATTAAAGAAAATTCATCAGACCATTTTCTGCCATTTATATAAACTAAACAAAAATCCACATTCACAAGCAAGTTCTTTAGCCTTTAAAAAATCAGTCCCACACAGCTGGTCTATCTTTTGACTGTACCAATAAAGCAAAATGGGTCATATGTCTATCAGTGCAGAAACTTACAGTGACCCCTGCTGTTTTAATAAGGCAAGTGCATGAGAAATTCACCGTCTATGGCAGTGCTTATCAACTCTTCTCCTGGAGGGCATACCAAACCAATTGGGTTTTCAGGATTACCACAATGAATATACATAAAGTATACTGCACACAAATTAATCTGTATATCTCGTGCACATTCATTGTGGTAATCCTGAAAAGTTGACTGGCTGTGTCCTCCAAGAGAGGATTGGTAAATATTGCCCTTTGATACTAAGCACGTCTGTTACAACTGACAAGGGTAAACTTTCTCAGGAGGCTGGGAAGTAAGTCTCTGACTGCCCTGGCATACGACTGCCATGTGGCTAGTTGCATGGGTCATGAATTCCAGCAGCTAACGGTTCTTTTTCCTGCCATGCTTCTTCCAATGTTTCCGGCCGCTGTCACCCCCCCTCTCTCTTCGCTTTTCCCACATTGGCATGGGGGGCTCGATCTCGTTAGGCCTGCCCCCTCGGTCTGGGACACTGCCCATGAGAACCTCAGAAGAAGGAAGACAGCTCAGGGTTAGTGATGGGAGAAGACATGGAGCTTATACAGACATTCCATGACAAAGGTGCCAATTCTGATAATACCATTTGCCTAGTAGTATGGCTACTGTATAATATTTCAATTAAGCCTGTAGGGCAGCACACAGGGTGAAAGCCTAGGAATTGGCAGGGGACCAACATGCTGGTATATGCCAGATTTACTTTTGCTAGTCTTTCTTCCCCCGTCTGTCAATAAAATTTACTACCCTAAGGCAGCTGTATCAAGCAACTGCAGCCTTAGTTTCCTCCTCTCGACTGCATTTACCAAGTACTTTTATCACAGACTTATCAGGCAAACCTTCCATTAACACTACTGCCAACTCCTTGCCAGAATCAGAGCTGCTGTGCTTTTCTAATGCTCACCTTGTTCACAGAACAGCTGGTTTTCTCCCGTGAGGCACCGCTGCTGGTTTTCACAATGCGCGAGGTGTCCTCCCGCATGGCCAATATGTGGGCTAAAGTCACACGAGACTGCGCAGTTAGGGCAGAGCGAAGAGGGGTATACACCTGGAACATTTCCTTCTCTCGGTCCTGAGAGGAAGAGGAAGGTATGTGGAAACACAACTAATCAGTACTACATGAGGCTAAATGCACATTTAGATTTCAACCTAGGTTATCAATAGAAATCAAACAAAATAAAACATGGAAAAGAAAATAAGATGATACCTTTTTTATTGGCCATAACTTAATACATTTCTTGATTAGCTTTCGAAGGTTGCCCTTCTTCGTCAGATCGGAAATAAGCAAATGTGCTAGCTGACAGTGTATATAAGTGAAAACATTCAAGCATTACTATGACAGTCTGACAGGGTGGGAGGATGGGGGTGGGTCGGAGGTATGCATGGGGACATCAAAGCATATCATTGATATTCTAACAGGATGGGTGTGGATAGGTGAGGGGTGGGGTGATCAACAGAGACATACAGCTTTATGGTTTATAATGGGCTAGGAACCCCAGGTCCTTGTTAAGTCCTTTCTGTTGGGTGTTAAAATATTCAATCATTCTGACTTCAAAGGTCTTACGTTCTTGTATGGTTTTAAAGTTACCTTTCAGTATTCTCACTGTGAAATCACTGGTACAGTGTCCTGGTTCTGTGAAGTGCTGTCCCACCGGGGTGGGGGCCCTACTGGCTGTATTGTTCATGTGATGTCTGTGTAAATTGAATCTTGTCTTAAGCATCTGGCCTGTTTCTCCAATATAGCATCCTTCGTTACATTTTTTACACTGAATGATATATACCACATTGGAAGATAAGCAAGTGAAAGATTCCTTTATGTTGAATATATTTCCTTTGTGGATGACTGTGGGGTCCTGTGAAATATTTTGGCATAGTTTGCAACTGGATAAATTACAGGGAAGTGTGCCCTTCTGTTCCTTTTCAGTCTGTGATGGAAGTTTACTTCTGATTAGCTTGTGTTTTAAGTTGGGTGGCTGTCGGAAGGCCAGTACTGGTGGGGATGGGAATATCTCTTTCAGTAATTCATCCTCCTGGAGTATAGGTTGTAGATCTCTTATGATTTTCCTCAGTTTTTCCAGCTCTGGATTGTATGTCACTACAAGGGGGATTGTGTATGTGGATTTTTTCTCCTTGTACTGTAGCAGATTCTCCCTGCGTGTTTTGAGGGAGGAGGCAATATTCTTGGAGATTATTTTGGGGTTGTAGCCTTTCTGTTTGAAGGATGCAGTCAGGCTTTTAAGGTGTCTGTCTCTGTCCCCTGGGTCAGAGCAGATACGGTGGTATCTTGTGGCTTGGCTGTAAATGATGGATCTTTTTGTATGTGAAGGATGGAAGCTGGAGTTGTGGAGGTAGCTGCATCTGTCTGTGGGTTTCTTGTATATAGATGTTTGTATACAGCCATCACTGATTGAGACCGTGGTGTCCAAAAAATTGACTTTTTCTGGGGAGTAGTCAATTTTGAATCTGATTGTAGGATGGTATATATTGAAGGCAGAATAAAATTGTTTCAGAGTTTCTTCACCCTCCGTCCAAATCATAAAAATGTCATCGATGTACCGGTAGTATTTTAGAGGTTTGGTCTG
Source organism: Microcaecilia unicolor (assembly GCF_901765095.1). Lineage (NCBI taxonomy): Eukaryota > Metazoa > Chordata > Amphibia > Gymnophiona > Siphonopidae > Microcaecilia > Microcaecilia unicolor. Next base: position 177,229,963 of record NC_044041.1, on the reverse strand, counting down.
GTGTGTATTCAGAAATGTCTCTTTCAGCTCAGCCATAAAAAGGTTGGCATATTGGGGTGCTGTCCTGGTGCCCATTATTTGTAGATAGATATCATTGTTAAAGCGGAAGTAGTTGTGAGTTAAAATGAATTTGATTAATTTTGTAATAGTTTCTGGTGAGTATTGATGGTCCAGTGTGGATTTTTTTAGGAGTCTTCCACATGCAGCTATGCCATCCGCATGTGGAATGTTGCTGTATAGTGATTCTACTTCCATCGTGACCAGAAGGGTGTTAGGTGGTAGTTGCTTGATATTTTTCAATTTATTCAGAAAGTCTGTGGTGTCTTGTATGAAGATGTTAGTTTTGTGTACGAGAAGTTTCAGAATTCCCTCTACGAATCCAGATATTTCTTCCGTGAGTGTGCCAATACCTGATATGATTGGTCTGCCAGGGTTTTCCGGTTTGTGGATCTTGGGTAGCATGTAGAATGTGCCCACAGAGGGCTGGTTTGGTATATATATGTGGTATATATCACTCAGTGTAAAAGATGTAACAAAGGATGCTATATTGGAGAAACAGGCCAGATGCTTAAGACAAGATTCAATTTACATAGACATCACATGAACAATACTGGTGCCAGTAGGGTTCCCACCCCTGTTGGTCAACATTTTACAGGGACCAGGACACTGTACCAGTGACTTCACAGTGAGAATCCTGAAAGGTAACTTTAAAACCATACAAGAACGTAAGACCTTTGAAGTCAGAATGATTGAATATTTTAACACCCAACAGAAAGGACTTAACAAGGATCTGGGGTTCCTAGCCCATTATAAACCATAAAGCTGTATTTCTCTGTTGATCACCCCACCCCTCACCTATTCACACCCATCCTGTTAGAATATCAATGATATGCTTTGATGTCCCCATGCATACCTCCTACCCACCTCCAACCTCCCACCCTGTCAGACTGTCATAGTAATGCTTGAATGTTTTCACTTATATACACTGTCAGCTAGCACATTTGCTTATTTCCGATCTGACGAAGAAGGGCAACCTTCGAAAGCTAATCAAGAAATGTATTATGTCCAATAAAAAAGGTATCATCTTATTTTCTTTTCCATGTTTTATTTTGTTTGATTTCTATTGATAACCTTAAGAGTGGACTAACACGGCTACCACACTCCTCTACTTAAGATTTCAACCTAGAACTGGCCCTAGGACTGACATTTTGGAAACAGAGGGTTATTCAGTAAGGTGGCATGAGAAAAGGTGTGGCACTACTACAGCACTGTACACATTAAATGCAGATACTTTCTCTGTCCCTAGAGAGCTTTTTTTTTTGCACCTGGGGCAATGGAGGGTTAAGTGACTTGCCCAAGGTCACAAGGAGCTGCAGTGGGAATTGAACCCAGGTTGCCAAAATCAAAGCCCACTGCGCTAACCATTAGGCCACTCCTCCCTAGTCAGAAACTAGCCCAGCCACAGAAAGCCATGCTCCAGGCACGATCTGATCATTGAGGACATACTTTTCTACTTTCTCTTTCTGTTTGCAATTCTATATCATTCTTCTTCAAGGTTCCAAAGTGAATTACATCAAGCCCAACCAGTGGGTTCACTTCCAAGGCCTGTCACTCTTAACTTTAGCTTCAGAAAGATGTTCTCTGGGCTGGAAGAAGAGGGTAGCTCCCAGCAGTGACAGCTCTCCTCCTCAGATTAATTTCTTCATTACAAAAAGTGTATGGTCCAATGGCTTCTTTAGCATTTTAACTCCATCGGATTCTAATATGGTCAACACCCTTTAAAGGAAAACTTAAGTTTTCCACAGAAAATTAACACCTAACTTTTTTATCTACTTAATATCACATCCTGCAGAAATTTCATGTTACCTGATTCAAAGCAATTAATGTAAAGTTATTCACAGTCAAACAGTGAGCAAGAAAGGAACCTGCCTTTTTTTTAATAGCTCTGTGACCTCTCACCTTTGACCTTTCAGACCAGTGGAAGGACTGTAGCGTTACGTGGAAGCGAGTGACCAGCATTCGCATGCGACATTCATACTCGACACACAAAGCCTGCTGGATCTGCTGCAGCTGATCCTGGGGAATATAAGGGATGGATGGAAATAACATGGCTGCAGTCTTGACAAACCTTCATGCAGGTTACTTAATTCAGCTAGCAAAAAAGTCACAGGTTGTGATGCAACACCTCATTCGCCCCCTCCCCAAAAAAGTACTCCATCATACCCACTGATGGGGATCCAAGGGGATTCTCAGCAGGGGGCTCGTCACTGCTTCACTCTCAGGCAAGGTAGACAAGAGGTCAGACACCTAAGGGGGACATGCACATTTCAACTGGCTGCAAAAAAAAAAAAAAAAAAGCAAAAAAACCAAACAAAAAAAAAAAAGGTGAAAATTGTTATGAAATGGAGACTAATCCTCTCTTGACGACAAAAAGATATTTTTTAAACTGTGAGGTCAGTGAGGGGCACTTTTCTTCAGGCTGAACAGTACAGCTATTGCTGGTAGATAAGGTGGTGGCTTACTCATCATGTTCCCTTCCAGTGTGGGAAATCTGTTATTCCTACTCAGCACTGAAGGGATGGAAAAACAAAACAAAACAATATATACAACGTAACAAAGCATACACAACTGTTACCTAGAGAAATCTGAGACAAGTAAGAACATTAAAAAATGCCATCAAGCCCAGAATCCTCTTTCCAACAGTGGTCAATCTGGGTCATGGGTACCCAGGATCCTAAAGAATCAATCATTTAATTGCTACCTACAACCAAGGATAAACAGTGGCTTTCTCAAGTCTATCTTAACAATGGTTTATTATTAACATTTCTTCTTGAACTTATCTTAACCATTTTAAATCCAGCTGTGTCAATTAGCAACATATTTATTTAAATACATTTATATCCATCCACTGTACTATCTCTAGGCAGTTTAAAATAAAACAAAAAATATTAAAATATAAAACACTTAAGGTGATGACAGCAAGTTCAACAGACACTTCCTAAACCCAACAGGAAACTTGCTACACTTGGTGTTGAGGTTCCCTTCACCTTGGTTCTCATCTCCTCTAGCAGCTGTGACACAGGGCTGCTCAAAGTAGGCTCAGGCATGTTCAGTGCCTGGCTTATTTGCCTGAGTTCCTCAGCAGCCTCGCTCTGCTCCGGCACAGGAATCAGTCTCCTGGACAGCAGCCTAGCTGCTTGCAGCTCCGAGCTCAGAAACTCTGCAAGCACAAGATAAAACACAGGGAGGCTGCAGATCTCACAGTATCAAACTAGGCTACGTCTTCTTCTTACAAGTGGAACAATAGCAAAGTGACAGAAGCTTGCACACGGCTATAGAACTTTCCTGATCATTGTTCACAGGAACCCAGTCCTTTATCGTATAAAAATAATTGAAATCAATAACCATTCTTCAATCTTAAAAGAAAATTTTCTTCCCTTCCTCTCTTCCAGTCTGTGCAGTCCACTTACCAAGCAGCAGTAAACAGTTCTTGGCATTGGTCAATCGGGAGGTCACATCCCCAGAGGTCAGAGATGTATATGGACAATTCAGCTCGCTCAGCACTCCACTCATCTCCAACTGAAAGGTGTCTGCATCCTCAGGCCCTAGGGAGAAGAAAAAAAGTGTATCTGTTGCCCCTAACCATCCTATCTCAGGATTTTGTGCTGCACCTTACTACTCAATGCATATCGGTGCTATCTAGTCCTAATTCTAGATATGCTAAAATACCAACTGTTGCATAATAAAATAATTTCTAAAATCCTAAAAACAAATTGTATCTTGACTATTCCAGACAATGAGAAGCCCAGGTACAACGTGGCCTCCAAACCACAGGTATAAATGCCATCTTGAATTTGTGTCATTAAACTTTCTATTATTTTTAGAATTCTCCCTTATTACATATTGCATCCTGGTCTTCTCATCCCCACTTCTTAACACCAACTTCAATACTTCCATTCCCTGATGAAGTTTGCTGTGTATTCCCTGCAGGTAAATACACTGCTGAAAGCAGGTTACAAAAATGGTAAGGTACACTGGTATACAGAAGCAGCCTATAGAGGATACAAAAAGGATGGATCATGTTTAGAGACTCACTGAAGAACCTTATTTGCATAAACTGGTAGGGGCTGAAAAGCATGGTCACATGTGAAAAACACAGTCGCTCAATAGTAGGGCCGGACCAGTTAATACAAAATACTTTTCGGGTAGTTATTTGCTTCCTGCTTTTCTTACCACTAGTGGGACTAACATCTTCCTCCAGCGAGCATAATTGCCTCAGCTCAGTCACTAGCCAGCAGCAGAGTGCTGTTAACTCTTGACACGAGGCTCCACTGCTCACCAACTTAGCAAGAGCCACCTCCTCTTCTTCCTCCTCGTCCATCAGTGAGCCTTCATACCTGAAGGTCACAAAAAAATAGCCACTATCAAGACAAGCTAAGAACCCGGCCAACAACTCTTAGAGCTGTAAAGGTTTCTGAAATGTCTAACATTTACTGATGTAATGTTCTTTACCTGACCACAATTTTGAATTTAAATTAACTCAATCATCACTACTGATTTTTTTTTTCAGGCGGGTTGAGCAATAAGAATGAATACTTTTCCATTTTTAAAAGTATGGCAGGAGAAGCAAGGAAAGCTAATGACAGTTATTTGTTATTTATTAAAGCCCATTACTCAGGTCTATGCCCCCTCCCCAGCAATATTTTTTCTAGAAGCTATCTACCATATCTTACAAAGAGGTAGTTAAGAACCCATTATTTTATGCATTCAAGATTACTGATACTTAAAACTTGGGGGGAGGGGTAGTTTGGAATAATGGGTAACACTGCATGCACAGGGTGTCCACCTCTTGACACTTAACCCCATTTCTAGGCACTAAGGAAGTCAGGACAGAATTCACGGCAAGTCGTGATGTTACAGTAATCTTCCGTGTAAGAGTCCAGACTAGAACTGCGGAAGTACTAATTCGTCCATCCATTTATCTTCTGTCACTGCTGACATAACATGCAGGGGTGTTAGGTACAAGAAGATCTTCCCTTCGTCCGTCCAATACTCCTGTGCCAAGAATTGGAATGGTTTGCCGAAATGCTTAAAGCTGCAAAATGATCACCAGCTGTTCAAGAGGCTGCTGAAAACCCACCTATTTGGACTGGTCTACTCCCCCCACTCTCTTACCGATCAATAGTCCCACTTTCTTACCCCTGCATCTGTTATGCCCCCTTCCCCTTCCTTGCCTATTCTTGTCTCTTACCATTTTCTCTTATTGCATTGTCATTTTTAATTCTCCTATGTAAGCCACATTGTGCCTGCGTGTGTGGGAAAATGTGGGGTAGAAATGTACTATCTATATATATAAAAGGCACTTTGAAGCCTCAAGCCGGAAACTTGAGGCGCCCGAGATATCCGGTTTGGCCTGCAAGCTCCAGTCACTGTAGCTCCGCCCTCGCGTCAAAACGCGATGATGTTGAGGGCGGGGTGGCCCTCGCGTCAAAACGCGATGACGTTGAGGGCGGGGCTGCCCTCGCAACCACGTCACTGACGGACGAAGGGACGAAGAGGAGAGGTGTGCAACTCGGAACGGAGGGGGTGTCTGCAACTCGGGAGGGAGGACGGGGGGGGGGGGGATTACCCTGCTAGCGCCCGTTTCATTTTTGCCAGAAACGGGCATTTCTTACTAGTAAATAAATAAATAACAAAACCCTGTACACTACTAATTATATCTGACATCTTGTAATGACTATGACATAACAAAACTCTGTAAGCCACATTGAGCCTGCAAATAGGTGAGAAAATGTGGGATACAAATGCAATAAATAAAATAAAATAAAAAAGGCACTTGCCCCCTATTCATTTATTATTGCAGGATTGTTCCACAGGTTACATGCCCTGCTACTCACAAATCCATCTAACACCTAATCCCTCTGTCCAGCTCTGATTAGGCTATGGGTCCCTACAGTACAGACAAAGGAGGTAAAGAGGTGACTAGACGCATTACAGCAGTCCCAGGGCCGTACAAATGGATAAAATGTACACACACCCACGCCTCCTTCTGGGGCTGTACAGACACGATGCTCCCTCCTTTGCCGGGTCTGACACTCACACCTACCCTAGAGCCCGAAGTACCAATCGCAACACAACCGGGGAAGAGCAGGGAGCAGACTCCGCACTCATATTTTTATTATTATTCTAGACTCCCAGCGCCCAGCCATCTACCACCAAATTACTTCCTGGTAACCTAACCACGTGACCAGTGCAGCGCGCCGGCGCCGCTCAACCCAAGGGGTTTTATCCCAGGAAGTTAGACTGAGACTCCCCGTCCTAACCTCCTTGGTTACCCAACCTCCTTGCCTCAGCCTACACTCTCCCGCGTTACGTAACGGTGGCGACGTAGCCTCCCCTCAAGAGGAGCCTCCAAGGAGGTTTAATAGACAGGAGATGAAGTGACGTCAAAACGTTGAAACCAATTAGGTTGATCTGAGTTTTCCCTTCCCGGCGCAGCGGCAGCCGTCATCCCCGTATACTCAAAACAAAGCAAGCAAACCTATGAGCTGCTGCATCTACGTTGTCGTTTTTATTGTTGGTAGCATTTTTATTTTAATTTCACTTATATTTTCAAACATGCCAGCTTGTGCTGCATACGGATGTACACAGAGGAAGCATAAAAACGGTATAACTTTTCATAGGTAGAGAGAGTAGTAATTTGTTATAAATCTTAATCAGTGGTCAGTTGGAGAGGCTGGCTACATGGACACCCTAGCACGTGTTATATTCGTGCAGAGATTTTTTTTTTCTCCTGGCAATGGGCCACTAAAACAGACATCATGTTATGAGAATCGGGTGCTTAACGTTCAGAGTTTCTATCTATTTATTTATTTATGACATTCATATCCCACATTTAACATGTATTAGGTTGAAACCTGGGAGCATTTTAAAGCTTTTTTTTTTTAAACCTGTGCCCAGATGTTTTGTGGGAACTTGCTCCTTCTGTTTTGAAGAATGCAGTGGTATATTATAAAAATGCACTTAATATTGTTCATTACTATTATTTACTACTGGTTGATATACAGCAGAAGTTAACCAAGTCAACTTCATGTTTTGTAATATAATTTTTAATAGCATTTTTCTCAGTCATTGCCCAGATACAAATAAAATATGTTAATTATACGACCGTGCCTGCCTCTTATGATAGCTGTTGTTAATTAAAGCCGTGGCAGAAAAATATTTGCAAATGTGATTTTATTAGGCAGGCAAACAATACACCGCCAAAATACAAAATAGCAAGCAGCACAGTATTAGTCGCCAAGTTTATACAAAGTTGATTATTTTCAGTGGAAAATAAATCTGTTGGCTGCCTATGTGAATATTCCATTGCTGTTTAATTATTGCTACCAAGTATTACATATTTAGGGCATATGCCTTAAACATAGATTGTTTCCTACTATGTTACTGTGTTATGTTACATTTGTTTATCTAGACCTTATGTGCACATGATATTGCTTATTAAACCCAAAGGCAAAACCAAAGTGTGGTTAAACAATTTGATATAAACTGTGTTGTTTATGACTTTACTGGTTACGACATGCTTTGAGTCCTACTGATCTGTATATCTGGTGTGTTATTTTGGTGGGTGGAAATAGGTGGGCTTATAGGGAGGGAGGGGAAGGGTTCTTGGGGTAAAAGTTTTTATTGTGCCATGTCAGATGGTTTACTGTTTTTTCTTGTTCTGTATGAAGCTTATCAACCAACATGTTTTGTTTTTAATAAAGATGATTAAAACATAAAAAAATAAGTTTTGGATGTTACTGAATTCTATTATTCTGTCTCACTGTATTTCCAGTTTTGGCACAGTATACGCCATCACAAGAACAAAATATAAGAAAACCAATGGACTGCATTAGGTGCTTATAGCCCATTTAGGTATATTTCAACAGAGAGATCTGTTTGACAGAACATATTATTATTATTTTGACTTATAAACCACTTGTCCCTGAAACATGCTCAAACAACAGAATAATCCATTTGTGCATCTAAAATGTAAACTTCTACAAAACAGATGAAGATGTGATTCCATGTGCCCCAATGAAAGGAGAGTTTAATTCTACTTCCATTTAATTTCAATATATTCCATCATCTTTAGAACACCAGGCTTCCCAAAGCAGATTACAACACCATTTAAGATAAACCCATGAGGAAACAGGATATCCTCACTGAAATGTGGACATCTGTATTGTATACAGTGTATTTATTTAGTTTTTAGTGTAGAAAAATGAGCACAAAATACAGAGTTTAAAATTGCTGTTTCTACCCACTATAATAATTTTTAAGCTATTTTAGTGATATTCAATTGTTATTTCATGATATTTATATCTACATAGGGGAAGCTTTCAAATAAATGAAAAAGCTGTTCAATAAGTAAAAAACAAACAAACTTTTGTCTGCCACCTTTTAAGGCACTGCCTATCTAACTGAAACAACTTTAGACTTGATACAGGTGGACCAACAATAAAAAAATGACAATGTGGATGCAGCAGCTCTTAGGTTTGCTTGCTTTGTTTTGAGTAAACGGGGCTGACGGCTGCGCTGGGAAGGGGAAACTCAGACTGTCCTAATTGGCTTCCTTTCTTACTAGATAGGCTCACTTCCACTACTGTTTATTAAACCTCCTTGCTTGCCTCCCCTAAATCGGGAAAGTAAAGGAAAAAATCAACTTGAAATCAACCTCCTTGAAGTAAAGCGTGAGGAGGAAAGGAGGCAGGGTAAATACAGAGGAGGCGTGGCCACCCGCTGTTCTCCTTCTCCTCCTCCTCCTACATCCCGGTTATGTTATATTTCATCCTTCTCGAGCCGAAGTAGCTTAGGTTGCAGTTCCTAGTTGGGGGTGAAACCTGGATAGGATTGATTGTCCTGGTTGGGTTGAGCTGAATGAGGCAGTAATACTAGGGAGGTGATAAAGATAAAGTGGAAAGGAGGAATTAGGGTAAAAGAGTTGGGGGTGCATACTTTAAACAGTAAATTATGTACCTATGCGAGACGCCAACTTGAGCAGCTCCAGTCTACATTGCTTTGAGCTATTTTTAGCACTACAAGTTCCTTGAAGAGATAAAAAACAACCAATGTAGAACTAGAGAAAGACACATTATATGACTCCTGACGCAGGCCTTACCGGCCGAAACACAGCTGTGTCGAGTTCTGTTCTCTTTTATTCTGCATTAATTTTATGGTCAATAAATATTTTTAGTTTTCATATTTGAAGTGTCGTCTTATTTTTTATTTTTATTTTTGTTTTTATTAGTCATCTTTGCTGTTTTGTCCATTGGTATTTTATTCATTCACATGTGGATGTAGTCACATATGCATGTAAATGACTTCTTATAAAATACCCACTGACATAAAAGTATAAATTTTGACATGGTGGCACGTACTTTGCCTGTGAATGTGCATAGGGATGGAGTGTCAGCAAAGCATTCAAATATACAAAAAAAAAAAAGAAAAAGCGGGGGGGGGGGGGGGGGGGGGCGTTCGGTAATTGCTACATGTACTTTCAAGACAGCTAGATGGCATGATAAGGCAGTGAGCGGAACCAGAATGGAGTGCATCCCAGCTGAGGCCTTAGAAAAACGTACAAATAAGATGGAAGCCATGTTGCCTTAAATCGAAATCAATACCAATGCCATTAAAAGTCTCAGGAAGGATCTTGAAGAATTAGCAAATACATCTCGTAGTAACCACATACAGATATTGGGTTAACCTGAAGGAGCAGAGAACCAGAACATGGTATCCTTTTTGATAGAATGGTTACCTACTTTTTTGAATATTGACTTCAGCCCAGCTTTAGAAATTGAAAGAGCTCACCGCTCACCATCATGCCAGTTGTTCAATGCGTCACATCCCAGACCAGTGGTGGCAAAAATTCTTTTGATACCCATAGGCCCTTCAGATCCTTATGGCTGCAAAAGATAAACCCTTTTTACTGTACCTAGGCAGAAAAATACTTATTTTTCCAGGCTTAGCAAAAACTATCGCTATGAATAGGAAAGCATTGCTTGCCCTTAGACAAGATTTGAAAGACCTAGAAGCTCGCTTTGGCTTGATGTATCCTGCAAAAATGAAAATACTTACAACAATCGTTCTACCAACTATAATGATTCTGAAGTTGTTCGTGAATGGATCATTCAAACTAAAACAGGGTGAATACTCTTATATTAATTCAATTCAGTTCAACTCAGTTGTTGTATACCGCTAATATCCCCTTTCCACGAGCAAGTTTTGAAAAGTTGACCGTAATGTTCTAGAGGTTGCATGTGGGATAAGCAGATGGGAGAGGTATGCTGGTTCACCTGATTGAAGAATTTTAAAGACCAGGAGCATGATTTTATAGATAAAGTGGTGAGGAAGAGGGAGCCAGTGGGCTGCTTTCAGGAGGGGTGTTACGTGATCAATTTTATTTTGCATTCAAAGACAAACTAAGGGGTCTTTTTTTACTAAGGTGCGCGATTTAATTCAAAATGGAGGATTGACACAAACGTACACTGGCGTCCCTAGGAAGAGCTTTGAAACAGAAATTTCTGTAGGACGTGTTGAACCTCACAGCGAATAAGCAAAACATTTGCAGTTCAGATAAGTTGGCTCATGTTGGGTTCTTTATTGCAGTGTCTATTTTTCGAGCTAAAGAACGTTTTGCAAACAAGTCAAGACCTTGCTCAAGATTTTCATAAAAGTATTTAGTTTACGTGGAGGGGCATAATCGAACGTCGCCGGCCAAATAGATCGTCAGCGATATATGTTGGCGGCAGCGCTACAGCTAGCCAGAACCGTATTATCGAAAAAGATGGCCGACCATCTTTTTTTTTCGATAATACAGTTTAGCCCGGCCAAATGCCTTGGAGTTCGCCGGGTTTCAGATGGTCGGGTTTGTTTTTCAGAGATAATGGAAAAAAATGCCAGCCATCTCCAACCCGGCGAAATCCAAGGCATTTGGTTGTGGAGGAGCCAGCATTTGTAGCGCACTTGTCCCCCCTGACATGCCAGGACACCAGCTGGGCACCCTAGGGGTCAGTGTGGTGGACTTCAGAAAAACCTCCCACATGCATAGCTCCCTTACTTTGGGTGCTGAGCCCCCCAAAACCCACTACCCACAAATGTACAACACTACCAAAGTTCTTAGGGGTGCAGGGGGCAACTACATGTGGGTACAGTGGGTTTTGGAGGGCTTCCATTACCAGCACAAGTGTTACAGGTAGGGGGGGATGGGCCTGGGTCCGCCTGCCTTAAGTGCACTGCGGTACCCACTAAAAGTGCTCCAGGGACCTGCATACTCGCAGGCCTCTAGGACTTGTTGCTGCTGTATAACCTTGGCACACCAATTGACACCTGAAGACTAATCTCTTTGAAAAAGTCCTTTATTTGAATAAGCACGTTTACTCACAGTTAACTGCAGATCAGAGGTTGTGCCCCACTGGCAAAGAGTCTCCCTGGTACTGAGATTAGCAGTAGGTCAGAGCTGGCAGAATGGTGTACAATGCCCTCTTTCAGCCACATTCAAGGTAATAATGTTTCTAATGTGGGTGACACATGAAAGGGATCTAAAACTGGCTTACAAAAATGGCCACTACCTCATGGACTACCGGAAACAAAACAGGGCACACTCTGAACCCAGTTAGCAGGGGGGGAAAGCACCATGGGAGTAGAGCCCAGAACCCTACACCCACCACAATGCATTGCTGATGTGACTCTGCAGGGCACCTAACAGAAAAGATGTCACACTCACCTGAGAACCACATCGCAACCAGGGAAGGGCTGTCGGAGGATACAACACATTCTGCTGTCATGGAGGTGGGTACGGCATTTGAGGCTGGCATACAGGCTGGCAAAAAAGGTTTTTAGTTTTATTTTTTTTAGTATGGGAGGGGGTTGGTAACCACTGGGGTAGTATGGGGAGGTCATCCCCCATTCCCTCCAGTGGTCATCTGGTCATTTGGGGCACCTTTTTGAGGCTTGGTCGTGAACATAAAAGGACCAAGTAAACCCAGCGATATACTGCTTATCGCCGTTTTCTTTTCCATTATCGCCGAAAGCCGGCCATCTGGTAGCCACACCCATGCCCGCCCATGTCCCGCCTTTGCTTCACCGCCGACACGCCCCTTTGAACTTTGGCCGGCGACACGACGGGAAAGCGGCAATGTTGGCAAAAAAACAGCTTTTGATTATACCGATTTGGCCGCTTTTCCGAGATCGCCAGCCATCTCCCGATTTATGTCGGAAAATGGCCGGCGATAACTTTCGAAAATGAGCTGGATAGTAACATAGTAGATGACGGCAGAAAAAGACCTGCACGGTTCACCCAGTCTGCCCAACAAGATAAACTCATATGTGCTACTTTTTGTGTATACCTTACCTTGATTTGTATCTGCCATTTTCAGGGCACAGACCGTAGAAGTCTGCCCAGCACTACCTCCGCCTCCCAACCACAAGCCCCACCTCCCACCACCGGCTCTGCCACCCAATCTCCGCTAAGCTTCTGACGATCCATTCCTTCTGAACAGGATTCCTTAAGGTTTATCCCACTCATTTTTGAATTCCGTTACCGTTTTCATCTCCACCACCTCCTGCGGGAGGGCATTCCAAGTATCCACCACTCTCTCCGTGAAAAAATACTTCCTGACATTTTTCTTGAGTCTTTCCCCCTTCAATCTCATTTCATGTCCTCTAGTTCTACCGCCTTCCCATCTCCGGAAAAGGTTTGTTTGCGGATTAACTCCTTTCAAATATTTGAACGTCTGTATCATATCACCCCTGTTTCTCCTTTCCTCCAAGGTATACATGTTCAGGTCAGCAAGTCTCTCTTCATACGTCTTGTAACGCAAATCCCATACCATTTTTGTAGCTTTTCTTTGCACCGCTTCAATTCTTTTTACATCAGTGCCAATAATTGACTTTTTAAAAAGCAATTATTGACTAATTAGATTTAGTTGGGACCAACATGTGTAAGGGTATGTGCAGGATCTGCACTTAAAATTTACACATGGTCCAAGAAAGGGGGCGTGGAAATGGGAGGGTCATGGGCATTTGGGGGCAGATCTGGGGCATGGCTTCAAGCTGTGTGCATAATTACAGAATAATGGTGCTCCATGCATAAATTTAGATGCGGGCATTTGCATGTTTTTATTGCTGCAAATGGATGTGCCTAAATTTACGTGCAACTCTCCACTTAAGCTTGTATTCTATAAATCGCGCCAAACTTTAGGCGTGGCTTATAGAATACCATTTATATGGGTATGCTTTGGCACCAGTTTTTTTAGATGCCATATATAAAGTCTAGACCAAAATGCTTAAGGCTGGTCTACAAAGTAATAATTGCTGGAATTGATCCTCTACCAGAGGAGACCTAAAGCCAGTGCATTTTTTCTAGCAAAAAAAAATGCCGGTATTCAAATGCCAGGCCACCCTTCAGGGGTGGGGTGATCACCGAGGGATCCACCCCACAATAGCCAGGCCCCCTGCAACCAGTCACAGAATCTATGACAAGGCAGAATTGTTGTGTGGAGCCTGAGCTCTTTCATTGAAACTTGGAGACCATGGGTCAATTTTAGCAGACAATGGAAAAGGTGCCGGTACTCAGTACCCCCTCAAAAAAAGCCCTGCTAAAGAGTGACAAGATTCCATGCAGAGTTTCAGAGTAGCAACGTTCCATATGGAACCCCAAAGAATAGCAAGATTCCATGAAGAATCTCAAAGAGTAGCAACATTCCATATGGAACCCCAAAGAATAGCAAGATTCTGGAATGCTAAAGAACAGTATGTTTTTTCTAGCGAAAAAGGTGCTAGTACTTAAATGCCAGGCCACCCTTCAGGGGTGGGGTGATCACCGAGGGACCCACCCCACAATAGCCAGGCCCCCTGCAACCAGTCACAGAATCTATGACAAGGCAGAATTGTTGTGTGGAGCCTGAGCTCTTTCATTAAAACTAGGGGACCATGAGTCACATTTAGCAGACAATGAAAAAGGTTCCAGTACTCAGTACCCCCTCAAAAAAAGCCCTGCCTAAAGCACATGATATATGGAAGTCCCCTGATTCTATCTTTTTGGACATCAGTTTGAGCAGAAATTAAGAACAGAAGATTTGACCTTTTCATATAATTATGTTTAGATCCCTTAGATAAAAGCAATATCATTTACTAGATATTGTTTTAGCCATCACCATATAAATGATGTTTTCAAATTGGAAAAATGCATCTTTACTGAATATCACCTTTTGATGGCATACTTTTCTCATGATTCATGGATTTGAATGCAAACCTGCTGAATGTACTAACAGATACAAATCTGATGATAACATTTGGTCACCAATTGCCTCCTTTCAAAATATATCTTGATAATCCATAGGCAACCTTATTAGGCCATATTTTATAATTATATTTTTATTTTAGTATGCTCAAGTCAAATTTTGTGATACTAGTATATAAGATTATTTTTTCTTATGTTTTATTTTATACGAGTACTATTTTGTTTGAAATGTATGCATGATAAATCCCCTCATCTCAATGTACTGTTTATATCCATGCAGAAAGTTTCTATTCTGTTTTGGTTGACATTGCAAATATTTTGTTATATTTTCCAAAATAATAAAGTATGTGAACTTAAAAAGAAAGTATCTCTTCCTGGAAAGGGTGATGAGTACATGGAATGAGCTCCCAAGGGAGATGGAGGAGACAAATGGTAACTTAAGGGTCCTTTTAGTAAGATGAACTAATGGATATAGCGTCCGCTAAATAACACGTCCATTATATTTCTACAGGCATTTTATCATTGAGGGGGCACTTTTACTAATGAACCTAAAGTGGACTGCGCTGGTGTAGGCATGCATTTTAGACGCACGCAGGTCAATATTTCTGCGCGCCTGGAGAAAAGGCATTTTTGTGGCCAAAAATGGACGTGCAGCAAAATTAAAAACCAGCACGCATCCATTTTCGGCCTGAGACCTTACCGCCACCCACTGACTTAGCGGTAAGGTCTCACGTGCTAACCAGGCAGCCAGTGCACGTAAACTGCCGATTACCACCGGGTAAGCGCCACATTGTAGAAAACAGAAAATATTTTCTACTGCGTGTTTTGGGCGCCCGTCAAAAATGGAATTACCACTCAGGGCACATGGTAGCCAGGTGGTAGTTCCAATTTGGCGTGGCGTGCGTTGGATGGGTGTAGGCACCTACACGCCTTAAGAAGGGCCCCTTAGTGCATGCTAAATCTGCTAGCACACTTTAGTAAAATGATCCCTAAGTTCAAGAAAGCCTGGGATAAGCACAGAGACTCCCTAAATGCAATGAAGTGAAAGGAAGCCAGAGATCAGCTTGACTCTATCTACATATGGCTATGCACAAGGCATGAAACAGGGCAAACTAGATGAGCCTTTAATCCTCATCTGCCATCACTTTCTCTGTTACTCTGAAATGAGGTAAGAAATAGAAAAAAAAATAGAGGGTGAATGGCATGTAAAAAAAACAAGTAAGAGACATTTAAGTCCCTTCGATCAAATGACCTGATTTGGAGGGTGTCTGTCATCTTGCTTGGGTGCTGCCTTTCCAGTGAGAAGGAATAAAGGGTATGAAGCAGTCTCAAGAGGATTTGGATTTTAGCTTGAGTTACTCACCTTTCCAAACCCAAACACAAGGTGAGTTACATAGTTATCTCCCTGCCTCAGAGGATTTATCATCAAATTTGTACCTGAGGCAATGGGGAGTGTGAACCAACCTTCCCAAACTCATAAGGAGCGTCACTGGGAGAAGCAGGATTTGAACCCCAGCTTCCCTGGTTCTTAGCTTGCTGTTATAACCACTAGGCTTCACAAACCCGCAGCCAATGAGGTTTTCAGGATATTCACAAAAAAATATGCATGAGATCAATTGACATGCACAGGAGCCTCGATCTATTCAAATTATCTCATGCATTCATTGTGGATATTCTGAAAACCTCACTGGCTGTAGGGTCCTCAGGCCAGGTTTGGGAAACCTAGAAGCTCCTGCATCAGGTCTCTCAGAGTTTCTCTGGGCATTTTATTGCAGTACTAGGAAAAAATGCCCATTTCTGAGCGGAATGAAACGAGCGCTAGCAAGGGGCCCCCTCCCTCCGTCCCTCGAAGCTACTTGCCTTGTTCACCCTCCCTCCGTCCCTCGAAGCTACTTGCCTTGTTCGCTGTGGGCCGTTTCGGCCCTCGAGTGTCAATAGCTCCGCCCTCGACGTCATGACGTTTTGACGCGAGGGCGGTGCAGACACTCCAGGGCACACCGGATATCTCGGGCGCCTCAACTTCCGTGGAGGCTTCAGAACGTTGGGGTTGCCTTTTATATATATAGATAATTAGGTTGTGAACTGCTCTGAATTCTGTTTTGAAGAAGAGAACTAAGTAACAGTTGTATCTAAGAATTTTTCTAGTGCCCCAGCACAATCACAGCTGGATATGAGATACTGCCACCTGTTGGCAGCACCTGAGAGCAACGTAAAGCATGATCTAAAGCAAGTGGAATCATGTTCTTTTAAAAGCTCAGATATTTGGTGCTCTAGGCAAGTTCCTGAATCCAGATCTGAGCATAGCAGAACCTAGTACTGTGCCTAGCTCAGGGGTTCTCAACCCAGTCCTTGGGACACACCTAGCCAGTCAGGTTTTCAGGATATCCACAATGAATATGCAAGAGATAATTTGCAAATAACAGAGGCAGTACATGCAGATTTATCTTATGTGCATTCATTGTGGATATCCTGAAAACCTGACTGGCTAGGCATGTGCTGACTGGGTTAAGAATTCCTGGCCTAGCTCCATGCCACCTGCTGCATAGCCTGAGAGTCACACAGCACAACCCCAGGGCAAGATGAGCAACTGCCCTCACCCACAAAGCTCTTTTGGTCCTTAGTTGAAGTACAAATAAATGGCCTCTAGAACTGAGGGCCAGATGCACTAAGGGTCCCCACAAAGAAATGCTCTGTATTTCCACCTCAGTAAAATTTACTGATTTGGAAATACAGAGGGATTCCCAAAGCGAATTGCATGCAAATGAGCTGCTTGCAAAAGTGATGAGCAGCTCGATGCGGGGGGGGGGGGGGGGGGGGGACGGGGGACGGACCTATCGATCAGCTGAGCAGGCGCAAAACAGCCAATTGCTAAGCACGGCTGCTCTGTGCATACTCAGAGTGGTGCTCGTATACGTCTTTCATACATGCAAAGAAGCTGTGTGTATGAAAGTTGGCGTAGCTTTTTTTTTTCTCTCAAAACTGCTGTGGGGTATGCTCGGGGGTGTGCTTTCAGGGCTGGAGCAGTGACTGACAGGCAGACTGTCGTGCTGGGGCTCCGGCGTCTTCCCTGCCTCTCTCAAAACGACCCAAATGCTCTACTTTTGCCAGGAAGCATCAGGAGATGGCAGGAGTGACGTAAAACTTTAAAAAAGGGTAAAGCTCACTTGCGACAATGGAGAATTGTCAGGACCGACAGTTCCAGACCTCCCGTTAAATTTTCCACACTAAAGTTAGGGGCTGCTTCTGCGCATCGTTTTGCATGCACATTTGTATAGTAATTAGCTCATTATAATAGCTTTGCATACAGTTAGCGTTAGCTGCTACCACAACAGGAAAAGAGCTCACTGAACCCTTTTGTGCACGTCTAGCTGAACTCCATGCTCGCAAAACCAGCTAGAACCAGTGTAAAACCCTGGTGGCTCCTTAGGTTTTGTACAGCCCTCTAGCCCCTAAAGCACTTGAGATCTTGTTCTTCCAAAAATGAAGTGCATGTGTCCCAGGTTCTCAAATTGTGAATCCAATCCTGCTGTAAGGAAAGGAAAGAGACACCGTGAAAAGCAAGCGGAGCCAGTTTAGACCTAATTTATGCAATCACTTTTTACATCACGCTGTTTAAAATTCAGGGTACCAGCAATGGACCTTTTCCACTCCCCTCCCCAGCCATCACCTTCATAGTGCGAATGTAGAAGTCATTAACTGAGAAATGCAAAATCTGTTTTATTAGAAAGGTTGATTTGCAGTTTGTTTTCCATAAAATCTTTCAATTCTTTTATTTTTTCCTCTCGTTCTCTCTCTCTTGCTTTCAACATTTAGGTGTTTCTTTGTGTACAGTTCTTTACACGAGAAATACCATCAATGGGTTCTTAAAGGGACAGTGCACCATTTCAGATTAGCTATGGCATAATCACTCAGTTCTATGATAAGCATATACTTGTGGCATGGAGGGGGAGCATGATCCTTTGGGGACTAGTGGCACATTGGAGGACATCTGCAAATGATCCTGCTATGAAAACTTTAGGTGTGAAGAGAATGCAGGGATGGGAAAAAAAGCAAGATATAAGTAGTTGTTTTTATTTAGTTAGGCAATTAGGAATCACTATTGATCAGGACTTCCCGAACCTGCCTTAAGGATACTACCACCAACAGTTGGATTTTCAGGATATCTGCAATAAATGTGCATAAAATCAATTTGCATATGCAGATTATTTTCTATGTATTCCCCGTGGATATGCTGAAAACCGAATTGGCCTGGGGTCCCTAGGCCAGGTTTGGGAAGCTCTGCCCTTGGTGGTGCTAGTTTTAATGCATGGATCATGATTTATCCAATCACATGGTTGAAATGACTGAGCATTTGACTCCCTAAAAATCTGCAGCTAGGGATACCTTCTTTTTAACATATGGCTTTATAATCATGGAAACTGTGCTCATAGTTTTAATTCTATATTCCCCCAATCAGTACAGACCCTGCTAGAAAGTGAATATAACCTAGGGGGTGCCTACACCTAATGCAGGGGTTCTCAACCCAGGACATACCAGTCCAGTCAGGTTTTCAGGATATCTACAATGAATATACAGACAATAATCTGCAAATGCAAATAGATTGTATTCATAATCATTGCAGATATCCTGAAAACTTGACTAACTAGGTGTATCCCAAGGACTAGGTTAAGACCCACTGATCCAATGGAACGGTTCTGCTATGAAGAACTTTTCCATTGACGCTGCTGAAGGATGGACTGGGTCTGGAAAGCTTAATGTAATACTATAAATCCAGCCTGAAACAGCACTTTTAGGGCTCCAAGGGACCCTGGAGCCAAAAAATGTTCTGCATAATTAACCAGTTGTGGAAACAAAATGTCTCCATTTTGCATTCCTTTTCATTAAAGCTGCCAACTTGATCCAGATTCGCAGGATAGGGTTGATCCAGTCCTGGGTTTACCCCGTTGCATGCAGGGATATGTAGTTCTGATTTCCTCATTGCATTCCCTAAGAAATGCAAAACTACAAGTCCCAGAAGGCACTGGGGTAAACCCAACACTGAATGCAGTTGGAAGCTTTACTTTTGATACCACTGCTGTTATCCCTACTGAGGCACCATGTACAAGGAGTGAAGGGTGAGGAGGCTCTGCAGTGACTCTGTAGGCTAAGGACAACTGGGCCACCAATTCTAACTTGCTGAAAATTATCAGGAATTTTGGGGACTTAAAAACCCAAGATAAAAACAGAAATCTGACTGGCTGACAAATACATCAGCCTATGTGGATAATGCCTGCCAGGATGATCTACTCTTCCACATTTCTTTTTATGGGGTAACCCGTGTTTCTTATGGTGTAAAATTATTAGTATTTTTTATTCTGTGGCACAGCAAAATCTTTCCACTGAACTCAAATTTTACGAGGGACCCTGCCTGTTGGACACTGAGCTGGCTCCCATAGGTTGAATCCGTCCTACCTGTTTTTTTGCCAATAATTTCACTATGGCCTTGGTCTTTACTCCCAATCCTGCAGGGCTACCGCTGGGTCAGGTTTCAGGATATCCCTAATCAGTGTTTTTTTTCTGGCAAAAAATGGTGCGGGTACTCAAATGTTAGTCCACCCTTCAGGATGGACCCACCCCACAATGGCCAGGCCCCCCTGCAACCAGTCACAGAATCTATGACAAGGCAGGATTGGCGTGTAGAGCCTGAGCAATTTCATTAAAACTTGGGGCCCATAGGTCAATTTTAGCAGACAATGGAAAAGGTGCCGGTACTAAGGAACCCCTTCAAAAAAAGCCCTGTCCCTAATGAATATGCATGAGAGAGAGAGTTACATAGAGTGGAGATGGCAGGCATGCAAACATCTCTCCTGCATATTCTATAGGGATGTCCTGAAAACCTTATCCATTGGTGACTTTCCAAGTGGAAGTGAAGATCCCTGCACTAAGGTGCTTGGAGAAAGGAGGTGGAGCTTGGAGGAGGTAAAATGAGGACTGTCCCTGATGAGACTGAAGCTTGTTGACAACCCTAAAAGTAGCACCACTGAGGAGTTTGCAGCAAATAATGGCATTACTCTGGAGTCAGAGTATGGCAATTTTAAGGAATTTATGAAAAATTTAACATTTCATTTCTAACACCCAGAATGCCTCCAGGGTGATGAAATTTGTTAATGTTGCAGTACAGCCTTCCTTGGGAAGGATTCTACCTTAAGACCACTAGTTAATAATACCCTCCCTCCAAGGAACATGAAACCAGCATGGGGATATGGTTGGGGTGGGGACTCTGGACTGCAAAATAGTCACTGTCTCTTTAAGGGTCCATTACAACATACACAATTCAGTAAGACTCTCTCAAGACCATTCCGATTCCTCTTAAATACACAGAAAACACAATATTGAATATACAAATCTGATAAAATACTTAACAGGAAAAATTAGATTGCAACCACAAAAAATTATTTAATAGTAACCTTTTTTTTTTAATATAAAATAGCAATAAAACATTCTTGGTACAGCAATAATAATATACACCCCTCTAATACTTCAGAATACCCCGATGCCTAGTGCAAACTCCACCACCTCTTTATCAACAAAAATGTGATTATCTCCTCTTACAGTAAAATTTTAAAGCCAGGATGCCACAGTGTTTTCATTTTGTGGGAGGGGAGGCTTCACCTTGGTTTGGCTTAACCAGGCCTGTTTAGCCCCTGTGCATTCGACTGCATTTAGTTCCGATTTCCCTAAGGCAGGGTTTCCTGAACCTTTCCTGGCAGCCCACAGTCCGCTAAGCTGCCAGGATATCCACCATGAATATGCATAAGGTAAGTGTGCATATATTGGGTTTCTAATGCATGCAAAATTTGTCTCATGCATATTCATGGTGAATACATGGCTGTGAACTTACCCAGTTCCAGCCAAGCACATTGTAGAATGGTCCTTGATGTCTAACAACCTGATGCATTAAGAGATTGCAGCACTGGATTGTAAGGGGCAGAATCAGGGACTACAAACACAACTGCTTTGGGATGTAAGTTCAAAATCAAAGCTGGCCTAAAATGCCCCTATTGGAACTGGGTAGTTGGTAGCTATGGCAGTGATTCCCCAAATCTGTCCTGGGGGGCTCCCTGGCCAGTCACGTTTCAGGATGTTGACAATGAATATTCATGAAAGATATTTGCATGCAGTGGAGGCAGTGCATGCAAATCTCTTTCATGAATGAATATTCATTTTGGATATCCTGAAAACCTGATTAGCTGGAGAGTCCCTGGGACAGGTTTGGGAACCACTAAACTAAGATAAATATTGTGACCACATGATGGCTGTGGGGTCACCAGGGCAGATTTGGGAAGCTCAGGGCAACAGGCCAGCTAGAGAGAATTTGCAGGGTACTCTGTTTCTGGAGAGAGACTTTTGGGCTATCTTAATCTTAACTTGACCACTTCCTGCTGCATTCCAGAATCCAGGGTCACGTTTAAGATAATGGCAACCATAGGCAGGAACGGGGGGGGGGGGGGGGGGGGGGTCCTAGAGCCTCCCTTGGAAACTGGAGGGATCTCCTCAAAAGATCGGAATGTAAGGTGCCTAATTTTGGGGCACCTTCACAACGTTGCATCGTATAATGCCTGTTCCTAAGTCTAGCTCTGTTGATATATCCTGTGCTGTATTCAGACAGTAACAAGTTTGGCATTCATTAGGCATATAAACTCAAGGACTCAAGAGCAGCCCTTTCCCTTCAGAAATCTGGTGGATTGGGTCAATTTGGGGAATGTGGCATATCTGGAGTAGTCAAATTAACTTCAGCCTTGGATTTGGTATCTTTAAAAGTTGACACTAATCTCAGAATGGCTATTGTGCCTCTGTGCTGGTGCCCCACTGTTTGCGTCTCTATCTGCCTTTCCTGAGGAAGAGGGAAAGTGGTGGGAAGCACCAGGAAGCTACACCTCAGCAACACTTTTTGCAACAGTGGGTCATAAATATGACCCTCAAAATAATCTGTAGGACAATTTAGCAGAAAATCAACAGCTAATAGCAACATGCAGGAAACCCTCACTCCAACAATCCCACCTTCAAAAAAAGAGGTAGAAAATGTGGCTTGTGTGTCCCTATGCAGACGTTCTCATTTCATGAAAAAATGAAAGCTAAATGCAGGAGTTGCTTGCTCATGATGAACCAATGTGCGTGCAAATTGGGATTTCCGTGGCTGGGAACACATCCATATTCAGGGATCCCTTTTCCAGACACACCTGTCCCTTTCTTTCCTTCTCTGACTTGTCACACAAACAATACACATAATCTCCAAGAGTCAGAGCATTTATACTTGTAGACAGACATAATGCCAGGTGGAGGGTGGGCCAGCATGACATGCTGTAGGTGTACACATAGACCAATAATTCTGAACCAAATTCTTGGGATATACCAAGTCTGAGGTTTTAAGATATCCACAATAAATGTGCATGAGATAATATGCATATTCACTGTAGATATCCTGGGCTGACTGATATGTCCCAAGGACTAGATTGAGAACCGTTGATGTAGACAGATAGGGAAAGGGGGTGATGGGACTTGATATACCGCCTTTCTGTGGTTACAATCAAAGCAGTTTACATATTAGATACAGGTACTGATTTTGTACCTAGGACAATGGAGGGTTAAGTGACTTTCCCAGAGTCACAAGGAGCTGCAGTGGGAATTGAACCCAGTTCACCAGGATCAAAGCCCACTGTACTAACCACTAGGCTACTCCTCTCCACTCACAGCTGTTCACCTGGGTTCTCCCTTGTCTCTCCCTAGTCCCTCTCTCACTGTTCACACGCTTAGTGTTTGTCTCGGTTCAAATAATATAATGCTAGTGGCTTGAGCACAGCGTGCAATGTGATGTACAGTACTGAACACTAGTAATGACAGAATCAAAACACAGCCCTGCTATCATTCCATAAGATCTGGAACCATCCATAAATTCAAAATGTGAGAATCATCACATGCAAGATGTTCTGGGATATTTGTGAGATACTGGTATGTAACATGGATAGCATGACTGCCACAAAGACCATCTGGTGCACTATGAGGTGGACTTGGCTATCATGCATGAGAGGATGAGCTACCATAGGACCAACAGGACCCTTCCTCTCTTTCCCCATGTGATTCCATGGTCCTATACACTCTATGGTCTCACGTTACTGTTTAAAAGCAGGCATGGGCTTCCGGTTTGCCCAACTGAATCATAAGACAGGTAGATCATCCCCTGCCCCATCTCTGAGATGATATTACCTAGAATCAGTGCTAAAATTGTACAAGAATTTAGTGAGGGGCTTGGCTACTTTCATTTGTATTGAGTTTGTTCTCACTTACTGTTCTCTGAAACCATCACCATCATCTGAAAGCCTCACTTCCCTCAAAGATATTGCACCAGTTTACTCCTATACTTATGCAACAGAAGCAGAACATACAAATCAATCTCATGCATATTCATTGTGGAAATCTTAAAAACATGACTGGGTTGTGGCCCTTGAGAACTGTGGATGCCCACCCTTGTCCTATACCCTTCATGTTACAAGCCAGAAGTTGGCAGTTCAAGTCCTCAGGAGACCCAAACTGGGCAGGTTTTAAAATAGCCCTAATGAATGTGCACAAAATTGATTTGCATACTATTGAGGTACTGCATATGAAAATCACTGTCATGCATATTCTGACCAGGCTGGGCTTCTTAGGACCAGAATTGCCTATCCCTGCTGTAAACTTTCTGGGTAGGAACGCTCAACTCACCTGGTATAACTGATCATCCTGCCCCAATCATTTATTATGCCCCTAGAGCAGTGGTTCTCAACCCAGGCCTTGGGGCACAGTCAGGTTTTCAGGACATCCACAATGAATATGCACGAGATAGATTTACATGCCAAGGAGGCAGTGCATGGAAGTCTACCTCATGCATTGTGAATGAATATACTGAAAACCTGACTGGCTGGGTGTGCCCCAAGGACTGGTGAGAACCACTGCCCTAGAGATGCAATTCAGGTGCAATTGGTAAAGCCTAACTCCAGGGGACCTACAATCTAGGTAGCACCTGGGGCCATGGTCCATGGAGGCCAAACTAACTTCTTCAGCCAGTAGGTCACTTCCACCACTTCCCTATACATAGCTCTCATAGATGCTAGTGTGAACACTGACATATCTCCTTAATAAAAGTCATACCAACATTACATACTTACAAACAAACCAATGTTCCCCCAGCTCCCATCCTTCCTGGCTGTCAGATCAGTGACAATGGTGACAATTTCCAACACAGAGAGTAAGCACACACTCCCAATCTCTGCAACTGCTCCTCCTCATCTTAAGTTACCCAATTATGGAATAAATGCATACCATCAAGAAAGAGAAGCTGAGCAGATAGGAAGCAATTACCCTGGGCCTCCATGCCACAAGGGACCCCAAGTCTACTTCAAGCAGAATGAAGCATAGCCTGAAGGTGGGCTTTGGGGCCCCTCCCCAGTTTCTGTCCTGGGGGCCTCTGCATATCTGGCTGCTGGCCTACTACTATTCTGCCCATATTGCTGTGTTCCAAGAGGGTAAAAAGAATGTTAAGGAGATGAAGAGGAATTTGTGGAGATGGGGGAGGGGAGAGATGGAGAACAGTCTAGGGAAATGGGATGGGAGAGGGGGGAGAAAGAGAAATTCAAGGGCTGGGAAGAAGGAGATGCAGAGGAACTTGTGGATGCATTAGGATTAGAGTGGAGGAATAGCCTTGTGGTTAGTGCCATGGGGCGAGATCCAGCAAAGTCAGGATTCAAACCCACTGACACTACTTGTGACCCTCAGCAAGTCACTCAAACCTCCATTGCCTCAGCTACAAACTTACCCCGCTTCACTCACCCCCGATATTCAGCTCATGGCAGCCATGGGCTGAATTAGACCTGCACACTGGCCTAACCCGGGCACTGGCATTGAATATCCAGGTCACGTGCAGTCACTGGCAGTTTTCTGGGTGCTGGCTGATATTCAGACAGGTGCCTAGATAACTAAGAAGATAAAGTTAGGACTGCCTAACTTTATCCTGGCGCTTACATGGTTAGTGGAATGAAAATTGGCACTAATTAGGTAAATCCGTGCTCCATCCACAGACCACCCTGGCAGTAACGGGCTTGTGCTACAGAGGTCACAGCTGATATTCAACAGCACTGTCCAGTTAAGTGCAGCTTTGTCAGCAGCAGAGCCAGCCAAGGCAATTTAGCTGGGCAGGATCGTTTTGAATATTGGGCCCTTAAAATATAATTCCTTTGGGAAATAGAGAAATACCTACTGTATTTAACTCGCCTTGAGCTACATCCAAATAAATAGATGGAGTGAAACCCTGAAGAAGGACAGAGAAGGAACATAAGGGAAGGGAGACAGAAAGGAGCTTGAGGGCTGCCCTTAGCCAGGGGTGACAGGTGCAGCCACACCTCTGTTTCCCTTCCCTGCGCCCCAAGGTCTGGCCTCTCACCCATCTCTTAAACTCTCCCGCCCACAGTCCAGAACATGCCCCTCTCTCTGAATCACTTTCCCCCAATGCTCTGGCACCTCCCCTTCTCTGTGATTCCGCTCCCACTCTGTGGCTTAAATGGTTTCTTTCCCAGAGTCTACAGCTCGCCGGTGGCAGCAACACCTGCGCTGCCGAGGACAGGTCCTGCCCCCTCTGACATAACTTCCTGTTTCTTCAAAACTGAAACTTAACCCTGACAAAATACAGGCTTTGCTCCTTTCGTGAACCAACATTCCCAATTTGAATCTCTCTATCAATCTGACTGGAGCCCCAGTCTCATTCCAGCCTACCTTACATAAGTACGTAAGTAGATAAGTACATAAGCACCGCCATACTGGGAAAAGACCAAGGGTCCATCAAGCCCAGCATCCTGTCTCTGACAGCGGCCAATCCAGGCTTCAAGAACCTGGCAAAACCCAAAAAAATAATAATAATAATTTTTAATTATGTTCAATGTTCCTTAAAAATACTAGGTGTTACATTTGATTCAACTTTCTGCTATCACACTCACATTTCGACTGCTGTTCAAAGATGTTTCTATAAACTCAAAATGATCTCATCTGTACACCATCTTTTTACAAAACGAGCACTCCGAGTATTCATTCACTCTCTTGTCATCCCGAATCTTGATGACTGCAATAACCTCTTACAAAGGAAAAAAACTCTCTGAACGACATCATCTTCAACTGATACAGAATACAGCCATAACATTACTAACACAAGGAAATATGACCATGTAATGCCACTTCTCACTCTATTACTTTCAAAACCCTTACATTGATCCACAAAATTCTCTACCCGGGCATACCACTATCTCTCTTCCATCATCTAATCTCCTATACTCCTTCTAGGGCTCTACGCTCATCTCAAACTTACTACAAGTCCCATATCTTTGGCAACTATGTTACGATTCCACACGTCAGTGTTATAGATCCTACACCCTGGAATGCCCTACCCTCTCAACTAAGATTGATGACATTTAATGTAAGCAAGTGCAAAGTGATGCATGTGGGAAAGAGGAACGCAAACTATAGCTACATGATGCAAGGTTCCACATTAGGAGTCACCGACCAGGAAAAGGATCTAGGTGTCATCGTTGATGATACGTTGAAACCTTCTGCTCACTGTGCGGCGGCGGTGGCTAAGAAAGCAATTAGAATGTTAGGTATTATTAGGAAAGGAATGGAAAACAAAAATGAGGATGTTATAATGCCTTTGTATCGCTCCATGGTGTGACCGCAACTCGAATATTGTGTGCAATTCTGGTCATCGCATCTCAAAAAAGATATAGTGGAATTAGAAAAGGTACAGCGAAGGGCGACGAAAATGATAAAGGGGATGGGATGACTTCCCTATGAGGAAAGGCTAAAGCAGCTAGGGCTCTTCAGCTTGGAGAAGAGATGGCTAAGGGGAGATATGATATAGGTCTATAAAATGGAATGGGTACACATGAATCGCTTGTTTACTCTTTCGAAAAATACTAGGACTAGGGGGCATACAATGAAGCTACAAAGTAGTAAATTTACAATGAATCGGAGAAAATTAAACTCTGGAATTCGTTGCCAGAGAATGTAGTGCAAGCAGTTAGTTTAGCAAGGTTTAAAAAAAGATTTGGATAGCTTCCTAAAAGTCCATAAGCCATTATTAAATTGGACTTGGGGAAAATCCACTGCTTATTTCTAGGATAAGCAGCATAAAATGCATTATACTGTTCTGGGATCTTGCCAGGTACTTGTAACCTGGATTGGCCACTGTTGGAAACAGGATGCTGGGCTTGGTGGACCTTCAGTCTGTCCCAGTACGACAATAATTATGTTCTTACGACCTCATACACTGACTTCCGTTCTGCCCTTAAAACCTTCCTTTTCAAGGATGCTTATAACTCCTAACTCCCTCAAATCTCTTTTGACCATAGTGTCACCGGTATGCTAAAGACAAGTCACTGTGTGTAATGCAGGACCTGGCATATGTCAGTACATTACTTTACTTTATTTTACCTTTCCTCCCTCAATCTCTATCCTGCCCTTTCCTATCCTATACTGAATGGAGTTCCATTTTCTCTCCTCTTTCAACTATCTACCTTCATTTTCTCCTACAGTACTTATTATATTCTTTCTGCCTGGTTTTTGAATTATGTATGTACTATGTAAACCACTCTAGAAAGGCCCCTGCCACAAGATGGTATATCAAATCTTAATAAATCTGAAACTTGAAGGAAGGTTCTGGAATTGGCCCCTGGCATCACAGGTGAACCACTGCTGCTGCTGGTGAGCTATAAAGTCAGGGAGAGACTTGTTTAAGCTATAACTTGGAGGCGGGGGGTCAAAGAGAGGGACAGATGGACTGTGGTGGTGGTGGATTTGAAATCTTATGTTGGGGGACTTCACCAAACTTGTCCACGGAGGGGGCCCGCACCATACTCGTCTGCAAAGGGCTCTGTAATTGTTAAGGCTGGCCTTGACCTGAGGGACAGAAAGAGGAAACAGAATAACGTGGACAGGAGAAGATGGATATGAACCTTAAAATCTTAGGTCTTCAAGTGGCAGTCTCGCGAGACTGATCCCAGAAGTCCTGGCAGCCATGTTGAAATTAGAGCCGGAATGGATAGGCAATCAGCCCTACCTACCTATGCCGGCTCCAATCTCAACATGGCTGCCGGGACTGCCTCTTGATGTCCCGGCAGCCGTGTTGACAAAGGAGCCAGCAGAAGCAGGAACAAGCGCAGATTGCTCCTGCCCCCAGTGCACCACCAATGCTTTTAAGGTAAGCTGGGGCGGGGGGGGGGGGGGGGTCCGGCCCCATAGGGAAGTAGGGGGACCTCAGACAGGAGCTGCTCCAGAGGAGGAGGGGAAGGGATTGAGTGAGCAAGGAATGTACCAGAGTTCCGGTTTTAAATTCTGCCTGTGCTTTTGCTGACTGTATTTCCTTCTGTAATCTTTCCTGTGCTCTTCTTCTCGTGTTCTTCTCCATTTCTTGAAAGCTGCCTCTGTTGCCTTTGTTTTAGGAGCACTTGTTTTCTTGTTTTTGTTTGCTTTCCTAATATATAGAGCTGTTGCCTTATTAATAGCTACTTTCAGCTTGGACCCCTGCCCTTCCACTTCTCCTATGTCTACCCATCCCCATCAGCTCTTTCTTCAACTCTACTGCTCTTAAAAACATTCTTGTTTCAAAATTCTTGTGTTTAAACTCTCTACTCCTTTATACTTCACTCACTGGTGACTGAGCAGAGCAGTTGCGGAGCTTTGTTCCACTCTTTTCCCTATCGTGCGTTTCAAGTTTTAATTGCCTTGTCTTCCCCAGCTTTTAGACTGTAAGCCACCCAGATAGTATATAAAGCCCACCTCTTTACCACTGCTTTTGACTCCTAACCACTACTCACTTGCCCTGTCCGTTAACCTCAACTATTTATTCCCTTCCCCTTAATTGTTCTGTCTGTTTACCTGTCTTATCTAGATTGTAAGCTCTTTGAGCAGGGACTATCTTTTTTGTGTATGGTGTACAGCGCTGCGTATGCCTTGTAGCGCTATAGAAATGATAAATAGTAGTAGGTCCTCCTTCATTTTAGTACAGTCAGCAAGTTTGAAATCAAGTACTTTCGGTCTTGTGTGTCTGCAGTCCATTTCAGTTCTTATGTCAGACCACATTGTGTGATTGATCAGTGTTGCCAAGGTGGGCTTTAGAAACACTTTCTCTATTTGTGAGCACCAGATCCAGCACCATCCCTTCTCTTGTGGGCTCCATCACCATTTGTCTGAGCAGAGCACTTTGGCAGGAATCCACGATCTCTCTGCTTCTTTCTGATTCAGCAGATGGGATATTCCAAACCACAGGCAAGTTGAAATCTCCCAGGAATACCACCTCCTCTTTCAATTCCAGTTTACGGATATCTTCTATGAGATCTTTGTCCAGTTTCTCTGTTTGTGCCAGAGATCTGTAGATTAGTCCCGTGTGGATAAAGGTTTCCATCTTCTCTTTCCAGTGTTGAGAAATTAGGGGTCCCTAATTATACACCAGGATGATCCATATCGCTTCCTCTTTTCCCTGGGTTTCCTGCATTTCAGCCGCCTTAATATTGTCTTTCACATAAGTGCCAAACAAATCTTTTCCAGAGAAGGGGAAGCGGTAGAACTAGAGGACATGAATTGAGGTTGCACAAAGCAGGGGTGTAGCCAGACCTCATGGTGGGAGGGGGGACACATTTTGGTCTGCCTCCCCCCCCCCCCCCCCCGCCGCCTCACCGCCCTGCCGCTCCCCACCCACTGGCACTGCAAATACAAAAGGAGCGTATTGGACATGAGGGGAAGAGAGAGCAGGGCAGGCAACGCGGCGATGCCAGAGACCGATGCTGGACAAAAGTTTCAGCTGGTGGGAGTTAGGGACCCCGCCAGCAAAACCAAGGGCCCAGAGGAAATTTTGGGGGGGCCCAGGCCCCTATGGCCCCATGTAGCTATGCCACTGGCATGAAGGTTGACTTAGGAATAATGTCAGGAAGTACTTTTTCACAGGAAGGGTGATGGATGTTTGGAATGCCCTCCCATGGGAGGTGATGGAGATGAAAACAGTAACAGGATTAAAAAATGTGTGGGATAAACACATAGGATTCCTATATGGAAAGAGAATGGAAACAAAATAAAACTTAGCAGTGCTTAGACAGTAACTCAGGTAATTGAGAAATAAGGCCAGTGTTGGACAGACTTCTACAGTCTGTGCCCTGATTATGGCTAGACATCTCTGGATGACCTGGAGTTGGCTTCAAAAGCAACTCCAGTAGTTGGGGAGTGTGTCCAGTGCTGGACTGAGTTCTACTGTCTGTGCCCTGAAAATGGCAAGGACATATCATGATCAAGAATATATGTTAAACTCGTAGCGTGTGTTGCTACATATCTTATTGCACAGGCTGAATGGACTGTGTAGGTTTTTAACTGCCGTCATCTACTATGTTACTATATTTCTGCTTCTTTTCCATTTTTTTAAAAATCGTAAAACATTTTGCTGTCTCCTTTACTCAAAGCTGTAAGGCAGACCATTAAGTCTTCCGATAAACTAAACTAAAATTATAAGTCCAGAAATGCAATGAGAGTAAGTAAATCCCAGGTTTAGATCATCCCTGTTTGTTATAACATGGAATTATTAGGTCATTCAAAATGAAAGGGTAAAGCAGGTAAACTTCCACTCAAGAAGCAGGAGCCACCGTGGCACCCACACACTGAGATATCAGTAGATTCAGTCCACAGGAAGCATATGGAGGAGGTTTTCTGTAGACAGAGTCACAAGGAGCTCCTAATCCTTATGCACTTGTTCAGAACCCTTATTTCATCATCCTCGCTTTAATATTCCCTTATCTCGTTTGTCCTGTTTGTCTGTCCTAATTAGATTGTAAGCTCTGTCGAGCAGGGACTGTCTCTTCATGTTCAGGTGTACAGTGCTGCGTACGTCTAGTAGCGCTATAGAAATGATAAGTACTAGTAGTCTTTGTGATTCCGGAATCTTGCTGCTCTTTGGGGTTCTGCACAGAATCTTGCTACTCTTTGGGATTCCGGAATCTTGCTACCCTTTGTCCATATCCCTTATTTGTCCTGTTCGTCTGTCCTAATTAGATTGTAAGCTCTGTCGAGCAGGGACTGTCTCTTCATGTTCAGGTGTACAGCGCTGCATACGTCTAGTAGCGCTATAGAAATGATGAGTAGTAGTAGTAAGGATGTCTTTTTTTTTTTGCTTCTGCGTGTTTAGGCATGCTGAACTCTGTGGTTCTCTCAGCCCCAGGACGCTTGTGGTAAGGAGGAGATCCCATTCACAAAATACAAATAGAACTGAAATCTCATAGATAAGCATAGAGCAAAGCAGCCATCACATGCTGGATCCACCTCCCGAGGGCATAGCCAAGCAGAGCAGCTGTCATTCACGAGATCCTGTATACAAAGCAGTCATCATGCATGTGACCTGGTATCCAAAGGGGTAGCGTCAGCCATCATGCATGGAATTATGTTTTAGGATATGACAGAGCAAGGCAGCCTTCATATAGGATTCTTCACCTGAAGGTACAGTGGAGCTGAGCAGCCATCATGCACCAGCTCCCAAATCTGAGTTTTTAGTGGAGTAGCAGCAGCTGTGGAGGAGTAGCCTAATGGTGAGTGCAGTGGCCTGAGAACCGGGGAAACCGGGTTCAATTTCCACTGCAGGCTTGTTGCTGTGGGCAAGTCACTTAACCCTCCATTGCCCCAGGTACAAAATAAGTACCTGTATATAGCTACTTTGATTGTAATCACAGAACGGAAGCATATCAAATCCCATCCCTCTTCCCTTTCCCCTGTGACATATGGAGATCCCCAGTCTAAAGGCATGGCAGAGCAGTGCAGCCATCACATACAGGATCCCTTGTTTGGGACATTGCAGAGCAGAGCGCCACCATGTGGCTGAGGTACTTCACAGCAGCAGCTGCTGTTATACATGGGATCCTTCCTCTGATTAGGGCATGACGGAGCAACAGTTGCTAACATTCACTGAGATGCTATGGACAAGGGCCAGGCATTGGTGAAGATCCTGCTAAGGACAAACACCTCCCACTGGTGTAGTACAGCACTTGTTTGAAGTGTGATGGACGTAAGAAGGCCTTGCCTACCCAATTCAATGGAACCGCAACCTTTCTGGCCCCTCTGCATAACGTCTCCTCCAGTGCAATGTGCTGGGATAGAAGGGCATCTCTACAGCTCTAGAATAACAGCTCAACCCTGGCTTTATTTTTTTATATTTGTCCAAAAAAAAAAAAAGAGAAAAAAAATCAAGATATGGAAGGACTGGACTCTAAGAACAACAGAAATACAAAGACATCAGAACTCGCGAGTATCTCTACTTCAGGAGGTAGGTAAAAGCTTGGCTCTTCTCCCAAGTCTTTAATACATAGGGTGATTAACTATACACCTAATCTGCTCCTGGACTAGCTTGCTACACACACTGTAACTTAGACCAGTTCCTTATACCTTGATTACAAAGAACTTGCCTTTAGTTTAGCCATCCATTTATTTATGCCAGCTGACTCTGTACCACACATCATGTCCCCGGGTATATATCTGCCCCTGGCCACTCAGCTATATGGTAAACTGTATTGTAGAAAAGCATTAGTATCATAGCAATGTAACTTGAATATTTTAATTGTGTGCTTATTAGATATTCCATCACTATTATGCTTACATTATATTATATGGCCCATTTTGGACATTCTCACCTTTCCTTTTCGTTTCTTTTATCTAATCAATTTCTGCTTTCCCTTCCCTTCTCCTTTTGATTCTCTGCCCTCTTAACTGTCAATGTACTTGATTTCACAGCTCATTGTAAGCCGCTTTGAGGCTGCTTTAAGTGGTATAAAGCGGGGTATAAATGTTCCAGGGGCGTAGCCAGACACCCAATTTTGGGTGGGCCTGGGCCCAAGATGGGTGGGCAGAAGAACCTCGCCCCGTCCCACAGGTGATTTGGTCTCTCCTTCTCTCGCCTGCATGCCATAGGGTCTCTCAAACATCCCCCCTCTCCCGTATACCTTTTAAACAGCAGATTTTCACCAGCAGCGAGCAGCAACTAATACACACTGCTCACGTTGGCCCCACACCCTTCCCTCTGATGGAACTTCCTGTTTCCGCCTAGGCAGAAATACATCAGAGGGAAGGCTGTGGGGCCGGTGCGAGCAGTATGTATGTCACTGCTCACTGCAGGCGAAGATCTGCTACTTACAAGGTATGCAGGAGGGACACTTGTTGGGAGTTTTCGGCTGGTGGGGCTTGGGGATCTCTGCCAGCCACATCATAGGTGTGCTGCTACTGGGTGGGCCTGAACCCACAGCCCACCCTTGGCCACGCCACTGAAATGTTCTGAAATAAATAAATAAATAAATTCTCTCTCTGTTATTTGAATTTCAGTGCTGTTAAATGTGTATATTTTTTATCCTGTTTCATGATAGTCCTATTATTAGGTCTCAAGTTCCTGTTTTCCTCTTTCATTCTGTCTATGTCTTTACTTGTTTATTTTACTATTGTTATGCTGTTAGCAAAATATGTAAGTTTGATGTTAAACTGTATCTACTGCACGCCACCTTGGGTGAATCTCTTCATAAAGGAGGTTAATAAATCCCAATAAATACACAAAAAGAAAAAGATCAACGCATATGAAATCCCCACATGTACCCAGAACTATCTTATATTGTTTTCTTGTTATTTCTCTATAATGCTTATCATTATCATGTAACCCAAACTCCTTCTGTAATATCAATAGTCTCTTCTCATTTCCACCATTCATGATGTATTGTAAGCCACATTGAGCCTGCAAAGAGGTGGGAAAATGTGGGATACAAATGCAACAAATAAATAAATAAATAAATACATAAATAAATAAATAAATAAAAAGGAAATTCAAAAGGTAGAAAAAAGGTGCCAGTGAGCTGGGGTAAGGCAGCCCATCCACACAAGGAGCACTTTAGAGCTGGGTTTTTGTGAAGTTTGGTTTCCCCAGAAATTGGCTAAAAAAAAAAGGTCAGAGCATATAGACTTTTCTGCACTATTACATTTGCCCTGGAAAAAAAAAAAAGAGAGAGAACAAGAAGTGAACAGGAAGTGAGAGGATGCACTGAGGGTAGCGGGAGGAAAGAGCTGATGGCTTGGGAGGGGAAAGAGGCTAATGTGGCCACAGATCAGACGGATGTGAAGTGCATTCAGTGGACATAGAGCTGCCACGGTTTAGAATGCACTGCAATAATATGGCATTAGAATACTCACTAACACTGAAATTACACTGCAATGTAACACTGTGTTCAATTCTGGTCACCGCATCTAAAAAAAAATATATATAGTGGAATTAGAAATGGCGCAGAGAAGGGCGACGAAAATCATAAAGGGGATGGGACGACTCCCTATTAAGAAAGGCTGAAGGATCTAGGGCTCTTCAGCTTGGAAAAGACATGGCTGAGGGGAGATATGATAGAGGTCTATAAAATAATGAGTGGAGTGGAACGGGTAGATGTGAAGCGTCTGTTTACTCTTTCCAAAAATACTAGGACTAGGGGGCATGTGATGAAGCTACAAAGTAGTAAATTTAATACGAATCGGAGAAAAGGTTTCTTTACTCAACATGTAATTAAACTCTGGAATTTGTTGCCAGAGAATGTGGTAAAGGCGGTTAGCTTACGGGGTTTAAAAAGGGTCTGGACGGCTTCCTAAAGGAAAAGTCCATAGACCATTATTAAATTGGACTTGGGGAAAATCCACTATTTCTGGGATAAGCAGCATAAAATGTTTTGTACTTTTTTGGGGATCTTGCCAAGTATTTGTGACCTGAATTGGCCACTGTTGGAAACAGGATGCTGGGCTTGATGGATCTTTGGTCTGTTCCAGTATGGCAATACTTAAGTACTTATGTACTGCACTAGCTTAGAAACAGAACTGAAACACCGCTGGAGTTGCACTGCCTCAGCCCTGTAACTACTACAGTACCTGTGTTGGATTTGGCAAGATGAGTAATTAAATCCAAAATCAAATGCAGTAG
This sequence comes from Microcaecilia unicolor, assembly GCF_901765095.1. Classification (NCBI taxonomy): domain Eukaryota; kingdom Metazoa; phylum Chordata; class Amphibia; order Gymnophiona; family Siphonopidae; genus Microcaecilia; species Microcaecilia unicolor. Next base: position 177,194,663 of record NC_044041.1, on the reverse strand, counting down.
CAATGCAGTAACACCACTTCAACCTCAAATAACACGGCTTCAACCCTGTCACACCACTGCATTAGCATTAATCGACTACTGCATTTGCACTGCAGAACCACCTTAGCTCCAAAACACCACTGCAATAACACTGCTTTGGATCCCAAAACCACCAGAGTGGTACTACAATAAAGAGCTGGTCCAACTATCAGACAGGACTAGGCGGTCGCCTAGGGCAGCAGCTGTGGGGGTGGGGGGTGGGAGACGATGCGGCAGACAGCAGCTGCAGTCAAAGAAAAACAAGGACCTCAGAGTCAACAAAAACAAAGAACCATCAGTGCATATTTTAACCTGCACATCTGTACGATGCTTGTGTGATCACGATTGCTCAGTTTAATTATCAAAATCTTGGGGAGAGAGGCTGCAGTTAAGGGGCCTGAAAGTTAATGGGGGGGGGGGGGGGGTGAATACGGCTGAAGGTTCGCCTAGGGTGCTCACCACACTTGAAACACCTTTGCATTACTTTAACTCTAGTACATCACAGGAAATGCAGGCTGAAAACAGGACCTGATGGTATTCATCCCAGAAAATTAATAGAACTGAAAAATGAACTTGTAGAGTTACTGTTAGTAATATGCAATCTATCCCTAAAATCAAGTGTGGTACTGGAAGACTGGATGGTAGCCAATGTTACGCCGATTTTTTAAAAAGGTTCCAGAGGAGATCTGGGAAATTATAGACCGGTGAGTCTGACGTTGGTACCGGGCAAAATGGTAGAGACTATTATTAAAAATAAAATTACAGAGCACATACAAAAACATGGGCTGATGAGACAAAGTCAGCACGGATTTAGTGAAGGGAAGTCTTGCCTCACCAATCTACTCATTTTTTTGAGGGGGTGAACAAACATGTGGACAATGGGGAGCTGGTGGATATTGTGTATCTAGATTTTCAAAAGGCATTTGACAAAGTGCTTCATGAAAGACTCCTGAGGAAACTGGAGAGTCATGGGATCGGAGGTAGGGTATTACTATGGATTAAGAACTGGTTGAAAGATAGGAAGCAAAGAGTAGGGTTGAATGGTCAGTATTCTCAGTGGAGAAGGGCAGTTAGTGGGGTCCCGCAGGGGTCTGTGCTGGGACCGCTGCTTTTTAACATATTTATAAATGACCTAGAAATGGGAGTAACTAGTGAGGTAATTAAATTTGCAGATGACACAAAGTTATTCAGGGTCGTCAAGTCGCAGGAGGAATGTGAAAGATTACAGGAGGACCTCGCGAGACTGGGGGATTGGGCGTCCAAGTGGCAGATGAAGTTCAATGTTGACAAGTGCAAAGTGATGCATGTGGGTAAGAGGAACCCGAATTACAGCTATGTCATGCAAGGTTCCACGTTAGGAGTCACGGATCTAGAAAGGGATCTGGGAGTCATCATTGATAAAACGTTAAAAACTTCTGCTCAGTGTGCTGCAGCGGCTAAGAAAGCGCACAGAATGTTGAGTATTATTAGGAAAGGGATGGAAAACAAACACGAGGATGTTATAATGCCATTGTATCGCTCCATGGTGCGACCGCATCTCGAGTATTGTGTCAAATTCTGGTTGTCGCATCTCAAAAAACATATAATGTCTCGCATAACTCCTCATAATGTAATCCATAACTGAGTTGTAACAAATTGTATTTCCAGCTTTCATAACGTATTGTAAGCCTCACTGAACCCGCAAAAAGGTGGGAAAATGTGGGATACAAATGCAATAACTAAATAACTAAATAAAATAAAGGAATTAGAGAAGGTGCAGAGAAGGGCGACGAAAATGATAAAGGGAATGGAACGACTTCCTTATGAGGAAAGGCTGAGAAGGTTAGGACTCTTCAGCTTGGAGAAAAGGCGGCTGAGGGGTGATATGATAGAAGTCTACAAGATAATAAGCGGAGTACAGCGGATAGATGTGAAGCGTTTGTTTACACTTTCAAACAACAACAAAACCAGGGGACACAAGATGAAGCTAGAATATGGTAGATTTAAAACAAATAGGAGAGTTTTTCTTAGCGTGTAGTTAGACTCTGGAACTCGTTGCCGGAGAATGTAGTGACAGCAGCTGGCCTTACGGAGTTTAAGGGGGGTTTGGACAGATTCCTGAGGGAAAAGTCCATTGAACATTATTAATTTTTTTTTTTTTTTGGGGGGGGGGGGGGGGGGGGGGGGGGGTTGCCGGGTTCTTGAAGCCTGGATTGGCTGCTATCAGGGACGGGATGCTGGGCTTGATGGACCCTTGGTCTTTTTCCAGTGTGGCGGTACTTAAGTACTTATATGTAATTATGTACTTATGTACCTCTCCCACCAACAGTTCTTGTGACCTAATCACTTTACCCTCTAATTCCTTGGGTAAAAAACTTACCCCCTGTTTACTAAGATGCGCTAGCGGCTGCTGCGCTAATGCCAACATAGCCCATTCACTTCAAAAGGGCTGTGTCGGCATTTTCACGCAGCTTAGTAAACATGGGGGTTAGATTGTGAGCTCGCTGGGACAGGGACCTATCTACTGTACCTAAACAATAAAATGCCTTGAGCTAGAGGTTAGAAAGGTAAGTAAATCAAATCTAAAACCCAAATTCATTGTAACGGTACAACCTCAGCCACAACACACAATTACAACAGCGTAGAAATAACATTTCCTTGGCCCAAATTAATACCACATTAGCACATTAGCACATTAGCACATTAGCACATTAATCCCGGGAGAATTCTGTGAAAAATGATTCAAAATTTTGGACATATAGTTTATTTGCCTAAATAACACAATACAATCACAGTCTTTTATTGGCTCACTGCTGGATGTCTCCTTCACTTCTGAGCCACACAGCCAGTGCTGCTCGTTCTTGGCCCCATACTGAACGTGCAGCGGGAGAAACAGAACTCTGCGCTGGAGGGAAATTCTCCACAAATGCTTCAATGTGTAGAATTCTCCTGGGGTTAAACAGTGCTTTAGCTGCCATGTACAGGATCCCGTGGCTGATGATACTGCAGACCAGGGCCAGTTCAAGGGTCTGTGGAACAGTGAGCCAGCTTTTGCATCGATGCCCCCCCCCAATCTGATCATCTACTCTTCCCCCTCCCCCACCTGTGATCCAGTATCAGTCCCTCAAGCCCCCCCCCCCCCTTCCTGCTGGACCAGGAAGGCACTGGCTTAGGGCACCAGTGATAAGGGTGCCAAAATTCCAATCTAGTCTACCTTCAAACTCCTAGAGGGATGAATGCCAGACTAGGATTTTGGTGCCTTTTAAATAACCGGTGCCCTGAGCCAGCGCCTCACCTGGTCCATAGGTTGAACCAGCTCTGCTGCAGAGCAGCAGCAGCTGTTATGCCTGGGATCCTTCTTGTGACTAGTAACACCACATTAGTAATGCAATTACAATACCTCAGCCCTTAAACACTATTGTATAGCACTGCAACAAGAGTGCTCCAGTCACAAAACATCACACTGGTGCTGCACTAAGAGGAACTCAACAGTGAATTAATGGCACACACTGGCACTGCAATAATCAAGGAGGTTTGATAACAGGAGATGGCATGAGCCTATCTAGCCCATTATGTGGGCTGAAGCCAGTAGGCAGTGCTTGTCGCTCTATCAATTTCATTGTTTTGGGTGTACCAAGGCGGCAGCAGCTGCATTGGAGAGAATTAAAACCTCCTTGGGTGGAGTGGGTGGAGACCGGCTTCAGCCTTGTAACATCATGCCATCTCCAGTTATCAAACCTCCTTGGTCTTGAAACTCTTACAGTACTGGCACTGCAATAACAAAAGTTCAGCTTTAAAAGCCATTGCAGTAAAACTGCAATAATAGCACCTCAGTTCTGAAACAACTATTACTCTGGCACTGCAATCACTATAACTCAGCTCTGAATTAATTAATGGCACTCTGACACTACAATAACAATTCCTCGGCCCAATAAACCACTGCAGTGTAACAGCACCTCAGCCTTGAAACACACTGGCAGTGCAATAGCAGTGCCTCAGCTCTGAATTAATGATGTATGGGCACTGCAATAACAATAGCATAGTCCTAAAAATCACAGTAGGAGCACTATGATAACAGTGTATTTGGTCAAAAAACAACACTGCACTGGTACTGCAATAATAATAGCACCTCAGCTTTGAAATGCCACCACACTGGCACTGCAGAAATAATGCATCAGTCCTAAAACCACTGCAGAAGCACTGCAATAACAGTGTGTTTTGGCCACAAAACATCACTGCAATGGCACTGCAATAATAGCACCTGCACTGGCACTGCAATAATAGCAACTCAGCCCTGAAATACCACCACACTGGCACTACAATAACAGAAACTGAGTTCTGAATTAATGGTGCACTGGCACTGCAAATCTGCAATAACAGGGTCTCAGTCCTAAACCCACTGCAGAAGCACTACAATAACAGTGTCTTTGGCCTGAAAACATCACTGCTCTGGCACTGCACACAAAAAAGAAGAAGCCAAGTTCTGAATTAATGGTGCACTGGCACTGCAGTAATAATGCATCATTCCTACAACCACTGCACTGGCACTGCAATAACAGCAATTCAGCCCTGAATTAATGGCTCACTAACACTGCAATGCCACTGTCTCAGCTCTCAAATCATTTATGAGCACTGACTTCTCAATGACTCCTCATTAGTTTTGAAATATCAGTGCCCTGGTAACTACATCAAGCGGGGACTCTGAAGGAGTGCACAATGCCAAAATAACACAACTAAAGTGACAGAATATTCTGGTTACATATTGAGCACGCATGCCTTCAGCAGCACATTTGTGAAGTAATTGGTGCATGTTACATGTGGACAGGAGGTAAAGCAGGGCAGTGTATACAGAAAGATCCCTTTAGGAAAGGGTGAGACGATCCACTTGGATGGGGGATGGTACATCGCTTTTCAATTACAGGTAAACCAACAAGAAGAGGAGGCTGGCCAAACACTGGAAAATATATCTTAGGTTGCTTCTGGCAACAGAAAATGTGGAGAAATATCTCCATTGGAGATTCTGTTGATGCCATAAGCCAGATATTCCCAATTCTTTGTGGCTGTGACCCCCATGATTGCAGCCAAATAAAATTGTGTGACCCCCTTGAAGGTGCAGAATAATGATGGACCTAGTTCGTGACCCCAAAGGCAGGTTTTGTGACCCCATTTGGGGGGGGGGGGGGGGTCCAGGCCTTTGCCATAAGCTATGAGAGCCACAGGAACCCAGAGATAGTACGTGGCTCCCAAGGTATCCCTGAAACAGTTTTGTCCCTTTTGGGTTTGGTCTGGATTTCAGACTGACTCCAGTTGCTATCTGAGAGAAAAATGTCCCTTCTGGATGGAGAAGTGGAAGAGGTTGGGGTCCAGACCTGTGCCATAACCTATGAGAGCCACAGGAACCCAGAGATAGTAAGTGGCTCCCGAGGTATCCCTGAAACAACGTTTTATCATTTTGGGTGTGGTCTGGATTTCAGACTGACTCCAGTTTCTATCTGAGAGGAAAGTGTCCCTCCTGGATGGAGGAGTGAAAGAGGTTGAAAAGGTGGGGGTGAGAGGGGTGATGTCTGTACTGCATTATTGATGGAACCTTTAAGGATGCCAAATACAGGATTATCTATAATGTGCAAGACCACATGCAAAATCCATCCATCTCATCCAGGATATACAGTGCTGGAGACCATGATATGGGACCCAAGAAGAAGAGAAAGCAGCCTTCATTAACCAAGAGGGCTGAGGAGCATAATGTACCACCCGCTTTGCCCCACCCCTTCCACCCTAGTTGGATCAGGTGAGGTCTCCTCAATCCTTCCTTTCTACCTTCTCATTTGGAAAAAAAGATAGATTTATGGTATTAGGGGTAATATATATTTTAAGGATATTGAATCACCTTGAACATTCCAACCACTGGTAGCTCCTTGTTATCGGTCTTTCCAATTAGATGTACAATCATTGCAGCCCCCAAAGAATACTACGTTTGAAATTCACCAAAACCCAAAGTACCACCATAATGTAGTGCTCATGGGCTTTTAGAACATTACCACAGGGGTTATGTTTAGAGGTAGGCACAATGGTAAGAAAGTGCGTACTTTTAGCTGATCAGAGGAAGTATTTGGCCATGATTTCTACAGCTTTGTCCCCAATATTTTACAAAGACATATAGGCACTTATGTCTCGTTATAAAATGGACTAAAAATAGGTGTCTACATGGCCTTCACATATAGGTGACCTGATATAAATTTGCCCTCAAATGTTTGTCCATATAAGTTCACAATGCATTATTCAAACATAGACTGTGAGCCTAACATGCAAATGTGCAACCAGCTATTTCCCACCCGTGGCACATTATGTTACAGGTACAGCGACTCAAACACCAACCAGCCTGTGCTAGGAATATTATCTCTACAGATCTATTGAACCAGGCCCTATCCCTCTACAGAAATAGTAATCCAGGCCCTACCTGTCCCTCCCTTTCCTCTCCATGAACGCGTTGTAGTACAAATGATGTGATCCCGTAAATGGTCACCCATTCTATTCCTAATATTTTTCTGATTTCAGGGAGGATCATTTTCACACAGTTTTATCTATAAAACAGCTATCCTGAGAGGGCTCATTTGAGATTGAAGGTCCTGGATTTCAAAGGAACTAACTTTGCCAAGATAATTTTGTGCATTGCCCCAAAGAAGGTCCCGGATTCATTCTCCACTATCAGGCCTTCTGCTCCCTGGGTTGCCTGGGGCTGGGGGTATGGCATTCACAACCCCAAGAGGGGTTATCAGGAGGGCCTCATGGCCTTTGTCTAAGAGTGACATCTGGTGGCTGGGTTCGGGGCCTATCATTGTGGGGTTCCGGAAGGATCCCAGGATCATCACTAGAACGACCAGACAAAACAAAATGGAGGAAAACAGTCCCACGTAGTTGCAAATGAAGAATCATGGCAAGGGCCCAATGCCCTATAGGGGATTGGGGAATAGGACATCTCCCCCAAGCCTGCTGTTGATATAAACAAACAGTACACCCCCTTTGAGTCTGTCCTCTTAAAGAGCAGGGGTTTTCAGGCCAGCAATATAGGAATTGCTGCCAGTTTATTAGCTCCTGTGCCTTTAATAGGGCAGATTTGGGGGGGAGGGGACATAGTGCTGCTGGAATTTGTTATATCAATTGAGACAGGGACTTGCAGTGGGCAGCCAGAGCCTGGAGCAAGACATGGAGTGGAGGAGTGGCCTAGTGGTTAGGGTGGTGGACTTTGATCCTGAGGAACTGAGTTCAATTCCCACTTCAGGCACAGGCAGCTCCTTGTGATTCTGGGCAAGTCACTTAACCCTCCATTGCGGTATACAATATGTAAGCCACATTGAGCCTGCCATGAGTGGGAAAGCGCAGGGTACAAATGTAACAAAAATAAAATAGATACTATTGGAGATTCTACATGGAATGTTGCTATTCCACTAGCAAAAATACAGAAGAAACCTGTCTTCGCAAAAGACAATAACAGTCAAAAACAGCGAAGATGACACAAAAAAAGAACAAAGGAAAAAATGAAGAAAAACCAAAAATGAACAAAAAAACAGTAGAAACAGGAAAATTCTAAAAAGTAGAGAATGCAAAATATACTGAAGGGAGAAAAAATATAAAAAACAAAATTATAAATAAAATATAAAAATCAAAAAAGGAGACGACACAAGCAAAATGAAAAAATACTAAATGGATTTATTGAGGTGATATGACTCGACACAGCTGTGTTCCGGCCCAACTGGCCTGCGTCAGGAGTCTGTTACACCATGTATGTATTATCTGGTGATGTCAATCCTTAAAGGGTATTCAGTTGGACGCGCCTTTATTCAAAAACACTCTACCTTTAAAAAGGCTGTGTGCACGATTTGGCAATAATCGTTATAGAAGACTCTGGTTCAAGAAATATATATATATATTTCACTAGAATAGCTGCACACCATTTAGTATTTTTTCATTTTGCTTGTGTCGTCTCCTTTTTTGATTTTTATATTTTATTTATAATTTTGTTTTTTATATTTTTTCTCCCTTCAGTATATTTTGCATTCTCTACTTTTTAGAATTTTCCTGTTTCTACTGTTTTTTTGTTCATTTTTGGTTTTTCTTCATTTTTTCCTTTGTTCTTTTTTTGTGTCATCTTCGCTGTTTTTGACTGCTATTCCACTAGCAACATTCCATGTAGAAGGCTGCGCAGGACGTCAGACTCACAGAAGCAGAAGCCTGCGCGACCACATTGGTGATCTGCAAGGGCCGACTTCTACATGGAATGTTGCTAGTGGAATAGCAACATTCCATGTAGAATCTCAAATAGTAGCAACAGTGGAGGAATGGCCTAGTGGTTAGGGTGGTGGACTTTGGTCCTGAGGAACTGAGCTCGATTCCCACTTCAGGCACAGGCAGCTCCTTGTGTCTCTGGGCAAGTCACTTACCCTCCATTGCCCCAGGTACAAATAAGTACCTGTATATGTAAGCCGCATTGAGCCTGCCATGAGTGGGAAAGCGCGGGGTACAAATGTAACAAAAAAAAAAAAACATCAAAAGTGGGGAGGAGGGGGCAGGGGAGAGGGAGACTGGGGGGGAGGAAGGTGCCAGAGACACAATTCTCATACCTGGGCTGATTTGTGGTTACAATCCAGGGGCGTAGCCAAGGGGGGGCCACGGGGGCCTGGGCCCCCTCAAATATCATCCGGGCCCCTGATTAGGCTGGCAGGGGTCCCTAACCCCTGCCAGTCGAAGCCTTGTTCAGCGCTGGTCTGCGGCGCAGCCGCTTTCGCTGCCCTGCTGGTCTTTCTTCTTGCTCCTCCTGTGCACGCTGACAGGAGGAGCAAGAAGAAAGACGACCAGGGCAGTGAACGTGGTTGCGCCGGAGACCAGCACCGAAGAAGGCTTCGGCTGGCGGGGGTTGGGGACCCCTGCCAGCAAAGGTATTTGTTTGTGAGGCGGCAAGGGGAGGGGGCGAGGTGGCAAGGCGAGGAGGTGGGGGGGGGGAGACGAGGTGGGGGAGGCGAGGTGAGGTGTGGCGGTGGGAGGGGGGGCGGCACTCAAAATGTGCCCCTAATCTCAGGCTCTGGTCCCCTCCCGCCGTGAGGTCTGGCTCCGCCCCTGTTACAATCCACCCCTCGTGATCATGGTGCCAGCTCCCGGCCCTTGTTCTAACCTAGCTGAAAATGGAGAAGCAGAAGGAATCTGCAGGGTTAAGGAAATTGCCCTCCCTTCCTCTGCAGGCAATTCTGGATCCAGGTTGTGCACTGGTGCATTTTCAAAAGGAAATGGTCCTGGAAGTTTCCTGATGAAAAATAAGCATACAATTTGCCCATGGACTCTGAAAATTATAGCAATTGCAAAGCCTTGCCGTGGCCTGGTAAATCTGGTTTAAGGAGAGTTTATAGACCAGAAGGAATGAGAAGTTTCCACTAGTATTTGAGGGGAGCCCAGTGGAATCTCCCACTGTATCTAGGTGCTATTGCCACCACTAGAAACAGTAACAGGAAAATATTCCCGGCTGCACTAGCTGCAGTGCAGAAGCAGTAGCCAGGTTTTGATGTCAGGGGGAGACGTTTCCTAAATAGGTATAGGTATGAGGCTGCAGGCCCAATCCACATATTTGGGGGTGCAGTCGCTCCCCTTGCACCCCCCTAGTTAGACCTCTGGTGAAGTGGGGACCCATCTGTCTCTGACTGCTCTTACCAGAACATATTGCAGGTAATTGCAGAACTGAACACGTGTAAACAGTACAAGCAGACTCTTCTCCCGTATGTGTACCGGCAAATTTTCACCATGAAAATATACACGGTACTTCTGTTTACAATTACCCCAGGGAATGCATGTGTCCACAGCTACCCCTGCCCTTTACCACATACTATTTTCATGGGTGAATTTATGCACAAATAAAAACTTCTCCCCATCCCCTCTCCCAGAACACCTCCATTCAAGTTCAGATAAAGTTATGCGTGTACAGGCTATACAAAAGCACAACTTAACATGCAAATCAGACACTCAATTTTATAAGCATCTGTTTGCATGAAATAAAGCACTGTCTTTACATGTGGAAATGGCTTATCATTTTGCCCTTCTCAAGTTATTTACACATGTAGTTTGTCTGCTTGGGGTACAAGGAATAAGGAGGTCATATTGGTGATGAGGGAGGGTACAATTCAGCACAAACATCAGGAGCATTTAGGGAGGGTACTGCTTCCCTGTAAACACCCCACCCCTCCACCCAAACTGACCATCTACAGAACAGGTTCAATGGGTAGACCTGGAAATGAGGAACCACAGTTAGCTGACCACAGAAAGAGAGAGGGCAAAGAGGCTTCCAGGAGAACTCTGAATACATTCTTAGTCATTACCTACCAAATGGCCCATCCAATTTGCCCTTCATCAGTAACCACTAACTCCTCCTTTTCCTCAGGGATCCCACATGCTGTCCCATGCTTTCTTAAACTCTGACAGTCTTCATCTTCATGACCTCCACCAGGTGGTCATTCCACATATCCACCACCCTTTTCGTGAAAGAGTATTTTCTTAGATTCTTCCTAAGCCTATTTCCTCTTCCTCTATCGAACACCTGCCTGGCGCTGTCTGTTCCTGATGGCTGATTTACATAAACGTTTCTCTGCCAGCAGAAAAATAATAAATCTTGTGTGTGTTGAGTGGGTCCTACCCCAATGGTTCATTCTGGTGCAATCACATTGGCTTTTCACTGTTTTCTGTGTGATCTGCCCTGCTGGTGTCTAATCTTAGTGAGAGCCCACACATTCGTGCAGTATGTGGAATTCATATCAGAGTCAAGGGAGCTGGCGTGGTGGAAGACGGGGATGGTGGTGGTGGTGGAGAACGAGAGGAGAAGGCAGTGAAGAGCATGGAAAGATTACAAGGACACAAGCAACCAAAGAAATTGATGGCCACTGCCCCTCACTGCAGTACAAACATAACACCAAACCAATACCTAGCACTATGCAATCTGACTTCAAGTCGTCCTAAGATGTCAGTTCTGACATCCCAATACCTATCATCTGTCCCTGCAGAGGTTGGGATCCTGGCCTGAAGATGCTAGAAAAACAAGCCTGGATTACAATTTTACCATCTCAGGTTGGCTACAGATCACATAAAAAGTATTCCGAGATCTATAGTATGCCATTCCCATGGAAACAACAGGCTGAGCCTGCCCCCCCCCCCCCCACCTCCACAGCATGCTCCGGATAAGGGAGGAACTGAAAAGAGAAAATCCCCACAGAACAGAGGAAGCTTCCCCCTGTTCTTAGAGCTTGGTAAGAATAGGAAATACCCTGCACTCTCTCAATGCCAGAAGGGTCTTTTCTTCAGGGTTTTACTACAGGAAAAATAAATTTAAAAAAAACAGAGGAAGTGGTGTTGCAAGTGTACAGGTCTACCCTGCATGCCTTCCCTCTGCTCCATCTGTTAAGCATAGCTACCCCCCTCCCCCACCTCATTCTCCATCATTTCTCCCTGTGAGAGACAACCTTCACATGCATGGTATGGACAGAAACAGCCCATGAAAGAGCACATTGCACCTGTTCCTTAAATCCAGCACTGGCCATAATGTTGGACCTGGATCTTGAAACCAAGCTCAGCCGGTTAAGCTGTAACATGAGGGGTGAGGGGGAAGAGGGCTCTTAATTTATCAAGTAGATACCTCCATGCCCTCAGAGTCCCCTGAAAGTGCCTCATGCTGAGTTGCATTGTGCCTTCCCACTCTGTTTTTCCTCCTCTCCGCCCCTCACTGTTCCTCTCACCGCACAGCCTTGTGCTTTCCCCCACAGCACCCACAATGCTCACCGCACCAATGGCATGCCCGCAAGGGCAGGTAGCAGCACATACAGGGCACCACCAGGGAAAGAGCGATGAGTGCCATCCATCGAACGCAAAAGTGTGGGTGTCCCAGGTCACAGGAGCAGGGGTCCGAGAACTCTCCCTCCGAGTCCGACATGCAGTGGTAAAGCATGCTCTCTGCACACCACATACAGGTAAACTGATAGACACAGTGGCCGATGGGGTCTGGAGCGTCCTGACACTGCCCCCTCCCATTCTCCTCACTGCTGAAGACGTCCCTGCAGTAGACACACCGCGAAGGCGCAGTGTCCTCCTCTCCCTGCTGCTCCTTGAGGTTCTTCAGCTTGGGGGATGAAGCCCCATGGATCTTACAGGATGGAGAGCCTTTGGGGTCCTTGAGGGGGCCCTCAGGGCCTACTGCATGGAAGCGGTACTCATTCTCTTTGGGTTTCCCACTCTTTTCGAAGTGCACGCACATGTCTGTTTTGTCAAGATCCTGTTCCCGCTTTTGCACCACAGCGCGTCTGTAGTCCTCATAGCCTTTGGAAACCCAGAGGTCCTTGCATGGGCTAATCTTCTCCAGTTCCTGCTCATCATGGAAGGTGAGGTGCGGCAGAGGCTGAACCTGTGGACATGCAGAGGGCAGAGTTACACATCAGGGAACAGCACTCGCCCCTCACTATATACACACACCTGCTTCGCCAGTGACACCAGAAGAGATTTAAACAAAACCAAAAAAAAAAAACACTGTAAGGAGAGGCTTCTGTCAAAATATCACTTCCCGTGTTTCAAAGGATGACCTCCACCCGGTCACAGAAAAGTCTTCTCGGTTGCAAAAAATTCAAGCCATCGTTTCATAAATGTTTTTCACCATTTCCTAGAATGACTTCCACTGGTGAATTACCTCCTTTGTTTAATGATCATCACCCCATTTTCCAGCTAGCCAAAATACCTGAGGAGGAAGTATATGTGAGCCAGAGGTGAGAAAGCTGAGGGAGAAGCATATTGGTGTCAAAGGTCAGAGACCAGCGCATACCTGTACCGGAGATGCATCACCTGAGCAGGTGACCTACCTGTGCCATGGGCGTGGCAACCTGGGCAGTGCTGTAACCAAATTCTTCAGATGTTGGTGACCGTATGTAGCAGCTGGATGAGGACTCGCTGGTTACTATGGTGATGTGTTTTGGTAGCATCTCTTTCCTGCTGTTTGAAGAGGACTCACTGTCTGTGTGCATCTGAGGAAAATTTCAGAGAGAGACAGAAAACCCATAAGGAAAAACAAAGAACAGACTGATTAAATCCACACCCCAGCCAGCAACTTGGTTTGCAAGGGGCACCCTAGGTGTCAGAGGTCACTTAGAAACTAGCCAAGCAGTGTAGGGTCCCCTAAAAGTAGACAGGGCACTTGGGGTCTTCTTCTGTATGGTTCTCCTGAGCTCTGCTTTGCAGTGCTGTAGCGAGGGCGACTGACACCCGGGGCGGGTCGCCGCTGCGCACCCCCCCCCCCCCGGAGCGCAGCACGTCGTGCACCCCCCCTCCTCCCCCCCGAGCACATTCTTACTAGCATAGGAAAGCGGGGAGCGGGCAGGAGGGCCGATCCGCCCTGACTGCGCGTCGCTGGGAGCTGCGTCGGCTCCGCTGGTTCCCTGCTCTCTCAGCTCCGGAACACGAAGTAACCTGTTCCAGGGCAGAGGGAGCAGGGAACCAGCGAAGCCAACACCCCCCCCAGCGGTGTGCACCTGGGGCGGACCGCCCCACCCCCCCCCCCCTTCTTACGCCACTGCTGCTCTGTAAACAAAGAGAACCAGGTATGGGCTACATGCAGCATGTCCCACCAAAGAGGTAAAGGAGATTGGGAAATGTTGAAACTGTGTACCAGAATTTTCTTTTATGAGCTTTAGTTCCTCTTTAAACCAGGTGCCGTGGCTAGACAAGTTTTAGGATCCAGCAGGGGCATAGCCAGACCTCGCGGTGGGAGGGGACCAGAGCCTGAGGTGGGGCAGGGGCAATTTTGGTCTGCCGCCCTCCCCACTGCCCTGCTGCTCCCTCTCCACCCACTGCTGCAGCAAATACCTTGGTTGGCGGGGGTCCCCAACCCCCGCCAGCTGAAGCCTTCTCCAGCGCCGCCGCGATGCCTGCCCTGCTCTCTCTTCCCTCTCACGTCCTGTACGCTCCTTTTAGTGAGACTGAGCATGCTGAAACTGAGCAGTCAACAAGGTGGCACCGGAGACTGACACTTGTCAAGGCTTCAGCTGGCAGGGGTTGGGGACTCCCGCCAGCAAAACCAGGGGCCCAGAGGAAATTTGAGGGGGCCCAGGCCCTCGTGGCCCCACATAGCTACACCACTGGGATCCAGACTTACTGTGACTGCATGGTCCAAGCCATTTGCTTCATCCAGAGAGGAGGAGGAGGACGTGGGAGATATGGAACCTGAGAGGCAAAAAACAAAAGGAAGGAGAATCACTTGTGCAGGCGGAGAAACATAACAGTGAATTAAGGATCTAATGCACCCTCATTTCCCAGACACCCAGGCAAGGCAAGGTCACCCACAGGCAGAGCCAGAATCAGAGCTTGGAGACAGGGATTCATAACGACCTTCCCAAGGTCACGCATGGGGAGTTAGAGCACAGCTGAGATTAGAATTCAGGCAGGGGGAGGCAACGTAAAGAAGGTCAAAGGCAAAGTCAGTGACAGAGCTGGAATTAGAACTGAAGTCCAGAGATGCATTGACTTGCCAAGCTTCATCTTACAACAAAGACGGATGGGTCATCCCACATGCATTAGGGCCAAGGACTGTTTAGGCTTTCTAGGACCTTCTTGCAGAAGCTCTCCCACCCCAAGGAAAGGTTACTTACAACTTTGTGTCTGATCTTTGCTGAAACCATGCTGATTGCAGTAAAATATCCACAAGCATCAGTGTTTAAAAAGAATAAAATTACGTGCATATCAAATGTTCTTAAAAAGTAATTGCTTATTTATTGGTGTTTGGCAAGTGCTTTTATCATTTGCCAAAATGCAACTGGCTGTGACTGGTTTCATGAAACACAAGATCATGCTGCCAAATGGCTTTCTTTTGCTTGACCAGACCCATGAACCCCTCCCCCCCCCCAGGCACCCCCATCATATCATGTGCCATGCAGAGAGAACTTTTGTGCTCTTTTGGACCACTTCCCCTCCCCCTTCCTGGATTCACTGCTCCTGTCCCTATTTCTGGCGGGCATGCCAGTGTTCTCTCTGGCTATGAGGTCATGGGGTCATTTGAGCCCTATGCCCCACCTTCTGTGAGCTCTTCCACAGCAGACTGCACACTCTTCTCAAAGGTCACAGCATCGGCTGGACTCTGGAAGGTCAGACCGAACTTGCTGTCATCTACCTTCCAGTGGTGGAAGATGGGGTTCACCTTATTGTACACCAAGTCCTTCTTCAATACACACTCCAGGATGGTCTGCAAAGAGGGAAAAAAAAGACACAACAGCTTTTATGTAGTGACTGCAAGCTCCTACCTGTTCAAATCAGACTTTCTGGACTACAAACTGTAACTGCAGGGCCAACACTACCACTTGACAGATGAGGCGTTTGCCTAGGACAGCTGAATTTGGGGGATGGCAGCAAAGAGCTAACAATCAAAAGCCAAGCTTTCTGTGTCCCGCCCCTTTCAATGCAAACTTCCTGTCGAAGGGATGGGACACAGCAGGGCTTGAAAATGAGCAGGTGCACAAAGGGCCTGCACTGTGCCACGCTGTATCTCCTTTTCATGTGGCCTCAGGCCTGGATAAAAGGTAGGGTAGTGACTGCAGATAGGAAGGAAAAGAGAGATGCTGGACTATGGTGGGGGGGGGGGGGGGAACGTCGCATGGCTGAAAGTTTGCCTAGGGTGTCAGACACCTTTGGGCTAACTCTGCTCAGCACGGTCATCCTTAGGAGAATGTGGAGAGAACATCAGGTGATAGCTCTGGGCCTATACTTTAGAGCAGGGGATCTCAACCCAGCCATCAGGATAGACAAAGCCAGTCTGGTTATCAAGATATCCAGAATGAATATACATGAGATATAATTTGCATACAATGGAGGCAGTGCAAGCGAATTTATCTCATGCATATTCATTGAGGGCATCCTGGAAATGTGATGACTTGGTGTGCCCCAAGGAGTGGGTTGAGAAACCCTATTTTGGAAGGACCCATGCAGTTGCCTTCTACCAACAGAAGGAACAGGTGGCATGGCAGAGGTGATGTTATTGGCATGCATGGGAAGAGCTGGACTGCCCCCATAAAAAAAACGAAGTGCTTGGGAAGGTTAGAGACAGGGGTGGGGGGGGGGGGGGGGAGTACACTGCTTCTTGGGATCATGGAGCCTGGGTAACATAGAGGGGCATAATCGAAGGCTCCACAAATGGGCGGAGCCAACCGTATTTTCGAAAAAGATAGCCGGCCATCTTTTTTTCGATAATACGGTTGGGGCCGGCCAAATCTCGACATAAATGTTGAGATCGCTGGGTTTCAGTTAGCCGGCATCGGTTTTTGCCAATAATGAAAACCGAGGCCGGCCATCTCAAAACCGGCCAAATCCAAGGCATTTGGTCGTGGGAGGAGCCAGCATTTGTAGTGCACTGGTCCCACTAACTGAATGTAAAAAGCCCTTCCCGTACCGATCTGGAAAGGAGTGGGCATGCATGAAGGAAATTGCATACAAATGAGCTGCTTGCTATTAGCTTATTTGCACACGATTTCCTTCCTAAGGAGGGGAAGCGACGGCAGTTGAGGACATCTTTCCCTGCAATGGCAGTTGAGGACGTCCAAAATATTTCTGTAAGGACAGCCATGCCTCTGACACCCTTTTTATTTATTTATTTGGATTTTGGATCACAAGTAGCAACAGTGGGATTTGAACCAGCCACCTCTAGATTGTAAGACCAGTGCTCTAACCACTAGGCCACTCTGCCATTCCTCCACTCTACTCCACTCCCTTGAAATTTGGCCATCCCTGTGGGGGGTGGGGGGGGCGGCAGTTGAGGACATCCAAAACGTTTGAAAGAAGGACGTCCACGGCTTCGTTATGCCTCCGCTGACACATACATACCTCCCCCCCCACAGGGACCTGCATACTGCACCCCCCCACAGGGATGGCCAAATTTCAAGGGAGTGGAGGAGTGGCCTAGTGGTTAGAGCACTAGTCTTGCAATCTAGAGGTGACCAGTTCAAATCCCACTGCTGCTACTAGTGATCCAAAATCCAAATAAATAAAAAGGGTGTCAGAGGCATAGCAAAGGCATGGCTATCCTTCTCACAGAAACATTTTGGACGTCTTCAACTGCCATCACAGGGAAGATGGCCGCCCTTCTCTTTCGAAAATAAGCAGGATAGTAAACAGAGTAGATGATGGCAGATAAAGACCTGTACATCCATCCACTCTGTCCAACAAGATAAACTCATAGCATAAGGTATGATGCGATACTAAATATGTATACTTGATCTCGATTTGTCCTTGCCATTTTCAGGGCTCAGACCATAGAAGTCTGCCCAGCACTGGCCTTGTTCCCCAACCACTGAAGCTGGGTGAAGGAAAGGGGGAAAGGGCAAGGGTTTGATCGGGACTTGAGGGCAGGAAAGGAAAAGGGAAGAGCACTGTGGGGAGAAGAAAGACCTCCTTCCACTGTAATTTTTGGCAGCAGCTCGCTCTGATTCACCCTGGGTACCATCTCACTCCCAAGATCAACTCTGGTACTCAAGGTTACCTAGGCCAGTGCTTCTCAACCCTCTGCTGGATTCATAATATGCAAATTCATCTCATGCATATTCATTGTAGTGATCCTGAAAACCCAACTAGCTAGGTATGTCTACAGGAGAGGACCGAGAAGCACTGATCTAGACTATCAAATTCAGCATCAACTTCATTCACCTTCATTAGCTGCACCTTCTTAAGTCTTTGTGCCACTAGAAAGGCCACTTTGTGGGGCTTATACGTTCCTCAAAATTAAAAATTAAAAACTAACTGCTTGAGAATTCAGAGACCTGTCCCTATATTCCAGAGACAGGGCACCTTTATACAAGGTAAACATGACACTTACTGTTTGATCTCGCAACCTTTCTCCACGGATGATATAATCCCGTTGGCACGTACTCTCTGGGCGCCTGACTTTGCAAATCATGACATGGCTGAGGCCGCCCCCTCCCATTGGTACCCATCCCCCACTGGAATCATCACGTGTCATCACAACGGCTCGAACTCGGACCACATAGCTGAAATTGAGAAGCAGTTTTTGTTACACTCTTACTGTCCATACTGCTACCCACTCTTCCCCAGGACTTTCCCCTGACATCCCCCTTCCCCAGCAAACAACTCTCTTGTGACTACCCATGCCTTCCAGTTAGTGATGGGTTTAGCTTTTTGGTAATAGGATTGAAAACACCCACATATCCATAAATTTACATAAATAAGGTATGTAAATGCTTATGCATATGAATACAGGTAGTCATATTTTGGGTATCTCAATGTGATGCAGTTTCCTCCACTAAAGATTCTCTTCAGTTGTTCGTGCTGTAGTAATACGTTGGGTATGAAGAAGGTATGTTTCTGATGACAAACAGTAGAGCAGCATTCTGATTCACTTACCCTACAGTGGGTTTTATTCAAAAAGGAATTTGTCCCTATAGGAAAAAATATTTACTGAATAAGGCCTGATAGCTAAACACAAATAATTTAAACCAACAAATGAAAAACAAAACAAAACTATGGTTTGGTAAAGGAACTGATTCCAGAATGGAATCAGAAGATATTTTTCTAAGGTATGACTGAAAGCTTAACACTCTCTTTATCCTTGGCTCTCCCCTATCCAGCTCCCAATCATGCCCTGGTTCTTGCTGTGACTGGCAGAATCAGGGCGTGGCATCTCCATTTGAGGCCTATGGAAGCGCTAGTCTGGCTCTGACACTGATTGCATTTGACCGTCTTCATCTAGAGTTTAATGATTAAACTGATGCAGGAAGCTCCCTCCTAGAGAGATTCAGAACGAACCATCCCGAGAGAGGATGTGCTCGAGTGGTTCAGAGCTGAAAATGATTTTAAAGTGCCTTCCCAGTGACAGTCAGAATTTTGGGTGATATTTCACAGCTTGCTGCTTGTATATCACTGTTTTACCGACTCAGCTCCTGCAAAACCTCAATGAAATGGGAAGGCTAGGATGGGTTCATTCTAGAGCCCATGCCGCCGGACAACAGCAATGCCCATGTTTTGTAATGCCAGTCATCTGCCTGATTCTTTTTTGCTCACACAGAGAATGCAAAGTGTCGGATGTGTTCTTTCTGCTCTGCTAGAAACAAAGACATAGAAAGGAGGCCTTGTAAACAGTAAAATCAGCAGAAGGGAGATGAGAGGTACAGAGGGATTGCATGTATTTATTTTCCATGATTTGTACTTTCCTGGGCACTGCACAGCAGCTTCCCACTGATTGCTTGGCCTTGTCTCTCAGATACCACAAAGCTGCCATTGGCCGATTCCAGAAGAGAGACTTTCGGCCACTCCTGGATTTATGATAACTCTCTTCTGATGTATAATGGGAGTGACAACATTGATTTTAACGAGTAGGATCTTTTACTACATTTATAGTCGTTTGGTTTGGCAGGGACAGATTATTCTTGGTTTGAATCATTTCTTTCCAATCATGGACAACAAGTTCTACTTAATACCAGATGTTCTGACATACACCTCCTTCATGCAGGGGTTCCACAGGGCTCGCCTCTATTTTTCAATCTTTATCTAGCACCATTATGTCACAAATTCCGTGTCATAAACATACGTTACTGACTGTATGCCAATGCTAGTTCTTTTTTCTGATTAACACTAGAGTCTCTGATTCTGCACTCAGATTGCTTGGGTGCCTCCAGGTTGTTTCAACACGGATGGCTGCTAACCATGTTGATTTGAAATACGGAGTGGAATGAGTAGAGGTAAATCGCTTGTTTATTCTTTCCAAAAATACTAGCACACAATGAAGCTAAGTAGTAAATTTAAAACAAACCAGAGAAAACGTTTCTTCATTCACTATATAACTAAACTCTAGAATTTGTTGTAAGAGAACATGGTAAGAGCAGTTAGCTTAGCAGGGTTTAAAAAAAGATTTGGCTAATTTCCTTTAAAAAAAAGTCTAGAAGCCATTATTATGAAGGACTTCGGAAAATCCACTGCTTATTTCTAGGATAAGCAGCATAAAATCTGTTTTACTGTTCTGGGATCTTGCCAGGTACTTGTGACCTGGATTGGCCACTGTTGGAAACAGGATATTGGATTTGATGGACCTTCGGTCTATCCCAGTATGGCAACGCTTACGTTTTTAATCTACCAAAGTCTGACATCATAGTATTTAGTTGGTTTCCACTGTCTGATGTTCCTGCTCATTTGACATTTAAGGGAATGTACATGACTATTAAACAACAACCCTCGGATACTGTATAGGTTGCCCAAAGTTGGGCATGCAATTTGGGGTGCGGATCACATATTGACGTATAAACTAATTGGCTGAAAAGGTGACATCAATTATTGGTATTAACAAGTGCTAATTGGCAGTCAGTGGTTACACACGGCTCTGTCCTATGCCTCTGTACGCCTAACATCTTGCGAGCAACTCCAAAGGGGGCATGACCAGGGGAGGGGCATGGGCAGGTCAGGGGTGTTCCCAAGATTCAGGCGCATGATTATAGAATACTTGCATTTTCGTATCTGATAGTAGTTGGCCATTTAACTCCTCTCATATGAGGAAAGGCTAAAGAGGTTAGGGCTCTTCAGCTTGGAAAAGAGACGGCTGAGGGGAGATATGATTAAGGCCTACAAAATCCTGAGTGGAGCAGAACGAGTAAAAAGTTAATTGATTTTTCACTCTTTCAAAAAGTACAAAGATCAGGGGACTCTCAGTGAAATTACATGGAAATATTTTTAAAAACAAATAGAGGGAAACATTTCTTCACTCAAAGAATAGTTAAGCTCTGGAACTCGTTGCCAGAGGATGTGGTAACAGTGGTTAGCGTATCTGGGTTGCAAAAAGGTTTGGACAAGTTCCTGGAAGAAAAGTCCATAGTCTGCTATTGAGTTAGATGTGGGAAAGCCACTGCTTGCCCTGAGATTGGTTGCATGGAATGTTGCCACTCCTTGAGGTTCCAGAATGTTGCTACTCCTTGGGGTTCTGGAATCTTGCAACTCTTTGGGTTTATGCAGGCACTTTTGACCTGGATTAGGCAATATTGGAAGCAGGATACTGGGCTAGATGGACCATTGGCCTGACCCAGTGTGGCTATTCTTATGTTCTTACGCCTTTATAGAATTCGTGCTTAGTGTGCATCATCCCAGCTCCTAAATTTGAGCGCCCTTTCCTGAATCCCCCCCCCCCCCCACTTCCCAAGTGAGCAGTTTATGAATCATTCCAGATGCCTCTCTTTCCATGAACTATCAGGTTAAGGCAGATGTCAAAGCTTCATTTTATCATTTAAGACTACTCAGTAAACTGAAACCCATGCTGGTCCATGATGGTTTCAGGAAAGTTTTGCTAGATTATATTTAGGGACTGCATAGGTACATCTAAGAGCTTTGCAACTAGTACAAAATGCAGCTGCTATGCCGATGGCAGGGATACCGAGACATGATCATATTTCACCCCATCTTAAGGCATTCCATTGGTTGCCGGTGCAATATTGCATTATATTCAAAATTCTGCTGTTAATCCACAAAGCACTGCAGATCACGCACCTCATAATTTATGGTCCATTTTGAAAATATATCAGTCTAATACATCTCTTAGGTCAGGACTTGGTGTCTTACCATTCTTGCTTTATCCAAAACAAGAAACTAGGGCTGCTGCTTTCCCTACTGCTGGACCTTACGTGTGGAACCGGCTCCCAAGAGAGGAGACTTCTTGGGAATTCAAGTATAAACCTAAGGATTTGCTTTTTACCCAGGCTTATGTTGATGGTACAGTACTAGCTAAGGTCTGCAATTCAGTTTCTCACTTGGCAAGTTGTGCAATGTTGATTTATGCCTGTGAATTGCTTTTGTAGCTACAGTCATTGTTTGAATGATGTTTTTTGTTTTACGTTACCTTTTTGCTTTTATGGATGTTTTGATGTCATCCACCTAGGACTGGAGGTGGAATATAAATATGTAAAATAAAATATAAATAAATATCACACAGCTTTGGGATGGAAGTTCAAACCATGACTGGTCAAAATCTCGCCCTCCTGGAACTAGGTATAACTTAGCAGCTCCAGATATTCATTTGAAATCCATCTAGTTGTCTGTGTGAAGAAATATATGCATGTAACATTCAAATGCAGGTGCCCACCTCTGAAATTTTACCCTTCTACAAAGGAACATCCATCTATCACTTGCACAAGGCAATGGAGTACTTTTGTCCTGGGCTAAAGCATGTGGCCTGGACTGGCCCTAGCCTCTTTCAGGCGTCAAAACACAGCATACCTAGTAACATCTGCTGTAGAAGGGCTTAGAAACTGCCCATACCCTATACAGTAATAAAAGCACAGTTTTTTGATTTAAAAAAAAAAGAGAAAGATTTGTCTATACTAGAACATATGTTTGATGTGGGTCAAACTTTAGCTCAATGAAGGTGGCATATTATAAGTGCAACACAACATTAATTGGTTTTGCTTTGGGTTGGTCAGGGATCTATTCCTCCTTCCTCCATCTGGAATTATAAACTTGCCTGTCAGATCATTCCACAAACAGGAAGCAGGGATGCACTAATGCTATGATTGTGGGGAGGGGGAAGTATCCTCTCTGTTTACTAAAGCTTGAACATTTAAATGCTGGAATAACATTTTAAAACACACCTCTTGATTTAAGATAAAAGTAACATCATAATGTGTTACTATGGGAGAGATAATGGCATCATGTAATGAGATGTCAGGCATCCCTACACAAGATGGAAACTGAAAATTCTTTAGCAGAGGGGGCCAAGAGAGAAGGGGCTGGGGGAAGTGGGGTTGTAAACAATTGCTTTATGCTTCAAGAATGTAGAAAAAAACAGAACCAGTCAGCAGTCAGTACGCAGTCTTTCCCCAGTATACGCAGTGGTGTATCTTTAAAATGGGCACTTGCACATACATTATTGATATCTACCTATAATACAAAAAAAAAAATACGCACACATCTATATAAATGCAAATGTATATATTGTGTATATTATCCTAAGTGAATATTTGACAATGCGCTATATCTATCTATAAATATAAATATCTTATTATGTCTCAGTACCCTAGACTTCTAAACCTACTATTTCTAGCAAACAAAATATGCATGCTTAAATAAACAGGTTGCCAAAAAGAAATTTGATTTTTCACATGACATCCTACGCTCCCACAGACATCTACTGCCTAAATATGCCTGAGGCTGGCCAGCTTCTCACACGTGATGGCCTGTGAGAAGGGTCAGGCATTTCAAATACCACTGCCTCTTCCAGTGTGTGCCCACCAAACAAGTAGAAATTCCATGTATTTTACAGGATCCTTGTCTAACCTCACAGCTTTCTGCAGAATTGCTGAATTTTAGTAATTATATTCCACGTTTTATTTTCCTCCACGAACACCCCCTCCTTCAACCTATGAAAAGCAATCCCCTCCCCTCCTCCTTACGCCTATTTATGATCTCTCACCCTCCCCCCTCCCCCCCCCCCCCCCCCCCCCCCCCCCCCAATCAGATTTTGCTGGGAAAATACAAGGAAACCTGTCAGGCAGAATCCTGTGGGCCAAACGTTTCCTTCCAAACCCTCTCAATGGAAATCCTGGGTAGGATTTTTGTGAATGGAGGGTCACATGACCCAGGCTAGGTTCTTTGTCCTCTCTTCAATAAACAACAGGTGAAAAGCAGGGGATAAACCCAGGGAGGCATCAAAAAAAAAAAAACAAACCCCTTAGTCTAAGAGCTCAGATCCCATCCAGCACCCACAGGTGTGAAAAGCAACCTGCATCTGATCTCACTGCCTAGCTCACAAGAAACCAGAAAACAAAAACCACCACACATCAAAAGAAACCTTGCCAAAGAGAGGGGGAGAAATCCAGCAAGGATGGAACCTACAGCAGGTCCCTGCCTCCTTTTTATGAATGAGTCCAGATGCAAATAAGATTGATTCACAAACATATGCCCCCTTTTTATCACCTTGGAGGAAGAGAGAGAGAGCGAGAGAGAAAGGGGATCTAATTTCATTCACAAAATGTCATCCAGCAAGCAGAATGGGAAGAAACAGGCAGTCGTGGCAAGGGAATATAATAAACGCCTGACACTAATAAGGGTCCTTAGCCTCAGCAATAAATGAGAAAATAAATCAGGCACAAAAATTATCTGTATATCTATATTTGAGATAAATCGAAAGGCTCTTAAGCACAATTAGCATAAAACCGCATGCATTTATGATTATTAATTACTATATATATATATATATATATATATATATATATATATATATATATATATATATATATATATATATATCTGTCTTTATCTAATAGAATGAAATAGACTTACTCTTGTTCCATGATTGCAGAAGCCGGCTGCGTTGCTTTGCCTGTCTGGGTTTTTTTCTTATGTTTGGGTTTTTTAAAATAATTATTTCGTGTACTCAGATGTTTCCTTTTTTCTCTCTTTCTCCATTTTTCTTTGAACATCACGATGCCGTGAAAGATGATGGTGATGCTCCAGGAGCCATTTTTCAGCTGGTAGCATTCTCCCCTCCTCCCTCTCTTGCCTTCTCTCCCCGGCCGCACCTGGGCTGCTCAGCGCTGGCCCCGGGCTGCCTCTCTGTCACCGAGAGCCAGAGCCGAGCCGAGCCGAGCTGAGCCGGGAGGGAGCGAAACTGAGCCGGCCGGTCTGGCCGGTCCTAGTGCCCACCTCACCTCACCTGGAATTGAGGGCAAAAGCAGCTCAACGTCATCCCGAGTGCAAAAAAAAATAATACCCCATCGGGATAGCCTTTCCAGAGGCCAGAGCAGGTGTCGAGCAGGGACTGTCTCTTCATGTTCAAGTGTACAGCGCTGCGTACGTCTAGTAACGCTATAGAAATGATAAGTAGTAGTAGTATGGGGATAAAAATGTATGTATTGGAGAGGGGGTCTTACTGACCTAGGTCTAAGCTGAAGAGGGAAAGCCTGAAGATGTGCTGGGGGGGGGGGCTTATTTGCTCCTTGTACCACCTAAACTAATGAAGTTTGTTCTTGTTAGTGTATGTTTGGATTGCATATAAGGATATACTTATATGCCTACAAGGCGTGGGCATTAATATCCGGACTCTGCACCGAAAGAGGTTCACATTGACCTAAAGGCAACTGGAGGACTCATCACCCTCTTTCCTTTATCCCCAGGCTCTCCTGCCCTTTTCACCCACCAATTTAGCCCTCCTCCGCCCTTACCCCAAGTTTTGCCCCATTTCCCCTTCTAGTTTACCCCCTTCCCCCTGCGTTTATTCGGATTTATTCCCCACCCGCTCATACTCTGCGCTTCTCCTGTCCTCTCTCTCTCTCCACGCCCCCCACCTTTTATGGTTTCCCCTCCTCTATTCTTCCTGCCCCAATGTTTTTCTCTTTTCTTCTTCTGCTCTCTCTCTTCTAGCTGGTTTACCCCCCTCCCAACTGCCTTGGTACCAGTTCGCCTCTTTTCCGTCAAATCTTACCCCTTCTACTGCTCTCGTGCTCCCGGCTGTTATTTTCTGATCCATTCTGCAGATTCTATCCGAGCTGGTCCGTTCGGAAACTGCGGGTCAGCCTCAGTCTAGATCCTGCCCGATTCGAGGATAGCGAAATGTGGAGAGGAACCAGGGGCCGGTTCGGTAAGTCCTCTGGAACCGAAGTAGTGACCGTCCAACGGCTCTAACTGTCCCGAGAGCTAGGGGACGGGGCAAATTGAGAGATGTGGGGTTCATTTCTTGGAGGATTAGGTCTCTCCCTAGACCTTGAGTTTCTGGTTGCAGGTTTGGGAGTAATGTACCGTGGATGGGGCAGATTGGGGATTTTTCCTTGGGAGCAGAGCTGGATATTAAAAGTTTTCCATTGGCCAGCCTGGGCAGGTCAAAGTCTACCATAGTGGCAAGGTGGAATGAATCCGGAGTTTCTCTTTGTAGGAGAAGAGGTCAAGGAGTCTTGTACCTGGGATGAGGTAGATCAGGGAGATGGATGCTCCTTGGAATGGGGCAAATCTGGGTGAGGAGGGCTCAATTCCAAGGTGAACATAGCTTTGAGCTGGTTATGAAGTACAGTAGGTTCCTGTTTTGCCCTGGTCCTTTCCTCTTGGCAGTGTTCCTAGTAATTCCAAAACAGACATGGTCCTGTGGTGTGGTATTTGGGTTCCAGTCTTGACTTTGGCATGATGATTTGTACTTGCCTCTGTAACTACATGGTGATCTATTCACTCAGCCCTACCCCTTAACATATGTTAGGCTCCCACATCAATATATAGGGCCAAAGACCTTCCATCAGCATCTGAGGCACAGTGAGCCCAGGGTTAGGTTACATCTGTTGTCAGTAGCTAGTAACCAGACCCATTGCCCCCAGTGTTCAGGTAGACCCGGACCTTTTGCTAGTATCCTAGTATGGGAACTCCACATCTGAGATCACTATTCCAATCCTCTGTCTCTGCAAACTTAGTCAGTATGTCACGGTTGGTATTCAGGCTCTATGGGCCTCATTCAGAATTCATAACTGAAGCATATAGTCAGTAGTCATGCCAGGTCCAGAACCATAATACAATATACAGATATAGGCAGTGCGTTTTTTCTAGCAAAAATGGTGTCGGTACTCAAATGCCTGCCCATCCTTCTTGGTTGGGTTGATCACTGAGGAACCCACCCCACAATAGCCGGGTCCCCTGCAACCAGTCACAGAATCTATGACAAGGCAGAATTGGTGTGTAGAGCCTGAGCTCTTTCATTAAAACTTGGGGACCATGGGTCAATTTTAGCAGAAAATGAAAAAGGTGCCGGCACTCAGTACCCCCTTAAAAAAAAGCCCTGGATATAGGGCCTGTGGTCAGCATTCAGGCCCAGGTTATTTATCCAGGAATAAGAGTCAAATCCTGCAGTCAGTGTCCCATGTCATCCAATCTTTGCCTTGATCTGACTCACCTCTTCCTCTCTCATCAGCAGCCGCCACCCAGGATGAAGCCTAAAGATGGGCAACGTGCAGTCTGAAGCCTGCCAGGAGCCAGAGCCAGAGCCAGAGCCTGCCCAGAGTGGAGAGAGAACCCTTGAGTGCAGCCCAGAGAGCCCCGGCTGTGCATGCGCTGTTAGCACCACTGACCATGCTCTGGAGCCGGTGGATAACACAGACACAGCCAGGGCCCGGGAGGCCAGTCCACCAGTGAAAAGAGAACTTAACAATATGGGTGGCAAAGGTAGCAAGAGCGCAGCCTGGAAGGTTTCCAAGAGCAAGCGCTGGAGCACCAGCTCTGGCAAGGGACCAGCCCTCATAGCTGCCAAATTTAGCCAGGAGAATGCCAAAGGCGTTGGAGGCAAGGTCCAACTGAGTACTGGCAACCAGGCCTGCCCAACCCCAGTTACTGAGAATCTCTGTTGTGAGCTACAGCCACCCAATAGCAAAGTGGTGCAGAGTCAGCCCCTGGCATATAGTCTGCAGAAGATCAGCCCAAAAGAGCTAGCCCAGGATGTTTCTCCAAAGGCTAAGAAGAAAGGGAAGGATGAGGGCCCTAGCAGCATTAAGCCAAGAGGGCAGGGGGATCCACCATCTAAAAATGCCCCAAGGAGGCAGGGAGAGCTCCTACCAAGGAATGGCCCTGAACCACCTAGGACAGCAACTGAGAGGGCTGCCAAGACGGCAGCAGCAGCCATCCCTGTAATACAAGGCCCAGAAGGAGAGCAGCTGGGATCGCCAACCCTCATCACAAACTCAGACTTAAATAAGAAGAGTGCCCCTAGAAAAGGGACCAAATCCCCAGAGGCTCCGCTCTTATCCAAGAACCAGACCCAGTGGCAGCTAACAGACATTCCATTTAGGATTTCTCTTCCAAGGGCAGATGCCTCCAATTCTCCAAGTGCACAGAA
Organism: Microcaecilia unicolor; assembly: GCF_901765095.1. NCBI lineage: Eukaryota > Metazoa > Chordata > Amphibia > Gymnophiona > Siphonopidae > Microcaecilia > Microcaecilia unicolor. Next base: position 177,166,822 of record NC_044041.1, on the reverse strand, counting down.
GTCAGACTGCCCTGAAAAAGAGGCCAAGGCACCATTACTACATCCTGATCCAGCCACAGTCACTAAGCCTGGGATCCTAAAATGTAATCAGCCTGGTGAGGATAGCAAGGCACAGCCTGGGAGAAGGGGTAAGGAACAAGCTGCAGGACATTCAAGTAGTATACCTGGCAAGGCTGATGACGTAAAGGTGTTTCAAACTCTTCAGCCTCCTACCACTGTAGATCAGGCCAGGGCACCCATTGCAAAAAATGAAAAAGCTCTAAAGATCCTGAGGAAGTCAAGTGCAGATGAAAGTCTGAAAGGCTCAGACCGGGTGGCAGCTAGTCCTGCCATGGGCACTAGAAATACTTTCCTGGAGCAACGTCTAAATCTGCCTAGCAGCACAAAGGAAGCAAAAAAAGAACCTTCCTCCCAGTCTCAGGCAGTGAAACACAAGCCTAATGTGGCCTTCTCATCTGCCATCTCCTATGCAGATGCCTTAAAACAAAGCCCCCAGCACAAATCGACCCTGGGAGCTTTTGAGCAGCCCAGACTACCGGACGACTCCCCCGCAGTCAGTCTTGTGGCCAGGAACACTGTTGATGCAAACAAAGAAGCCGCATTCAAGAGTCAGAATCCTGTTTGCAAGGATGATTTAAGTTTAGTCCAAAAGCAAGAAATGAATGCGCAAACAAAAAATAACAGCTCCAAAGAGAAGACTGTTTCTGGGAGCAACCCTCCAGACCAGGCCAATCAGCAACCCCCAAGTGACACCTTCCATTTCGATCTGAATGTGGCTGAATCCAAAGTACAGACTCTCCTTTCTCTGGGACAAGCTGAGCAGAACATCAAGGTGCCCAAGATGGGCCAGGCAGCATTCCAGCCAGCTCCCTTCACCTTCACAGGTACTAAGCCCAAATTTGACTGGATGACACCTCAAAGTCTGCTTGAAAATCATTTCCAGTTCAACAGCACTCTAAAATGTGAGGAGAAGCGAAAAGTCCCTGTGGGCTGTTTAGGGCAAAAAGACATGAAAGTTCAGGTCCAGGGAACATTTATAACACCTACCTTCCCAGTAAAGTTGCAGCAGGTACAAAGACAAGAACAACAGAGTCTTCAGCTGGCAGCATCCCAAATGCAGGGCTCACATAGCAGGCCATCTGTACCATTCCCTCAAAGCCAGACCCTATCCATGGTCCCTCCAGCAATACTCAAGCCACCCATCTTTGTATTTCCTCAACATCTGAAAGTGGAAGCCAAAGGCACGGGTCTGCTTCTGTCACAGAGTGGAGGGCAAGCTTCTCAGCAAACTCAAGTTTTGCTTGGCTCAAAGGATCCACTTACTCAAACAAAGACCATTTTTCTGCCTACCTTTCCATGCCAAGAGATTCCTAGAACTACTATCTCAACAGTCTTCCAGCAGACAGGGTCTGTAGCTAGCACTCCAGGAAAAACAGTCACATATCAAAGCCAGCCCAAACTCCAGACTGAGACCACTCCAACTACTCCCCAAGTCAAGTCAATGACTAAACATCAGGGCCCACTGGGCACCATGTCCAAGCCTCCTCTTAGAACTCAGAACCAGCAGAAGCCTAGTATAGCCCCATACCTCCAGCCTCAAGAGAATTCCAAGCTACCAATCCAGCCTCATGAGAAGCCCAAACTGCCCATTCACACTCAAGAGGGCCACAATTTGCCTATTCAGTCACAAGAGAGTCAAAAGCCACCCATTCAGCCTCAGGAGAGGCTGAAACCACCCAGCCAGTCTCAAGAGAAGTCCCAACTGGCCACTCAGCCTCAAGAGAAGCCTAAACAATCTACCCAGTCTCAAGAGAAGCTCAAGCTGCCCATGCAGACTGAAACCAAAACACAAAAGAGCAATAAGCCTGCAAAACAAGGCAAGAAAGAAGTGGAACAAGTCACTGACCAAAACCAGGACAATAGCATAACTGAAGGAGAGGTGGAGCAGACAACAGATGAACTTCCAGAAAGGGTCAGACCAGAAGGACGTTGGCCATCCTTCCAGGTAGATAGTTCTTGCACAAGGAAATGCCACTGCAAACACACCAGTCCAAGAAAACTCCCAGCAAATGTGGCTTCATGGTAAGTCTGTTGGGGGAAGGTGGGAGTGTAATGAATGGCTTCTTTTTTTTAATGATGATCTGTCTCAATTTAAGACTTCTTTCCATGTCTAGGACCTAAATTTCTGGGTAGATGTTCACTTGACTACCCAAAGCATTACAATGGAATGTTAAAAATGAATCCCTGCTCTCTGAGCGATGTCTACTCTCTATATTGATATTCCAGTATTATGAATTCTTGAACGCCTTTTCAAATGTACAGCTCTTCAAGAAGTAAATTGGCACGGGATATTAAAATTCCCATAGTTAAAGTGTATCTACCTTTGAGCTGATAAAGTGCTGAGAAGGATGGTCTGTATTTTAGCATAATTTATTTATGAAATGCATATGGGACCCAGTGAGCAAAAAGGTACCAAAAGTGGGTTATAAATAGCGGAGATAAAGGATATAACAGTTAGAAGGGTCAACTTTCATTTTTGAGAGTTTTGTGTATTGTAGGGTCAGTAGAATGTAGAGAGTAGCATGGGGACAGAAATCTTACCCATCCCCGCCCGTGCCTGCTGGAATCTTACTCATCCCCACCCATACCCACTGGAATCTTACCCATCCCTGCAAAAATTTAACCCAATCCCCACCCATCCCCGTAAGAATTTAATGGTGCATAAAAGAAAATTCCAGTCAGCTCCTTCAGTTTCTCTCTGGATTTGAAACCACAGCACTGTAGGCAAGGAAGGAATGGAAGTTGAAACTTGGAACACTTTGGTGTGCACATGTAAGATTTGTCTCTGATTTACTGGCACTGTGTGCTGAGAGGTCACCACATGCATGTGTCAGTAGGTCAGGTGACATCCAATGCTTATGCCTGTATCAGAGCTGAGGTCTGAGCATCAGCCCGGGAGCAAAGAGGATAATTGTAACATAGTAAGTGACAGCAAATAAAGACCTGAACGGTCCATCCAGTCTGCCCAATAGTCACACTCATTATCAATTCATGATTAAATCAATGAGTGTGATATTGTATACTTGATTATGGTCTTTCTTTCGTGTTTCTGGAACATAGACCATAGAAGTCTATCTGGCCCTATCCTTATGTTCCAACTGCTGGAGTTGTCGTTGAAGCCCACTCCAGTCTATTCTTCTTCTCATTTGTGGGACACAGACCATAAAAATCTGTCCAGCACTGTCCTTATGTTCCAGCCACTGAAGTTGCTGCCTAAGCCCTTTCCAGCCCATCCTAAACCAGACTGCCCTATATTAGACACAGACCATACACGTCTGCCCGGTATCAGCCCTAGTTAATCACAGCCAGAGTCACCATCTAAGCATCACTTGACACATCCACACACATGCAGCCATTTAAGGTTAGGTTTTTTATAACTTCCATTTTCTAATTAGAGATCCTCTGTGTTCATCCCACGCCTTTTTGAATTCCATCATCATTTGCGTCTCTACCACCTCCTTATGTTTAAATTTGTTTATTAATTTACAACATACTCATAATAGAAACTATTTTGCAGTACAGCAAGAGAAAAAAGAAAAACAAATAGACATGTTTTATAACAAACTCTTCTGTGCGAAGTAAAACAGTACAGTGCAAAGGGCCTTATCTCTGATGGCCCCATACCTATACCTCCGGCAGCCAGAAAGGCTACTAAATGAGCAGTTCTTGCTACTGATCTTTATTGCTATTCTCAAGCGGACCTGTGTACCCGCCAGAGGCCTTACTGGAGAAAAACTGTCATACAAAATTAGGTGTCTATTATCACCCCCGGCACACCGGTCTATACTGCTAATATTTGACCAGAACAAGTTTACAGCATTTTCCAGAGTAAAGAAAACATTGTCACACACCCCTCCTACATCGTAGTACTGCACTCCTAAGGTTATATGCTGTAAGCTTAACACATCTCAGTTCCCCCTTCCCTCCCTCGCCCACCTCCCACCCTCCCCACCCCTTCCCAGATAAGCATATGTATATTTATATCGGGAGTAACCGCATTCGGTTCCAACACACTCTGTGGAAGCTAGCCAGAGTTAACGAGCAGACTTCTCCCACGGGGGCTTAACTCTACCACCTCCTTAATGGAAGACTTTCCACATTTGTTCTGTTAAAGCAAGGAGGAAGAGGAGGAGGAGACAGCACTCAAAGAACTTTGTACTCGGTAGATGAGAGGCTGGTGCAGGTGCAGCTTACACTTCCACTGGAACCCCGCAGAACTGCTTCCATCCCCGTGGGAACCCCGCAGGAACTGCTTCCGTCCCCGTGGGAACCCCGCAGGAACTGCTTCCGTCCCCGTGTGAATCCTGCAGAATTGCTTCCGTCTCTGTGGGTTCCGCAGGATTCCTGCGAACCCCGTTCCCATTCAGCTCTCTAGTAGAATGGTACTTTGCAATTTTTTTTCACAACTTTGATGTTTTTCGTGTTCTACAGTCTAATAACTGCAGGTATCTAAAGTGGGGCATGTGATTTCTGGGGTTAATTGCTTTTAAATTCATAAATGTTTCTCATATTTTTAAAGATGTAATTAGTCCAATCCTGAAGCTGAAATTTTGCAGGATTATGCAGTTGAAATCCCGCTATCTTGTGATATAAATAAGTCAACATACCTCACTTTTGGTACCTTTTTACTCAGCAAGTTACATACAGTGGGGGAAATAAGTATTTGATCCCTTGCTGATTTTGTAAGTTTGCCCACTGACAAAGACATGAGCAGCCCATAATTGAAGGGTAGGTTATTGGTAACAGTGAGAGATAGCACATCACAAATTAAATCCGGAAAATCACATTGTGGAAAGTATATGAATTTATTTGCATTCTGCAGAGGGAAATAAGTATTTGATCCCCCACCAACCAGTAAGAGATCTGGCCCCTACAGACCAGGTAGATGCTCCAAATCAACTCGTTACCTGCATGACAGACAGCTGTCGGCAATGGTCACCTGTATGAAAGACACCTGTCCACAGACTCAGTGAATCAGTCAGACTCTAACCTCTACAAAATGGCCAAGAGCAAGGAGCTGTCTAAGGATGTCAGGGACAAGATCATACACCTGCACAAGGCTGGAATGGGCTACAAAACCATCAGTAAGACGCTGGGCGAGAAGGAGACAACTGTTGGTGCCATAGTAAGAAAATGGAAGAAGTACAAAATGACTGTCAATCGACAAAGATCTGGGGCTCCACGCAAAATCTCACCTCGTGGGGTATCCTTGATCATGAGGAAGGTTAGAAATCAGCCTACAACTACAAGGGGGGAACTTGTCAATGATCTCAAGGCAGCTGGGACCACTGTCACCACGAAAACCATTGGTAACACATTACGACATAACGGATTGCAATCCTGCAGTGCCCGCAAGGTCCCCCTGCTCCGGAAGGCACATGTGACGGCCCGTCTGAAGTTTGCCAGTGAACACCTGGATGATGCCGAGAGTGATTGGGAGAAGGTGCTGTGGTCAGATGAGACAAAAATTGAGCTCTTTGGCATGAACTCAACTCGCCGTGTTTGGAGGAAGAGAAATGCTGCCTATGACCCAAAGAACACCGTCCCCACTGTCAAGCATGGAGGTGGAAATGTTATGTTTTGGGGGTGTTTCTCTGCTAAGGGCACAGGACTACTTCACCGCATCAATGGGAGAATGGATGGGGCCATGTACCGTACAATTCTGAGTGACAACCTCCTTCCCTCCGCCAGGGCCTTAAAAATGGGTCGTGGCTGGGTCTTCCAGCACGACAATGACCCAAAACATACAGCCAAGGCAACAAAGGAGTGGCTCAGGAAGAAGCACATTAGGGTCATGGAGTGGCCTAGCCAGTCACCAGACCTTAATCCCATTGAAAACTTATGGAGGGAGCTGAAGCTGCGAGTTGCCAAGCGACAGCCCAGAACTCTTAATGATTTAGAGATGATCTGCAAAGAGGAGTGGACCAAAATTCCTCCTGACATGTGTGCAAACCTCATCATCAACTACAGAAGACGTCTGACCGCTGTGCTTGCCAACAAGGGTTTTGCCACCAAGTATTAGGTCTTGTTTGCCAGAGGGATCAAATACTTATTTCCCTCTGCAGAATGCAAATAAATTCATATACTTTCCATAATGTGATTTTCCGGATTTAATTTGTGATGTGCTATCTCTCACTGTTTTCTAAACTACTGTTTTCTAAATGTACTGCTTTTCTAAACTAATCATGATAACAGTGAAAGATAACCCCACATCCTATTAAATTAATAGCTGGCAAAAAGGAACGATTTTAATTATTTATTCAACCAAAAGATTCAAAAATAAATATCTTTGTATAAAAAAGTATGTGGACACTTCATTCAGTAACCGGTGACTCCTCCTTGATCAGCAATAATTTGAACAAAAATGTTCTGAGTAACTGATCAGTCTCTTACATAACTGTTGAAGAATTTTGACCTATTCTTCTGTATAGAACCGTTTCAACTCGCTGACATTTGAGGCGTTCCGTGCACAAACGGCTCCTTTCAGAGCTTGCCACAACATTTTAATGGTCAGGACTTTGACTTGGCCAATCCAAAACGTATTTTTTCTTTAGCTATTCTTAGCAGATACACACAAATGTTGATGGTCTTGCTTCATGAATCATGATCCACTTTTGACTTGGTTTCAGCTCATGGACGGATGGCCTAGCATTCTCTTCTAGAATTTTCTCATTTCAAGCAGAATTCATGGCTCCATCAACGATGGCAAGCAATCCAGGTCCTAATGCGGCAGTCAAGATGAGGCTCTTACTTTGGAGGGTAGTGTTCATTATTGTGACCAAAATGTTCAACTTTTGACTCCACTGCCCAGAGATTATTCCAAAAGTCTTGTGGGTCATCCAGATGCTCTTGGCCTAACCTGAGGTGGACAGCAATGTTTCTTTTTAGAGAGCAATGTCTTTTTCATTCTTTTCTAATGGTTGATCATTAACCCTTTGTATTAATGTAGATGCCACCAAAAAATATCTCACTAACTTCTCATAATTACCTCAGGAATTAAGTCTTCTCAAATAATTCTTCTCTCTCATTCATTGGTCCCCAAAACTCTTCTTATTTATCACATTAGCAAAACCTGTCAAACGTGTAAGTAGCCAAAAGAGCTTTATCCTTTACGCTTCTGTCAGCACCCAGTGGAGACCTTCATTTCACTTAAAAAGCTGCATCAAGCACAATCGCTGTTTATTTTTATATCTCTGCTGTGGCATTCTCAGCTCTGGACAGTACACAGTAGAGATATACAATAAGCCCTGGAGACCTTCATTTCACTTTAAAAAAACTGCCTCAGGTGCAGACACAATAGTAAAGAATAAATCCAAACAGAGTTCTTTTGGCTGCTTATATATTTGAGGAGTTTTTTGGACCAGTAAGGCGGCTTAATTTGAGACGGCTTAATTTCTGAGGGTTTGTTCCTTCTCATTAATTATTTATTGTGTGAAAGTAGTGAGATGTTATATTGAAGATATTTTTTGCTGGCTTCTACGTTAGTATAAAGCTTACAATTGGCACATTATTCATCTTTGTGTACCTCTTATCGGGTTATACAAGGGATCATGAACCCTCGCATCAGCTATAATGAGAGAGGGCTGCAGATATGTAGACGTTAGCTTGCTCAGATGACTTTTCAGTTTGCTTTTGGGATGATCTTGGCAGGACAATCTCGCTCCTGGGTAGATTTGTAAACTATCAATCTGATAATGGATGGATGAACCCCCAAATGTTTAGAAATGGCCATGTAACATTGTCCAGATAGATGAGCATCAACTACTCCTTTGTAGGTTTCAAGTTTCAAATTTATTTAAGAATTTGATGATATACTGCCTTAGAGGAACCGGTGGTTTACAATGGTCAAAACAATAAGAGGGTTGGAAAGGAACTACATCAAAGATAGGAAAAAGATAGAGAACAAGTGAGTGAAGAAACATCATAGACACAAAAAGTAGAAATTAATAAGGCCGATGCTGCTATGCTCCAGATTCCTGTCCTGCCTAAGAAGTGAACGGGCCAATCAAGGCCCATAAATGTCCTTTGATCACAGAATGATGCATTCCTACTAACTTTATGGTGAAAACTCAGTTGAACTGCAGGATACTTCTAATTAACTAATTACTTGTGTTAAAGAAACTAGAGGTTCACATACTTTTTCAGACACTTGAGGGTCTGGAAATGGTGTCTGTCTGTGTGGTAAGCATGCATATGCCACCAGCCATGGACCAGAAACATGATTTTGACTATCCAGTAGCAGCACCCCTAGGAACAAGTGTGCCACAGTAAGCTCCTTTGAGCAGGGACTGTCCTTCTTTGTGAAATTGTACAGCGCTGCGTAACCTAGTAGCGCTTTAGAAATATTAAGTAGTAGTAACAGTAGGAAGTGAAGGACACATAGAAAATCACTGGTTTCAAGTTTACCATAAATTAAAAGAAAACACTCTTCATGAAGTCTAAACGTGAAATGAAGGCCTCCATTTGGTGGAAACTTTTAAGCCTAGTCAAATGTTTTCTGTGATTTTGGCCACAATAAAGGGTTTGGCACATTAAAAGATTTTTTTTTTTTAATAACTGATGCTTATAATTTAACCAAGCCATAGAAGTTGACCTAATGGTAGTTGTTACTGTGATCTTTTTCCCTCCATTGTGGCTTTAGATTTGAGATTTATGGGGGGGGGGGGGGGGGGGGGGTATCAAGGTGCGGTAAAAGGTGACCTTTTACCGTACCTTGACTTCCGACGGGATTCAGCAACCTGCGATATCTGAATCCCACAGGTTGCAGGTATAATGCTGCTTGTGAGCCAATTCCACCTCCCAATGTGCCCAGGCCGGCAGATAAAAGCCCCCTGCCTGAAGCCCACCCCCCCCCCCCCAATATAAGGAAACAACCCCTAGTGGTAGTTGTGCAAAACTACTGCTAGGAGCACCATTTTGGGAAAGGTGTTAGACTGGGCATTGCTCCTACCCAATGACCCCCTCGGACTTCTAATGACTTTACAGTTAACACCTTTAGGGGTCTTGCAGATGAGGAGGGTGGGAGTCCTGCTCTGCTGGCCACAGGAGCATCAGGCCATGGGTTTGTGGTCCAATGCTCCCAGGCAGTGAAATAATTCCAGCAAAAACGGTGGTTATGTTACTGTGATTTTATGGCCCTACCACATTAGGGTATTTGCATAGTAATGAGATGCAAAACAAGTATTTGCATGCTTTGCATCACATTACTATATAACCCACAGTGACTTAAACATTGCCAAGGGAAATTAAGTTGGGCCATGTTAGGGCCCTTTAAGTTGCGTTAAGGGACTTATAATGTGGCTTGATAACTTCCCCCCTTAATTACAGTCCATCTTCAGAGCTCCCAGAAAATCAAATACATTTTAAAAATTATTTAAATAAATGAAAAAAAATAGAATAAAAAGATCACAAGAAGTCAGTGGGAGAAGCAGGATTCAAACCTTTGCATTACTGTTCTACCATGAGGCTGTTTGAATACTTGTGTTTGTATTTACTCTCTGCAGAAACTGAATATTCACAGTGCCCTAGGAGGAGATGGGCTATAGGGGCTGCAGGAGCTGAGTAAAGAGGAACAGAAAGGAGTGGGTGATGCTATTTGGGAGAGAGGGGAGACCAGAGAGAAAGAAAGTACTTGGAGAGCAAGTGATAAGGAGTGACAGTGTGTGCTTGGGGAGGGGGGGGGGGGGGAGAGATAGGCGAGAGTGCCAGGAAGGAGGGGGGGGGGGGGAAAGACTATCCAGCTTATAATCGAATGAGAAAAACGCCCAAGTTCCGACCTAAATCGGGAGATGGGCGTTTATCTCACAAAAACGAATAACGCGGTATAATCAAAAGCCGAATTTGGGACGCTTTCAACTGCACTCCGTCGCGGATGCGGACAAAGTTGACGGGGGCGTGTCGAAGGCGTGTCGAAGGCGGAACTGGGGCGTGGTTATCGGGCGAACAGAGATGGGCGCCCTTTCGCCGATAATGGAAGAAAAATATGCGATTTTAGCGAGAATTTAGGGCACTTTTCCTGGACCCTGTTTTTCCACGAATAAGGCCCCAAAAAGTGCCCTAAATGACCAGATGACCACTGGAGGGAATCGGGGATGACCTCCCCTGACTTCCCCAGTGGTCACAAACCCCCTCCCAGCACAAAATATGACGTTTCACAACTTTTTCTTTTCACCCTCAAATGTCATACCCACCTCCCTGGCAGCAGTATGCAGGTTACTGGAGCACTTATTAGGGGGTGCAGTGGACTTCAGGCAGGTGGACCCAGGCCCATCCCCCCCCTACCTGTTACAATTGTGCTGCTTAATGCGTTAGTCGTCCAACCCCCCCAAACCCACTGTACCCACATGTAGGTGCCCCCCCTTCACCCCTTAGGGCTATAGTAATGGTGTAGACTTATGGGCAGTGGGTTTTGAGGGGGATTTGGGAGGCTCAACACACAAGGGAAGGGTGCTATGCACCTGGGAGCTCTTTTACCTTTTTTTTTTGTTTTGTAAAAGTGCCCCCTAGGGTGCCCGGTTGGTGTTGTGGCATGTGAGGGGGACTAGTGCACTACGAATCATGGCCCCTCCCACGAACAAATGCCTTGGATGTATTCGTTTTTGAGCTGGGCGCTTTCATTTTCCATTATCACTGAATAACAAAAACGCCCAGCTCACAAAGTAGCGAATAACATATGGGCGTCTATTTTTTTCGAAAATACGGTTGGCTCCGCCCCTTCACGGACCCGTTCTCGGAGATAAACGCCCATGGAGATAGGCGTTATCGTTCGATTATGCCCCTCCACGTGTACTAGAATGGAAAGAGTGTGCTGAGGGGCAGAGGAAAGAATGCCTGGGTTGGACAGTAAATGCTGGGACCATTGCAAATGTGTTGCAGATAGCTGTAGTCTAAATAACACCACTAAATAAAAGAGATTTTTTTTCTTATCAGGGTTTAGATGAGGATCTGATCACATTTTGTATTTTTCCTTGTACAATACACAAAGAAAACAAGAAGTGAAAACAGTCCACATTAATAGGGATACAAAGAGATATTCATACAGTAAAAGAAACGAGGAGGAAAACAGGATTGTTCTATCCACACTATGGATCTGATCATTCTAAGGCCTAGATATCACTTTTCTTTGCCCAACAGAAATACCTCCACTTGAGGTAGATCATAAAAAACGTATCTTTTCTCTTTATTTGTGATTAAGCACCTACAGGGAAATCAAACAAAGAAGGGCACTTCTAAAGCTAGTACCCAAGACTGTTTCTAGTTAACTGGGTGGATCTAATAACATCAGGAAACATAAGGATATTATGAAGGCAAATTTTTCTTAGCAAGGTAACATTTCAGTATCCTTATTTTTTTCTTGTTCAAAGAGTTACCAGGAGAGTTGCTCTTGTATCAATTATATCCTCAGTCATCTTCAAAAATGCCATTGTTTACTTGGTCCTCCTCTCATCTCTTGCCTTCTTTGAATATACACATAACAATTTTAAAAAATCATTGAACCCGCCTCCTCAATCTGTAGTACTTCCTTCAGGTACTTCTTCAGAAGAATTTCAGGAGCTAATAATATATGGTAATGGTCAGGAAAATTCAACTAATATAGTTTTTTTTTGGCACGCAACATATTTTACAGATTGTCCAGATGTCTATGGGAAGATAAATTCTCTTTAATAGCAGATATATTAGCTCCCTGCAGAATTTTAATCTGTAAGGTTACCTGAACTTGATTCCTACCCCTAAAGTCACGTAACTGTAGGACGGAAGTACGTAACCAGTTGTCTGTTCTAGACACTCCACATCATATATCTACCAAAAATATATCTTTAGGAGGTTCCAATTCAAATTTGAGGATTTTCAGGACACTTCAACACAGTAGGAATAGCCACTGTGGAATCTTGAACTCTAATTATCCCATGAGGCAAGTGCAACCTCAGATAAATGAGGAATTAGTCAGTGGGGAGGAGTAGGCCTACCCCATGAACTAAAGGAGGGGTCCGAATCCAATGGACAGTTGAGAATAGGTGATTTGATCAGTTACATGTTTGTGCATTGGGCCTGGAAAACATGGCATTCTTGCCACAACTTGAGATTTATTTATTGGGATTTATTAACCACCTTTATAAAGAGATTTGACCTTGTCTCTCCACTTCCCCATTTCCGGAGGCTAAATTAAGAATAAAGGGTACCTAAAAGATGTTCTCTCTGGCTCCTCTGATGCTCCTAAGGGACAGGGCATGCCTCTTCGGCCGTGCCACAGAGACAACTACTGTTTATGCAGAAATGGTGTCACTCAAGGATGACATCAGATGCCGCTCTGATCACTCATGTCATTCCACGCTCCTCCCCGCAGCACAGATCTCGCTCTCTCTGCTCACAGAGGATCTCACCATATTTTGAATATAAATGCTAAAATACACATCATCCCAGGGCTTTATAAACCTCTTCTCAGTATTGTACTTTTCAATGCACCCAGTCCATACCTTATTGTGTCTTATTATTATTTAATTATTAACTCCTTGGGAAAGTCTTTAAAGTTTAAACTGTGCTTTGAATGGATTGTGCTTAATATATCATATATATAATTTTGTAAACTAAACAGTAACATATTAGATAGTAACATAGTAGATGACGGCAGAAAAAGAGCTGCACGGTCCATCCAGTCTGCCCAACAAGATAAACTCATATGTGCTACTTTTTGTGTATACCTGACCTTGATTTGTGTCTGCCATTTTCAGTAGTCACCATGAAAGGCCTACTATGAAAAAGGGTTGTTTTTTTTTTCTTTTTTGGAGGACCCAGGCTTTACCAGAAATGGTTCCAGACAGGTTAAGCAGTTCAGTTTTGAAATTATAAAAAAAAAGCACATACCGACTATGCTGCAATCCATATTTCTATCCAGAATTTGAATTATGTATTTCAAGGAAAGGCCAAAGCTCCAATCTTATTTCTAATTGGCCAGTCCTCACCAACCAAATGTACCAGGCCATCAGATCTAAACAAGACAGCAGTACCCACAATGTTCTCAATTATTAGCATGCATGGTTTATTTTTTTTATGTTTTATTTATGCACGTACACAACTTGTTTTGTGTTGGACTTGTCAACAGCTTGTAACAATTTCATCACTATGGGGACACCTTTCAGAAACAAGACCTATTTAGACTAGTATTTTTCTCATTCTTCAGCTGTCAAACCTTCTTAACAGTAGTTGTCAACTGGCTTTTGTGGCCTGGGAGGTGTGCCACCAACCATTTGACAGACAGCAAGCCCAAGTTTTCCTTAACCATGTCATGTGAGGCTGCAGCCTAGGGAGAATGCAAAGCAGATCATGCACTCTCTGATTCCACCCCCCAGATCACTGTTGTGTTGCTGCCAGCCCAAGCTGGAAATGTTGCTGGTCTGCTTTCCCATCGCTCGCCACTGAAAAATCAACACCGCTGCATCTTGAACGTACCTATGTGACTCCTGTGACCACTACTACCATGTTGTATCCTACTCCTTCCCCCAAGGCCACAATGGCCAGGAATTTGTTGTCCCTCTCCTGTGGTCATACTTACTGCCATTGCCAACGGCAGAAGGAGGGGGTGACCTGAAGAAATCCCTCTCCTACCCCCACATTCTTTCTCCTTCTGCTACCTCTGATCATTGGGTAGAGAAAGTACATAAAAAAAAAGACAGGCAGAAAGAGGTGTTGAAAGGGAAAAGAGAGGATATACATAGGGGAACAGAGCATAGGAGTTGAGAGACATATATTGAGTCCTGGAGAGCATGAGTGAGAAGGTATGAGCTTGGTGCACTGTTCTCACTTCAGAAAGGGAATCCTAGGGGTGGGCAAGAATACCCCTTCAAGAAAGGGAATCCTAGGGGCGGCAAGAGCACCCCTTCAAGAAAGGGAATCCTAAGGCTGGCAAGTGTACCCCCCTTCAGAAAAATGGCTTTCAAGGATGATATTAGGCAGGGGCTTAGGAATGGGTGGAGTGTGAGAATGTTGTGATCCAAACAGGGATTCGGAGGTTGTGCAGCAATGAGGGCAAAACAGCTGGGTTGGAGTATGTTAGGATGAGCTGGGGTATTTGAGACAAAGCTTATAAAGATAGAGTGGAGTGGAGAGATGATGTGAAAATATGATAGTGCTGTAGAAGGCGTAAGAGAGAGGAAAGGAAAGGTCTGTGGATAATGATAGAATGTGGAAATAAAGAAGCTGCAGAAGTGAAAGGGGTAATAGAAAAGCTAAATAGGGAAGAAGACAAGAAACAGCTGGAAAGAGACTAGGATTATCCCAATTAGAAAAATTAATCACACACATGACCATGGCAGATAAAAGAAAATGATTTTTTTTTAAATCACTAAAAATGGTAAAATAAAATCAGGTTTTAGCATGTGCATTCCCTACATCTTTGTATTTTGTTTAGAAGAAATGCATTTTTTTTTCTCCTGGGTTATCCTGGTCACAGAGACTGTGGTTACTCTGGATTTGCATTTCTAATATTTGGTCTGGGTCCTGCACATGTGATTAAAGTGAGGGATTTTGCTAACACGTAGGTTTTTTTTTTTCTGTTTTGTAGGGATCCATAGCAGTCTGACTCATTTGGCTTTTTCAGTAGCAAGTTGATTCTGTACATGCAGTGCTGTCATTTCAAAAGTACAGTTCTAACCTATGTGACCTTAGGTTCTTTATTTATTTATTGCATTTGTATCCCACATTTTCCCACCTATTTGCAGGCTCTATGTGGCTTACATAGTACCGTTAAGGCGTTTGCCCAGTTGGTTGATAGCAAATACAAGGTTTGTATAGTGATCGAATGAGGTATATATGGAGGGTCGGAAGGTATGAAGGTTGTGTGTTGTCCAGTACGATCATTAGGCATGCTGTATTTTGGGTGAAGAGGTTTACGTAGGGTCGTTGGGGTAGGCCTTTTTGAAGAGGTTGGTTTTTAGTGATTTCCTGAAGTTCAGGTGGTCATGTATTGTTTTAACAGCTTTTGGGAGGCCATTCCATAGTTGTGCACTTATGTAGGAGAAGCCAGATGCGTAGGTTGTTTTGTATTTCAGTCCTTTGCAATTTGGGTAGTGTACGTTTAGATATGATCTTGATGACCCGACTCTGTTTCTTATTGGTAGATCTATGAGGTCTATTGTAAATCTAACCTTTTGTAAATTTGTAAATCTATTTGTAACATAGTAGATGACAGCAGAAAAAGACCTGCACGGTCCATCCAGTCTGCCCAACAAGATAAACTCATATGTGCTACTTTTTGTGTATACCTGACCTTGATTTGTGTCTGCCATTTTCAGTAGTCACCATGAAAGGCCTACTATGAAAAAGGGTTGCTTTTTTCTTTTTTGGAGGACCCAGGCTTTACCAGAAATGGTTCCAGGCAGGTTAAGCAGTTCAGTTTTGAAATTATATATATATATATAAAAAAAGCACAATCTAACCTTTTGTAAATTTGTAAATCTAACCTTTGCTCTCTCCTGCAGGTTGGCAACATCCAAGAACATGCTTATGGAACCCAACTGGGTCTCTACCCTGAAACTTGCCGGATCGCTAGTTGCTGGTACAAAGTTCTGTCTGGATTATTATGATCTGAAAGTAGTAGACAACGACTAAATATTTCAATTGGAAAAGTGTAATAAAGATCCTAACATAATCCATGCTTTCTTCATATTGGACTTGACAGGAAAAGCCATGCTAAAGCACCAACTTACATAATAGATAACTGAGGGTGGTAAATACATGGAGAGCATAGACGGTCGGTAGCCCAACTGTTTGGGGAGGCTAAAGGGGGCAGAGCTTACCTCCATACGCTCCGTGGCAGCGACGTCAATGAAGAAAAAGACTACAGGCTCGCCGCCAGCTTCTCCCTTCTCTTTGCACATAGTGTCCCGCCTTCTGTGGTGATGCATTTCCTGTTTCCGCGAGAGCGGGACACTGTGTGCAGAGAGAAGGGAGAAGCTGGCGGCGAGCCTGTAGTCTTTTTCTTCATTGACGTCGCTGTCACGGAAATAAAAGATGAAAATGCGCGGGGCGGGAGGGCGGGCTGCACCACAAGCGGAAGTCGACGATTGGGCTGGGGAGGCTTAGCCTCCCCAAGCCTCTTATACGGGGCGCCTATCATGGAGAGTACAGTAGTTGATAATGGATAAGTTATAAGTTACTAAATAATAGTTAAGAAAAACCACACACACAAGTTACAGCCAACCCTATCATTTTTTCCTTTTTTTTTTTTTAAGAGGGGTGAGGGGAAGAAAGAAGGATTGAATGTGGGAAAAACCACATCTCCATCCAGTGTATACTGGATTGGATTTATT
Source organism: Microcaecilia unicolor (assembly GCF_901765095.1). NCBI lineage: Eukaryota > Metazoa > Chordata > Amphibia > Gymnophiona > Siphonopidae > Microcaecilia > Microcaecilia unicolor. The sequence continues at coordinate 177,150,458 of NC_044041.1, read as the reverse complement.
TAATTTGATATACCATTTAGTACATTCAAGTTTTAATAGTACGAATACCACGCTATTACTTGATTACCATTAACTTTTCATTTCATCTATCCCAAAAGTTTGACCCATCCAGGGTCTTGAATTGTCCATAAAACACAGTACACTGTCTCTGACCCAGGTTAATCTATGTCATTTGGAAGTATTCCACACAGCCCCACAGGAGATCCAATTCCTGCTGCTCACTCCCAGAAGGTAATGATCCCCATGTCTACCAGACTTAAAATATTTGCCCTCTACAACTTTAAATCCAGCCAAACTAATAGCCTCAGCTCTACCCTCTGGCAACAAATTCCAATGTTTACTTATGTTCTAGACCAGTGATGGGCAACCTTTTGAGCTTGGTGTGTCAAAATTCGCCAAAACTCCAAGCATAACTCGGTGGTGTGTCACTTCGAGAAAAATCACTGCTACTAGGACCGCCCCCAGGCCCCCCCTACCCGAGATCGCTGCCCACCCGAGGTCGCCGGGCCCCCCCTCCACCCGCTACCGGGCCCGGAACTAACCTTAAAGCCTCCTTTCACGTCGCAGCAAGCAGCAGCAGGGCAGACCTCTCCTCCTTCCTTCTGTGCTCCGCCCTCGCGGACGTTACATCAGGCGAGGGCGGGACACAGAAGGAAGGAGTGGCCTGTCCTGCTGCTGCTTGCTGCGACGTGAAAGGATGCTTTAAGGTTAGTTTCCGGGAGCGAGGAGGGAGGGCGGACCACACTGCGGCGGCGCCGCGTGTCATCGAAAATGGCTATGTGTGTCAGTGCTGACACGCATGTCATAGGTTCGCCATCAGGGTTCTAGACCGATACTTAAAAGGACATCATGCCAGTATAATACATCTGTACGTCTGGCATGACACTAACCAATGCCAAGGAAGGATGCTATCACAATCTTTTCAAAAACCACACTACTGTTACAAGAAATTGAGAGATGTAGTCTTATCCAACAAATTGCAGCCTGGGGCCACGGGGGTGGAGGTATATAACTGACACACAATGAAAAGAAGCTATTGGTATCCAAAATCATAAGGTAATATATGCTAAGAAGGAAAAAAAACCTTAGGCCTATAAATTGTGGTAGACCATCCCAAACAGATGCCGGTCTCTTTAATTTATAGCTTTTTGGCTAAGATTCAAATAAAGGGTCTGAGCTGAGAACAGTCCTTGGCTTTCTGATCAACACTGAGAATCTGTATAATAGGGGCTGGGGGTGAGGGGAGGGTTAATACCATTGGGTTATCATGAAATTGTGTGCCCAAATAAAACCTGTTAAAAATATATATTTTGCTGATAAAGGAGCAATGCAGTAGCCATGATGCCTTAAACAAGCCTAAGAAACAACTCTCTCAAGCAACAAGCAGGGGAGATACAGGGACCGGATTATCCTTATATGTGGCGCTCTCCTCAAGCTCATAGCTTTTAGTGTTCTCTTTTAGCTCCCCTGGAGCATGCACAAGTATTCCCAAGCTGGCCAGAGTACCCTACTTACTCAGCAACACGCAACTCTCCTCTCCCCTAAAAAAAAAAGGACCAAAGCAAACAGCTGGCTCCATTGTGGGACCGAATAAGGAGATCTATTGCTCCCACCTCCAACACCCCTCAGATCTAGTTTTGGAATCGATAGGGGACACTGCCTGCATAAACAGCGCCTCCCATCCAGACCCAAGATCATTCTGAATGACCCGACTCAAATCTGAACAGTAGCGGCAGGCTCTACGGCACATCAGCAGAATAAGGGGGTGCTATTCCAACTCCCTTACCCCCCCTCCCCCAAAAGAAATACCAGCAACACAGAGCATTACTCCTTAGCGGTAGCCAGTATAACTTGTGGTTATACTGGCTACCGCTAAGTCTTGACTCTGTTGCTGCCTCAGGCACCTTACTCCTGCTTGAGATAGTAGAGTGTCACCGCAATTGCAGCAGTTAACCACTGCACCTACCCTCAAGCTTCCCAGCATGAGGCAGACCATGACGATAAAACTAAGATCTTCTAAAAAAAAAAAGCCTGACAATGTCACGAGACTGGCTTACACAACTTCTCTAAGGCTGTTTAGCTTAAAGCAGGGAAGACACTAAACACAAACCAAAACTGAAGGAGCAGATCCCTCAAAAGCTACAAAGAGGCATCATTCTCCTGAAAAGGGCTCTCTCTAAAGAACCCAGCTGGCAATCTACTGCTGTCTCCCAACCTGTAAGTACATTGATACCAGTCTCTACTTCAGCTCAGGAGACACCTCACAATGGTCTCCTGTAACTCCTTCAAAAATTAATTCATGAGAGCACTATACTCCTAGGAGCAAAACAGCACAAGAATTGGCTACCCAAGTTATCTCCAATTCCACAATGCAGAGCTTACACAACACAATCAACCATGGAACAAAGGCCTTCTTTATGCATTCCCACCAATTCCACTGATCTTCAGAGTGATCCAGGAACAATCACGGGACACAGCCCACATCATACTAACAGCACATCGTTGGCTGAGACCAAGTTGGATTCCTATCTCCTCTCCTTAACACAATGGCTCTCAACCCAATCTTGTTGGGTCAGTCATCCCCTTGAACCCCCCTCCCGCAGGTCCTTTATCTGGGATGGTTGACTGGCCCTAAGAAATGGAATGGTGACTTCTAACTAAGCCTTATCCCCCTAGAGGGGGAGGAGTGACCTAATGGTCAGTGCAGCGGGCTTTGATCCTGACAACCTGGGTTCAATTCCAACTGCAGCTCCTTGTGACCTTGGGCAAGTCACTTAACCCTCCATTGCCCAAGGTACAAAACTTAGATTGTGAACCCTATAGGGACAGAGAAAGTACCTGCATATAATGTGTACAGCACTGCATACATCTAGTACAGGGGTAGGCAACTCCAGTCCTCGAGAGCCGCAGGCAGGTCAGGTTTTCAGGATATCCACAATGAATATGCAGGAGATAGATTTGCATACCATGGAGGCAGTGCTTGCAAATCTATCTCCTGCATATTCATTGTGGATATCCTGAAAACCTGACCTGCCTGCGGCTCTCGAGGACCGGAGTTGCCTACCCCTGATCTAGTAGCACTATAGAAATGATTAGTAGTAATGTACTCTGGCTTCAGCCTGGTCTCCATTCACTCTTGCCTTGGTACAAAACCTGGGGCAAGAGCAATCAAATAAACTTCCCTGCAAAAGTCTAGTTTGGAAAGCGATGGCTTGAGAAGAGGATACGTCCGAGTCTTTTTTTTAATTATTTTTTGAGGGGGCAGGGCAGGTACCAAAATCTCAACTTTCATCTTCAAACCTTGGCTACCAGGTATTTAAGGCCAGTAGGGCACCCCAGAAGGAGAGTGCTTTCACACAGAAATGAAGGGAGGGCCACCAGGTTCCTTTATGAAGCTCAGAGCATTAAAGCTAGAGGCCCCTTCAAATTTCGAGTGCTGCTATCACCATGAAAAAACATATTATCCCTGTCTATTTTACAGAAAACCGGTGTGGGAAGCTTTTGTGCATACTTTTTCAAATGTTACATTAACGAGCTGCTGCAATGTAAATTGACGGGAAGCAGCTCATTAATGTGAACTTTTCATTAAGTCCACTTCATATATAAAAATGTACTATTATGAAGGACACATGTATGTGAAACAACTTTACAAAAGTGTGCTTTGTGTGAAAAAAATGCAAAACACTGAATTTTGGTATTTTGCCCTTCCTTTGTAAAGTTGATTGCACTTTAGAATATGACTCCTCAAATCTTTCCCAAAAAGCTGTAGATTGCGAAAAGCTTATATTTGTTGGTATTTTCTCTTTCTGTAGTAAGAAGTCTGGCACAGCAGCTTGTGAGGTAAAAACAGGCTTTATGAACAGGGCTGGGCTTGCTGTGGTTTAAAGGCCATTTACTGATGAGATATATCAGAGTGTCAGAACACATCCTGTCTTTATTTGGTCAGTTTAACCCCCTATTTACCAAGCACACTTTACAGCATGACCTGCTCCAGTCCTGCATCCATACTTCACTGGACATTTTAGAAAAGCTCAGGCTGCTATGGCAGGGTAGATGAAGTACTGGGTAGAAAGGCTCTGCAGGCCCTCTTGGACAGCTATAAGAGGTTTCTAACAGTGTTAAATAAAGCTTGAAAAATACATTTTCTGAAGCATCTTAAGTAGAGAGGTGTGGTAGCCGTGTTAGTCCACTCTTAAAGGTAATCAATAGAAATCAAACAAAATTAAAACATGGAAAAGAAAATAAGATGATACCTTTTTATTGGACATAACTTAACACATTTCTTGATTAGCTTTCGAAGGTTGCCCTTCTTCGTCAGATCAGAAATAAGCAAATGTGGTAGCTGACAGTGTATATAACAGTCTCTCATAGACAGTCTAGCAGGGTGGGTAGGAGATGTGTATGGGGACGTCAAAGTGTCTATGAGAGACTGTTATATACACTGTCAGCTACCACATTTGCTTATTTCTGATCTGACAAAGAAGGGCAACCTTCGAAAGCTAATCAAGTTCTGTCCAATAAAAAAGGTATCATCTTATTCTCTTTTCCATGTTTTAATTTTGTTTGATTTCTATTGATTACCCTGAAGCATCTTGAAATTCTGCGAGCATTTGTATAAAAAAAGAAAGAAAAAGTATTTAGCATATCAACTGAAAAAACCTTCCATGATGAACGCTAGGACAGGGAGAATTCTTAAACCTCACATCTGCTGAAACTGAAAACATATCAGGTACACAGAAGCAATTCTACCTTTAAGGTAACTCAGCAAGGCAAGGAAAGGACAGGCAGAATGAATGAATGCTCCTGGTGCACTTTTTAGGTTCAAAAGATTTTATTACAATACTGAGGAAGTAAAACGAGTTTGAGAAGTGGTCTTTGGCTACACAAAGACTATAACTGATTTATCTTTAGGTCAAACATACACACATAGTGTGACCAGCTGTGGCATAAACCACCAAGAAAAACTGTGTGTGAAAGGGAACAAAATACATTAACCGGGTTCCTTAGTCCTACTGTGCTTGAATTTGAGAGCAGTCCTTCATGCTACACCATGGAGCTGTTTAAAACCCTCTCTGCTATCCAAGTGTAGGTTCAGGGTACAGGCAACTGAGAAAGCTGCTGTTATCCAGGTCCTCAGGTGCTAGTTAACCCCAATGCATAGAAATCGGTATCCCCTTAAGTTTTTCAGGGAGCAAAGTTGCTTTTTAGTGTCATCCATTCCTTTATTTATCCCTTCCTTGTACACTACCCAGGATCTTTACAGGCTATCAGGTAGATCATCCATCAGCACAATGAGACATGCCACATGCTGGCCTGTGCTAGTCATGTCCCCAAGGGCCTTCTCCCTGTGAGTTAAAAATAGAAAAGAAAATCCCCACAGCCACTTTATAAATATAAAATTTCCTAACTACAGGAACATAAAATAAAAATGCCTACTAAAGGAAAGAAAAAATGCCAATCCAGCCCAAACCAAATAGGAACCTTCCCTCCAATCAGCCAAAATTAGACTATCATTTCCAGCTGCCTGGCATATTCAATAACTTGTTTGGCTAACTCTGTTGAAGGTATTGTGGCTTCTTCCGGTTTCTGCTGCTTGCTTGTAAAGCTGTAGTAACTGTTTGGACCTAAAACCCAACCACGCTAGAAAAGGAAAACAAAACAAAAATCAGGATAGCAAACAAATTCACTAAGTCAGGTTATCATAGCCCAGTATTTCCACAACCACTTATCTGATATAGAAATATTACTTCCTAAACAGAAGAATTTTCCCCACGTTTGAAATGGCCTCAAGACTGAAGAAAACCATTCAACTAGCTCACCAATATCAAGTGGTGGTGGGTTTAGGGGCGAGGAGGCTGTTTTCTTTATAGAGTTTCTTATTTCACAAACAGGGAAAAAAAAAGGTTACAAAATGGCTATAAGTGGGACAGTAAAATCCACACAGCTTATCTGTATCTCAACATCTGATGTTCTAATGTTTGTTTCACTGTTTTGTAACAAAGAAAGTTGCAATAAAGTTACAATAAAAATATATGCAGTTAATTATTCAAGGCAATGCCCCAGCGGCAGAGCCCAGATTCACCATTTTTCCCTGCATGTGATAATGTTTTCAGCTCTACCAATCTGTTCATTTTTGTAGAATGGAAATTAGATTTTTATAATTTTTAAAATATATGAAACTTGGGGGCGGGGAGTGGGGGGGGGGGGGGGGGACTACAAATAGCATGAGGTGACACATGGAGGGAGAGAGTAGGGTGCTTATACCTAACAGGGATTACACCTCCTCCCAGGATATACCCACAGAGCTGGCTCCTATGGCTGACTCATCCCTCCACAAATGTTTTACACGGCTGCTAGTATCAAAAAGTAGACAGACCAGTATGCTTCCCTCACTCTTCCAAGCAGTCTTACACTGGACTTCTGTTATAAATTCCATCTGCCAATAGGCTGTACTAAGCTCTTGTGCCTATCTTTCCATCCTATATAATAAAACGCACCTCCAACATTCTGAAGCTGACTGCATGGCTGAGGCATTCCTGCTCTCTATATCCATCTCCTGAATTGACATCATGTACTTCCGGGTTCGTCACAAGCAGAAGTGACCAACCACATGAGGTTTCTCGGCTTCAGAATGTTGGAGGTGCATTCTATTAAATAGGATTGGTCAGTTCCTTGAAGCACAGCCAGAGCTCAGCGTCCTGCACAGTAACGCTCAGACACCAGAGAGGAGGGGGGGGGGGGGGGCATCTCTGTCACACACACACTCTCTCTCAGTCAATGTCTTTCTCTCTCTCACACACTGTCTCTCACACTATCACATTCACTCTCTCTGTGTCACACAGTCACTCACACACTCTCTTGGTCTCATACACTCAGTCTCAAAGACAGTCTGTGTCACACACTCTCTCTCTCTCGCACACACTGTATCTGTGTGAAACACACTCTCTCACACTGTCTCACATACGCACTTGCACACACTCTCATTCTCGCACACACACACACTCGCACCCAGACTCACTCTCTCTCTCACACACACACACTCGCACATTCACTCTCACATACTCTCTCTCAAACATACACACTCCGAGGAAAACCTTACTAGCGCCCGTTTCATTTGTGTCAGAAATGGGCCTTTTTTACTAGTTTTTCCATAAGGCGGCTCTCCTGCCATCACTCACCTTTTGGCATAATCTGTCATTTTCTTGGGGGTGCTGAAGAACAATATTCTAGTGGCTTCATTGAACAGGATCTTCTCATAAGCTTTCTCTATGCAGCCAGCTATTTCATCCCTGAGGCATAGAAAGCGCATTCATTTTTGTTGTTGTTTTGAAAAGGCAGGAATTAAAACAAATAGGCTTGTGGATCTGTATGCTGAAACTCCCTTATACCCATTACATCAGGGTAATGCTTCTAAATGTTTAATACTTGCTGTACTGAGATAGGCAGACGATTACCAAACTGCTATTTACTTAGTGTATGCATTGTATATGGCCCTTCACAATACACTCAAATTGCATCTCCCAATATGCAAATGTGAAATGAGCACAAAACTTACCTAATGGTATCCAACAGGATATCAATAAAGAATGTGTAGCTCTCTGCTGGGATGTTGCCCTTGGCTAGGAAAACCTTATTGTAGCTGCCCTCCATCAAATACTGAAAACAAGAACAGATAAGGATGTGATATGGATCCTTCGCTTCAACTTTCGTCTCTCTACTGATCATAGGTATTGTGACAAGGCTACATCCCCGATGTATAGAGTGAAGCAGCAGAACCATGAACTACATATCCCAGAATGCATTTCCAGTCCTAGCAGTGAGATCCCAGGGGATAGGCAAGCTGGCCATATACCATCTCTGACCACAAGAGGGAGGGTGAATGAAGGAGCCAGTTCCCGGGACCAGCAATCTGTGTATCATGCTGCCCACCTGTAATAGGGAGGGGTGGGCTGAGAAGCAGGAGGAGGATTGGATGGAAGAGGGAATTAATCAGCCTGAGCAGGGGCAGAGAGCAGAACAGAATGGGAGCTTGAGGGCTGAGGAAGGCAGCCCCTGAAGGTTTGGAACCTACATGGTTTTGGGAATTTATTTTGGTTTAAACCCTGCTTAAGTAGAGAAGCCTGGTTTTCTTTTGGGGAAACCCTGAGTGGTGGGGGGAATTACTACCCTGTTTTGAAACCTGATTATTGTGAGAACCTCTGAAGTTGGAAGGCTTGTTTATGAAGGAGGGCTGCCTGGTGGGAAGAGGGTTCAGTTCAGGAGGAGAGGAGCAGTGCAGGCTGAAAATCCTTGGACAAGACAGGTCCCTAAAGAACTGAAGCAGGCTGAAATACCTTGGGTGGAAGGAAGTCCCAAAAGTATTGAACCTCCTGAAAGTAAAGACTGCTTGGTGATTAACACTGTCTTGAGGGGAAATCCTGCTTATGGGACAAGTACTATTTGTTTGCTACTGACTGGGACCAAAAAAGCAGGGATTTCCAGAGGACTATTGCATTCCCCTCAGGGAAGGGGGCAGTCTTTGGGTAATTGGCTGATGTACTAAGCAAGGCAGAACAGCCCTGCCTGAGAAGCAAGTCTGTACTCTGGAGTGAAGTTTTGTTTATGAATCTGGAAAATAAAGGAATGTTTTTGAAGTATTTCCTGGTGGCAGTTTTGTGAAGTCCTGGCTATTCGCAGGAGGCTGCTTCCTCCCCCCATACTGGAGCAGCGGGCCCGTTTACAGTATCAAACCTATAAATGGCAAGTGACCGACTCACCTGCAAATGCGCAGTAGAGACTTCCCTCTCTGTCCCGCCCCCGCGTCAAGACGTGATGACGGGGGGAGGGGGGCGGGACAGAGAGGGAAACTGCACGGAAGGGGAGGGAAGGAACCGCTGACGTAGCTACCGCCCCCCCCCCCCGGAGTCGCCACCACCCCCCCTTCACCCGGCCCGAGCCCTCTCTTCGTTATTCAACTTACAGCAGCGCCGAAACAGCAGCAAGCAGCTCAGCTTCAGCTCCCGTCGGCCTTCCTTCCCTGCCTGTGCCCCGCCCCTCGCCGACGTGACGTCACACGAGAGCGAGGCACAGGCAGTGAAGGAAGGCCAACGGGAGCTGCTGCTTGCTGCTGTTTTGGCGCTGCTGTAAGTTGAATAACGAAGAGAGGGCCCGGGCCGGGTGAAGGGGGGGCGGTAGCGGCTACCTTGGGGGGGGGGGGGACATGGGAGGTCTCAGAAGGAGGGGGGGCCTTGGAGCTGGGAGGGCTGGACTGAAGGGGGCCTTCCAGCTGGCTGGGAAGAAAGCACGGGGGGGGGGGGGCCCCTTACAGTTGTGAGGGAATGGGGCCCTTACAGTTGTGAGGGAGAGCAGGGGGCCTTGGAACTGGGAGGGAGGGAGGGCGGGGGGCCTTGCAGCTGGGAAGGGGGGAGGACTGGAGCCTTGGAGCTGGGAGGGAGGGACAGAGGGGGCCTTGGAGCTGGCAGGGAAGGAGGATGGCAGGGGGCCTTGCAGCTGCAACGGGAGGGGGCCTTGGGAAAAAAAAACATTCCAATACGCGCCCGTTTTAACGGGCTTAACGGCTAGTATATATATATATATATCATCCTGGTGCAACTGGAATTTTTCATATGTCCATCTTCCCTTCCCGTACTATTTCTTCAGTCTCTGCTTATAGCTCATGGCTGATGGGTGTCTTTGGCAGACAGTTATAACATTTGATGTAATGATTGTTGTAAACCACCTTAAAGGTGTTCTGTGATCTAACAAAGGTGGTATAAACATGAAGTAATACAACAGTCTGGTGGAGGAACTTTGCTGTACTTACCTGTTCCAAGGACACCGGGTGCTTGATATAGACGTTGGTCTGAATGTCTCTAGCTGGAAGCCTTTCCAGCTCTGTGTGAAATTCTGCCACACGGTTCTGGGAGAGGAGAAAGAGCAGGTTCAGCCCCAGCAGTTGATGTTTGTAGGCAGACTCTGGCAACTCTTCCCTGGACAAAAAATAGGAAGAACCAAAAAGACAAAAGTAGTATTTTATATTCCGAATTACTTCTGAGTGAACAAAAATTGAAGCCTTCTGAAATGGAGCACTTCTGGGTTATTGTGATGCGTAAAATGGTTATATTACTATGTAAACAGTGTATACCAACACTCACTTATAGTCAAAATAGTAGCACTTCAGTTGGGCCATGTATCTTTCAAATGATGGAATATCTTTCTTCAGGATGCTCCACTGGGCTCCAATCTCCAGAATATCTCCTGGAGGAAAGCAAAGAGCAAGTACACTGTCTTGGATAGTGCAAAGCACAGTTCGTAAAAGTGTAAGAGCAGCAAGGGCCAAAGTAAGCCCTTCATCTTTTCCCACAGATAAAGAAATACACAATTGCTATAGCTGCACCAGACTTCAGCATCTCCAACAGAAATCATCAACTAACCGTGAATCACACAATCACCCCCCTGGACCCCACACAAATGCAGGGAAGAAATGGAAAGAGAGGCATGTGAGGACTATGTTAATGCAGACAAGAGGAATAAACCTATTTCTTGGGGCAGGGATCGGCAACTCCAGTTCACGTGCCAGCTTTTGACACAGTCAATCATGACATCTTATTTGGTAAATTGTCTCAAGTTGGTTTTTCTGGCTCTGTGTTAAACTGGTCCACCTCCTTTCTGAAAAACAGGCAATGTTTAGCACTTAAGAATAAAGTTTTTTTTTTTCATCTTCTTGGGTACCACCTTGCAGTGTCCCACAAGGATCTCCCATCTCTCTGCTTTTGTATAATCTATGTATGAGCTCACTTGGTCAAACTGCACTGAATTTGGGTGAACATGTTTTTTTTCACTCCAGTTCATCAGGACTTGCAGGTTACCTACAGTAATATTAGCTGTATTGACAAAATTGTTTGACTTAAACTTAATACAGACAAAACAAAATTCAGACCAAACCAAATCATTTTGAATAATATTTCAAGGTTTATGCCAACTCCTGAGGGAACCCAATTTAGTACATAAGTAATGCCACACTGGGAAAAGACCAAGGGTCCATCGAGCCCAGCATCCTGTCCACGACAGCAGCCCATCCAGGCCAAGGGCACCTGGCGATCTTCCCAAACGTACAAACATTCTATACAGGGTCCTGGGAATGATTTTGGATGCCTCAACACATCAACAATGGATTCTCAGGTAAATAGTTTAGTCTGGAAAGCTTTTTATTTTTATTTAAACAATTACACTTAGGGGGCCTTTTACAAAGATGTGCTATCAATTTTAGCTTGTGGTAAACGCCGAGACACCAATTGGCTAGCATGGCTTTGTAAGACACCCTCAGTGTGTCCATGTTTCCCCCCACCCCCCTCTTGATTATAAAATCATTGTCCAGCTGTCAATTTTGTCACTAATTGACTATTTCAGAGTGAAGGAGTGGCCTAGTGGTTAGAGCACCAATCTTGCAATCCAGAGGTGGCCAGTTCAAATCCCGCTGCTGCTCCTTGTGATCTTGGGCAAGTCACTTAACCCTCCATTGCCTCAGGTACAAACTTAGATTGTGAGTCCTCCTGGGACAGAGAAATATCCAGAGTACCTGAATGTAACTCACCTTGAGCTACTACTGAAAAAGGTGTGAGCAAAATCTAAATAAACAAATATTTCAATTCTCTATTTAGGTATTTCTGCTAAATTAGTACACAGTATTCAGCTTAATCAGAATACAGCAGCAAGATGGATCTATTGTACGTCTAAGTTTCACCATGTCTCTCCACTGTTTAGAGAACTGCACTGGCTCTCAGTGCAAGCTCCAATACATTTTAAGGTGGTGTGTCTGATTTTCAAAACCTTAGAAGGCCATTGTCCCAACAGATTGGTCCCTTTGATTAATGTATTGGGCTTTATTTATAGAAAGTCATAAGAATAATTATCTGTTTTTGGGACTCCCTTCTATTAAAAATGTTAAATATAAATCGTTAAATCCATTATGAATTATGAGTCCACTCTTCTATATGCTATTTTTGTTTTTGTAAATTGGTGAAATCATATTTGTTTCCTAAATCTTTGTATAAGTTTTTCTTCTTCATTTTAGCAATAATTAGATTGTAATTCTTGGCTATTGTAGCAGAATTTGTTAACCCGCTCAACCTTATTAAGAGATTAGGCGGATAATAAGTTCCCCAACGTAAGATAAAATAGGTCATGTTTTCATGTTACCCAAGAGCCTTCTGTAATGCTAAATGTATATTTTCTTATGTATTTCCACCATTCATGATGTATTGTAAGCCACATTGAGCCTGCAAAGAGGTGGAAAAATGTGGGATACAAATGCAATAAATAAATAAATATCCACAATGTATGCAAATCTCATGTCTATTCAATGGAGGGTGGCGCATGCAAATTTGTCTCATACATATTGATTGTGGATATTCTGAAAACCTGACCTTCCTGTGGCACTTGGACAGGAGTTGCCTATCCCTGTTCTAGGGGGTGATTCACAAAAAAAAAAAAAGCACTTTCAAAAGGTGGGAAAATGTAACAAATAAAATAAATAAAAAATAAATATGCTTGATACGTGAAGAGGGCAATGTGAGCCTGTATTTATGCAGCCTCACACTGCATAAAGTGTTGGAAGATAGAAGGCAAATACATGCATATCCTAAACATATAGTAAACCTAAAAAAAAAAGAAAAGAAAAGCTTTTACTGCTTACAAGTTTCAAACTTGTGCTAATTCAACCTCTGTGTTAGAGCCTGACCAAAACCAGGATCTTTGGTTTCTGTTGAAAAAGAATCTGCAACTGAAAATGGCCACTTGGTTTTGGCCAAAACCAAAACATGGACCCCTTTAAGACCAAAAAGTGCCCCTCCTCCTATACCTACCTGCCGAGCTAGCCCCCCTCCCCTCCATGGAAGCCCCTTCCTGGGTCCACCATATTGTTGGTGGGTAGTGGGCACAGAATGATCCCCACTCACTGCTGCACACAGTCACCTCCTTCAAAATGGTTTGTAAGACTGTTGCAGGAAGTCCCAATGGCCATTTTGTGATTGGAACCAGTATAAGCAGGAGCAATCTGAATATGGCTCCTGGGACCTCCTGTGGCAGTCTTGTAAGACTGCCACTGAAAGTCCCGGGAGCCATTTTGAAGCAGTGGCAGCACAGGGCAGAACAAGTGGGCTTTCCTTCTGTCCCCAAAGAGGTCACTAGATTACCAGGGTTTCCTAAGGTAGGCCCAGGGACAGCCTACAAGTGGTTGGGTGGTGAGGGGTGAGATTGTCAGCCAAAACACAAACACGGATTTTGGGCCAGTTTTGGTGTCAAATCTGAAACAAATTCAGTCGGCCTCTACTCTGTGTTACAGATAGGTCAATAATGATCACTGAGAACAGTCAGGTTGCAAAGGTCAAGGGAACTATATGCATGTGACATGCTGCTAGACTTGGTACATTTGACCTGTACAAAACTAGAGCCATTTTGAGAAACAAACTTTAAGACTAGACCCAATTTCGCCTTACCTGCTAATTTTCTTTCCCTCCAGATCAGTTCAGAGACTAGTATATACACGCTCTTACCAGCGAATCGAGACTAAGAACTTCTGGCTTCAGAGTGATCCTCTAAGTACCCTGTGAAGTCCACAGCCAATCAAGTATTTCCATACCAAATCCAGATAAACAGTTTCACAACTAATACTAAATCCCCCTTTATAAAACAGGGAATCAAACAAAACATGGAAAAGAAAATAAGATGATACCTTTTTTATTGGACATAACTTAATACATTTCTTGATTAGCTTTCGAAGGTTGCCCTTCTTCGTCAGATTGGAAATAAGCAAATGATCTGACGAAGAAGGGCAACCTTCGAAAGCTAATCAAGAAATGTATTAAGTTATGTCCAATAAAAAAGGTATCATCTTATTGTCTTTTCCATGTTTTATTTTGTTTGATTTCTATTGATAACCTTAAGAGTGGACTAACACAGCTACCACACTCCTCTACTTAAAACAGGGAACAAACTAATAATATTCTGCCCAACCAAAATGCAAAACCAAAGAAAGTAGCTTTAGCACGGAATGGTCTGCTTTTACTCTACATACAGAGCTAGACTGAGTAAACTATGGGTGTGCTCGGGACTGGTCTGGAGGGACCAAAGGAAAGGAAATTTGTAGTTAAGAGCTAATTTCTCCTCCCTCAGCATCCCCCCAGACCAGTTCAGACCACTGGAAATTACTAAAGTGGTGTCATCTATGGGTGAGTCACTGCTAATCTTACTGACAACACTCTTGCCCCAAATGTCACATCTTGATGAGTCTGAACATCCAATCCACAGTGCTTCACAAAAGTACACAAAAAGACAACCACAGAGCCACCCTGTAAAACGTCATGAAGAGGAGCAAGGCTCAGCTCAAAGGCTCTGCTCCTTTTATCTTGCTGCACCATGCTCCTGTAACAGACTTCCTGGGTCAGTACGTCAAGCTCAATTTCTGGCCGTCTTCAAATCTAGGCTAAAAGCCCACCTTTCTGAAGTTGCTTTTAACTCCTAACCCCTATTCACTTGTAGTCATGTCTGTTTCATTCCCACCTTAAATAATTCCCTTATTTGTCCTGTTTGTCTGTCCTGATTAGATTGTAAGATCTGTCGAACAGGGACTGTCTCTTACATGTTCAAGTGTACAGCGTTGAGTACGTCCAGTAGCGCTATAGAAATTATAAGTAGTAGTAGTAGAAGTAGTAGTAATACCCTAATGGTTCCAGTGGCAGACTGAGAACAAGGGAGCCAAGATTTAAATCCTAGTGTGGCTCCTTGTGATCTTCAGCAAGTCACTTAACTCTCCATTACCTCAAGTATAAACAGACTGTAAGCCCTCCAGGGACAAGAAAATACCTGTGTGACTTGTCTTGAGCTAGAACTTAAAAGATGTGAGCCAATTCCAAAATGCCTCCCCCTCTAAATAAATTAGGGAAAACCCTTTAATACATACTGCCTACTATAAACTATACTGTGGCCAGAGGAATTAAAAAAAAAAAAGAAATCATTCCACTTTCATTGTGGGATAAAGAAAAATTTGGTAATGTTTACACTTAATTTCTCTTTTGCAAATTATTTGGAAGCTTTGCCTACAGAACATTTCATATAAGCGTCTTATCCATCACACATTTCTCAAGTTAGCAAACTAGATAAGTAGAAGCCCCCCTTTTAGAAATGCCTAAAGTATACTCACTGGCTAATATGAGCTGCTGTTTGGTCAGTTTGGTTCCTGAGGTGGGTAAAAAGTTGAGCTCCAACAGGGCCAGCTGGAATTACAAATAGAAAGAGATCTCACAACATTTCCACTAACAAAAGTAACATTAATCGTCAGGACCTACACATTTCTCTCAGGTCCTGGTTTGCAACAGAAAACAGAAGATTTGGAGCTCATAGCTTCCTTTTCTTCCTGCAGATAGATATAAAACATGTACTGAGCTGCCAAGAGTTCTTGAAATCTGAGAATTGTAATGTTACTTTTAAAACTTCAGCAGTGTAGGAGACTGAGCAAATCGTTTTCATTTCTTGTTCTTATTTAAGTTTTGAATATCTCTACAATAGTTCTTTCACTTTAAAAAAATACAATTCAAAATGCATTAGATACCAGAAAGTGAGTGAATGATACATACCTGTAGCAGGTGTTCTCCGAGGACAGCAGGCTGATTGTTCTCACGAGGAAAACTTCTCTTTCTTTTTTTTTTTTTTTGTAACAAGAAACGAGAATGCGAACGCATACGATAAGAAAGAAAAACGCGGGCTAGGCCGCAATCCGGTTTCCGGGGCTGACTAGGACGAAGACACGTCTCTCTCCAGCACGGAAAGGAAAAAAACTGAGCAGGAACGGTCGCGCACGGGCGGGAAGACGGCCGCGCATGCGCGGTGGGCGTGCCCTGCGTGCAGGACCTCCCGCAAAGTTTTTTTCCGGTCGGAGGGGGCTGCCGTGGACGTCAACCCAGTCGTGAGAACAAGCAGCCTGCTTGTGCTCGGAGAAAAAAGCATTGCATCTACCCAAGACAGTACACAACTAAGCAGAGTTGGAGTCAGTAAATATGTACTGACTGAATCCAGCTTCAAAATAAAAAAAAAAGGAACTATATGGTAAACTTATTTTATACATACCCTTTTCCTGGATCTAAATTTACCGTTACTTTAGATCCAGAACAAAACCTTTAAAGCCTAATATCAGTAGGAGTTGGAGCTGGAGTCGGACAGTGGAAAATTAGAGGAGTCAGAGTTGCAGAGCTGTACAGTCTGTACACCAAACCATGAACTAAGAAGAAAGGCAACAAAACTAATACAGGACTTTTGTAATCTTTTTTTGTTTTTTTACTATGTAAGCCGCATTGAACCTGCTGTATGTGGGAAAGCGCGGGGTACAAATGTAATAAATAAATAAACAATATGGATGAAAAGCGATATTCTCATTACACTTCTATAGCTAGTAGCTGGGTTGCATCCTTAGCAGTGTAGATCAGAATAGCTGCACAGACTGATGGGCCAATAGACTTTGATATGCTGTCATCTACTTTGTGATTAAGCTTTTAACTCTGGTGCATTCAAAAAGCAGAAAACTGTATGGTGTTTTAAATCATTGCTCAGTCATTGGTGTGGAGGGGAGAAGAGGAGGATGGATGACACAGAACATCCTCCCACACACAACATATGTGGAGTATAGCAAATTGAATTTTAAGATTGTTTCATATAGTGCTAGGTACCCAAGTGCTCAGTTTAACAGCACAACTTCCAGAGGGTGGTGGCGTTAGTAAACAGTACTCTAGTGGATATGAGTAGTGGGATAGGTCTACAGAATTCAGAGGATGAAATTCAGCTACAGAACAAACTAGTCAAAAAATATTCCAGGAATGTTAAACCTACTAGAACAGTGATTGCCAACCAGTGTGTTGGGACACTGGTGTGTCACAAAAAAATTGGTGTACACAGCAAGCCTGAGTTTCTTTTATAACCATCAGTGCCTCCAAGCTGGGAAGAACAGCTATCTTGAGAGTCGGGTTCTTGCAATCCCTGTAACTGGTCCCTACTTCTGCTTCCCCACTACCTCCAATAATAACTGCTACCTCCAGCTCCAGTTGAAAACGTTGCAGGCCGGCTGTCCACAGATTTTGTTTGCTACAGAGCATGTTTTTGTGTGCTCCACAGTATCTGGCAGTGGAGGGATTTTGTGCTGCTGTTACTGAGGTGACACCAGAATTTGAATATATACTTGTTTTCTGGTAGGACAAGTGAGAAATCTAGGATCGATGTGTTGCAAACAACTTTTTGATATAGGATAAGCAAATTCATACTAAAAAACTTACAATTAAACAATGAAATTTAGCCGTGCTTTGTTCAGCTGCAAATTTTAGTGTCACATATATGAATGTTGTCTGTCAGGTGTGTCACAAAAGAAAGGTTAAGAATAACCAGTGCTTTTTTTGTGCCCACTTTTTTTTTTTTAAACTCTCGTTCCCCCTCTCACTGCTCCTGTTTCCTCGTTCCTCGCAACCTGCTCGAGAGTCCAGGTCCCCAATCAAGCAGTACAAGACCCAGCCGGCACACTCAGCCTTCAAGCCTATCCGCTCACGAAGGCCCTGTTGGTACTGCCCCTCTGACGCTAGTGGCATTGGCGCGAAAACTTGGAGTCGTCAGCACTTGCGCCAGGCCTTGTACTGGCTGATGCTGGGGGGCCCGGACTCTCAAGCAGGCAGGCAGGCAGTGGGAGGAGAGGGCAGGCGAGAGAGGAGAATTGCTGGACATTGATGGGAGGGGAGGGCAGGCGAGAGAGGAGAAGTGCTGGACATGGATGGAGAGGAGAGAGGAGAAATGCTGGACATGTACGCAAGGGATGTGAGAGAGGAGAAATGCTGGACAGGGATAGAGGGGAGGAAAGAGAAAAGAAGACGAAGCAAATGGATGGAGAAAACAGGCAAAAGCTGGATCCACGTTATACCTCCTCCAGTCAATTCCACGGAGGAGGACCCAGCTTTTACTTATGGATGTAGGGAAAGAAATGAAGAAGAAAGGAGGAAAGTAAAGAAATAAATGGAAAGGAAGCCCTGGAAATGGAGTTAAGAGAACAGATAGAGAGGAGCAGAATCAGAGACTGGGGCCAATATGATCAGAAAAACAAAGTCACCAGACAACAAAGGTAGAAAAAAATCATTTTATTTTCATTTTAGTGTTTGGAATATGTCCAATTTGAGAATTTACATCTGTGTCTTATTTTGCACTGGGTATACTGGAGCTGTAACAGCTTACAGAAACTATTTATAATGAAAAAAAATCACAAGTTATTTTTTTCTTCTATACTGGTATAAAATTTCAATGATGCCTATTTATATATGCCATGGCTGGTATAAGGGGTGTGGCTACCATAGGGGCAGAGCCTTAGATGGTGACCCCGCCCCCAAAGAGTATGGTACCTTTTTCCCTATTAAAAAAAAGCACTAACTATACTAGAGCAATATCCAGTCTTCTCTTGCACAGACTCCCAATTATTATCCCATTCAGCCCCTAATCAATCCAGTCCTAGAATACATAATTGAATAACTAACTCACAAGCATGTGGTATTGTCTGCTACACTAGAAATCTCTTACCAAATTGTAACCAATTACAGCTCTCTTCCTTCTTAAAACAATGAGATGCTCCTATGGGAGGGAAGAGATGCGGTGGCAGTAGTTTAAAGTGATTTATCCTCCTTATTACCTGGCATAATACATACGAGCTCACTCAGTAAAAATGAGACCTTACATCTGTATCTAGAGATGGGACAACACTAGAAACCACAACTAAACATTATATCAAGGTAAATATAAATAGCATAGAAAGCTCAGATCTTAAAACAGTGACAACACAAATTAAAAAAATTACTAAATATATTTTACAAATGTGTACATTAACAATGTGTCTGCAAAACCCATCCTAAATGTTTTGCATATATGAGCATCACAAAGCACTGCTATATGAATCAATACTGGAGTTATGCCATGGTCCTAGATGACAAGTAATGGAGCTCATTTTCAAAAATAAAATGTCATAAGTTGGCAGATGGACGTTTTTCTCTCAAAAATGTCTAAGTTGCACTTTTCAACACTCCCATTTTAGATATTTCTCTCCACAGGTCATCTAAATTTCAAGGGGGCATTTTGGATGGGACATGGGTGGTACCAAAAGACATTTTTCTGCAATAATGGAACAAAACCACCTAGGGCCAAACCTGTTTCAATCACAAATAAGTGACCAAAAGGTGCCTTAAATGACCACTGGAGGTATTAAGGCATAGACCACCCTTACTCACCCAGTAGTTACAGACCCCCTCCCACCCCCCTAAGATGTGAAAGTGACAGTACATACCAGGCTCAATGACAGCTTCAGGATGTGATGCCATTCCTATTAAAGCAGCAGACAGGTCCCAAGAGTAGCCTAGTGATCAGTGCAGTGGACTGTAGAGAAGGGGTCCCAGGTCCATGTTTCACTCTAACTGGTACACGTGTGGTGGAACATGTGATCCCTCCAAAACCCACTAAATACCTGCTGTACCTACATATAGGGGACACCTGTATGCTTGAGGGCTACTGTAGCAGTGTACATAGGTGTGTTGGGAGAAAGTTAGAGATGGGATTTAGGTGTTCCCAGAACTTGGAGTTTTTCTGCTATGATAGAACAAAGCAAACACATCCAGGTGACACCTGCAAGCTTGAGGGCTACTGTAGTGGTGTACAATGAGGTACAGTAGGTTTTTCTCTGTTTCTGGAGGGCCCACCATACAATATAAGGGTAAGGGTGTTATGGCGAGATGTCTACCTGGGACCTAAAGTGAAGTCCATTGCAGTGTCCCCTACACTGCCGCACTGCTCTGCTGGGATGTCTGTGTGGCCAGTCTACTAAGAATGATGGCCCCCAGAAATCCCAATGGCTAGTTTTTGGGCGTTTTTCTTTTGGACGGTTTCTTTTTCCTCAAAATGGTCCCAAAAGATAAATGCACCGAGCACAAAACATCTAGAAAAAGGCAATTTTCAAAACAAAGAGATAGCCATTTTCAAATTTGAAAAACGTCTATGTTCGCCGTTGATTTTTGGACATTTTTAGCAAAGTGTCCAAAATTGGACTTAGACATTTTATCGAAAACTAGTAAAAAAGGCCCGTTTCTGACACAAATGAAACGGGCGCTAGCAAGGTTTTCCTCGGAGTGTGTATGTTTGGGAGAGTGTATGTGAGAGTGACTGTTTGAGAGTCAAGAGTGAAAGTGTGAGTGTGTGAGAGAGAGAGTGAGTCTGGGTGTGAGTGTGTTTGTGAGAATGAGAGTGTGTGCAAGTGTGTATGTGAGACACAGTGTGAGAGAGAGTGTGTGTGTGTGGGCGAGAGAGAGAGTGTGTGTGTGAGACACAGATTCTCTGTTTGAGTGAGTGTATTTATTTATTTATTTATTTATTTGTTGCGTATGAGACCAAGCGAGTGTGTGAGTGACTGTGTGGCACATAGAGAGTGAATGTGATACAGTGTGAGACAGAGTGTGTGAGAGTGAGAGTTAGAACGACACTGCATATCAGAGAGAGAGTGTGAGCCGTGCCCTCCCAATCCATGGCCATCTGTCCCCTGCTCCCTCCATTCATCCTTTTCCAGCAATTCCCCTCTCTCTCTGAGCCCTGCCCTCTCAATCAATGCCCATCCATGCTCCTCTGTCCCCTGCCCCCTCCATTCATCCCTTTCCAGCAATTCCCCTCTGTCCCTGAGCCCTGCCCTCCCAATCCATGGCCATCTGTCCCCTGCTCCCTCCATTCATCCTTTTCCAGCAATTCCCCTCTCTCTCTGAGCCCTGCCCTCCCAATCAATGCCCATCCATGCTCCTCTGTCCCCTGCCCCCTCCATTCATCCCTTTCCAGCAATTCCCCTCTGTCCCTGAGCCCTGCCCTCCCAATCCATGGCCATCCATGTTTCTCTGTCACCTGCCCCCTCCATTCATCCCTATCCAGCATTTTCCCTCTCTGCCTGAGGCCTGCCCTGCAATCCATATCCATCCATGCCCATCTGTCCCCTCCATTCATCCCTATCCAGCATTTCCCCTCTCCCCGAGTCCTGCCCTTCCAATCCATGGCCATCCATGTTTCTCTGTTACCTGCCCCCTCCATTCATCCCTATCCAGCATTTCCCCTCTCTGCCTGAGGCCTGCCCTGCAATCCATATCCATCCATGCCCATCTGTCCCCTCTATTCATCCCTATCCAGCAATTCCCCTCTCTCCCTGAGCCCTGCCCTGCAATCCATATCCATCCATGCCCATCTGTCCCCTCCATTCATCCCTATCCAGCATTTCCCCTCTCCCTGAGTCCTGCCCTTCCAATCCATGCCCATCCATGCTCCTCTGTCCCCTGCCGCCTCCATTCATCCTTTTCCAGCAAGTCCCCTCTCTCCCTTCCATGACCCCCCCTCGCATCCATGCTCCTCTCTCTCCCATGTCCCAGCCTGGCCCGCCCTCTTCTTCCCCCCCCCCCTCGCATCCATGCATCGTTTTGTTTTTTTTTTCTTCTTTTTCAATTTACCTCCGTGGCGTTTCCGGCAACGAAGCGTCAGGGAAGGAGGCGGCGCTCCCGACGTCTAGCGTTCCCTTCGCTGTGTTCCGCCTTAAAAAGAAGGCGGAACACAGCGAAGGGAAGGCTAGACGTCGGGAGCGCCGCCTCCTTCCCTGACGCTTCGCTTCCCGATTTGTTTGTTTTGTCGCGAGGGCGGGGCAGAGACGGCTGGCTGGCTTGAAGGCTTCACACCACGAATCCACGAACCCTACAGCCTCAGTGACGTCAGATGGCTTCATGGCTTCAGGGCTTCACAGAACGTTGTCCTCAGAACGTTGAGGGTGCGTTTTATTATATTAGATGCCCCCCCACATCACCCACCACTGAACCTGCTCTTATTTCCTCTTGGTCACATGTTTTGTTTAAAGTATTCCAGAGAACTATTACAGTTCTGCATAGTATACACAAGGGGCCTGTTTATTATGCATGTACCCTGATACCATGGGCTTTCCACACATATAAGAGAAAAACTTCCATTTTCCTATAAAACAAAGCACATCAAAACCAGGGGGCCAAAGCAAAAATCTAGTATCCAAGTTAAGTGACACTGTGCTTATTTTATCACTGTAAAAGCTTTTAGTACATTACAGCCTAAGGTGAGGTGCTCTCACCTTGAAAGCACTATATTGTGGGCCAATGATTGCTCAATGGCAGCATAGAGAACCTTGGTTCAATTCCTAATATACTTTAATTTTTCTATTTCCAAGTTTCTCTCAGTGTTCTAATTGTGTGTTACACTATCGCTTATTATACAGTTTACTACAATGCGTGCTGACTTAAGTCCTCAGGTGGTCTCTTCATAAAGAAGGTTTATGAACAAACTGTGTGTTTTAAGATTGTAAAATATATTGGGTATTTCATGAAGT
Organism: Microcaecilia unicolor; assembly: GCF_901765095.1. Lineage (NCBI taxonomy): Eukaryota > Metazoa > Chordata > Amphibia > Gymnophiona > Siphonopidae > Microcaecilia > Microcaecilia unicolor. The sequence goes on along the minus strand of NC_044041.1, from coordinate 177,128,044 downwards.
GTATTTCTCTAGTTTGGCCAGCAGGTGGCACATGTTTATATTTTGAAGCTGCTGTAGAACCAAGGCTATTCTCTATAAGTCTTTTGGAAAGGCAGTCTGCAGTACACTTTTAAATTTGTTGATTGGGCTCTGATTGGCCCAGGAGCTTTTTTCATTTGGACTGTACTGGTTTTCCTCCCCCCCCCCCCCCCCGTTTCAGCCTGGGAGAAGAGAGAGAAAGATCTTTGCTGAAACCTGAAAAAACAGTTATATTTGATAACTGGTGAGCAGCTATATGTCTAGATTTCCCCAAGTACTGTTTAGACAGTATACAAATGTTTAGTTAGTTTTCTAATTGATCCACTTTTCAGTTACTTGTTACTGTTTACTGACTGCATATTTTCTGTCTGCTGTCCAAATTCTGAGAATAAGCACACCTGTTTGTTCGCCCTGCTTGTCTGGACTGATAAAGAATCCTGGTGATTTGTGTGTTGGGTCTGCAAGTGCTTTCTGGGAACTGTGGGACCACTTGGAGTGTGGCCTCCAGTAACCTAGAAATCACTGGGGATAATATGAGAGCGGGAGACTCACCCAGAGGCGGTTGTGACCCAATCAGTGGGAGCAGTGTGCTAGTGTAGAGCACGAGCGGCAGGTGCAGGCGGACCTGAGCTTGAGGGGGGGCAGCGAGAGAGGAGAATCGCTGGGTGGCTGAAGGGGGGCAGGGGAGAGCATAATCACTGGGTGGCTGAAGGGGGGGCAGGGGACAGAGGAGAATCGCTGGGTGGCTGGAGGGGGGCAGGGGAGACGACAGTCGCTGGGTGGCAGGAGGGGGGCAGGGGAAACAACAATCGCTGGGTGGCTGCAGGGGGGGTAGGGGACAGAGGAAAATCACACACACTCTCTCACAGACACACTCGCACCCAGTCTCACTCTCTCTCTCACACACACACTCGCACGGTGCTGCCAACCACACAGGGGGGGGAGGGGCAGGGGGTCCTGAGACCTGACAGGGGGAGAGGGGAGGGGGTCCCCACACCACAGATGGAGGGGGGGAGGTATGTCTGTCACACACACTACTACTACTACTACTACTTAACATTTCTAGAGCGCTACTAGGGTTACGCAGCGCTGTACAAATTAACAATTAAGGACGGTCCCTGCTCGGAAGAGCTTACAATCTAAAGGACGAAATGTCAAGTTGGGGTAGGTAAGTTTTCCTGAGAAGAGGTGAAGTGGTTAGGTGCCGAAGGCGATATTGAAGAGGTGGGCTTTGAGCATTGATTTGAAGATGGGTAGGGAGGGGGCACGGCGTATGGGCTCAGGGAGTTTGTTCCAGGCGTGGGGTGAGGCGAGACAGAAGGGGCGGAGCCTGGAGTTGGAGGTGGTGGAGAAGGGTACTGAAAGGAGGGATTTGTCTTGAGAGCGGAGATTACGGGTAGGGACGTAAGGGGAGATGAGGGTAGAGAGGTACGGGGGGGCCGCAGATCGAGTGCAGGAATGGGACGCTTTTCTCCAAAGCGGGGCAACGGAGGGTTAAGTGACTTTACCCAGAGTCACAAGGAGCTGCAGCGGGAATCGATCCTCGTTCCCCAGGACCGAAGTCTGCTGCACTAACCACTAGGCTACACCTCCACCTACACCTCCACACACACACACTATCTCACAGTCAGTGTCTTTCTCTCTCTCACACTATGTCTCACACTGTATCACATTCACTCTCTATGTGTCACTGAGTCACTCTCACACACTTTCTCGGTCTCACAGAGACTCTGTGTATCGCACACATACTCTCTCACACACAGTGTATCTGTGTGAAACACAGTCTCTCTCTTACACTCAGTGTCTCATATACGCACTCACACACACTCTCATTCTGACACACACAGACACTCGCACACTTTCTCTCACACACACACTCTCTGAAACATACACACTCTGAGGAAAACCTTGCTAGCGCCCGTTTCATTTGTCAGAAACGGGCCTTATTTACTAGTATAGCCAACTGGCTATATATATAGCCAGTTGGCAATCCTAGCCTCCTGAATCTTGAGCACATTTCACAGAGCCCCCCTAAACCTTTGGGTCCAAGGCACAGACCTAGTTTGCCTATGCCTTAATCTGCCTAGGGGCTTTTAGTACATGCTATTCCTTTAATTTAAGGTTAAGGCCATAACACCGTTTGATAATTCCCAAGGTGGTGTGTGGAAGGAAGGACAGTAGTCAACATATGCCCAAGGTATATTGTATGAGTGTACATTTATGCAGGGTTTCAAAACTCCACTCTGCCACTCGCCTGGTGTGTTTGAATTTCACAGCTGGTGAGATAGCATGTGGAGCAAGAGGCGATGGATAGAATCTTTGGCCCTGGTCAAGGTTGCTGGAGAAAGCAACAGCAATACCAGTGGCTAACAGACTCATTAACTCAAAAGAGCCCCTAGTGCATATTTTTACCTGCAGGGAGGGTAGGCGGATAATTTTCAATTAATCCACTTACCGAGGTGAATTGCTTTTATTCTTTTATGTACAAAAGAAATTATTAAGCCTAGTTATGTATCTTTATAGCATTGTTTTAGAAGGGGTGGTGTAGGGGCGACTGCTGAATTTAACTGTGACAGTATCATGGGAAGGGCACCAAAGCTTGAAGATTTGCCTAAGCTGCCTGACATCTTTCTCAGGGCTGATGTAAGAGTATCACTTTGCTTGGGCAGAGGCGAGTAGGGAGAAACTAACTAGACTGGGATGAGGAGTGATGGAGAATGTGAGGCAATAGGAAAGGGACTGGACTGCACCTTGGACAGGATGGGAAAGGGTGCACTTGACAACAAAAACAACATTAAAAAAACAAAAACCCACGTCAGTACTCCTAACCCCGATAACAAATTAATGGGAGGCCGGAATACATGTTTTTGAATCTCTGTATATATCTATTACATGTACAAACACAAAGGTAAAAGGTATACATATGAAAGTGTGTAGATAGCTCTATATATGTATTTAAGTAGGTGCATATACACAGTTATTTTTAACTCTTGGATTCGGATTCTACATGCAGATTAATATATGTGTGTGTGTATATATATATATATATATATATATATATATACACACACACACACACACACACACATAGACTGGTGTGAATAGGTTGAGAGACAGTAAACAATATTCCCTTGAAGATTCATAGGAGTCTTCTGCCCCTGTTCTTTATCACTGCAGGTGGTATAAATCTCAGAGGACAGGCAGGTCCCCCTGGGGTACCACAGAACCTGCTTGTTCCATGTGATTGAAAACAGACTGGAGCAACACTCCCAATGGTAAGAATGTGGGCAGCAGTACCCAATACTAACATTAAACATTAATATAGTTCAAGGTGTATTCAGTTCTTTACTGCACAGCTTAGAGGGACCACTGACAGGGACACAACTATGGTACAAAATATTTCTGTGCATACAACACAGAGGAAACATGAGCATAATAATATAGCAGATTTTAGCAAAAAGAACCAACCAATTCAGTTATCTTCACCATGTTAAGTATTTATCCTTTCACTGCTTGTTAAGTATTATACTTAGGAAAGAATTTATCACCTTGCATTGCCTTAGTTATTCACCATCTTAGGCAGATGAGCATCCAAAGATTCCTGTTTAAATTGATAGCCAATATCTTTTCTTACCCATGTCAAAGCTGCTGCCTAAACATCTGGTCTCCTTGGTTGCCCCATCCCTCCATGTAGCCTACCAGATAGATCCATCTGGCAAACTGGGAACACAGGCATTTATATAAATACTACTACTACTACTACTTAACATTTCTAGAGCGCTACTAGGGTTACGCAGCGCTGTACAATTTAACAAAGAGAGACAGTCCCTGCTCAAAGAGCTTACAATCTAATAGATTGTAAATAAATGGGTCTATCTAACCAACTCCCAAAATACCTTTCAATTTACCTGTTTCCTTCTTAACTCAATCTTTTAACCTACTTCATGTCTCTAAATGCTCCTGGAAATATTTTGTGTTCAGTTTTGGAGGCCTTATCTGCTAAGGATGTAAAAAGACTTGAAGAGGTTCAGAGAAAAGTGATGAAAATGGTATGGGGTTTAGGCAGCAAGATGTACATGGAGAGACTTGCTGACCTAAACAGGCATACACTGGAGGAAAGGAGAAACAGGGGTGATAGGATACAGATGTTCAAATATTTGAAAGGTAATAATTTGCAAACAAAACTTTTCCAGAGAGGGAAAGGTGGTAGAACTAAAGGGCATGAACTGAAATTGAAAGGGGGTAGACTCAGGAATAATGTCAGGATGTATTTTTTCACTGAGAGGGTAGTAGATACCTGGAATGCTCTCCTGCAGGAGGTGGTGATGAAAATGGTAACGGAATTAAAAAATGAGTGAGACAAACACAAAGAAAAACTGTTTAGAAGGATTGGATCCAAAGAAGTTTAGGGGAGATTAGGTAGGAGAACCGGTGCTGGGCTGACTTCGGCAGTCTGTGCCCTGATGGAGGCTGAGTAGATTTGGATGGGCTAGAGTGCAGCTTTTCGGGTGCTTTGACACTGAACTCTCTCAAAGTGCCTTCACCTCCAACCCCCCCTCCCAGACTCTGAGTACCTTTCATGATAAGGTTCACAAGATTAAACTTGAATTCTCAACCAGGTCACCTCCACCTCTCCTTCCCTTAGTCCATTCTCTCAACCCTCCAACCCCTGCCTCCTTTTCTTCCTTTTCTGAAATCACTTAAGGGGAAGCTACATATCTTATTTCCTCCTCAAAACTAACTACCTGTTCCTCTGATCCTATTCCCACCCATCTACTTAACACTATCTCTCCTACTGTCATCCCTTTTATCTATCATATCCTCAATCTTTCACTGTCCACTGCGAATGTTCCTGATGCCTTTAAACATGCCATAGTCACACCACTCCTTAAAAAACCGTGACTGGACCCTACCTGTCTTTCCAACTATCGCCCCGTCTCCCTCCTCCCTTTCCTATCCAAGATACTTGAACGTGCTGTTCACTGCCGTTGCCTTGACTTTCTTTCATCTCAAGCTATTCTTGATCCACTTCAATCTGGCTCTCGCCCCTTCATTCAACTGAAACAGCGCTTGCTAAAGTCTCCAATGATATGTTCCTGGCCAGATCCAAAGGTCTCTATTCTATCCTCATCCTTCTCGATCTATCTGCTGCTTTTGACACTGTTGATCACAGCCTACTCCTTGATATGTTGTCCTCACTTGGATTTCAGGGCTCTGTTCTTTCCTGGTTTTCTTCTTATCTCTCCCAAGGTAACTTTAGTGTATACTCTAGTGGATCCTCCTCTACTTCTATCCCACTGTCAGTTGGTGTACCTCAGGGATCTGTCCTGGGACCTCTTCTTTTCTCCATCTATACTTCTTCCCTTGGTACTCTGATCTCATCCCATGGTTTTCAGTATCATCTTTACACTGATGACTCCCAGATCTACCTCTCCACACCAGAAATCTCGGCCGAAACCCAGGCCAAAGTACAGCCTGCCTGTCTGACATTGCTGGCTGGATGTCTCAGCGCCATCTGAAACTAAACATGACCAAGACTGAGCTTCTTATCTTTCCCCCTAAACCAACCTCTCCTCCTCCCCCATTCTCTATTTCTGTGGATAACACTCTCACCCTTCCTGTCTCATCAGCTCATAACTTTGGGGTCATCTTATCATTTTAGAATTTTTGTATTAAATTTTAATAACGGGGGTAGGAAATACAAATTACAAGAAATAATCAGGTAATCACACCAAAGAATAACAGTGGACAGGTAATAGAGGAGGAGGGTAGGGAGGAAGCAATTTGTGAATGCATTCAAAGCAAAACCTGCAATTTACACTCGAGTACTATGAAGAACTCTTGTTGAACGAAAGATAGGTTGTTAAAGGCAGCCACACTTTATCAACATATAAGGAATTTTGAACATTGAGAGCTAAAGATAGCTCAAATTAGAGGATCTGTAAGACAGAATGCCACCAAAAGTGAGAATTAAGAAAGGAGTTATCCTTCCAATTTGTTAAAACCATTTTTAAGCCTACAGCAATGAACGTATCATATAGTTTCCTTCCTGTCTCATCAGCTTGTAATCTTGGGGTCATCTTAGACTCCTCCCTCTCCTTCTCTGCACATATTCAGCAGACTGCTAAAACCTGTTTCTTTCTGTATAATATCAGCAAAATTCACCCTTTCCTTTCTGAGCACACTACCAAAACCCTCATCCACACTCTCATCACCTCTTGCTTAGACTATTGCAACTTGCTTCTCACAGGTCTCCCACTTAGCCATCTCTCTCCTCTTCAATCTGTTCAAATTTTTGCTGCACGACTAATATTCCGCCAGTGTCATTATGCTCATATTAGCCCTCTCCTCAAGTCACTCACTGGCTTCCTATCCGTTTCCACATACAGTTCAAACTCCTCTTATTGACCTATAAGTGCATTCACTCTGCAGCTCCTCAGTACCTCATCTCTCCCTACATTCCTCCCAGGGAACTCCATTCACTGGGTAAATCTATCTTATCTGCACCCTTCTCCTCCACTGATAACTCCAGACTCCGTTCCTTTTATCTTGCTGCACCATATGCCTGGAATAGACTTCCTGAGCCGGTACGTCAAGCTCCATCTCTGGCTGTCTTCAAATCTAAGCTAAAAGCCCACCTTTTTGATGCTGCTTTTAACTCCTAACCCTTATTCACTTGTTCAGAACCCTTATCATCCTCACTTTAATATTCCCTTATCTCTTGTTTGTCTGTCCTAATTAGACTGTAAGCTCTGTGGAGCAGAGACTGTCTATTCATGTTCAAATGTACAGCCTAGTAGTGCTTTAGAAATGATAAGTAGTAGTAGTACTTTGACAACAACTTCAGAAATTTTAGAACAAGGCCAGTGCCGGGCAGACTTCAACGGTCTATGCCCTAAAACTGGCAAGGGCAAATCAAGAACAGGTATACATATGCTGTAATGCTTCATACCCTATGTAATAAGTTCATATTGTTGGGCAGACTGGATGGACTATACAGGTCTATATCTCCCACCATCTTCTACGTTGCTATGTTCAAACAATCTTAGCTCGAGGGAATAAAGCTGTTACTATGAACTTGCTGTCTCCTTCCAGGTGAATCAAAATGAGATGTAGTGTACGATTCTCCCCTCTACATTACAGCTAAGCTGGGAATAAATTTATACCATTCTGTATATTCCCATCCAGTATGAAGGCTCCCCTTTTCAATACTAAATGATGTTGCCTCTTCAGTTTACTTCTTGACCCAAAACATAGGACTTGTAGCAAAGTAAAACTTCCACTATCCCTCCACAACCTAAACATAAAAATAGCCATACTGGGTCAGACCAATGGTCCATCTAGACCAGTATTCTGTTTCCAACAGTGGCCAATTCAGGTCATAAGTACCTAGCAGAAACCCAAATAGTAGCAAGATTTGATGATACCAATCCCAGGGCAAGCTGTGGCTTCCCCATGTTTATTTCATATCAGACTAAGGACCTTTCCTCCTGAAATTTATCCAAACCCTTTTTTAAACCCAGACACTAACCGCTGTTATTACATCCTCCAGCAAAGAGTTCCAGAGCTTAACTATTCACTGAGTGAAAAAATATTTCCTCTTATTTGATTAAAAAGTATTTCCATGTAACTTCATTGAGTGAACCTGGTCTTTGTACTTTTTGAAAGAATGAAAAAAAAAAAAATCGATTCACTTCTACCTGTTCACCACTCAAGGTTTTATATACCTCAATCATATTCCCCCTCAGTCATCTCTTTTCCAAGCTGAAAAGCTCTAACCTCTTTAGCCTTTCCTCATATGAAGGAGTTCCATCCCCTTTATCATTTTGGTCGCTCTTCTTTAAAAGTTTTCTAATTCCACTATATCTTTTTTGAGATATGGCATCCAGAACTGAACGCAGTATTCAAGGTGAGGTCGCACCGTGGAGCAATACAGAGGCATTATAGTAATCTAAATCTTATTTAACATTATTTTCCTAATAATTGCTAGCACCCTGTTTGCTTTTTTGGCCACCGCCACACACTGGGCAGAAGATTTCAGTATATTGTCTACAATGACACCTAAATCTTTTCCTGGGTGCTGATCCCCAAGGTGGACCCTAGCACCAGGTAACTATGATTCAGATTATTCTTCTAAATGTGCATCACTTTGCATTTGTCCACATTAAATTTCATCTGCCATTTGGAAGCCCAGTCTTCCAATTTCCTAAGGTCTTCCTGCAATTTTTCACAATCAGCATGTATTTTAACAACCTTGAATAGTTTGGAGTCATCTGCAAATAATCACCTCACTTGTGGTTCTGATTTCCAGATCATTTATAAATATGTTACATTACCTCCTATCCCATGACTCTTTAATTTTCTCAGGAGTCTCTCATGAGGAACTATGTCATGCTTTCTGAAAATCCAGGTACACTACATCAGTCAGCTCACCTTTATCCACATATATATTCATATTCATGCCTTCAATGCTTCCCTTGGCTGAAATCATGCTGTCTTATTAAACCATGTTTATGTGTTCCATAATTTTATTCTTTATAATAGTTTCCACTATTTTAGCCAGCACAGACATCAAGCTTACTGGTCTGTAATTTCCCAGATCACCCCTGGAATCCTTTTTGAAAATCCTGCTTGAGTATAATTTTCTATTCACAGGCAGTAGTAGTACAACAACTAATAAACCAACCCAGTTACTCCTACATCTTGCTGTAAAGGAAAACCATCATATGCTTATTCTTCTCTGTTGTCACTACTTGTCAGTGTAGTATCTCTATACAATGATATAAAACTCAGGATTACATAACAAGCAAGCCAGTGAGAATAAGATGAGCTCTCAAGGGTGGGGATGAAAAGGAAATCACTGCAGAGGGAAGGAGAAGGATGGCCAAAGGACTACCAACTGTCATTAAATTTACTAACAACCTAGGATAATAAGTCACAATGTCAATGTCATGCACAACCGTACCTGCCCCTGATATCCTAGGCATGGATGTCATCTCTGTGAGTGAAGTAGGTGCTTGAGCACCACCAATATTGAGCAAACTCCATGACTGTGTTTTTTTTTTTTTTTTTGTTACATTTGTACCCCTCGCTTTCCCACTCATGGCAGGCTCAATGCGGCTTACGTGACTTGCCCAGAGTCACAAGGAGCTGCCTGTGCCTGAAGTGGGAATCGAACTCAGTTCCCCAGGACCAAAGTCCACCACCCTAACCACTAGGCCATTCCTCCTTCCAGGGAGGGGTCATTTCCACTGGATTTAACACCCCCAATAATTTTTAAAAGTTGGCTGTTATGGTCCTAGGTTCACACTCTTCAAGGCTGAAATATTTTGGGATCTGGAACTATGTCTCAGGCAATAAAACTTCACGTAATAAATCAGTGTATAAAATGTTAAAAGGAAAACGTATTTCTGAACCCCCCCCCCACATTTGCTAATCTATTAGTAAAAATGCCCAAACATCCCTTTCCCATCTTAAAAACAAAACCAAAAAACCTTCTAAACATGAATATGCAAGGAGGGGTTGGGAGTTATGCGGGTAGTGCTTTTAGAAATACAGTAAATAATAGCAGCTGCCCACCAGGTGAAGGACTGTCAAAGGATGAGAGGGGTCTTAAGGAGTAAAACATCACCCTCTTCCCCGAAGGTTAGGTCAGCAGAGGTTCCTGACCCCGTCGAGAATTTAGCTCACGTTTTTCAGGGTTTATTCAAAGCTGATATTCCGCCCGATCTAAAGCAAGTTTTGTAGCTCAAGGGGAGTTGCATGCACATCCATTAGTTCTCTCTCTCACGGCGAAACATATTCAAGCCTCACCTTTAGCTTGCCCAGGGCGTCCCCACATTTGCTCAGGTTCGGACTCTTCTTGTTCCACTCGGCCTTGAGCTGTTCATACATAGTGGCAGCCTGACGGAGGACAACAGCGGCGTCAGCCCCATTCACCAAAGAAGCCATATCCGCTGAAGAGGCCACCGCAGGCGACAATGAATCGGCAGCTCGGCGCCGTGCGCGACCACGAAACGACGGCGGAAATGGCCTAACGTCACTAGTGACGCAACGCGCGCGCCCCCGACGCCGCTGCTGCCGACGGCGGCCTCTCCCGCGACTCCGGCTCTGGCTACCCGTCTCCATGACGATGCGTCCCGCTACGTCACAACCAGCCGTCAATCAATGTGGACTCACTCAAAACAAAACTCAAGTGTACCGTTAGTAATCACGATATCGAAGTAAGACTTCGATTATACGACGGATCTTTTATTTTAGTAAAACAGCTCGAACACTGATTTCACAGAAACCCACGAACCGATGTTAGCCAGGGACCCAGAGGAAGCAAGCTTTTTTAGTCCAAGCCAGGTAGAATAACGCGCTCTTTGCATACTTAAAACATAAAAACACAATTTAAAAAGTGTTTGTAACCGGTTCCGGCATTGCCCCTATCCAACATGGCCGCCGTGTCCGAGGGTCTCCCTCACTTTCTCTTTCCCTTGAGGAAGATGGTGGCGAGAGAACGACCGTTATCGCTGCGAGCGCAGGCACGAGGACACGAGACACCTAACGTGGCGGAAGCCGGCCCGGAGCGCGAGGCCGGGGGTGGGCGCTAGAATCGTGGAGCCCCGGGCTGTGCTTTTCCTTTTTCCTCGTGTTTTCATTTGAAGCTTGGGGCTGCACCAGTGTGTCATAAAACATTTGACATAGAGGACAAGCCCGTCAATATTTAAAACAGCTTACTTTTTTTTTTCCAAATTTTGCACGGTAGCACTTCTGAATTACTGATAAATATAGTTTCTATTACTTTGCCAAGATTGTCTTGTCGACTAAGTAAATCAAATGATACACCCCATCCTCTCCTTCCTTTTGCAATATGTGTTCATTAATTCAGCTTTTCAGCTCAAGAAGTTTCATTTTGGAACTCTTTTCCTTTATATATTAGGACTGAATTTAGCTATTTAGCATTTTGCAAGAAGGTTAAAACTTTTTTGTTTGAGTATATATGAGATGTAATTTGGGGTTATACAGTGATTAAGTGAGTGATTTTTTAATGTTGATAATACAGATAATCTTATCTTATTATTGTACGCTACAATGATCCCTTCTGTTAGGGACATTAGCGGTTTGTAAGAACTGTATTGGTATACCTGCTGAGGAGAAGAGAGTCAGGGACTTGGAATACCGGCAATTAGCACAACTGCATCCTAAACCTCCATCATGGCACTGTTGACAATAACTCAGACTGAAAAAGCTGCATCCAGTTTCATCCCCTATGGCTTCAGTCACTGCTGACAGCCTGGCCTACTCATGCCTATTCCTGCTCCCTCCTTTGTGGCTAGCACCATGCTCACACTCATTCTGATAATTCATGGGAGAGGTGATGAACGGGGAAGCATGGGTGCGGTTGAGAGATGCGTTAGGTACTTGGAGACATGAGCGAGATAATATGAACTTGGTGTAGTGATCATGCTACAGAAGGGGAACCCTAGGGATGGCAGAAAAATAGCTTTCAGGACTGAGATTAGGTGGGGATTTGAGAATGAGGGTGAATCAGGGGATTAGGTGAGGCGTCGAGGACTCAGGGGATTGGGTGAGAATATGGGGACTTTGTGATTTGACCTGTCAAATGAGTTGTTTGTTATAGCTGTCTTTTATCTCTCTGCACCTCTTCTATATAAAGGATAGATGTTGGTCAGGGATAAAGCATCAATTGGAATGTCCAAAACCACAGTTGATTCAAATTTAAACACATCTGCACAGAGCTGCTGTTTCAGTTTTTGAGAGGGAGATTTTAGGACATGCACATGCCCCGTGTCCTGCCCTACTCTGACTTGGCTCCGCCCACTCTACCTTATAGCTCTATCCCCTGCCACACCTCAGTCCCATGGCCTTTTTATTTACACCAGTGACAGCAGGAATGGGTAAGAGGGAGTGTTTCAATTCACTCTGTTATGCCCTCTATCCAGCATCTATCCTCCCCAGAGGCATAAGTGCAAGGGGACCTCGCCTTCCCCACTTTGAGCTTAAGCCCACTCCAAAATTGTGGCATTGGTTGACTGGCTGGCGCAGATGCTCAAGCCCTGCAAGCTGAAGAGGTCCACTGCATGAGACCCCTACTGTGCTGTTTGAGCAGTGCAGCATTCAGCAGCGTGCTTCAGCCACTGATGCTGGGCCCTTCTGTATATGCTCAGTTCAGGCACACTTGAAAATAGAAATTAAGATGATACCTTTTTCAGTTAGTTGTCAGAGTCCAAAACCTCCTGCCTCAGGTCAGGTCAAGACAATATACTGCTATTATGGTATCCTTTCCTGACCGAGCTTCTCATTTTCCCCCCCAAACCCAACTCCCCACTCCCCCCGTTTTCTATTTCTGTTGATGGCTCTCTCATTCTCCCTGTCTCCTGAGCTCGAAACCTTGGGGTCATCTTTGACTCTTCTCTCTCCTTCTCTGCTCATATCCAGCAGATCGCCAAGACCTGTCGTTTCTTTCTTTACAACATCCGTAAAATCCGCCCCTTTCTTTCTGGGCACTCTACCAAAACTGTCATCCACACCCTTGTCACCTCTCGTTTAGACTACTGCAATCTGCTTCTTGCTGGCCTCCCACTTAGTCACCTCTCCCCTCTCCAATCGGTTCAAAACTCTGCTGCCCATCTTATCTTCCGCCAGGGTCGCTTTGCTCATACTACCCCTCTCCTCAAGTCGCTTCACTGGCTCCCTATCCGTTTTCGCATCCTGTTCGAACTTCTTCTACTAACCTATAAATGTACTCACTCTGCTGCTCCCCAGTATCTGTCCACACTCGTCCTTCCCTACACCTCTTCCTGTGCACTCCGCTCCATAGATAAATCCTTCTTATCTGTTCCCTTCTCCACTACTGCCAACTCCAGACTTCGCGCCTTCTGTCTCGCTGCACCCTACGCCTGGAATAAACTTCCTGAGCCCCTACGTCTTGCCCTATCCTTGGCCACCTTTAAATCTAGACTGAAAGCCCACCTCTTTAACATTGCTTTTGACTTGTAACCACTTGTAACCACTCGCCTCCACCTACCCTCCTTTCCTCCTTCCTGTACGCATTAATTGATTTGATTTGCTTACTTTATTTTTTGTCTATTAGATTGTAAGCTCTTTGAGCAGGGACTGTCTTCTATGTTTGTGCAGCGCTGCGTATGCCTTGTAGCGCTATAGAAATGCTAAATAGTAGTAGTAGTAAAGTGTTGGTCTCTGAAGGCTAGTCAAAAATGTATTAAAATTAGTCCAATATAAAGGTATCACCTTATTTTCTAGTTTGTGTTTTATTTATTAACACAGCTGCCACATTACTTTATCCTAAATTAACAATAAAATTATTTTCTCTACCTTTGTTGTCTAGCCATTTACTTTTTCTAATTGTGTTGGTCCCAGTCTCTTGTATCTGCTTTCCTTCAACTTTTCTTAACTCTCTTGCCAGGGTTTCCTGTCCATTTATCATTTTTCTCTCTCCTTTTTCAGTTTTCTTCAATTTATTTTTCTGCCTCTCTGCCTCGATTTAATTAATTCATACTATCCAGTCTTTAATTTGCCTCTTCCATATCATCATGCTGATCAATCCATAGACTGGTGGGTTGTGTCCATCTACCAGCAGGTGGAGATAGAGAGCAAACTTTTGCCTCCCTATATGTGGTCATGTGCTGCCGGAAACTCCTCAGTATGTTCTCTATCTCAGCAGGTGGTGGTCACACACAGCAGCAGCTCTGGCTAGGCCTCCAAGCCTAATTTTTAGGTTTTGTTGAGTGCCTGGGGTTGAGGGCTCTTCTTGAGCAAGTGCAAACCTGGTGGCGCCAGGTCCCTCCTTTTCTCCCCCCTCCCGCTGGCTCCGTTAAAAAAAAAAAAAAAAATTTTGAACGTCCTTAAAGGCGTTTATTTCGACGTTTATTTAAACGTTTATTGCAGCTACTCACTGGGACACCAGGTCGTTACAGCTCGGAGCGGAAAGCAGGTAATTTTTACCTTTTTATAGCGGGCAGGGGGTTCCCCGATTGATCTCCACGTGGCCTATGGCGTCGGAGGGCGAGGGCGCAAAGAGTCGCTCCCCGGATTGCTTGTGCTTTTCTAGAGGGGATGCGGGGGTCTTAAAGTCTGATTCGCCCTTGTTGGGTGACAGTTTCGTGACCGATGAGTGTCCCGGTCCTTCCTCCGGTGTGGCGGTTTTTCCCGCCATAAACACGCATCCCCCGCTGCTCGCCTCCGCCATCTTGGCCGGCCACGCAGCTCGGACGGCTTCTTCTTGGGCCGCCCTTGAGGTGGGAGACGTTAATGCCATGAACGCCCTTAATTTGGGCGACGGCACAAAAGCGGCTAAACTTAAGCGCCGTTCTTCCCGCGCGGCTCCTTCGCGGAGTGTCGCGCTGTACGCCATTTTGGATGCGCAGCATGTCTCTCCCCCGCTCTTGCGAGCGCCGGTTGAGAGTGCGTCTAGGGCTGTAGCCCAGGCTGTGGAAGTGCACAGTCTGGGGGGTTTCTCCCCCGAGTTTGTTTTGCTGCTGCATCAGGCCTTCCTTATGCAAAACGCTGCCCCTGCTCCCTCGTCTGGTAAGAGGTTGAGGCCCCCGGAGGTAAACGCCCTCGGGTTGATTCCCAGGCCTTGGAGGACTTTGTCTCCTCCGATGTAGATGAGGGCAGCGTTTCTGAGTTCTCCCAACAGTCCTTTGCGGATTCCTTGGAGGAGACGGATCCCCGCTCGGATGGAGCGGATGACCCCTCTGCAGCGCGGCTCTTTAGCTCAGAGGATTTGCCCAACCTGTTTGTGCAGGCCATGGGCATTTTGAAGATTTCCTCTCCGGAGGACGTCTCTCCCTCAGCCCCTGTTGGTTCTGCCATTATGCTGGGGACGAAGCGCCCGCCTAGAACCTTCAACGTGCATGATGCTATGCACACCTTAATTTCGGCTCAGTGGGATGTCCCGGAAGCGAGCCTTAAAGTGGCTAGGGCTATGTCCCGCCTCTATCCTTTGCCTGAAAGTGAACGTGAGGCCTATCTGTGGCCTACCGTGGATTCTTTAATCACTGCGGTGACTAAGAAAACGGCGTTGCCGGTGGAAGGTGGCACGGCCCTAAAGGACGCCCAAGGCAGAAGATTGGAGGCGGCCTTAAGGTCGTCCTTTGAGGCGGCTGCTTTAAGTTTGCAGGCCTCAGTTTGCGGCTCCTATGTGGCCAGGGCGTGCCTGACTATGGTGCAGTGGGCTTCCCCCTCGGATCATTCCTTGAGGGCTGATTGGCCGGCCCTGGAATCGGGCTTGGCCTATTTGGCAGACTTGCTGTATGATGTCTTGAGGGCCTCTGCTAAAGGCATGGCTCAGACAATCTCTGCGCGGCGGTGGCTTTGGCTGAAGCATTGGTCTGCTGACCACGCCTCTAAATCCCGCCTGGCTAAATTGCCTTTTAAAGGCAAGCTGCTCTTTGGGGTCGAGCTGGACAAAATCGTGACCGATCTCGGCACGTCTAAGGGCAAGAAGTTACCAGAGGTCAGGGCTCGGGCTAGTACTCGCCCCGGTACCTCCAGAGGACGGTTTCAGGAAGCCCGTTGGTACCGGCCGGGCAAGTCGGGCTCTTCTGCCTCCTCTTCCTTCAAGAGGAACTTCTCCCCCAAGCAGCATTCCTTTCGCAGAGACCGCCGTCCCGGAGGTGCTCCCTCCGGTCCTCCCCCAGGGTCTCGTACCCAATGACGGGGCCTTGGTCCACCCCCCAGTGCAGATTGGAGGACGGCTGTCCTCGTTTCTGGGCGAGTGGACCACAATAACTTCAGACGCTTGGGTGCTGGAAGTCATCAGAGACGGCTACAAGCTAGAGTTCTGCCGACCCTTAAGAGACGGGTTTGTACTCTCTCCCTGCAAGTCTCCGGTCAAAGCTGTGGCAGTGCAGCAGACCTTGGACAATCTGATCCGCCTGGGTGCGGTCGTTCCGGTGCCAGAAAATCAGCTTGGCAAGGGACGTTACTCCATTTACTTTGTGGTACCAAAGAAAGGAGGTTCTGTACGGCCTATCCTCGACCTCAAAGGGGTCAATCGGGCCTTGAAAGTTCGGCACTTTCGCATGGAGACTCTCCGCTCTGTTATAGCGGCAGTGAAGGCAGGGGAGTACCTGGCATCCTTGGACATCAAGGAAGCGTACTTGCATATTCCCATCTGGCCTCCTCATCAACGCTTTCTGCGTTTTGCAGTACTGGGCCGACACTTCCAGTTCAGAGCCCTCCCGTTCGGGTTGGCTACTGCTCCGCGGACCTTCTCCAAAGTAATGGTGGTCATCGCGGCCTTCCTGAGGAAGGAAGGAGTACAAGTCCATCCTTATCTGGACGACTGGTTGATCCGAGCCCCCTCTTATGCAGAGTGCGGCAAAGCTGTGAACCGGGTGGTTGCTCTTTTGAGCTCCCTGGGGTGGATCATCAACTGGGAGAAAAGCCAGCTGCGCCCAACTCAGTCCCTGGAGTATCTGGGAGTTCGATTCGACACCCAAGTGGGCAGAGTGTTCCTGCCAGACAATCGGATTGTCAAGCTTCAGGCTCTGGTGGACTAGTTCCTAGTAGCCTCTCCTATTCGGGCTTGGGACTACGTGCAGCTGTTGGGCTCTATGACGGCCACGATGGAAGTAGTGCCCTGGGCCAGGGCTCATATGAGACCACTACAGCTATCTCTGCTGCTGCGCTGGACTCCGATGTCGGAGGATTATGCTGTGCGCCTTCCCTTGGACCCAGCAGTGCGCAAGGCGCTGAGCTGGTGGACGCAGACAGACAAGTTGTCTGCAGGAATGCCTCTGGTGACCCCGGAGTGGATTGTCGTCACGACGGACGCCTCTTTGTCGGGCTGGGGAGCCCACTGCTTGGGAAGGACAGCGCAGGGGCTCTGGTCTCCTGCAGAGGCAAAGTGGTCTATCAACCTCCTGGAACTCAGAGCCATTCGGTTGGCGCTTTTGGAGTTCATCCCGGTACTGGCGTTGAAGCCAGTACGGGTCCTGTCGGACAATGCCACGGCTGTGGCCTATGTCAACCGCCAGGGAGGTACCAAGAGCGCCCCTCTAGCCAAGGAGGCCATGAATCTATGCCAGTGGGCGGAAGCGAACCTGGAACAGCTGTCAGCGGCCCACATTGCCGGAGTCATGAATGTCAAGGCGGACTTTCTCAGTCGCCATACCTTGGAGCCCGGAGAGTGGCAGCTATCTGCTCAGGCGTTCTTGGGCATCACGAAGCGCTGGGCCAGCCGAGCCTAGATCTGATGGCGTCATCGGCCAATTGCCAAGTGCCGTGCTTTTTCAGCAGAGGACGGGACCCTCGATCCCTGGGAGTAGATGCTCTTCTCCAACAGTGGCCGACACAAGAGCTCCTCTATGTGTTCCCGCCCTGGCCCATGTTGGGCAGGGTGCTAGACCGGGTGGCAAAGCATCCGGGCCGGGTAATCCTGGTGGGTCTGGATTGGCCCAGACGTCCCTGGTATGCGGACTTGATCAGGCTCTCAGTCGACGATCCTCTGCGGCTGCCAGTGGAGCAGGGTCTGTTACATCAGGGTCCCGTGGTGATGGAGGATCCCTCCCCCTTTGGTCTTACGGCCTGGCTATTGAGCGGCAGCGTCTGAGGAAGAAGGGCTTCTCAGACAAGGTCATCGCCACTATGCTGAGAGCGAGGAAGCGCTCTACTTCTACTGCTTACGCCAGGGTTTGGCGTACCTTTGCAGCGTGGTGTGAAGCAGGCTCATGTTCTCCATTCACTGCTCCAATTTCTTCAGTGTTGGCATTCCTGCAAGAAGGTCTGGAGAAATGCCTGTCGCTCAGTTCCCTTAAAGTCCAGGTAGCGGCCCTGGCTTGCTTCAGGGGCCGCCTGAAGGGTGCTTCCCTGGCTTCGCAGCCAGATGTGGTGCGTTTTCTCAAGGGAGTTAATCACCTGCGCCCTCCTCTGCACTCGGTGGTGCCTGCGTGGAATCTCAACCTGGTGCTAAGAGCATTACAGAAGCCGCCTTTTGAACCCTTGTCGAGGGCATCTCTGAAAGACCTGACGTTGAAAGCAGTCTTTTTGGTGGCTATCACTTCAGCCAGAAGAGTTTCCGAGCTCCAGGCACTCTCATGTCGAGAGCCTTTTCTGCAGTTCACTGAGGCAGGAGTGACTATTCGCACAGTGCCTTCCTTCCTGCCCAAGATTGTTTCTCACTTCCATGTGAATCAGCAGCTCTGTCTCCCTTCCTTTCGTAGGGAGGACTACCCAGAGGAATACTCTGCTCTTAAATATCTGGATGTGAGACGAGTCATCATCAGATATTTGGAAGTGACCAATGATTTCCGGAAGTCGGATCATCTGTTTGTCCTGTTTGCAGGTCCTCGTAAGGGGCTGCAGGCTGCTATGCCTACAGTGGCAAGATGGGTCAAGGAAGCCATTGCAGCGGCTTATGTGGCCGCGGGGAAGGTGCCGCCTATCCAGCTGAAGGCTCACTCCACTAGAGCTCAGGCGGCCTCGATGGCAGAGGCCGTCTCCGTCTCCTTGGAAGAGATATGCAAGGCGGCAACTTGGGCATCGGCCCATACATTCTCCAAGCATGACCGCTTGACTGTGGCGGCACGGGCGGAGGCCCGGTTTGGAGCTTCAGTGTTGAGGTCAGGGATTTCAATGTCCCGCCCTGGGTGAGTACTGCTTCGGTACATCCCACCAGTCTATGGATTGATCAGCATGATGATATGGAAGGTAAAATTATGTATCATACCTGATAATTTTCTTTCCATTAATCATAGCTGATCAATCCATAGTCCCTCCCAGATATCTGTATTGTTTATATTCTGGTTGCATTTCAGGTTCAAGTTTAGTCTTCAGTTCCTGTTCAGGAGGACTTCGTGTTCAAGTTTTTCAATGGATTCTTCAAGAGTTGAGACGAATTTGTGTTACAGTGAGCTGCTACATTCCTCTCCCCTCCGTTTTACGGGGCTGGATTGAGACTTAAATTCTGCCGGCACTCCCTCCCGCTTCGTGCGGTTGTAGGGCAGCTTTGTACCCTTCCCGCTTCGGCGGTGTTAGGGTCAGTCAGCTCCTCCCGCGGTTGCGGTTGCAGGATAAGCCAGATCCCCCCGCATCGGCGGGTGTGGTGTCCCTCCCCCGCTCCGCGGGGATGAGCTGGACGGATTTCCCTCCCCCACTTGTGTGGGGATGAGCTGGGTTAATTCCCCTCCCCCGTTTCGGCGGTGGTGAGCTGGGCAGAGTGTCCCTTTGTGGTTGTAATTCTCTAAGTGCTGAGTCCTGCGGATGGAGCTTTGATATCGACATACTGAGGAGTTTCCGGCAGCACATGACCACATATAGGGAGGCAAAAGTTTGCTCTCTATCTCCACCTGCTGGTAGATGGACACAACCCACCAGTCTATGGATTGATCAGCTATGATTAATGGAAAGAAAATTATCAGGTATGATACATAATTTTACCTTTTTACTTCATCTGCCAATGGCTTTTCATCTTTACCTCACCCTTGTTCTCCCCCTGCCCCTGCCTTCACTAACTCTCCCCCTTTCCATCCATGATCTCCCCTCTTTCTCTCCCTACCCTTCCATCTGGTGTCTTCCCTCTTTCTGTCCCCATCATTCCAGTGTGTCTGCCTTTTTCTCTCTGCATCCTTCCATCCAGTGTCTCCTCTCTTGCTTTCACTACCCTTCCATTCAGCATCTTCCCTGTTTCTCTCCCTACCCATCCATCCAGCATCTTCCCTCCTTCTCTTCCTACCTTTCCATCATATGTTCCCTTTTTCTCTCCCTACCCTTCCATCTAGTGTCTTCCCTCTTTCTCTCCACATCCTTCCATCCAGTGTCTTCCCTCTTTCTTCCCCATCTTTCCGCTCATCTACCCTCTCCTGATCCTTCGATCCAGGGTCTCCCTCTCCCCTTCCTTCGATCCAGTGTCTTTCAACTCTACCATTTTCCATTCAGTGTGTCCCCTCTCCCCATCCTTCCAGTGTCTCCCTCTTTCTCTGCATCCTTCCATCCAGCATCTCTCCTCTTTCTCTCCCTACCCTTCCATCCAGCATCTTCTCTCTCTCCCCATCCTTCCAGTGTCTCCCCCTCTTTTTTCTGCATCCTTCCATCCAGCATCTCCTCTCTGTCCCTACCCTTTCATCTCTCCCCTTTTTCTCTCCCTACCCTTCCATCCAGCATCTTCCCTCTGCATCTTCCCATGCAGTGTCTCCCCTCTTTCTGTTCCCATACTTCCAATGTCTTCCCTCTTTCTCATCCTCTTTCCATCAAGCATCTCCCCTCTTTCTTTCTCCATCCTTCCAGCCAGGGTCTCCCTCTTTCTCCCCATCCTTCTACCCATTGTCTTCTCTCTTTCTCCATCCCTTGTCCATCCAGCATGTCCCCTCTTTCCACATTTTTCCACTTATCATCTCTCTCTCTGCTCCCTCTTCCATCCAGCCTCCCCATTCTATTTTCTCTCTCTCCTTTCAACATCTACTACTACTACTACTACTATTTAACATTTCTAAAGCGCTACTAGGGTTACGCAGCGCTGTACAATTTAACATAGAAGGACAGTCCCTGCTCAAGAGCTTACAATCTAATGGACAAATGTACAGTCAGTCAAGTAGGGGCAGTCAAATTGGGGCAGTCTAGATTTCCTGAAAGGTATAAAGGTTAGGTACCGAAAGCAACATTGAAGAGGTGGGCTTTGAGCAAGGACTTGAAGATGGGTAGGGAGGGGGCTTGGCGTAGAGGCTCAGGAAGTTTGTTCCATGCATAGGGTGAGGCGAGGCAGAATGGGCGGAGCCTGGAGTTGGCGGTGGTGGAGAAGGGTACTGAGAGGAGGGATTTGTCCTGTGAGCGGACAAATTAATATGCATGATCATACAACTTAGTTAACAGGCCATTTTATAGCAAGTTACTTCCTCTGGGATAGTGAGTATTAACGAAGTGTTAAACCAATTCTTCCTTTATTCTTTCCAAGGACTACTTGGTTCTCTTTGTTTGGGATCCATATAGAACTTTACGGTATTTGTGGAATGTAAGAGCACTTGTAATGTAATGAGTATTAGAATAATTTTACTGTATCTGTCACCTTCTTATCACTCTGACACATTGAATTCCTTTCCCTCTTCACACTGCTATTGTAATGCATTTTACTACTACTAATCATTTCTATAGCACTACTAGATGCATGCAGTGCTGTACACATTATACGCAGGTACTTTCTCGGTTCCTACAGGACACACAATCTAAGTTTTTGTACCTGGGGCAATGGAGGGTTAAGTCCAAGGTCACAAGGAGCTACAGTGGGAACTGAACCCAGGCTGTCAGGATCAAAGCCCACCGCACTAACCATTAGGCTACTCCTCCTCTAATTGTGATTCACTTGTATTTTCTGGCAGAATATTCTGTTTGGACCTGAAGAAGGGCTGTTAATCCCAAAAGCTGGTCAAGAAATGTCTTCAATAAAAAGCTGTTACCTTATAATATTATTTTTGCTCGTTTGTTGACCTTTAATTTCTGTGAATTAAAGTGGAATAGCATGGCATCTGCATGTTATTTATAAAAATGGCCTGCAAAGAATTTTGGCTTTTGGAAAATGTATTTCCTTTAAGCTTGGTAAGATCTTCCTTCTCTATCATAAGCTTCACACCATACATTGTACAGATAAGTAAAGGCAGCTGATCTTTAGATGTAGCCAACGAGCCGCACGCTGCTAGGGATGGCTTTCCGCAAGTCCATGCACTTATCCCGATCTATATGGAGAGAGTTTTCCTTCACTTGTATCTCATGCTGCAGTTTGGCTTTCTCGAAGGAAAGCAGCTCCAGAGTTTCCTGAGCTTCACGGAAACGCTGCCTCAAAGTATCAACGGCCTCGTCTATGGCATGAACTTCTTTCACCAGTTTAAACTGTGGGTCATCACGGCAGAGCTCAACATTAGGCCGTCTTCCTCTCTCTTCCAGACACGTCTGAGCCACTTTCTTTGGATTCTCCTTCTCCCGTATTGCCTGCTTCAGCAAATCAACTGCCTCTTCCAGCTGCTTGATTTCGTGATCTGCCTTAGACATGTGCACCTTCAAGCGATTCCTGGCCTCAATGATTTCAGAAATGCGCTTGGTGAAGGCTGAATTGGTTTTACCAAACTGCTTCCTCATTTCCTTAGCTGCAGTGTCCATCAGGTTTTCAGCCTCTTCCCGGATCTTGGCAGAGAGAGAGCGCTGATATCGAGAGTGAACAATGTTTCTGTTGGAATACTCAGCCCAGGTTTCAGGATCCGAGATGGTTTCATCTACGTTTTCCACATTTGGGTAGAAGTCGATTTCTTTAGATGTGCTCCTCAAGTTGTAGCACTTGTCGTCAATATTTTGAGCTAAGTGCTTGTCATAAACATCTCTCTCCAGCTCAAACTGGATGGCTAAGTTAGCGTGAATCTGTGCCTCAACAGTATCTGTAATTCTTCTCAGTCTTTCTTTAAAAGCTTTAACTATCTCAATTTCCTTTACAAGATTTCTTTCCACATCATCATAAACCAAATCAATTCCCATCCGCTTCTCACGATGATACAGACATTCATAAGCTATTCATATATATATATATATTCATCTCCTTCCTCTCTCTCCATACACCCCTCTTCTTCCCCTTCCCTTTCCACCTAGGATCTTCTGTTTCCTGGCCACTGCTGTTTCTTCTGCTGAGCAGCAGCGGCCGCGGCAAAAACATCAAATAGCAAGCGTGGGGCTGCAGCCTTCAGGCATGCACTGTCGGCTCTGCCTGTCCTCTGCCCCAAAATGGGAAGTTGATGTCAGCAGTGTTGCTTTTTTTGTCTGTATACTTTTTGTGTATGCTGTATTGCCCTCTTTATCTGTGTCAACCCAAAGATTAGCCAGGCTCCGACTGGCGGCAAAGCACAGGACGAGGCACAGTAGGCAACCAGAGTCTAGACTAACAGAAACAGAAGACAAGGCTGGAACTTGAAGACAGGACTGGAACTGGAAGGCAACAAGCAGGGCAGGAGTGGGACTGGTCACAAGGCAAAAATAAGCTCAGGCAAGGTTGGAACCAACAGGAACAAACAAAGGCAGGGTTGGAGACAGGGTGGAAACAGGCTGGGGCGAGGCTGGAGTCAAGGCAAGAAAATCTGAGGCAGGGCTGGAGTGCAACACACGTGGTGGACACCACTAGGAGACCTGTGTTGCAAAGACAAAGCATGAGGGTCCCATGGTTCCTTATAAGGGCCCACATTAAAGATGTCATGATCTCTGGTGCCTCAGACTGAGGCTTGGAACACACTGAAAAAGGCAGTAGGAGCACCTGAATGAGGCTAGAATACTGGAACATCATAGTGATGCTTGGCTAATCTCTGGATTGAGGCTTGGAGCATAGTCAAACAGGGAAACCAGAAGCAAAGGCATCAGTGCAGCAGGCATTTAGTTCCGGGGAGGCGGTCTGGAGAAGCTGTGGAGCCACCCATCAGAAGGAAAGGTGAGTCGGGATGCGGGGGCACAGCCATGGCTATGACAAGAGAGAGGAAGGGCTGGGTGGGTGAGCTGTACTTAGAAAGTAAAAGGGAATTGTGAAGGAGATGAAGGTAACAGAGGGAGAGAGAGAGAGAGAGAGGCAGCATTTGTCAGGTGGATATTCTGAACCATGTCACTAATCAACATGCTTGAATGTCAGGTATTTTGAGGCATCACCCAAAAAACAAAGGGGTCCTTTTACTAAGGCTTGCTAATGGATTTAGCACATGATAATGAATTAGTGTTTGTTAAGCGCCATGCAGCCCATAGGTATACAATGGACTACGTAGCATTCAGCATGCGCTAATCATTAGCGTGTTCTAAATCAGCATGTCTTAGATGAATCTTACCCTACTCACAATTGTTAACACAATAAAATTTTAGGGAAGAACAAAATCACCGTGAGTTTCCCCCAAAATGTGGGTTATTCATTTCCTTAATTATCAACAATATAGAAAACAAAACATCTCTACATCAGCGGACAGTGATTCAGGCTGCTGTTCATGTCCACCACAGAGCCTTCTCTGATATTCCCACCTCTGCGGAAACAGGAAGTGTGTCGGAGAGAAGGCTGTGAGGTTGGCGCAAACAGCACGTCTGAATCACTGTTCACCGCCAGCTGTCTCCAGCAATGAAAACCACTTTTTCAAAGGTATACCCAGGGTGGTAAAAGGCAAGAAAAGATGCCGCATTGCTGATTGGGAAGGGGATAGGAGGGAGAAAAGTCAAACTAGGGGGTGGGCAGGGAGAACAGGGAAGTGATGTCACTTCAAGCTACAAAAAAAATGCCGGAACGCCGTTCTACCCCATTCTGGCACAAATTAAGCCCTGGTGATAATGTCATTGGAGATGCTCTGTGCTCTCTGTCCACCAATCCTGCTGGCAGTGGGGCATTACCAATATGTCTGGACTGGTCTAGCAGGAATCAAAGAAAGGAAATTATTAGGTAAGAACTACATTTCTCTGTAAAATGCATGGGGGGGGAGGGGTGCTGTAGGAGGTAAATGGAAAGCAATCATTACTTTGTGCATGAGGGTGCACCTATTATTTTAATGGAATCAGGAAATGAGGGGTCTATTTCTTTAAAACACCTTGGCTCCTTTTTTGTTTGCTTTCCACATGCATTAGCTTGCATTAGTTGTGAAGAGTTTAATGCAGGCTACATTATTCATTTTGCATACCAATGAGCTGCTTTGTATTTATTCTGCATGCTTTGCAACTCATTATTATTTAATGTACATTATGGTATACAAAATCCAGTGTTATGCTGTCTTATTGATAAATAATGCACATTATTACCATAATGCAGCTTAGTAAAGAGTGGCCTACATTTTTGTAAGATGATGGAGGATGAAATGACTTGCCAGAGATCACGAGAAGCATCTGCAGGATTTGAACCTTGCTTGGCTTCCCTGTTTCTCAGCTTGCTGCTCTGGAGCAGTCTAATATACAGTCTCAAAATCCAGCAGTGATCTGGTTCAAAGGCAAACGTAGATGCAAGGTAACTTTAAATGTTACAGTCTGTTGGGAACTTAAGAAAGCCTGTCAAATCTAGGCTGCCTCTTGCCCATAGAAATAATAGAAGACAGCATAGCTTCCATACTATTACCACTACCACTACTAATCATTTTATGATGCTGCAAGACATACATAGTGCTGTACACAAACAAATAAGAAACAGTCTGCCCAACAGAGCTTAATCCCCAATTGCCCCAGGTACAAAAATTTAGGGGCCCTTTTACAAAGCTGGGCTAAAAAGCGGCCTCATAGTTTTCTTGCGCCCTGAGGCCACTTTTAACGAAGCTGTAAAATGGCCACAATTTCTTTTTTACGTTAATAGCCATGCGCTAATTTCCCAATTTGCATGTGGCCATAAGTGCAGAATTCCTTACTGCCACCTATTTTGTAGGTGGTAGGGTTTCCCGTTCTAAATCCTGAGGTAATCGGTCAGTGTGCAGCAATGCCCATGTGCTAACCAATTAGCACAGGGCACGCCTATTCTCCACCTCCAAACAAGCTCCCCACGCTAAAAAAATAAAATCTGTTTTGTAGCGTGTGGGAAGTGTGTGCCAATTCTAAAAATATCATGGGACGCCCGAGTGCCTTTTTAACCTGCGGTAAGCATGCACTAGTGCTTACTGCAGCTTAGTAAAACAACCCCTTAGATTGTGAGCCCACTAGGAATAGAGAAGGGACTTGTATATAATATGTAAACCGCTTTGGTTGTACAACAAAAAATTGGTATATCAAATCCATTACCCTGACCCTTATAATCTATTCAGCAAAGTTTACAATCTATTCAGATTTCCTTAGAAATTTGCAGTACTTCTGCTATGCTATACGATTCTTATATTCCGCTAAGTTCAAAAGAGATTCTAAGCAGATTACGAACAACTGTTTCATTATATCCACCAGAGATACCAGGAGAGACTTAGGGAGGTTCACTAGCTCTATGTTTCTAGGGCCCCAATTTTTTGATGTATTAGCTAGAGAATGACACGGGGACAGGGACCCGCAGTAACTGTGGGAACGGGGACAGATTCCATGGGGACAGGGCAGGGATGGGGACATCCCACAGGGGCGGGGATGGGGACAGAGCCCACAGGGACAAACTTTGTCCGCATGTTAATTTCTACTTTGAAGTCTGTTAGTGAACTGGAATGTTATTTATGTTTGAGAGATGCAGACAACGATATTTTGATATATTTTTTTTTTTTTGGAAAAACAAGCAAACATGCTGGCTACAACTAGCAAAATTTGCATGGGGGATCCTGCACATTCCTGCTACCAGCACATCTTCTATTGCAGGAAGGACTGGAACACAGGAGAGCTGGACTGAATCCTGAGATTGTTGATGACTTCTTATTTATCTACAGATTTAAAAATCATAACAGTGCTTCATAGGGCATATTTTTCTCCTCTAGGGCATAAAGAACAGGTTGTATTTTGTAACCCTGGACATTTTAACAGGGTGGTTTAGGATTCCTTGGGGTAGTAGAAATCAGCTATTGTTGGGGCTGGAAGGGTAGAGTGTGGTGGTGAGGAGGGTTATTATAGCTGCTCGCTGTTATTATTGTTTTCAATATGTAATTTATACACAACAGTTGCAAAGCATATTGTTCTCTTTTATATTTTAATAAAAACATTTAAATATAAAATCATTATTGTTCTAGGCTTCTGCAGCTAGCTGTCATTGTGAGGAGAATTAACATAGTAACATAGTAGATGATGGCAGATAAAGACCTGTATTGTCCATCCAGTCTGCCCAAATTTTACTTAAGAGATAATGTTGTTACTGCTCCTCTGATGTGTGTAGCTGCAGCAACATCACATTGATTGGTTGCTTCTCCACCCAGTTAAGGTGTCTTTGGGGTGTTTTGAGAGATTCTAAGCTGAGTGAGACCTCTGCCATTATTTGGGGCTAGGCCTACGTTTATGCATAGGCAACTGCTTAGAGTGCCAGATTTTGAAAGTGCTAAATACCTAAGTTGAAAAGGAATCTGTTATTGCTTACCTTAAGGCTATGTGCATGTCATAAAAGTGGTGCCACTGTGTACAATGACCTTATTCTGCTCCTTTTCTGGCTGTCCAGCGTTTGGTATCATTGAGCCTTCCTTACTCTTCTCTCTGGGATCTATTGCCTGGTCTTGCTTATGGCCCCAAAATCTTAAACCCAACTCTGCTTGGGTCAAGCCCTCTATCACTAGGCTTCCCCTACTGGAGCAAACATCTTTTCCATTCCCTAATTAGCACTATACTGGGCTGCAGTCAAAAGTACATTTGATCCACATTCCTCATTTTCCTCTTCCCCAGCCACATTCACCTTTTTTTGCACTGTCCTTCCCCCCAATCCCGTGACCTCCATTCATGGCCTTTTTATCTAGGCTGCTCTCTCCACCTCTAGTTCACCTATTCTGAAGTGGGTTAGAGTCAGGGCTTTTTTTGAGGGGGTACTGAGTACCGGCACCTTTTCCATTGTCTGTAAAAATTGACCTATGGACCCCAAGGTTTAATGAAAGAGCTCAGGCTCTACAACACACCAATTCTGCCTTGTCATAGGTTCTGTGACTGGTTGTAGGACTTGGCTATTGTGGGGTGGGTCCATTACTGACCGCTGCACCCCTAAAGGGCGGCCTAACATTTGAGTACCGGCACCTTTTTTGCTCAGAAAAACACACTGGTTAGAGTGAAGGAGTAGCCTAGTGGTTGGTGTAGTGGGCTGACAACCAGAAAATCCAGAATTCATTCCTGCTTCTCCCTCGGGTGCTCAGGAGCAGGAGGGAATTTAGTCCTTGCATTCAAAACCTGCTGTCATACTCAGTATCAGCCCTACAGCTTACTTGAGCTGCTTTGAAAAGATGACCTGGGTGACTTAGGAGGGAGTGGATCCTAAATTTCAAATAATCTTTCTATATGTGAACAAAGAAAGGTAAGGAATTCCATACCTGGCAACCAAAAAGGAAAAGCCCTATTTCATCTACATTGTATGTATCCAATCTAGAACTGTCAAGATGAATGTATTAAATGTGAGGGAATGTAAAGGGTTAACAGATCATCCCAAAGTTGTCTTTTTTTTTGCATGTACTGCTCAAAAGACCATACACAGGGCCTTAAATTTGATTTGACAGTAGATAGTGTGACAAATGAAGGGTTGGGGAGATATACTTGTATAGCTTCTGTCTCGTTAACATCCTCGGGGAAGTAGTTTCAATTAATTTAAACTGCTGCAGCTGATTCTTTGCTAACCCCACATACAAGCAGTTGTAGTATTCCAAGTGACTGGTAACAAGGGCATGTGCGACAGAAACAAGATCATCTGCAAACGAACCTTTTCCGGAGATGAGAAGGCGGTAGAACTAGAGGACATGAAATGAGATTGAAGGGGGGCAGACTCAAGAAAAATGTCAGAAAGTATTTTTTCACGGAGAGAGTGGTGGATACTTGGAATGCCTTCCCGCGGGAGGTGGTGGAGATGAAAACAATAATGGAATTCAAAACATAAAGGAATCCTGTTCGGAAGGAATGGATCCTCAGAAGCTTAGCGGAGATTGGGTGGCAGAGCCGGTGGTGGGGGGCAGGGTTAGTGCTGGGCAAGACTTCTACGGTCTGTGCCCTGAAAATGCAGATACAAATCAAGGTCAGGTATACACAAAAAGTAGCACATATGAGTTTATCTTGTTGGGCAGACTGGATGGACTATGCAGGTCTTTCTCTGCCGTCATCTACTATGTTACCACGTTACTATGTTGAAAGCAATTTCACTTGCTGGCAAAAGTACAAGAATGGGCTACTGCTGAAATTGTTATGTCCAGTTCCACACTAGAATCCAAATCTCCAAACTCTTCACTACAGAAGTTCAATGTCCATCAACTGTCCTCCACAGACTTAGGGCAATTCATCAGTTCCCTCCCCTGACAGCTAAACTACATGCATTGATAACTACATCTTAGAATCATTCTATTAATGCTCATTTCTGCGGTGCCACACCAGATGGCAGCACTTGCATTTCCTAAATCAAGACATATAACCTCTGAAAAGTCCAAACCTTTACAAGTCTGTTGGGTGCTAAGGATAAGTGCTAAGAAAGGATCCACACTTTTGTACAAAGAATGAATTCTACTGGGGTGTAGGCCCAAGATGGTGTCAGACAATTGGTAGCATACTGCAGGAGCTGTGTTATGCTTTTTTTTTCTCTTGATTTTGCTTTGAAAAATATGGGAAAGTGCAAAGTGAAGGTTTGATCTGGCCCCAGTGGTTATCCAAGTTAAGATAAGCACATAGATATTTCCATTTTGGGAGAGACCAAGGGGCTCGTTTTCAAAGCACTTAGACTTAAAAAGTTCCATAGTTTGCTATGGAGCTAATTTCAAAGCATGTAGACTTACAAAATTCCATATGTTATTATGTAAGTCTAAGTTCTCTGAGGACAAGCAGGCTCTAATTCTCACAACTGGGTGACACCGATTCGCATTGCACGGTCCGGCATTTGCCATAGCTAAAAGAGAGCTTTGTGGAGCATGAGAAGCGCTCCATTGCGCATGCATGCCTTCCCGCCTGCCACAAGAACGCAGTTCTTCTTTTTCCGCATGAGGAGAAGGTGTTTTTCTTATCTCCTCATGTCGCTTGGTCTTAGCTATTTTTTTGCCTTCTGGTTATTTTATTTTTGGTTATTTTTCGTCCTTTAATTGTGTTCCTGTTGCTGGAACCTCCATCTTTTTCTTCCTTTAATTTCCTTAGTTTTTTTTGCCCTGTTTTAAAGTTTTGTTTGTTTTTCCGTTGTCGTCAGGTCGCTTTCAGGCCTTGACTTCGACCGGGACTTTTCCCTTTCCTTTTTGTCTTTTTCAGGCACCATTGCATCATTTAATTTAGCCAACAAAGTTTTTCCGTCCATGTCCACGAAGAGTCTCTGGCTTCAAGCGCTGTACCCGGTGCAATCGGACAATCTCTGGGAAAGAAACCCATTCTTGGTGTCTGCAGTGTCTTGGGCCTGACCATAGCCCTGCTAACTGTGTTCTCTGTCTTCGTATGAAGAAGAGGACCCAGATTTTAAGAGGCTCAGTGAGAGTAGATTTTTGGAGCCAAGTCCAGTTTCTCAGCATCGGCATCAATGTCAAGTATCACACCGGCATCGGGACTGTCGTTAAGCATTGCTGCTACTAGACCCTTAGACACTGGGATCAGTGAAGCATTGAGTGGGTCTCCACCTGCCTCAACGCCTCCTGTTGTGCAGGGCCTCTGCCCCGAGGTGACGTATGGATACGATGTTGTCCTCGGCACCAAGGAGCCTTGGTGACACGCTTCGGGTGAAGGCCAAGAAGCATCGTCATCGATCACCTTCGACGCATAGTGTCGGAAGCTCCAGGGCGTTGAAGAATTCTGCACCTGAGAAGCGTCAGCACCGGGAGGACCGCTCTCCCTCCATACAGAAGGTACCAATGTGCCTGTCTCCTAGCAGCCAAGATCCAACTCCTGCATTGACCCCATCGGTTCTGCAACCTGCGCCTCAACCGGCACCCCAGATTTTTCTAGTGTCGGCCCTCGATGAGTGCATCTGGGCCTTGCTCCCTGAGCTGCTGGATGACCTTATGCAACAGTGTGCATCTGCAATGGGGGTGCTTGTGCTTACCCTGCCTCCCGTTGTGGCCCCACTTGGCCCTCAGCCTGTGATGTGGCATCCGAAGCTGGCACCTCATGCGGCCCTGGTGTCGATTGCCACCCAAGGTGGCACTCCCTTGATGTTGGTGGAAGAAGCTTTGCCGGAATTGAGGTGGGAGTTGACTTCTCAACGTCGTTCTGAAGGCACCAAGGCAGGTTCCATCTTGACACTCCCATTGGGAGGTACTGTCTGACACCGAAGAGGAGCACTCATGGGATTCAGAGGAGGATCCCAGGTACTTTTCCTCGGATGAGTCATATGGGATTTCCTCTGAACCTCACCTCCACCTGAAAGGAGAAAGTCTCCGGAGAGCCTTTCATTTCCATCTTTTCTAAAGGAAATGGCTGATGCCATTCCATTTCCTTTGGAAGTGGACGATGAACCCAGGGCTTAGATGCTCAAGGTCCTGGACTACACATCTCCTAAGGAGGCTGTGACTGAACCTCTCCATGAGGTACTTAAGGAAGTCCTCTTCAGGAACTGGGAGTCCCCTCTTTGGGTCCCTGTCATGCCCAAGAAGATTGATACCCAGTATCGGCTCCACATTGCGCCTGGTTTTAATAGGACTCAGTTGCCTCACAATTCCATGGTGGTGGAATATGCTCTCAAAAGAGCCAGGAGTTCCAGGGACTATGCCTCTGCACCCCCAGGCAGAGAAGCTAGAACCCTGGATTCTTTTGGGAGGAAGATGTACCAGGCTTCAATGCTCATTTCCCATATACAATCTTACCAGCTCTTGATGAGCATCTACTTGTGAAACTTGGTGCACCAGCTGTCAGACTTGGTTGAGATGTGCCCTCTGGGGAAGGCTGAGCTTTTTCTCCAGTTGGTTAAGCAGCAGAAGGTGTGTTGGAAGTTCTTGGCCAGGGGCACTTACGACAGTTTTGATGTGGCATCCAGGATCTCTGCTCAAAGTATAGCAATGAGCAGACTCTCATGGCTGCGTGTTTCTGACTTGGAACATTCTGTTCAGCAAAGGTTGTCTGATGCCTCATGCCGGGGGGATAATCTTTTTGGAGAGAAGGTTGAAGAGGTCGCTAACCAAATCAAAAAACATACTGATACCATCTTTTCTCTTTCCCGCTGGGTGCCTTCTGCATCAATATCCTCAGCTAGAAAGACTTTGGTGAAGCCAAGGAGGAGTTCTTATTACTATCCTAGGCATAGGTACAACTCTTTGGCTCACCAGCCTACTCAGGCTCAACCCCAGCGTGCTTGTTTACATCAACAGCGTGTGCTTAAGGCCCCTGCTGCTCCCCAGGCAAAGCAAGGGATGAGCTTTTGACTGGCTGCAGCAGAGTATAGCAGAGTATAGCCGAAGTAAAAGTGTCTGTCCTGGATGACTTGCTGTTCGGGGGGAGGCTAAAATTTGTTCACTAAAGGTGGCCTCTTATAACCTCCGACTGGTGGGTCCTTCAAATAGTCCATCTTGGATACGCCCTCAGTTGGCATCTCAAACCTCCAAATTGCCCACCGAGAGCTCATTCATTCAGCTCTCAGCACAGGCAGGTACTTGCAGAGGAACTCTCCGCTGTTCTGAAGGCCCAAGCGGTCGAATCCGTTCCATCAGGGGAAGAAGGGCAGGCATTCTATTCCAGATACTTCCTTGTGCAGAAGAAAATAGGGGGGATGTATCCCATCCTAGACCTAAGGGCCCTGAACAAATTCCTAGTCTGAGAAAAGTTCAGGATGGTTTCCCTGGGCACCCTTCTCCCAGTGATTCAGGAAAACGATTGGCTATGCTCTCTGGACTTAAAGGATGCATATACTCACATCCCGATACTTCCAGTGCATTGGAAGTATCTTTGATTTCGGCTGGGAACACATCACTTTCAGTACTGCGTGTTGCCTTTTGGCCTCGTGTCAGCTCCCAGGGTCTTCACCAAATATCTAGCGGTAGTTGCAGCATCGCCACGCTGACTGAGACTCCATGTGTTCCCATATCTTGACGATTGACTGGTGAAGAGCAGCTTGGAGGAGGGTGTTCAGGAGTCTATGCGGATAACTATTCAGGTGCTCGAACTACTTGGGTTCATCTTAAACTACCCCAAGTCCCATCTCCACCCTGTCCAGCAATTGTAGTTCATAGGAGCCCTGCTCCTCGAGCCTACATCCTGGAGACGAGAGTGGACAATCTGTGGACAATCTTGTTTCACTCACATCCAAGGGTCATGCCTCTCAGCAGGTCACAGATCGGCAGATGTTGAGATTGTTGGGCCACATGGCTTCCACAGTGTCCATTACACCCATGACATGTCTTCACATGAGATAAGCTCAATGGGTCCTAGCTTATCAGTGGTATCAAGCCACGGGGAGTCTAGAAGATATCATCCAAGTGTCCTCAGAGCTTGTATGCTCTCTTCACTGGTGGACCATTCAATCCAGTTTGACTCTGAGACTTCCATTTCAAATTCCTCAGCCACAAAAAGTGCTGACGGCAGATGCATCTCTCCTGGGATGGGGAGCTCAAATAGATGGGCTTCACACTCAAGGAGTTTTATCCTCCCAGGAAACAAATCCTCAAATCAATTTCCTGAAGCTTCAAATGACATGGAACGCTCTAAAAGCTTTTAGTGATCGACTATCTCATCAAATTGTTCTCATTCAAACAGACAGTCAGGTTGCAATGTATTACACCAACTGGATCACGCCCTCTGTGTCAGGAGGCCGTCCAGATGTGGCATTGGGCTCGCCAAAATGGCATGTTTTCGAGCCACTTATCTGGCAGGCAAAAACAATACCCTGGCTGACAGACTGAGCAGGATAATGCAACCACATCTGCAAGATCTTCTGAGCGTGGGGCACCCCCTTGGTTGATATTTTTGCCACTCAGATCAACCACAATGTCCTTCAGTTCTGTTCTAGGCTTTAGGCTCGCGACTAACTTCAGATGCCTTCCTCCTTAATGGAGGGCCAGGTCTTCTGTATGCATATCATCCAATACCTCTAGTGGGAAAAACTTTGTTGAAACTTAAGCAAGACCGTAAAACTATGATTGTGATTGTGCTGTATGGGCCACGGCAGATATGGTTCCCTCTTCTGGAATTATCCTCTGAAGAGCCTTGGAGATTGGAGTGTTTTTCTGACCCACCTCACTCAGAACAAGGGGTCACTTCTACATTCCAAACTCCAGTATCTGGCTCTTACAGCTTGGATGTTGAGAGCCTAGAATTTGCTTCCTTGAGTCTCTCGGAGGGTGTCTCCCGGGTCTTGCTGGCTTCCAGGAAAGATTCCACTAAGAGGTGTTAATCTTTTAAATGGAGAAGGTTTGCGTCTGGTGTGAGAGCAAGACCCTAGATCCCTTTACTTGCCCTACACAGACCCTGCTTGAATACCTTCTACACATCAGAATCTGGTATCAAGACCAACTCCGTAAGGTTTCACCTTAGTGTAATTAGTGCTTATCATCAATGTGTAGAAGGTAAGTCCATCTCTGGACGGCTTGTAGTTCGCATCATGCAAGGTTTGCTTTTGTCAGAGCCCCCTGTCAAACCTCCACCAGTGTCACGGGATCTCAACGTCATTCTCACCCAGCTGATGAAAGCTCCTTTTGAGCCACTGAATTCATGCCATCTGAAGTACTTGACCTGGAAAGTCATTTCTTGGTGGCTGTTTCTTCAGCTCGTAGAGTCAGTGAGCTTCAGGCCTTAGTGGTGGATGCACTTTATACTAAGTTTCATTACAACAGAGTAACCTCTGCATGCACCCTAAGTTCCACTGGAGGAGTAAGGGGAGGTCATCCCCGATTCCCTCTGGTGTCATCTGGTCAGTTTGGGCACCTTTTTGAGGCTTGAAAATAAATGGACCAAGTAAAGTCGACCAAATGCTCATCAGGGACGCCCTTCTTTTTTCCATTATCGGCTGAGGACGCTCATCTCTTAAGCATGCCCCAGTCCCGACTTCGCTACGCCTCCGACACGCCCCCGTGAACTTTGGTCATCCCCACGACGGACTGCAGTTGAGGATGCCCAAAATCGGCTTTCGATTATGCCGATTTTGGGCGACCCTGAGAGAAGGACGCCCATCTCCCAATTTGTGTCGGAAGACGGGCGTCCTTCTCTTTCGAAAATGCCCCTGATAGTAAATGATGACAGATAAAGACCTGAACAGTCCATCCAGTCTGCTCAACTCATTATCATTTCATGATTAAATCAACAATGAATGTGATATAAGATACTTGCAAGCAGCAGAGAAGGACCATAACCTCATGAAGAAGATCAAGTACACCAGACACAGTGAGGAAATGGAAACACTTTATGGAACCAGTGATCTTTGTTTATACCAGCAGACACAGTATAATGCTGATGGTTTGTATCGGAGTGTGCTTGCTCATTGTTACTTCTATACTGAAAGGTTATTCATTGCTGCAAAGTTTAATTTCAACATTGTGTGAAGTCACCAAGCTGCTCATGTGATCAGACCTCTGACGCAGGCAATCTTTCTGCCAAAACACGACTGTGTCAGGTCATCAGCATTACACTCTGCTGGAATGAATAAAGATCTCCATTCTTTTGTCACCTTCGCTGAGTGTGGAGTGTCTTCGTGACTGCGAGGGTCTTTTCGGATCTTCTGTTGTATTGTCGACTAAAGATCACTGGTTCCATAAACTATATAAAATACTTGGTCATGGTCTTTCTTTGGCATTTCTGGGACATAGACCATAGAAATCTGCCCAGCCCTGTCCTTATGTTTCAACTACTGGAGATGCTATCGAAGCCCACTCCAGCCTATCTGTCTTGTCATTTGTGGGACACAGACTGTAAAAGTCTGCCCAGCACAGTCCTTACTTTCCAGTCACTGAAGTTGCTGTCAAAGGTCTACTGCTCCACAACCCCTATTCATGTCCTCTAGTTTTACACAATTTCATGTCCTCTAGTTTTACACAATTTCCCCTTCTCTGGAAAAGATTTGTTTCTATATTAATACCTTTCTAGTATTTAAACATCTGTATCATATCTTCCCTCTCCCTTCTTTCCTCTAGGGTATTCATATTCAGGTTTTCCGGTCTCTTCTCAGATGTCTTTTGGCGCAAACTCCATACCATTTTTGTCATGTTTCTCTGGACCGCTTTTAGTCTTTTTACATCCTTAGCAAGATACAGCCTCCAAAACTGAACACAATACTTCAGGTGGGGCCTCACCAATGACTTGTACAGGGGCATCAACACCTCCTTTCTCCTTCTAGTTATGCCTCTCTCAATGCAGCCTAGCATCCTTCTTTTTACTACGACCACCACCTTGTCACACTGCTTTGTTATTTTAAGATCCTTGAACACCATCACCCCAAGGTCCTTCTCTCTGTCTGTGCATATCAGCCTCTCACCTTCTAGGACGTACGACTCCCTTGGATTTTTACTCCCCAAGTACATCACTCTGCAGTTCTTTGCATTAAATTTTAACTGCCAAACATTGAACAATTCTATCATTTGCAGATCATTTTTCATGTTTTCCTGTCTCTCCTGGGTGTCCACTCTATTAAAAATCTTGGTATCGTCTGCAAAAAGGAAAATCATACCTTTTAACCCTTCGGATCACAAATATATTGAACAGAATCGGCTCCAGCATCAATCCTTGAGGCACTCACCTTTCCTTCTTTCGAGTGAATTCCATTGACCACCACTCTCTGGCATCTGTCAACCAGTTTCTAATCTAGTTCACTACTTTGGGTCATAACTTCAGCCTGTCAAGTTTATTCAAGAGCCTCCTATGAGGAACCATGTCAAAGACTTTGCTGAAATCAGAGGGGGGGGGGGGGGGGGGGCAATGTTCAAAGAGCCTGCATAGTTAGGATTTGCATGTGCATACTGTATGTTAATTTTCAGAAATGTATTGAGTTTTTCTTTGAAATTTAATGTAAAGTACACATGTTAAAGGCAAGTACCTTATTTCAAACCTTTTCTTTTGTGTGGGTGGCTGAGGGGGCAAAATAATGTATATACTATTGAAAATGTCATGTATAGTTGCCAATTGCTTCCCCTGACCTAAACACATCTCCTGTGCATACTTTCAGCTGGACTGACTGAGGGCAGTTTTTAGACAAGCCAATTTAGTTAGGTAAATTGTTGTTTACCCAGGTAAATGGCTTTTAAAGTTGCCCTCACAGTCCACAATTACAATATCAATGGATTTAAATACAGGGATAAGTTTCAATAAATGTTAACAACACATTGTTTTTAACATTTATGAAAAGGTTCCATATTGTCAAAATGAGATGCAATCAATATGTCCTGTCAATGGTAATGGTCAAATCCATATTTTCTGGTTCTTAGCTCTTTTATCCTTAAAATGCTATTCCCAGCAGGATAATTACTGATCTCTATGTAATTATGAAATCAATCCATCATTATCAGCATCTCTGCAACATGCATTATGTTTCACGGGTTATCTTTGCTTAAAGATATGTGCCAGTAAAATTTATGTTTTTAAACAAGCAAAGGCTGTATATCAAGATTAATAAACTAAATTGAACTAAGACAATTCAAATTAAAAAAAAAAAAAAAAGCTTTTCAATTCTCACTTGCTGCCATGATTTCAAAGTCAGATGTGGCTCCAAAAGACTGTCATTTATTGAGCTTAGGGTTAGGTTTATTCTTGCTTTGCAGAGAACAAAAAAATAGTAACATAAAAAAGGACAGAATACAAGATAGCTTCAATAACATTATTGTAAAAATAATTGTTTTTTTTAACAAGTATGACTTATCAGAAATTTTGGTTGAGTATAAAGATTTATTATACTCTACTAGGTCAAGACAAGAAGTACTGGAGATGAAGACATCACAGAAGCTTACATGCTCAAGTCAAAGTTAAAGGTCCATCATAAAGGCAAAGGTCTTCAGGGTGTGTTTGGCCTGGTATGGCTACAGTTTATTACACTTAAATCCCAATAGCAAATATTTGCATAGGGCCCAAGTTCAAGAGTCCATGGTTATGTAGCTGCTTGGCAGTGGTTTGGTCAGTAGCAGAAACCACCCTGGAATGCCCAAGGATATTGTTGGCTTTGTAATATGCATTAGAAGAGGTGTTTAGAATCTGAACCTCTCTGTTATGTTTTCAGTGCTCACTGCTGTTTAGAAAACTCATGGATCTGCTTTGGCATGCCATGCGCCTGCAGAGAAGATGGGGAGGAGGGCGCCAGAGCCATTGGCATCATCAAGAACAGTCTCTGCACAATTGCCACACTAAATGCTCCAGCATGTATTTTAAATAGGCTATTAGCACTAATGACCCTTGTTATGAGTAATTACACTGATCCAGACAAAGCTGTGCTTAGCTTGCAAGGCACTTGTGTAGCTTCTTTTGTGAGATCACAGCTGGGACTGCTAAAGGGCAAGATAAAAGGGGAGGGGATGGGGGTGCTTTACCTTCAGTTTTCATGTCAGTGGAGATTCTTGGGAGATGGAGGACAGTATGCTTCTGTCCCATTCTGAGAGTTTATCTCAGCTTTTACATATACACTAACTAAGCAACTTGAAGCTATCCTAAATATTTATCTATACAGGTTTTTATATAACGCCTACATATTAAAACGAAGTGGTTCACAAATGAAATCGATGTGAACACAGAAGAACAAAATCTTCGCAAGTTCAAACCCACAAAGAGCACAGCGAGGATGATTAAAGGAAGGGTCTTTAGATGATGTGTAAACAGTTCAATTTATTGATGAAATAACTCAAAGAGACTCGACACAGTTGTGTTTCGGCCAATGGCCTGCCTCAGGATTCTTTAAACTCTTTTGCAATAATCTTGTTCAGCAAACAGTATCTCACAGTTTATTTCCAGAATGGAACTTCGTGTGTAGAGCAAAGCTCAAGAAGTTATGTGGTGCAGGAGCGGCAGTGAAATGTTGCCTGTTCCAAACGTGTCGACTCTCTTTGAGTTATTTCATCAATAAATTGGACTGTTTACACATCATCTAAAGACACTTTCTTTACATCGTCTTTGCTGTTCTCTTTGTTTGTCACAAATGAAATCATCATTCAAAACTTTCTGTTTTCTACCGAGGTTGGTTAATGGTAGCTTCATAAACGGAACTTGAGCATAGTTGGCATCCCAAGCTCTTTTATAACCAGAAGGGTTTATATTGCCTAAATTTCATATCTTCCCATAGGAGAGGAAACAACTATGTTGTGTTTGCCATTTTCTGATGTTGCAAGATTGTCTCTTTCCACTATCCATAAATGACTTGATCTATCTGTCTTTGAGCTGAAGATATAGGAGAGAAATAGTGTAAAATTGGCATCTTGTTGACTGAGTTTTTCGTTGGGGTATATTATTTCAGTTTTTATAGTCATCGAAGTTTATTTTTTATGGTTTATTTGTCGCTTTTTTGAAGACATTCTGTCAGGGCCGTGTTCAACAAGAATAACCTGAACATAGACAATACGCGATTAAGGCAGTAAAAAACATTGAAATAACAGTGCACACTAAATCAAATCAATTCTTGTATACCGCTAATATCCTCTTTCCAGGGTTTACATTCTAGGTGAGACAAAAGCCGATAATGTTAGTGTGAAGTATGAGAACAATTAGAGACCATTGGTGTAATGCCTGAGACCAAAAACATTATAGGAAAGGATAATGGATGACACTAGGAGGTAGAAGACAATGGATTGTCATGAAGCAGTCTTTGGGTAGAGAAAGGTTTATAGCCTTAAGCTAAGGTAGCTGTTTTCTGTTTTGATGGGAATAGTTCCATGTTTTAACTTCAAGTACAGGGAATAGAGAGCTGAAAATCTGATTTTGAATTGTCTTTTGAAATGGTGTTGCTAGCATCAGTTGTTCTTTCAGTCTGTTAGACTGGACCAAACGTAGTGAAGTGGTCTTAGTCAGCAGTTCAGAGGTGAAACCCTGTAAGATTTGAAAAACTAAAAGAGCAGCTTTGAACCTGAGTCTTTCTGCTAAGCCAGTGCAGTTTGTTAAGATGAGTTGAAACACTAGTATATCTATTCAATTTGTATATTAGTCTAGCAGCTGTATTCTGTATGATTTGCAATTTTTTTCTGATGTTGACAATACCAATATATAGAACGTTACAGTAATTCAAGTGAGGTAGGACTAGCATTTGAACTAGTAGTGCAAAGACTAGATGTAGCTGTCTCATTTTGAATAATGTTTTCTTCCATAGCTGGTTAATATGGGAAGAGAAGGTGAGTGAAGAATCAAGCAAGACCCCTAGTACTCTGGTTTCAGACTTGACTGTAAAGCTTTGACCATTGGACAAAGATAATGATAATGGGACCTCAACTCCCTGATTTTGGAACCACAGGGCCTTGTTTTTTTGTGCATTGAATTTCAGTTTATTGGTCAGAACCCAGGTGCTAACAGCAGTCATGCCATTCGCTACAGACTGAGTTGTATTTATAACTTTTTTGATAGATTTTTCTCATATCAAAGTATTTCCTGCTTTCTTGGGATCACATCATCCTGGTGTCTCTGCTGTAAATAGGATGGAATGAAGGGCAAAGGGTCATGGACTTGATATTCCACATTTCTGTGGTACAGTCAAAATGGTTTAGCTATATTATAAGCAGGTACTTTCTCTGTCCCTAGTGGGCTCATAATCTGAGCTTTGTACCTGGGGCAATGAAGGGTTAAGTGATTTGCCCAGGGTCACAAGGAGCTGCAGTGGGAATTAAACCCAGTTCCCCAGGTTCTTAGCCCACTGTACTAACCATGAATTGCCCCCATTCCTTCTTTTTCTGACTAGGTCCACACTGTTGGCAGAAAAATCATAAAGCTGGACTGTGCGGACTCTGGAAAGCAGTGGCATGTGTTACACACCCTTAGAAAATCTACCACCAATTTGTGGTACCTAAATGTCCTGGAATAAACCAGCACATTTATCTTGAATATTGTCTTTGTATAGTGCAGCTAATTATATATGCTTCAAGTGCTCTTTACATCTGTAGAGAGGATACACTCTACCAGTGGCGTAGCTATGTGGGGCCACAGGGGCCTGCCTCCTCAATCTCCTGTGGGCCCCTGGTTTTGCTGGCGGGGGTCCCCAACCCCCACCATCCGGTGTTGTCCAGTGCTGGTCTCTGGCGCTGCCGCGTTGCCTGCCCTGCTCTGTCTTTCCCTCACATCAGACACGGTCCTTTTAGTGAAACTGAGCATGCTCAATTTAACTAAAAGGAGCGTGCAAGACTTGAGGGGCACAGAGCAGGGCAGGCAATGCGGCGGAGCCAGAGACCGGCGCTGGACAACGCTTCAGCTGGCGGGGGTTGGGGATCCCCACCAGCCAAGGTATTTGCTGCGGCAGTGGGTGGGAAGCGTCAGGGTGGAGGCGGGCCTAGGTGGCGGGGTGGCAGACCAAAATGTGCCCCCCTACCTCAGGTTCTGGTGCCTTCCCACTGCAAGGTCTGGCTACGCCCCTGCACTTTACCTTCTCCAGTTTATCAGGAGACAGCTTAGGCCAGTTGTGAGTATTTTTCATTGCCTCTAGCGTTCTGGGATTTGTGTAGTTACATTAGAAAAAGCTAAGACCAGAAAATAGGACATACACAGGTTATTCAGCAGGCTTGGCAAGCATGACGTGAACAGATCTGGAGTGAGAATGGGAAGGTGATGCAAGCTCAAGTCCCAAGATACATGACAGACCTCATAGATCTACCAATCAGAAACATAACCAGATCATCTCGAACATACCTAAACCTCCACTACCCAAACTGCAAAGGACTTAAGTACAAAGCAAACTATGCATCCAGCTTCTCCTATATAAGCACACAACTATGGAACGCATTGCCAAAAGCTGTGAAAACGACCTACAACCACCTAAACTTCAGGAAATCATTGAAAACCAACCTGTTCAAAAAGGCATACCCCACCGAC
This sequence comes from Microcaecilia unicolor, assembly GCF_901765095.1. Lineage (NCBI taxonomy): Eukaryota > Metazoa > Chordata > Amphibia > Gymnophiona > Siphonopidae > Microcaecilia > Microcaecilia unicolor. The sequence goes on along the minus strand of NC_044041.1, from coordinate 177,086,581 downwards.
CCAACATAATACCTACACTCTGCAACACAGCAAAACCAAAGCTCGTAATGGACACTATATAACCTTTCCTGTCCTCGATCCCCATTGTACCTGAAACACATGTAGCTTTATTCGACCGCAATATCACCTCGTATTTGTTTCTCTACCGGACTTGGCGAACGCCTTTACGGTACTATGTAAGCCACATTGAGCCTGCAAATAGGTGGGAAAATGTGGGATACAAATGTAACAAATAAAATAAAATAAATGAAACCTAAGCCTGTAATTCATTCACAGCATATTAGGAGATCTTTTGTTTCATCTTAAGAACTGCAGCCATGCAGCTGGATAAAGTAGCTAAAATAGCCTTTTTTTTGTCATTGTGCTGTACCTAATGATGACCTCTGGAGTGCCCTGTATCTGGAGATATTTTTCTTTCTTCTGCATTCTTTCCAAACAGGTTGCTCCCAGCCAGATATTTTTAGCTACAATTGACATTTCACCTCCTATTTCTAGATCCTCTTTCAAATTGCTAGAAGCTGGAGATGTTTTCTTAAAGTGTTTCAATTTAAGAACAGGCAGAAGTTGGTTACCATTGATATAATTTGGATTGTGTGTGTGTCGGCAGGGAGAAGTGGAGAATAATATGTGACACTTGCAGAGTTTGTGTATGTTAGAGTGATTGGAGAGCAATGCATTGGAGCATGGGATATCAGGCTGCTGGTATTTTTAATAAAGTGTGTGTGAGGACTGTGCAAATATAATTAAGAGACAGCGAGAGAGAGAGAGAGAGCAGATGCTGCCTGTTCTGGTGAGTGTATATGTCTTTAAAAGTTTGAAAAGGAGAAAGATTGTGTGGTCTACATCGGGCATGGTGACTGGCTTGACTTAACGCTGGTCATGACAATTAATCCATATATTCAACAAGTTAAAGATACAGTATTGTACAATAAAGCACTCCAACACACAAGCAAAACTGTAACAGTGAACATAGTGAAAGGAATCGATGCCTCCCTCCAAGTGCCACGATTCCACATGGAGACCCTGTAGTCGGTGATCGCCTCCATCAGGTCAGGTGCAGTTCTCTCCTCTTTACAATATTACATTACAATATGACTTATAATCCAAAGGTTCAATGCAGGGTACATAAAGATACTGGAGCATACTCCAAGAATTACAGTGACTCAAAATCATATTATCAGATTAAGCCATGACAAATTTTTGGAATAAAAGTTTTCAACAACCTTCTAAATAGAAGCTAATCATTAATTGATCTTAAAGAAACTGAAAGTTAATTCCGTATTGAGGTTGCCTGATAAATCAGGGAGGATTGAAACACTTTCAATGAGGTTACTTCCCGAACACTGGGGAAACAAAGTAACATCTCTCTGGATCTGATGGAGGCACATCTTCATATATTGATCAGGGAGGCTCACAAGCACTTCCTGTGTTTCTGCATCCTAGGCAGGCATTTTCAGTTCAAGGCCTTGCCCTTTGGTCTGGCTTCAGCACCATGGACCTTTTCCAAAGTTATGGTGGTTGAGGTGGCACATCTCCACAAGCAGGAGATCTAGGTGCACCCCTGCTTGGATGACTGGTTGATTCAAGCGGATTCAAAAATGAATTCAGGAGAAACAATGGAGGCAGTGATCCACCCACTAGAGTGTCTTAGCTGGGTGGTAAATTATGCCAAGAGTCAGCTGGTGCATCTTGGAGTGTGCTTTGACACCAGGTGGGGGACCTGGTTTCTCCCAGTGGAACATATATTTAAGTCGCAGTCCCAGAAGATGGAGCTTTATGCGTAGGTGACCCGTTGGGCCTAGGACTATCATGGCAACAACTTTTGAATTGGTGAAGGCCTATTTGTGTCCTCTTCAGAGGACATTGTTGTCTCATTGGGCCCCCCCATTCCCAGGAGTTTGACACACCTCTTCCTCTGTCTAAGGCTCTTCAGCATCTGACTTGGGGGGGGGGGGGGTAAGCCCAGTCATCTACTCAAAGGGGTTTCTCTGGACCCCACTTAATATGGTATCCAGTATATCGTTAGTGGAAATTCCAATCTTGAAATCCCAAATCATACCCTAACTGGTCGGCATCATATCATCAATATCAGTCCTCCAGACAACCTTGACCAAATACTGTTTGGTAGGAGCCCATACCTATAATGCATTGTTTGAGATGCCAAGTGACATTCTACTTATGTCTGGGTGTTGCAGGTCCTTGAGCAGTGATGTGCTGAGTGCGACTTATCTCCATAATGAGCAGGGTTGTGGTGTTTTTGCAGGGGGAGTTAGAGCAAGGTTCGGCTTTAAACTCACTGAAGGTCCAGGTGGCAGCTCTTTCTTGTTTCAGGGGCAAAGTCAAAAGGGAGGCTTCATCTATGTCCTCCTTAGCATGTTGGATTAAGGGGATACTTGAGGCAGAATACAGTTCTTCACTAGAAAGTTGTTCCATTTAGGAAGTGTGCGCATCCAACTCAAGATCAGGCAACTTCCTGGATGAACATCTGGGTGGTCATGCTAAAGGATTTTTGCAAGGCAGCAATGTGGTTGTCACTGCATTCCTGTGTGAAGATTGATGTTCTGGCCAAGAGTGATGCTGCCTTTGGAAGAGGGTCCTTGTCTTCCCCCTCCCAGTAAGGTATTGCTTTTGTAGATCCTATTGGTGTGGACTGGTCTAGCTGGATGAAAAGGGAGATGAAATTTATTCATATCTGTTAATTTCTTTACTTTGAGTCCTGCTTAACTAGTCCAGGATCTGTCCTGGAAGACTTGGCGTTGGAGATTTCTTTTGGGCTCTGCTTGCTCTTTCCCTGGGCTTTAAGTAGTTTCTTGTTAACATATTATGCAGTGGCTCCCTAAGGTGTTTTCAGAGTTGGTGTGTAATGGTTTTTGTGTTGTTCTGCTTTTGGCATTAGCATACTGAAAGGTTCCAGACTGCACCAACCCTTATACCAATGATGTCACTGGAAGAGTACCATATCTCTACCTCCATCTACTGGTAGGGGTTTACACCCCATTGGCCTGGGTTGGTCTGGATTCAAGGACAGCAAATTAACAGGTACAAATAAAATTTACAATTTTTTTTAACTCAACCTACCTTGGCCACAAACTTGGCCTTTTCTTATATAGACAGTATTGGGCTGTTCAGTTAGATCAGTGATTCTCAATCCAGTTCTCAGGACACACCTAGCCAGGTTTTCAGGATACCCACAGTGGGAGTAATGCACGCATATGTATCTTATGCATATTCATGAAACCTGACTGATTGGATGTGTCCCTTAGACTGGGTGGACTGGATTGAGAACCCCTGATGTAGATATTTGGCCCAATATTATCCATATAAATGTTGAAAATATTTGGCTGCCAGTGAACATATAACTTGTTTTCAGTATCAGTCCATGTGAGTTTAATTCTGTGTGTATAGGGTGATAAAGTGTTTGTTGGGTGATATAAAAGCCTATTTTACAGAGGTTGTTGAGAAGGGAATTGAGAGGTCCGGTTAAGTAGGTGCTGAATCAACTCCCCCTATATTTTACAAATGGCTCTGCAGAATGCAGAGCTGTTTGTAGAATACATATAAGGCCATGCAAGAGTGCACACACCATTTGCTGGCCGTCCAGTGGAAGCAGACACTGAAAAAAAGCATCACCTGGCTTCAGCAGTGCAGATTATGGGTTCGAGATGGACCTACTATCTCTAAAAGGAGCCAATGGTAGGATCAAATTATCCCACCAAGTCACCCCAACCCCTTTGACATCCTCAGTACCCCCTACCTGAACTCCCTGAACCCCTCAGACATTCTCAATAACCCCCTGAACCCCCATGGCTCTTACCAAGGGTCTCCGTGTTGTCTGGTAGAGAGCATGAAGTATACCCAGTTGTTTCTGCACCAATAGGAGCCCAGAAATGATTCCCAGTTGCTTCTGTTCCATTGGATTCACAATGGCACTTCTGATCCACTAGTACCATAAGACTACTGCTAGAGAATTGGAGATTCCATTTTGAACCTTGGTGCCCGACAGGGCAGAAGCAACTGGGGATCACTCTTGCCTCTATTAGATACCAGGAGGCCCGCTATTCAGACCACGGGAGGCAGCTCGCATAAGTGCTGCGATCAACGCTGAGCCCAGATATTCAATGCCAGGCCATTTCCAGTGACCGGCATTAAATATCTGGGGTCTTTTTGGCCAGCTCAAACGTAACCAGCTAAGTGAATATTCAATGCTGGCCGGTAAAATTTATAGCGGCTAAACATAGGACTGCTATTTAGGCTTCAATATGCACAATATAGCCAGTTAGCCGCTATGAACTAACCACGAATATTCAGTGGAAATAACTGGCTATCTCCCACTGAATATTAGTGGTTAGCTTCAGGGGTCTGTGCTGGGACTGCTGCTTTGTAAAATATTTATAAATGACCTAGACATGGGAGTAACTAGTGAGGTAATTAAATTCGCAGATGACACAAAGTTATTCAGGGTCGTCAAGTCGCAGGAGGAGTGTGAAAAATTACAGGCTGGCCTCGCGAGACTGGGGGATTGGGCGTGCAAGTGGCAGATGAAGTTCAATGTTGACAAGTGCAAAGTGATGCATGTGGGAAAGAGGAACCCAAATTACAGCTATGCCATGCAAGGTTCCGCATTAGGAGTCACACAACTAGAAAGCGATCTGGGAGTCATGGATAAGACGTTGAAAAGTTCTGCTCAGTGTGCTGCGGCGGGTAAGAAGGCGCACAGAATGTTGAGTATTATTAGGAAAGGGATGGAAAACAAACACGAGGATGTTATAATGCCGTTGTATAGCTCCATGGTGAGACCGCACCTCGAGTACTGTGTTCAGTTCTGGTCGCCGCACCTCAAAAAAGATATAAAGGAATTGGAGAAGGTGCAGAGAAGGGCGACAAAAATGGTAAGAGGGATGGGAGGACTTCCCTATGAGGAGAGGCTAAGACGGTTAGGGCTCTTCAGCTTGGAGAAGAGGCGGCTGAGGGGTGATATGATAGAAGTCTACAAGATAATGAGTGGAATGGAGCGGACAGATGTGAAGCGTTTGTTTACACTTTCTAACAATAATAGAACCAGGGGACATAAGATGAAGCTAGAATGTGGTAGATTTAAAACAAATAGGAGAAAGTTTTTCTTTACTCAGCGCGTACTTAGACTCTGGAACTCATTGCCAGAGAATGTAGTGACAGCTGTTGGCCTTGCTGAGTTTAAAGGGGGTTTGGACAGATTCCTGAAGGAAAAGTCCATTGAACATTATTAATTTAAATTTTTGTTTTGTTTTTGGGTTTTTGCCAGGTTCTTGAGGCCTGGATTGGCCACTGTCGGAGACAGGATGCTGGGCTTTATTGACCCTTGGTCTTTTCCCAGTGTGGCGGTGCTTATGTAGCCGGCTAAATGCTATTTAACCAGCCAGGAGCCATTCCTGACCAGTTAACTACTGCTGAATATCGGCCAGCAGGGAGACATTTGGCAAGAACTGGGGGAGGGGGAGATGGGGGGGGGGGCGGGTTCGGGTCAGGATATTGAGGATGATGGGAAGGATCAAGTAGGGGTGTTAATCCTGATATGAAAGAAGATTCTATGGCAGTCCATGAGGGCAGGGGTTGAGGGAAGGCCCCTTGAGTTAGACCCCCAAGTCTAAACTGCGAACAGAGAAAGTACCTGCACGTTATATATGTAAACTGCTTTGGTTGTACCACAGAGAGGCAGTAAATCAAATCCATAATCTTTACCCTTTACTCTTGACACTTGCATATTCTTTGGAGCAGGTACAAAAGTCAATGGTGATATTTTTTTTTAATCATAGACACGTCTTTCCATTGTACAACAGGAAGTGTATGTCTGTTTTTGTGGCACACCCAAACTACGCCATCATCACAACCCCTTTAAATCTATGCATCCTGGGGGATGTACACATGCAAATAGCATTTTTCTAAAGTTGCTTTATACATACCGTACGTATGTTGCTATTTAGATGTTTAGATACTTCTAAAATGACCTCCATAGTTTATAGAAGGGAGTTGTCTTACTGTGAGAAGATGCGAGAGACCTTTTCCTATAAAGTAGTGATCAGTGGTGTTTGAATCCCCTCTCCCTCCCCATGTGCCACACAGTCTATACACATTCCTTGATTTATAGACATTTACCCTAATTAAGAAGTTAGGAGAAAAATGTTCCCAAGAATAAATTAGGGATTTACATTAATAAGTGAGCAACCCTTCTTTAGCACTAAACAAGTAGTAATCCTTTCACAGGTCATTGACAAACCAACATAAAATACACTAAATTAAACCAGAGCTGGCCCTACCAGTAGCCAAACCTAGGCAGTTGCCTAGAGTGCAAGAATTTGGGGAGGGGGAAACAAAACAGCCAGTAGAGTAAGCCAGTTAGAACAACAGCGGGTGAGGATCCTAATGTCCCATCTGCTGAGGTGAAAATTGAGTCAGCCAACAGGATCCTGATTTGCCAGGGTGCTCACTACCCTCACACTGGTCATGGCTTAAGCATCTCTCACACTCAAACAATGTTAAATAAACTTTTTCCTTTCAGAGACATCACTGGTATAAGGAGTGGTGCAGCCTGGATTTGGTCAGTATTTCTCAGCCTCCATCAGATGATGCAGGTTGGACTGGGGCAGTAGGATTCTTCTCTACTGGCCTGACTCCCCAAGGCACAGTCCATGGCCTGCAGACTCCAGAGTAGTGACCTTGGCTAGTTTGCACTCCCAGGGATTGGTATATGGACCTTCCCTTAATTGAGCCTGGAGAGGTTTGTACCAGTGCTGTAACCTAAGGGCTTGGCATGGTGTGGTTTGTTCGCAGAAGTCCCATGGGAGCCCTGCCAGTGGGGGAAAGTGCCAGTTTTTTTGGAGCCCCCTCCTTCTCCCCAACTGCTGATGGGGAGTGTGCCCAAAACACAGCAGCCAGACTCATTTTTGGCAAACCACGATTTGAAAGTGCAACCCCACTCCGTGAAAAACTCCACTGGCTCCCTATCAAAGAACGAATAAATTTCAAAGTCCATACATTGATCCACAAGATCCTCCTTGGAGTAGCTCCAAGCTACATGAACAGTTTGGTCGATCTTCCAGCCAGAAACGGGACCAAATCATCTCAAACATTTCTCAATCTTCACCTTCCCAATTGCAAAGGTCTCAAATACAAAACCTACTACGCATCCAACTTCTCCGTTATAGGCAGCCAACTCTGGAACGCCATACCCAGACACATCCGAACAACCAAAGAACGCCTACCCTTCCGCAAGCTGCTGAAAACCTACCTCTTCAAACATGCCTATCCAAATGACCCAACTTAATTCACGAACCTAATCCACACCACTAGCATTATCCTTACATTAAACCCTCCCCCACATATCTTCCTCTTGTCCTACTTTATACAATTATGTTATTTCTGTGATACTTTGTATCAGACATGTAACTTTGTACCACACTTTGTAAACTGCACTAAACCTGCATTGTAACTCTGTACTATACTTTGTAAGCCGCACTGAACCTGCTAACAGCAGGAAAGAGCGGGGTATAAATGCTACAAATAAATAAATCTGAAGCACTAGCAAGAGCCTTGTCCCATGCTAATGAAGTCTTAAAGAAAATAAAGAGAGGTGTTTGTGAGACAGCACTTAGCGGCAGAGTACAGCCAGTGGTAACTTCCCTGGCCCCAGTGAGTGCACTGGGGAACCAAGGAAGGGGGAAGTGGCTTTGGTATCTGTGTCAGTTCGGGATGCTGAGAGACAAGGACATATGGGAGTTGGCAGGTAGGCAGTGCCAGCAACTCCTACTGCTCCATTTGTGATGGTACTACGGTTTCATCAGGAAAAGGCTTCAGTGAGGCCCTGGAGTTGCAGCAGAGGAGTGCGGCAAATTTGGAGCCGCCTCATGATGCGATTGGGTCAGCTATGGCTGCACCACTCTTAGTGGGAACTGCGGCCATTTTTGCAACAGACCACTGGAGGAACAAGCAGACGTTGTGAGTGTGATATCGTTACACTACCCTCACTGGCAGGAATACCGGTGTAGGACTACTGTGCAGATTGGAGTGGCTTCGTGGGAAGGTTGTTCACTGTCCTGGGGTTGCATTTTCAATTTTAGGCACACCCTTTCAAGTTCACAGGAGCAAGAAAGCAGAATGGTCACAGTTAGGGTTATCTAAATATTGGAATCATTGCTACGAGAGCAAACAAGAGCAAGCAATAGCCTTCTCAATAACTGAAATATTTAGGGGTACCATTTGATACCACACAAGGCAATGTGTTTTTATCTGAGGCCTGGATAAACAAGCTACAGATTCAGATTTGACACCTGTCAGGAACTAGGACCTCAAGAGTCTGGAGCTACTTACAGGTGCTGAAATCTATAGCAGCAGCCTGGGAAGTAATGCCCTGGTTTAGGGCCCATATGTGAGCACTTGCCAGCTGGATGTCGGGAGAGATGACCTATGACAGATTGTCATTCAGAGGAACACTGGGAGAGGCAATTTAGAAAGAAGAAAGGAGCTAGAACTTCCGCATGGGACGTGGTAACTACAGATGCAACACCAAGAGCTTGGGTGAGAGCACTGCTTGGGTCAGGTACAGATCTGCTGAATAAGGAAGAAAAGGCTCAATGGGGGGACTCCCAGCTTGACTACATGTGGATCACCCCATCTAGCACTTCTGTGTCCCATGAAATTTCTAGAAGAACCATCAGTGACCCCAAAACCCTGAAATGTTTGCGACGGCACCGACTTCGATACGAGTTTAGGAAATGAAGCCCTGGCTGACTTGATATTCCAAAAGGCTACATGCTCAGTTGATTAAAGGTTTCACATCTGCAAATGTGGCTGAATTGAACTAGAACAGTACATGGCCTAGCTGGAGAAGAGAGCGTGAGGTGGGCCAAGAACTACGGCTTACCTTCCTAGCTGCTGCAAGGCGGGGAGGGGATCAATATTGGACTTTGGGCTTCACGGGCTTGGATGCTTCCTTAATGTCTGTTGTTAAGTTGCTGAATAAAGCTGTGGCCTAACTTTTCACAATTTACCGAAATCTCTGGCTCTAGTAGTATTTGTTCAAAATTGTAGTCATGTTTTCTTGCCATGCTTGGGCCCGAGTGAGTAGAGTGCTGCCTTCCTAGGTTAGTGCTCCCAATGTAAAAAAATCATGGGCCCTGACCTGGGGCATTCAAGCCAGGTGTACCCTGGATAAGGTAGCGTCAGGGTGGGAAATTTGGGGCCCGGAAATGTTTGCAGGTTGGGATCGGAGTTGGGGTATCAGTGCATGAACCAGTTCCTGCTCAAGTACTGATAGGAAGGGAGACATTTTAGTCGCGATGCAGCAGACCACTGCAGATTACTGCAGCAGTGTGCCCTGTTTTTCTGTCAGCTCACACTTTTTAATGCTGCAGTAATTTGCCTGCTATTTGTGTACTGCTTTAGGAGTAAAAGTTTTTTTTAATGTGTGCATTAAAACACTGTACATTGAAATTTAGAGCATCATTCTAAAGACAGATTATTGTATTGAGCCCTGAGCCCTAACCTTGCATTAGAGTTGTGCACTGTTTCCTAGTGCAAGAAAAATTTTGCTCCCTAATTCAGTAATCATGCAAATAAGCTGTGCGCTAACAGGAAAGCACGCCAGAAGACATGTGCACCCGGGACTCCACTAATAGCAGTTATATTTTGTGCACAAAAAAAAAAATAATTTCAGCACTCAGAGTTGCGTGTGATTTAGAGTTTGACTGAATTTCAGTTTCGTTTTTGATTACGTCCCCAAATCCTCTTTCTGCCCAGTTTTGGTTTCAGCCGAACGGTTATTTTAATTTTCTGCCATGTTTTTGGTGGAAACTGAAAATTTGTGCTTTGTTCCATTTGTCTCCCTCCCTCTCTCCCCCTCCTTCCAAGTGCCCCCCCCCCCCACAGGCCCCTCAGGCCCATCATACAATTCCTGATGGCCTACGGGTGTAGTTGGGGGCCGGAACAATCCCCAATGACTCCTTCTGGTTGCAGCTCTGCTCTCAAAATGGTTGCTATGACTGGGCCATCACTCTTGCCCTGACTACACTACTAGACCATGGAAAGTACAAGAAAAGGGGGTCCACTCCTTCCACAATCACGCAAGCAGAAATTGACACTGGTCACTTGGATTTGTTTTTCTTCCTCTCTGTGTCAATTTCTGCTTTTACACTACTAGACCACCAGGGAGTCTAATGTAGTCCTGGGGGGTGGGGCTACTCTTTGTATTCTTTTAGCAGGAATTTAAGTCTGTAAATTGGGATGATAAATTCCTTTAGATTTAGCCTCTCTGTGGAGTGATTACATTAGCTGTCACTCCTAGTGTGTGCAAAGTAAGCCACTGTGAAAGCACCATGGTTTTTAATTTTAGTTTTCATTAGCTGCAGTCCATGTCCGTAAAGGCTGTTTTGTTTGGTGATAAAATATGTCTTGGATACTGTGGGTTTAGCAGAGGGATCCAGACTGCAAGCTCTGATAATCCTCAGTGCCGCGGCCCTCACTAGTTCACATTCACACAATAAAATTTGAGTTTTCAGTTTCGGCTTTGAAACCAGGTGATGAGTTTCGGCTGAAGTTTCAAAAACTTTCAGACAGTTTCAGTCAACCTCTAATGTGCTTGAATGCCGTTCTGTGTATAAATATTGTTGGTATCTGGAAAATTGTAGCTGTGCACGGGGGTTTTAATACACGTGCATTATGTGCTGGAATGCTACTTTGTGAAAAAGTTTTATTTTTTATTATTTATTTATTAATTTTCTAATTTTTAACAAGCATTCACTTGTCAATTGAAATATTTATTTTATTTATTTATTTATTGCATTTGTATCCCACATTTTCCCACCTCTTTGCGGGTTCAGTGTGGCTTACAATAAGTTGTGAGTGATAGAAATACAATTTGTTACTACTCGGTTATGGAAACTGAAAGGGGCAGTATATAATTACAAGAAAGCATTTGTTGTACCTTTTCTGTGAGTAGAGGTATGAGTGTGGTGAGATTACAGGGGATAAGAATTCAGAGTGGCTGTATTGATGCATTATTGAACAGTGGGTGTGGGCTTTATGTGTTTTGGTTCTTTCCGTATATTTTCTCAAAAAGATGGGTCTTCAATAGTTTGCGGAAGGCGGCTTGCTCGTAGATCGTTTTCAGGTTGCGCGGCAGTGAATTCCAGAACTGCGTGCTCAAGTAGGAAAAGGTTGACGCGTGCAGCGCCTTGTATTTCAAGCCCTTGCAATTAGGGAAGTGGAGGTTGAGGAAAGTTCGGGATGATCTTTTAGCATTTCTGGGTGGTAAATCAATTAGATCAGACATGTAGGCTGGGGCTTCACCGTGAATGATTTTGTGGACTAATGTGCATGCTTTAAAAGTAATGCGTTCCTTAAGTGGGAGCCAGTTTAGCTTCTCTCGTAAGGGTTTTGCACTTTCATATTTTGGTTTTCCGAAGATGAGTCTGGCTGCTGTATTCTGGGCTGTTTGGAGTTTCCTCAGTATTTGCTCTTTGCAACCTGCGTATAGTGAGTTGCAGTAATCCAGATGGCTGAGTACGAGGGATTGCACATCCATACACATCCATACAGTTTAAACCTCAACAAGAAAATATAAAAGAAACTACAAAGGAAATTATATTATAATCATCATTTTTCAGTCTTTTACATAATAACTTTCGCTTTCTTAGACCACTAAAATGGGGGAGCGATATGAATTAGAGAAGATTACAAAACATAAATATTAAAGTTAACTAGGCTGAGTATAACTCCCATATATTTTTTAAGATGTCATTTTAGTTTTTTTCAAATCTAGGAATGACTTTAGCTGATCAGGAGAATAAAAGGTATATTTTGTCTGTCCCAATTTTACAACACATTTACAGGGAGGGAGGGATAAGCTAGAAAAAAATGACCCTCCCTATTTCACATGTCCTTGGTTTCAATGCCAAAAAGGCTTTCCTTTTTTGGGGGGGTCAGCTTGGTTACATCAGGATAAATCCACACCTTAGCTCCTCCAAAACTAGTATTTGCATCTTTGAAGTAGAGTCTCATAATATTATTTAAGTCTTGTTCAAATACAAAAGACACAATAAGAGTAGACCTTTCCGTTGTTTCATCTAAGGATTGTTCCAATATGGCTGAAATATTATTTAAATCCAAATTTGTATTTCCTGCGCCTTCCATTTTTCCTTTCTCCCCCTTAGGACTAGGAATATAATATATTTTATTTATTGGAGGAATAGCTTCACGGGGTATTTTTAACACCTAATTTAAATATCTTCTGAATAATTCAGTCGGATTATTCCCAGGGAGTTTGGGGAAATTCAAAAGGCGTAAGTTCAAACGTCTGTTAAAATTCTCAATCTGCTCAATTTTCCTACGAATATCAGTATTATCTTTAACTACTATTTCTTTAAATTCTTGTCGTTGTTCTACATCCTTCTGCAAGTTTGTAACTTTTGCAGCTAGGTCATGTTTAACTGAGGCTACTGTTGATTGTAACTCTTGAAACTTAACATTAAGTGCGTTAACTTCACCTGATATTTGTTGAAGAGTTGAATCCATTTTATTCAGCATCAGCCAAATTCTTTCCAAGTTTATCTCTGGAGCTTTCTCTGAGGTTCCTGCCTCAGGTCTCAGCATTCTCTGCAACAGCACTAATCCCTTGCTGGGAGATACACCCGCAACACTTCCGGTAGGGTGCCGACTTCCCTCTAGAGCCACTGTCCACGCTGGGCACGGAGGTAACAACGATGTTGCTGGTGGAGAAAGGGAGGTTTCATCTCCCAGCAGAGTTTCCACTTCCCCAGATAGCCCTGCTATGGGATCCGTTCCCTTCACGGTTTGGGAGGTAGTGGTAAAGAAACGTTCCAAGCTCGGTTGAATTGGAGAAGAGGTTGAGGTAGGCGGGGACACTAATCTCACCGATCCCTTACGTTTGGAATGTGGCAAAGTTAAGGATTAATCTTTTTCCTCCGAGTTTACAGGAGCGTTTCTCTAACCATCTGGTTATGCCGCCATCTTGACACGCCCCTTCCCGCCATCTTGACACACCGCCTCAGTTTTATTTATTTATTTAAAATATTTATATTCCAAGGTTCATGGTGAATCACGGCGTAATCAAAATTCTGAAAAGAAATGCAGTAAAAAGACAACATGAAACATAAACAAAATTCACATTTAAACACTATAAAGCAATAAAACAATAAAATGAGAACCTGCTGTCAACATGGGTATCAGGGTACTCAAATACAGGTATCAAAGGATGGTAAACATAGTTATGGAAAAGCCTTCTGAAATAAATATGCTTTAAGCTGCTTTCTGAAAAGTAAAGATGAATCAATTTTATGGAGTTCCAATGGTAATGAATTCCACAATTTAGGGTCCATTACTTGGAAGGTGATGGAGCTTAAACAAAGGAAGCTGACTACACAGATGCTTGGAACCTCAAGCAAATGTTTTATCTGCAGATCTTAAAGCTCTCACAGGTTTATAGATTTTCAAAGTAGTAGGTAAAACAGATGGAGCTTCGTTCTTCAAAACAAAAAACAGAGTCAAAATCTTGAATTGAATTCACATTGCAATTGGCAGTCAGTGGAGAGAGGTTATAATGTCAGCTGTCCAGCACCTTACTGTTTGTTCTAGCACACTTCTCCCTCCATCGTAGAGATGCCAAGATACCTGGTTCCAGGCTGAAGACTTTATGGCCAGTTCTGATTTTGAACTTATATCCCAAAGCAGTATGGGATTTGTAGTGCGTGATCCTGCCCATTGAGATCAGTAAAGCAAATCCAATAATGCACCATGATGGGTGGGTCAGAAAGCCAGGATTGACTCCCAAATCTCCAATCTGGAACTGGATAACTTGGCGTCTCTGCTGTCACCCATTCCCTTCAACATAGCCAGAAAATAAGTTTTGGGTCTTTCATGTCTTCAGTGAAGAAACAGGGATGAAATCTTCACTAGCACTGACTGTACAACAATGAGGTAACCATTTCCTCCTCTTGAAACCTGGCATAAAAAAAATCCTGCACTACCCTTCTGACCTGGCGTTAAAACCCTGGCATTAAAAAAAACCCTGCACTCAGCTTTGGGTCTTTTGTGCACTTCTGTACATATGGGTTTAATAGCTAATACCTTCATTACCGTGGGATTTAAATGAGCTGTTGCTGATGTCGCATGAGTCTTTGCACACAGTTAGCTTGTGTGCAAAACTCATTTGAACATAGGACACCCACAGTAGTGCACAAAAGTCCGGCGTACGAAGTCGAGTGCAAAGCCTACTGCCCTTTATTGCTTCATCCTGGAGTGTGTAGTGCCATTTGATGGGGTACTGTAATTACTCATATTGCCACTAGAGGGACCCAGTAGCTCATAGATGAATCTGCTTGGTAGGAGAGCCTCAGAAAAACAAATTCCACAACTTAGTACACTGATGCCTTACAAAAGCACAATGAATAAAAGATGTTAATTTGGGTGTCCACCTTTTCCTACTTTATGATAAATTTTCAAATTTGGAGAACAAAGCCACTGCCTGGCAAGAACAAATCAAGATCAGGTATGAATATGTATTATCACATCATACCTTATGCTATCAGTTTATCTTGTTGGGAAGACTGGATGGATCGTACATGTCTTTATCTGCCATCATCTACTATGTTACTATGGCGGGCAACTATGCAGGAAATAATGCTTTTTCTGTCCTAATCCAGGTAGTTATACAGACACCGATCTCTTACACCTTTTGCTGGCTTAACTTTATCTGGAGACAGAAAACAACAAGACAGGGAGTCCGCCAAATCCAATGTGGAGGATATAAAACAAAAAGGCAGTTTTTAATAAAGTAAAATGCTCCCAGGTTAACAAGTGTGCTGTATACACTGGCTGGATAAGCCCCTCTCCCTTTTTTCCCTCCCCCATCTTCTTTGCTTTTTAACAGAAGGTTTGGTATTTAAATATCTATACCTATCAAACATATAAACGGCGAGTGACCGTACTCACTCGCAAATGCGCAGTAGAGACCTTCTCTGCCCCGCCCCCACGTCAATACGTGATGACGGGGGCGGAACACAGAGGGTCTGTACTGCGCATTGCTGAGGGAGGGACACCGCCGTCTAACGCTCCCCCCACCCGAGTCGCCGCCGCCACCCACCTTCTACCCGGTCGGGCCCTCGCTCCACTATTGAAACAGCGAGGGTCTGGGAACGCAGCACTGAACTCTGCTGAGCTGCCGACATCGCCCTTCCTTCTTCTTCTCTGCCTCTGTCCCGCCCTCGACGACGTTACGTCACACGAGGGCGGGACAGGCAGAGAAGAAGAACGAAGGCCGACATCGGCAGCTCAGCAGAGCTCAGTGCTGCGTTCCCAGACCCTCGCTGTTTCAATAGTGGAGCGAGGGCCCGGCCGGGTGGAAGGTGGGTGGTGACGGCTCGGTGGGGGAGGGGCAGCGGTGAACTCGGCGGTGGGGGCGGGCCTTTCAACCCCCCCTTCCTATAATAGCCCGTTTTTACGGGCTCAAAGTCTAGTATATATATATATAGAGAGAGAGAGAGATAGATAGATATTTTTTGATAGCTATTTTTAAACTGATTACTGTTTTTTTTTAAGATTTTGCAGTTTGTGGTAGACACAGCCCCTTTATGTTTTTACTGTGTTTTTATGTAAATATTTTTGAGATATTATTTCAAGTTAGTGAATGTATATTTTCTGTATTTCTGTTTCTAGTTTATTCCGGCCCCTGATGCAGTCATTATTACCGGCGAAACATGGCCATGTTGGGTATAGATGTTTGTTAACCTGGGAGTGTTTTACTTTATTAAAGACTGCCTTTTTATATGATCTGCCTCCTTGTTTTATATCTTACTAGCTGTTGAGCCCGTAAAAACAGGCTAGTATAGGACGGGGGGGGGGGGGGTTGAAAGCCCCCCCCCAGCACCCGAGCTTGCCGCTGCCCCTTCGAGGTCACCGCTACGCCCCACCCCCCCCCGGAGTCGCCGCCACCCCTCCACCCGGGCCGGGCCCTCGCTTTGCTATTGAAACAGCGCGGGAACGCAGCACACAGCTCAGATGAGCTGCTGCCGTCCTTCTTCTCTGCCTGTGTCCCGCCCTCGTGGGCAAGGGCGGGACACAGGCAGGGAAGGAAGGCCGACGGCAGCTCAGCTGAGCTGTGTGCTCCGTTCCCGCGCTGCTTCTATAGCGGAGCGAATGCCCGGCCCGGGTGGAGAGTGGGTGGCGGCGGCGACCTTGGGGGGGGGAAGCGGTGGCGACGGTGGTTTCGTCCCTCCCCTTGCGCAGTAGAGACCCTCTCTGTCCCGCCCCCGTCATCACGTATTGACGCGGAGGCGGGACAGAGAGGGTCTTTACTGCGCATTTGCGAGTGAGTTCGGTCACTCGCCGTTTATATGTTTGATAACTTTATCTGGGCAGATACCTGGTTAGTGAACTGAATATTGCCACCAACTGGGTAAGTGGAAACTCTGCCCTAGACCCCTGATAGTGTCCGTGAACAGGACTTATTCGTGCATAAGCTGCTCCTACTTAGATAAGTGCCACTGAATGTGAGCCCTGTGTTCCCAGGAGTACGAAGTGTGCAGAGCTGCCAAGGGACCTACTTTTTCTGCAGGAGATTTAGGGCAACCCCCAGCCCACCCACTGTTCCACCTATCCTCACTGACAGCTCCGCCTATCCCTGCCCACAACTCCGCCCCTGGAACATCCTGATTCACAGCCATGGCAGCAGAAGTTGCCTCCCTTCCAGTGGCAGCAGGAGACGTCTTCATAAAATGTCATTTCTCGCTGCCATGAGACCAGTTCCACAGCTCTTATTGTGAGACTGGTCCCTCAGCAGCAGGAGATGACATTTTATTAAGGCATCTCCTGCTGACGCTGGAAGGAGAAGTTGCTTAGTGGAAGATCCCAACTCTTCGGTGGGAGGGCAGGAGATGACCCACAAAAGTGGGAGACTCCCACCAAATGCGGAAGACTTGGCAGTTCTGAGCGTGTTCTGGATAGAAATCCATGCATGTATCGAGTGTAGTACCGGAAGACTGGAGGGTAGCCAATGTTACTCCGATTTTTAAGAAGGGTTCCAGAGGAGATCCGGGAAATTATAGACCGGTGAGTCTGACATCGGTGCCGGGCAAGATGGTGGAGGCTATTATTAAGAATAAAATTGCAGAGCATATACAAAAACATGGACTGATGAGACAAAGTCAGCACGGATTTAGTGAAGGGAAGTCTTGCCTCACCAATCTAATGCATTTTTTTGAGGGGGTAAGCAAACATGTGGACAATGGGGAGCCGGTTGATATTGTATATCTGGATTTTCAGAAGGCGTTTGACAAAGTGCCGCACGAAAGACTCCTGAAGAAATTGCAGAGTCATGGAATCGGAGGTAGGGTATTATTATGGATTAAGAACTGGTTGAAAGATAGGAAGCAGAGAGTAGGATTGCGTGGCCAGTATTCTCAGTGGAGGAGGGTAGTTAGTGGGGTCCCGCAGGGGTCTGTGCTGGGTCCGTTGCTTTTTAATGTATTTATAAATGACCTAGAGATGGGAATAACTAGTGAGGTAATTAAATTCGCCGATGACACAAAATTATTCAGGGTCGTCAAGTCGCAGGAGGAATGTGAACGATTACAGGAGGACCTTGCGAGACTGGGAGAATGGGCGTGCAAGTGGCAGATGAAGTTCAATGTTGACAAGTGCAAAGTGATGCATGTGGGTAAGAGGAACCCGAATTATAGCTACGTCTTGCAAGGTTCCGCGTTAGGAGTTACGGATCAAGAAAGAGATCTGGGTGTCGTCGTCGATGATACGCTGAAACCTTCTGCTCAGTGTGCTGCTGCGGCTAGGAAAGCGAATAGAATGTTGGGTGTTATTAGGAAGGGTATGGAGTCCAGGTGTGCGGATGTTATAATGCCGTTGTATCGCTCCATGGTGCGACTGCACCTGGAGTATTGTGTTCAGTACTGGTCTCCGTATCTCAAAAAAGATATAGTAGAATTGGAAAAGGTACAGCGAAGGGCGACGAAAATGATAGTGGGGATGGGACGACTTTCCTATGAAGAGAGGCTGAGAAGGCTAGGGCTTTTCAGCTTGGAGAAGAGACGGCTGAGGGGAGATATGATAGAAGTGTATAAAATAATGAGTGGAATGGATCGGGTGGATGTGAAGCGACTGTTCACGCTATCCAAAAATACTAGGACTAGAGGGCATGAGTTGAAGCTACAGTGTGGTAAATTTAAAACGAATCGGAGAAAATTTTTCTTCACCCAACGTGTAATTAGACTCTGGAATTCGTTGCCGGAGAACGTGGTACGGGCGGTTAGCTTGACGGAGTTTAAAAAGGGGTTAGATAGATTCCTAAAGGACAAGTCCATAGACCGCTATTAAATGGACTTGGAAAAATTCCGCATTTTTAGGTATAACTTGTCTGGAATGTTTTTACGTTTGGGGAGCGTGCCAGGTGCCCTTGACCTGGATTGGCCACTGTCGGTGACAGGATGCTGGGCTAGATGGACCTTTGGTCTTTCCCAGTATGGCACTACTTATGTACTTATGTACTTATGTACATGTATGGTAAAAGTGTCAAAAGTGGATGCATGTGCATTTAGTTACATATTTATTATTTGTTTAGATTTTGCTCACACCTTTTTCAGTAGTAGCTCAAGGTGAGTCACATTCGGGTACACTGGGTCTCTCTCTGTCCCTGGTGGGCTCACAATCTAAGTTTGTGCCTGAGGCAATGGAGGGCTAATTGACTTGCTCAAGATCACAAGGAGTAGCAGTGGGATTTGAACCAGGTACCTCTGGATGTCAAGATTGGTGCTCTAACCACTAGGCCACTCCTCCTCTCCAAAGCCAAACCATTCCTCCCACAACACCCAAGCACACCATACACATTCTAAGCTAACAGACAGCCCCCTTTACCCCCTAGCCACAGGGAAAGCCCCTCCCCCACCCTCTATCAGTCACAGGAGACCCCCTCCTACCCACCCCAACTACCAGCAGACTCTATCTCTGGTCATAAGCCCCCTCCCCTATGAGCAGACTCTACCTCTAGTCACAGGGAAAGCCCCAGCCCCCTTCCCCCACCTCAACTATCAGCAGACCCTATCTCCGGTCATAGGCCCCTCCCACTCCTATGAACAGCAGACTGTATCCCCAATGAGAGGCAGAGCCCCTCCCCCACCTCAAATATCAGCATACCATATCCTCAGTCACAAGAGCCCCCCCCCCCCCTCCCCACAACTTACATCCACAGAGGTGAGTTTGAATGCTGATCTCTCAAAGGCAAGGTTCCTGGGAGAACTGGAGAGAATGAATCCAAAGTCTATGTGGATGATGTGACCCTCTGCATCCAGCAGGATATTGCCATTATGCTTCTACATAGCAAGCTGATATTCAGACACAAAGTGCAAGGGTACCTTGCATAACCAGCTAGAAGCCTAGCCCTAGAGAGTGTCAGCTAGGTGCCCTGTTGTCCACTGCAAACTGTTCCTGGACCTGTACCCGAAGGTATGGTCATGCCATGGAATAGAAGCTGGGTGGGTGGAGCACCTGACTGGGAATAGGGAAAACTGGCATGTATGCATGACTGGGGATTCCAGGCAGCAGACTGCTTCTTTTTCCCCTCTCCCCTTTGGAAATTGCCTCAATCACTGAAACAGTTTGGGGAAATAAGTTTGGTATAGAATAAATGCTTTTCCTTAAGAAACATTTACTTTAAGATATCAGTATCCGCTGCCTTTTATCTGATGGAACAATGGAGATGCCTTTTATTTGTTTAGTTTTTTTAATTGATAAGGATTTTATTCAGGGCCGGTTTTAGACACGGTTGGGCCCAGGGCAGAAATTAAGGAGGGAATGCCTGTTCCCTGATCCCTCTTCCCTCTGATCTCCCACCTGCATTGGTACTACTCGATCCGGACATCTCTTCCCCTTCTCCCCACTGCAGTCCATCTCCCTCCCTTCCGGTCTTCTTTAAAATTTTTATTTCCCTTCTCAGGGGGGCCCCGTAATGGCAGCCATCCTCACAGGCTGTCTTTGGCTATCCCAAAGCTTTCCCTCTCTGCCGCAATCTACCTAGGCGGAAACAGGAGATTGCGTCGGGGGTGGGGGGGGGGGGGGAGCAGAGAGAGAGAAAGCTTTGGGGCAGCCCCAGGTAGCTTGTGAGAATGGCTACCACGCCGGGGCCACTCTGAGAAGGGAAATACATTTTAGAGAAGTTCGGGAAGGGAGGAGGAGATGCGGGGCCCCCTGGAGCTGTGGGGCCCAGGGCAGCTGTCCTGTTTGCCCCCCCCCCAAATACAGGCCCTGATTTTATTACATCAGTTCATAAAACAGAAAAAACATTAAGTTAAAAACATATAAAGGAACCTCTCTCTTGGGCAGAGGGAAGAGGGCAAAACCAAAGCACTATCCCACATACCCCTAAACAAAAAAAACCCCAACAACAAATAAATAGGTACAAGAGGTCTCCTCAGAAGGAGGGAGAGGGGCCAGCTGTCCAGTCTGGCCCTGCCTCAAGCCTTGTTTATAGCTCAATGAACAAGGAAAGGTTCCAAGCCAGTTGGGCACGGTTTGGGGTTCACATTTGCACTTACAAGCCACTAAAAGCCTCTTACTTTTCAGTTTGGACTTTCTCTTCCTTCTGTTTTCTTTCTGTCCCCCCTCCACCCCCTTTCTATGGTTCGTTAGCTGCTTTTGTTCATTTATAATTAGTTCTGCCTCTCTGCACCCCAGCCCCTTCCCTTGCAGCCAGCACATTAGGGTTTTTGCCATTGTTCTGATTCTGACAGGTGTGTAATTGGATGATTAATGTGGCTTCATTACCCTCTAATTGAACCAGTGATGTTCCAGCAGCTTGCAGCAGCATCCCCTAAAGTTAGCAGTCTCCCCCTACCCCAGTCAATGCCTCTCTCCCTGCTCTTGCTGCCCTGGCTTTGCTTGTATGGTTGTAGCTCTAGCTTGGCTTCTGCCACCCTGTGGGGATAAACCACGTCTTCTCACATCTTCTGTCCAAGCTGCTGTTTTAAAAAGAAAGTGAAGCAGGTTGCAGGAAGAGCTGATAGACCGATGCACCACAGTCCGGTTCTTTAAAAGGAGAGAAATCCACAAGAAAAGCACGTTGTCCGTAGAAAGCCAAACGGTGCATGGAGAAGCAGTTATGCCTATTTTAATTGAATGTTCAAGGAAAGGAAAATATTTCTGGGCAATTATTGATCAGAATGCAATGCAAAGGCATAACTCATGCCTAGAGCCATATTTTAAGTGGTAAAGTATTGCATCCACTTTGGAGTAGTTTAGTTGTTTACACACGGATGTAAATGCCCTCATAAAACACCGACTGGCACAAAAGTACATGTTTTGAAATGATGGTACATACTTTGGCGGTGGGCATGCACAGGAGTGGAGAATGGATGGAGTGTTACTGTGCATATTCTATAATTTATTGGATTTAATATACCGCTTTTTAGAAAAATAAACCAAAGCATACATATAAAGTAGCACATATGAGTTTATCTTGTTGGGCACACTGGATGGACCGTACAGGTCTTTTTCTGCCGTCACCTACTATGTTATGTTATGTATGAAGTACAAGTACAATAAAAATATAACAGAAAATAAAAGCAGAACTCCATAATAAAATAGGAAAGAAAAACAATCATTCAAGAAAAACAAGATTCGTGTAAATGTCCGCGCCTGGAACTTGTTTTTGTTTGAACTGTGGTGGGGGGGGGGGGGGGGGGAGAGGGGGGTGTTAGGAGTTGTGGGGAAAGAAAAGAAGAAACTTATTCGAAAGTTCATAGTAGTAAGGAAGAGATGTATATTGTGTTCATGGTTGAGTCCTGAGCCTCCTTCCTTTTGCTCCTGGCATTCTCATTTCCACTGTCTGGCACTGTGAGAGGCAAGAGAAGCAAAAACTTCTGCGAAAAGTGAGAAGGAAAAAGAGGGACTCGTGTTGAGAACAGGTCTCTTTACGCCGGGCCCTCGGCCAGAGTTCTAACTCCGCTCCCTCTCTCAAGAATCCATCAACCAGCATGGGCATCCCCCTGTCGTCATCACATTGGTCTGAGCGATTCCTCATGCAGAAGCACGCCAAGTGTGTTGCAAACCGTACGAGGAGAGACTTGCCGACCTGAACATGTATACCTTGGCGGAAAGAAGAAACAAGGTTGACGTGATACAGAACTTCAAATATTTGAAAGGTGTTAATCCGCAAATGAATGTTTTCCGGAGATGGGAAGGTGGTAGAACTAGAGGACATGATGTTGAAGAGAGGCAGACTCAGGAGTAATGTCAGGAAAGGGTGGTAGATATGTTGAATACCCTTCCACGGGAGGTGCTGGAGATGAAATCGGTAATGGAATTCAAACATGCGTGGGATAAACACAAAGGAATCCCGTTTAGAAGGAATGGATCCACGGAATCTTAGTGGAGATTGGGTGGCGACGCCGGTAATTGGGAAGCAAAACCTGTGCTGGACAGACTTCTATGTCTACGCCCTGACCGTGACTGAATAGATATGGATGGGCTTGAGTGTAAATTTTAAGGGGCTTCAACATTAGCTTCAGAACTTTTAGTACAAGAACAGTGCTGTCTGTACCCTGAGAAAGGCAAGGAAAAATCAAACTCTGGTATACATATAAAGTATCGCATACATAGTAAAATGAGTTTATCTTGTTGGGCAGACTGGATGGACCGTTCAGGTCTTTATCTGCCGTCATTTACTATGTTACTGTTTAAGTGGGTGCAAGAAGGGCGGAGTTAGTTGCCGGCACTGAGTATGGCTGCCACCACACGGCCATGCTTGCCATGCGGCTCACAGCTGCCATTAATTGAACATGCAAGTCACATAGTGCTAGATTCAGTAAATGGCGCCCAAATATGGGTGCCAAGAAAAAAAGTCATCACCCAGTGCTGTTCTATATAGGATGCTCCGGGATGAGCGTTCTTTCTAGACTAGTGTTGGACACCAAATTCTGCACCCAAAGACTTATACTAACCGAAGCCAGAAGTAAATCCTGGCGCACCAGTTGGGTGCACATCCAACGTATTCTACAATACTGCGCACAAGTTTCCAGAATGCCCCTGACCTGCCTATACCCCTTCCATGGGAGCTCCCCCTTTCTAGTTGCACGTGGATACACTTAGGCGCTATCCTATAACTGGGTGTGTAATTGTATTTCTATGCTGATCTGCCCATTCTAGCCCCGTTTTGGCGGCTTGCATCCATTGGAACGCATTTCTGCACCTAACTTTGGGTGCCCTTTATAGGATTCCCCCCACAGGGCCAGATTCTATATAAGGTGCCTACAAAATCCATGCAGTAAACATTTCCGGCTAAGCACCTAGATTTAGGCGCGGTATATAGAATATACTTAGTTGATATCCCAGTGCCTTAAACTATGCGCTTCCATTTACACCAACAAAAACATGGCATAAATCCCTGCGCAAAGATGTATTTATTATTTATTTATTTGTTACATTTGTATCCCACATTTTCCCACCTATTTGCAGGCTCAATGTGGCTTACATAGTACTGTAAAGGCGTTCGCCAATTCCGGTATGAACAAATACAGTAATGTTATGGTGGAATAAGGTTCGTGTGTACAGACACATTAGGGAATCATAGCGAGGAAGAGAATCGTAGAGAGCAAGAGTTATTATATGTCCATTACGAGCTTTGGTTTCGTTGTGTTGCAGGGTACAGGCATTTAAGTTGGGTCGGTAGGGTATGCCTTTTTGAACAGGTTAGTTTTTAATGATTTCTGGAAGTTTAGTTGATCATAAGTTGTTTTCACGGCTTTTGGTATTGCGTTCCAAAGTTGTGTGCTTGTGTAGGAAAAGCTGGATGCATAGGTTGATTTGTATTTGAGTCCTTTGCAGCTTGGATAGTGGAGATTTAGGTATGTTTGTGTTGATTTTGTTGTGTTTCTGGTTGGTAGGTCTATGAGGTCTGTCATGTACCCTGGGCCATCTATATAAATAAAATCCCCCTTCAGACGTTCTGAACCTCACTCCATCTGTCCTGAACTTCTGTCCTCCTGGTAGGCTATTCTATTCGGACTACTCACCCTCAGTCTCAGCCACGCCCATCTGGGCCGTAGGCCACGCCCCATCTGCACATAAAAAGCACCCTCAACGTTCTAAAGCACACTCTGAGGCTTCAACAGTTCCTATGTTCGAAGCTCTGTAACCATTTTTAAGCACACTACATCTCTGCCCCGCCCTGACCTATCAGAGAAGGGAGGAGTGTCACAGCTGCACCGCTCTGACCTATCAAAGGGAACTGAAACAGGAAAAGGGAGGAGCGTCACACCGAATGACAGACCTATCAGAGGGAAGTCAAATAGAAGAAGGGAGGAGCGTCAGAGGCCAAGGGGACGGCAGTATCTACGTCTCATAGGTTTCCTTGCTTTCTTTTCAGTGTATTGCAGCTGCAGCCACTTAGGTAAGTCTAGCAAGCCTGTCAGCTACTGAATACAGAAAGCAAAAGATAGCATGTGGGAACTTGCTCCATTTTGTTCTCTGGAATGCAGTGATTATTATACAAATGGTCTTGCTTTCATTATTTTGGTAGGGGCTGCCTTCATGACTGTCCACAGTCCCCCCAGTCCTGACACCTGACAGGGGGGACAGGGAAGGACACTCACTGTCTCACATACGCACTCGCACACACTCATTCTCACATACACACACGCTCTCTCACAGACACACTCACACCCACTCTCTGTCACACACACACACTTGCACATTCTCACTCTCACACAGTCACTCTCACAGACAAACATACACACTCCGCGCAAAACCTTGCTAGCGCCCGTTTCATTTCAGCCAGAAACGGGCCTTTTTTACTAGTATTCTATAAGTATGTGCATAAATTTTGGAATGTCCAGGAAACACCCATTTCCCCGCCCATAGCCACGCCCCTTTTGAACTGTGCACATTAGAATTTAGGCACAGTTCATTACAGAACATGCTTAGCGAGTTGTGCGTGTAAATTCTAATTATTACCAATTAGTGCTTATTATAAACATTGCCATACTGGGACAGACCAAATGTCCATAAAGCCCAGCATCCTGTTTCCAACAGTGTCCAATCTAGATTGTTAAGTGCTGTTATCAACGCTGATTAGCTTGTTAAGCCAATTAAGTTACACACGCTGTTATAGAATACGCCTGGATTTTTGGCACGTATTTCTACATAAGTACATAAGTACATAAGTAGTGCCATACTGGGAAAGACCAAAGGTCCATCTAGCCCAGCATCCTGTCACCGACAGTGGCCAATCCAGGTCAAGGGCACCTGGCACGCTCCCCAAACGTAAAAACATTCCAGACAAGTTATACCTAAAAATGCGGAATTTTTCCAAGTCCATTTAATAGCGGTCTATGGACTTGTCCTTTAGGAATCTATCTAACCCCTTTTTAAACTCCGTCAAGCTAACCGCCCGTACCACGTTCTCCGGCAACGAATTCCAGAGTCTAATTACACGTTGGGTGAAGAAAAATTTTCTCCGATTCGTTTTAAATTTACCACACTGTAGCTTCAACTCATGCCCTCTAGTCCTAGTATTTTTGGATAGCGTGAACAGTCGCTTCACATCCACCCGATCCATTCCACTCATTATTTTATACACTTCTATCATATCTCCCCTCAGCCGTCTCTTCTCCAAGCTGAAAAGCCCTAGCCTTCTCAGCCTCTCTTCATAGGAAAGTCGTCCCATCCCCACTATCATTTTCGTCGCCCTTCGCTGTACCTTTTCCAATTCTACTATATCTTTTTTGAGATACGGAGACCAGTACTGAACACAATACTCCAGGTGCGGTCGCACCATGGAGCGATACAACGGCATTATAACATCCGCACACCTGGACTCCATACCCTTCCTAATAACACCCAACATTCTATTCGCTTTCCTAGGCGCTCTATATAGAATCCGAGGGATAGTGTGTTACTGCAAGGGAAGGTGTATAGGGGAGGTGCATGGGGGAGTTGTGTGGGTGGAGCAAGGGCGTGTCAAACACACACTTAGGTTGTAGAATACTGTCATTTACACGCTAAAGTGCTGCAGTCATTTGCACACTTTTATGCCTGCCATAGACATGGTGTAACTGGATGCACTTCAATACTGATGCACAAATTACAAGTTATGCTAATATTCTTTAACACAATTTGGGTGCCCAGATACTGTTACAGAATGCTAATTTATGTATTTTATTTTAAAACTGTTACAGAATAGCAGTCAGTTGATGCACTGCTGCCACTTATGCGTGTAACTCTAAGCATCTTCTTTTAGAATTGCCTTTATACCCCTGGATTCTATATAGCTCACCTAGTATTCTGCACTGAAATCTATAACAACGTGTCTATTGCTGCCATAACAGGGCATGTAACTTAATTGACTTAACAAGCTAATCAGCACTGATAACCAGGGTCGTCGACAGGGGCGGCAGGGGGGACAAAATTCCCCGGACCTGGGCCTCCAAGGGGGGCCCGGTGCCGCAGTCCCCTCCACCCACCCCCCTCTGTCCACCACCAGGCCGGGCCCTCCTGAATTCAAATCATAGCGTCTTACCTCGACCTCACTCCATGTGAAAGAAGCGCAGCACTGGCAGTCTGAAGTTCGCCTCCCTTCGGGCCTTCCCTCCCTGTGTCCCGCACTCACGCAAGTTACGTCAGACGGAGGGGGGCGGGGAGCTATCTTGCACTGAATATTAGTGCGTAGTTGGCTTAAGGCTATTTAATTGGCCAGGAGCCGTTTCTTGCTGGTTAAACAGCGCTGAATATCGGGCAGAAACTCCTCAAGGCTCTAAGCTGAACTTGGTCTATCTGAACGTAGTATCACAGTTTCTCAGCTTCAGGGTGAGGCTTCTGTAGTGGGCATTGCTGCTTCCCTCTGGTCCTCCTTAACCCTAGCTCTGGCCTGGCCTTTTATACTTCCCTGGTCATGCCCTCTTAGCTCCACCCCTCTCATGTCACTTCCCCCTTAGGCAGGACTAGGGGTTTAAGGGAGTGTTCTTAAGGGGAAGTGGCTGTGTCCTATAGACTCCGTCACATCCCAGTAGATGCCAATTCAGATTAAATTGGGGATAAAGATCCAGATCCATTACTTTCTGAGCATGAAAGTTAAAAGTTGTGTATTTGCATGACACAGATACACATGCCCAGACAGACAAGATTTTCTTTTCTCTTGGCCTGAATTTATGGAGGTGCTGAGAGAATGGTTTGGGAGGCTGTGAGGGAAACATTGGCAGCTTGATGGGAAAGCAACCGGGTAACATTTTCTCTGATTCCATTCTTGCACTTACTTCTAACATCAAGTATTAGCACTGGATTTATCAAGTAATGTTAGCTTTGACCCCCCCCCCCCCCCCCAATCTGGCCCCTCCTGAATCCTTCTCATCCATTAGTGTGTATTAGCTCAGGAGCATAAATCAGCCCAAGCTGCATTCCATCACAAGCCGCATGCTTCTGTACTGAGTTATTTACAGTTTGTTGCTGGTGTAAATCTTTAAAAATCCTATAAAAGTAAATATAAAGAGGAGGCAGCTCATGAAGGCTATTTTCTTTTTCTCTCAAGGTTCCACCTTCATTTTCAGAGCTGTAAATTAGGTTTTCTCTAGCTAAATAAATTGGCACGAAAAGGGAAAAACTCAGTGACTTTCTAGAGTGCCCTCAATGAAATGCTTTGGTGAAGAAGTTGGCCTAGAAATTCAGGAGTCAAAGAGAACTCTAAAGGTATGGTCAGAATTTAGGAGCTGCCCACAAAGGGATCCGATATTGTATCCTTTCTTCAAACATGCACTCGAAAGAATTCCAAAATTCTATTTATTCGATAAGAATAGAGGCAATGCCAGTACTAGGCTCAGCAGAAAACATAAGGAAACTTTTCTTAAAGAAATCAGAACTAAGGGGGGAAGTTATCAATGTGGTCTACCATTAAGATGTTTTTTTTTATTGTTAATCTCAGTTATTAATAACTAGGCCTCACTGCAGAAAATGGGGCCTGTACTAAAATAGCATGAGTGTTAAAATAACCCATCTTAACGGTAGCCGCCATTGATAACTTCCCCCCTAGATTTCCAGTGTGCAGTGGAGGTAAAACCCAGGACTGAATTAGCCTTTCCTGATCCTATATAGTTCTGCCAAGTTGGTATGGTGTCTCTTAAGACCAGTACCCTCTCCTGTCCCCCCACAAAAGACAAATGAGAGTAGAATACCAAATTGTAAAACTAACCTGTCAATGATTTTCTGATTTCCACCAAAAGAGCTTTTTTGCAGTTTCTCTTGCCCCACTAGGAAAGACAAACCCCGTAAGGTAAAAACAGTAATTCTGTGACTTCATAGAGTGTGTGTGGACAGAATAGATCCTTGACTGTCCTTTGTTGGATATGAATCCAGCAGGCCTCAGTCAGGCCTCTGTACCTTCAAGAGATCCTTCTCTGAGCTATCAGAGAGACAGCAACTTTAGATATGGTTTCATTAACATGGATTGATGGCTTGTGGCTGGGGTAAGTCCTATGAGAGGTGTCCAGAAAAAATGGGACCCCCCCCCAACATTTTTCCATATAACCCAAAAACGTTCTACTACAGCAGAAACCTCTGCCTGAAATTCAAGACATTTCTGAGTACTTTATTTTTCAACAGGATAGAGCTCCAGCGCATTGAGCTCGCAAAACAGTTGATTTCTTAATTAATAAAACCCCCAGAATTCATTGAGCCAACAGCTCAGTGGCATCAGAGACTTCATGAATGTGTCAAGGTCGAAGGAGAACACTTTGAATAGAAATTATGAATTAACTAAGAAAAAAAATCCATTATACTAATGTTTTTTTAAAGGTCATACTAACCCCTCCCCCTTTTTTACAAAGCTGTGCTATTGGCTACCGTGCAGCAATACCGACACAGCCCATTCAAACAAGTGGCATTCAAAAATATATATTTATAGCTACTTAATTTTAGTAATGGAATAACTTTTTCTCTGATGATAGGCAGATATAATCAGTCACACTGTGTGTGATGTCATCTGACAATACAGATGTATGAAGTGTTTTTACAATTGAAGAAATGACTGGAAGGCTTTACTGAGCGTGTATGTAGTGACTGTACTACTACTACTACTACTACTACTTAACATTTCTAAAGCGCTACTAGGGTTACGCAGCGCTGTACAATTTAACATAGAGGGACAGTCCTTGCTCAAAGAGCTTACAATCTAAAAGACAAGTGAACGGTCAGTCCGATAGGGGCAGTCAAATTGGGGCAGTCTGGATTTACTGAACGGTAAGAGTTAGGTGCCAAACGCAGCATTGAAGAGGTGGATTTTAAGCAAAGACTTGAAGATGGGCAGGGAGGGGGCTTGGCGTACGGGCTCAGGAAGGTTGTTCCAAGCATAGGGTAAGGCGAGGCAGAATGAGCGGAGCCTGGAGTTGGCGGTGGTGGAGAAGGGTACTGAGAGGAGGGATTTGTCCTGTGAACGGAGGTTTCGGGCGGGAACGTAAGGGGAGATGAGGGTAGAAAGGTAGTGAGGGGCAGCAGACTGAGTGCATTTGTAGATAAGAAGGAGAAGCTTGCATTGAATGTGGTATCTGATTGGAAGCCAGTGAAGTGACCTGAGGAGAGGGGTGATATGAGTATATCGGTTCTGGTGGAATATAAGACGTGCAGCAGAGTTCTGAACAGATTGAAGGGGGGATAGATGGCTAAGTGGGAGGCCGGTGAGGAGTAAGTTGCAGTAGTCAAGGCGAGAGGTAATGAGAGCGTGGACGAGAGTTCGGGTGGTGTGTTCAGAGAAGAAAGGGCGAATTTTGCTGATGTTAAAGAGGAAGAAGCGACAGGTCTTGGCTATCTACTGGATATGCGCAGAGAAGGAGAGGGAGGAGTCAAAGATGACGCCAAGATTGCGGGCAGATGAGACGGGGAGGATGAGGGTGTTATCAACTGAGATGGAGAGTGGAGGGAGAGGAGAAGTGGGTTTTGGTGGAAAGACGATGAGCTCGGTCTTGGACATGTTCAGTTTCAGGTGGCGGTTGGACATCCAGGCAGCAATGTCGGATAAGCAGACTATATTACCACTGTTCCACAGAAGCCCTTCGGTCTTTCATTCACAACCATGGAGGATGCATCTTTTTTGCTCCCGCGACATTAGTTTTTTTTTTAATGCGTTTTGAAAATTGTATGCAAACAATATTAAGAGTAATTAAAGAAAGGATATATAATTCAATCAAGCAAATAATACAATATGAGTTAATAAAGAATGACCCAGAATATTTCTTTGTTTGCCTTTGAGGGGTATTTTTTGTTAAAGCTTCTTTGAACTTTCTGAAGAGAGAATCAGCTCCCTACTTCCCTATTGCTTCCATTAATATGTTTCATTTGATTTTCTTCAGGTCTGGGCCTCATGAGTGTACTTTTCATTTCACTCCAGTGAGGCCCACTGTTATACAACTATAGCTGGGTTTTGTTTGTTACAAATCAAGTTTCATTTTGCTTAGGCTGTTTTCCTGACAATAGGCCAGAAAAAAAACCCAACAAGCTAGTGGCTTCAAATGGTGCCATGACTGCTGTCTTTGGATTTACAAAATGGATCATTCCTAGGCCAAAATGTCCCTAGCTTTGTTACTGATTCATAGATGTCACCTTGAATCAGCTTCAAAGTCTGATGTTCCATCAGGAATGAAGGGCTTAGGAGCTACACTCAAAGCCCAGAAGGATTAATTGGAGCTGAAGCACAAGAACAGGAACATGAGCAAGGAACCCTTTCACTTGAAGATCCCCAAGGATTTGCTGTCATTAGGTTGTCTCAAAGGGATATGGATCTCAGCACTGTATGAAGACAGTGGAGCATCAAATCCAGTCCCCACTGGTGCTTGAGATCAGGAGCAGAAAGGTGGTTATCACATTTGTATACACTCCCAAGTGGCTTTACATTAAGGTTAGCTCTGTCTGTCACTCAAATGCTAATCTGTAGTGGATTCCAAGAGCCCATAACTTTTGCCATAAATTCCTCCTCTCTAGTGACTCAGGAACAACTTTCCATTTCAACTGTGTCCCCAATATTGCCTGCAGGAATTTTGGAAACATTGGATATGATGTTCGCGGAAGGCTCAGCACCTCAAGTAGGCAGGAATGTTGGTACCAAGTGTTGTCTGTGATGTTGACTGAACCTATCCTTCAGATCATAGGCACGGTACTGAGTGACATCATACTGGTGCAAAATGTTGGTATTGTGATTTGGTGTCAAAACATATGCCAATTTATAGCTGCTGGGCATCGAGAAGGAAGCCTTTTCTTCTGGATGGTGTTCAGCTTTGCACCCACATTGGTCCTTTGTGGGATTATTTGGGACTGAAGGAGAGGTGCCACTTCAAACTTCTGATGTTAGAGCTCTCCTGGACGTCCTTAAGCTAAGAGCAGCTTTCTCTCAAAGGAAGGGGTGAACAAACATGTGGATAAAGGGGAACTGGTTGATATTGTGTATCTGGATTTTCAGAAAACGTTTGACAAAGTACCTCATGAAAGACTCCAGAGGAAATTGGAGAGTCATGGGATAGGATGTAGTGTTCTATTGTGGATTAAAAATTGGTTAAAAGATAGAAAACAGAGAGTAGGGTTAAATGGTCATTATTCTCAATGGAGAAGGGTAGTTAGTGGGGTTCCCTGGGGCTCTGTGCTGGGACTGCTGCTTTTTAACATATTTATAAATGACCTAGAGATGGGAGTAACTAGTGAGGTAACTAAATTTGCTGATGACACAAAGTTATTCAAAGTCGTTAAATCACAGGAGGATTGTGAAAAATTACAAGCGGACCTCACGAGACTGGGAGACTGGGCGTCTAAATGGCAGATGACGTTTAATGTGAGCAAGTGCAAAGTGATGCATGTGGGAAAGAGGAACCCGAATTATAGCTACGTCATGCAAGGTTCCATGTTAGGAGTCATGGACCAAGAAAGGGATCTAGGTGTCGTCGTTGATGATACGTTGAAACCTTCTGCTCAGTGTGCTGCTGCGGCTAAGAAAGCAAATAGAATGTTAGGTATTATTAGGAAAGGAATGGAAAACAAAAATGAGGATGTTAAAATGCCTTTGTATCGCTCCATGGTGCGACCGCACCTCGAATATTGTGTTCAATTCTGGTCGCCGCATCTCAAAAAAGATATAGTGGAATTAGAAAAGGTGCAGAGAAGGGCAACGAAAATGATAAAGGGGGTGGGACGACTTCCCTATGAGGAAAGGCTAAAGCGGCTAGGGCTCTTCAGCTTGGAGAAAAGGCGGCTAAGGGAAGATATGATAGAGGTCTATAAAATAATGAGTGGAGTTGAACGGGTAGTGTGAAGCGTCTGTTCATGCTTTCCAAAAATACTAGGACTAGGGGGCATGCAATGAAGCTACAATGTAGTAAATTTAAAACGAATCAGAGAAAATGTTTCTTCACTCAATGTGTAATTAAACTCTGGAATTCGTTGCCAGAGAATGTGGTAAAGGCAGTTAGCTTAGCGGAGTTTAAAAAAGGTTTGGATGGCTTCCTAAAGGAAAAGTCCATAGACCATTAATAAATGGACTTGGGGAAAATCCACTATTTCTGGGATAAGCAGTATAAAATATTTTGTACTTTTTTGGGATCTTGCCAGGTATTTGTGACCTGGATTGGCCACTGTTTGAAACAGGATGCTGGGCTTGATGGACCTTTGGTCTTTCCCAGTATGGAATACTTATGTACTTATGGTCTTCCCCCAACTTTGGGATAAGGCCCCCTCCAAATGTGCAACTTCTGTTAAATGGCTGACAGGGATGCCGAAGCCCCACCAGCGAAAGAAATACATTGCCGAGCTGCTCCCCTCCTCCTCACGCTGCTGCAATACAGAAGAACTCGACAGCATGCCTTCATCTCCTTGTGCATGCTTAGTTTGTAAAAGAACTGAGCATGTCTGAGGAGCCTCCTAGTATCAGTGGCTGGAGGGACGCCATCAACTTCTTCTTAGCTGCAGTAGTGCAGAGATGAGGTTTGGCTGGTGGGGCTTCAGCATCCCTGGCAGGAAAAGTATTATTTTTGGTATACTGGGAGGGGGGGGGGGGGATTCAGGAAGAGAATTCGTTGCTTCTTCTCTCCACCTCTGGGCCCCCCCTCCAAAATCATAGGGCTGGCTACAACCCCTAGTGCGAATGCCATAGTTGTCTTCTAATACCCTATCCTGTGTTCTACTAACAATTAGGTCTAAACTAGCTCCCCCTCTCATTGGTTCTGGACCAGCTGTTCCACAAAGCGGTTATTTATTTCATCTAGCAACTTAGCTTTCTATGTTGTGATATATTGGTTTACTGAAATCTCTCGTTATTATTGTGTCGACAAATTTGTTAGCATTCCTGATTACTCTTAATATTTTATCATCTATCTGTTCATTATGGCCAGGTTGGTGATAGAATTCCCTCACTGATACACTTTTTCCCAGAAAGTGTGGAATTTTAATCCATAAAGATTTCACAGTGCATTTTGTTTCTTGCAGAACTTTTTATCTGTTGCACATCCTTATATGTATTTTACAGGAGGATCTACCTCTGCCAAATGCAGAACCTTTTGTAAAATACTGCGGGGGAACTGAGCATGACCTGACCTGCATGTCTCAGTTTTTCCCTTACTATCTTATGCAAAATGGAACTTGAAATGCAATTTATTTATTTGATTCAGTTTATGAATCTCTTTCCAAAAATATCTCTGTGTGATTTATAACCATAAAATTGTCCAAAAGCAAACCACAAAAACATATATAACTCAAAAAGGTCTGCAAAATCCCTCTATGATAAGTGAATTGTGTGTTGGAGTATTATATTCTCCTATATTGTGGGGAAAGGGGAAGGTGGGTATGAAATAGGGAGTGTTTCCCCTTTTTGGTCTGCCTCTCTTCATCTTATATGCAAGGGAGGAGGTGAAAAACCCTCAGCACGGACTAAACAAAAAATCATGATGCTTCTCTTCCCTGTACACATTTATTTATTAGTTTTTATATATTTTTATTTTTTTATTACATTTGTACCCTGTGCTTTCCCACTCATAGCAGGTTCAATGTGGCTTACATATTATATACAAGTACTTATTTGTACTTGGGGCAATGGAGGGTTAAGTGACTTGCCCAGAGTCACAAGGAGCTGCCCGTGCCTGCAATGGGAATTGAACCCAGTTCCCAGGACCAAAGTCCACCACGCTAACCACTAGGCCACTCCTCCACTCCGCTGCTGTCTTGTAACATTTCAAAGTAATTTACAAAAGTACAGGCCCGAATATTCAATGCCATTTAATCTAGGTAAGTGTGGCTCTTACCCAAATAAGTACCACTCATCTGTATAATGCCACTGAAAATCATTAATGACCACCCTGGCACTACCCACTGCTGGGGACGGAGCTGGATGTTATCTGAGTATCGCCAGTATTCAGTAGTGGTATCTGGATAACTGTCCAGGCAAGTTAAATAAGGACAACAAATCAGCTGAATTATCACTGAATATTTGCAGTACCTGGGTAACTTCAGCACTGGAATTTGGGTACCATCTGGCATTGAGTAGTCAAGTATAACTGGAAACACTATGGTTGACATTTTAAAGCAATGCTGACTGTGGAGTTTAAAAATAAGAGGGACAGACAGTTTTTCTTACTAGACTGAATACGTTGACTGTTACCGAAGACTAAAGGGATGCTCTTTGGATCCTCTGAGAATTATCGGTTGGTGTCCAACTTGCCCTTTTTGGGAAATGTAATTGAGAGGGTGTTCGCTTGGCAACTAGTGGATTACTTGGAGACAAATTGGATCCTCAACATTATGGTGGGTTTCTGCCATTTTAACAGTACTGAGGCTTTGTTGCTGGCTCTGGCTAATGATATATGTTTGGCATTGGACGAGAGTCTGGGTTGTGCATTGGCGTTATTGAATATGTCAGTTGCTTTTCATACAATCGACCACAATATTTGGGTGAAGAGATTAGCTAGAGCTGGTGGGTTTATTTATTTATTTATTAGGTTTTATTTACTTCCTTTTTTTTTTTATAATAAGTTTATTAAATCATAACAATACACCACAGAAAATGCAACAGAACAGAACAAAACACACAATATGGTACAGAGTGCTGAGTTCTAACCCTAAAATTAGTCCTTATTGGATAGAAAAAGGTCTAAAGACTTCCATTTGCGGATAGCTGATTTGTGTCCAGACAGGGAGAGTACTGCAGATTGCTCATATTTTTTATAAAGCAGAATCCAATTCCACCACACCACCACATTCACGTGGGAAGGAATTCACTCAAGGTGGTGTTGGTGGTAATGTGTTGCGATGGTTTGGATCCTATCTTTCAGGCCAAGAGCAGATAGTAAAGTTGAAAGAGCAGCTCTCTCCAAGTTGGTCCCTGGATCATGCTATGCCACAGGGGTCTGTTTGTCCCCTTATCTATTTAACCTGCAATTGGTGTCCATGTCCAGGACCCCGTATGCAGCAGGGCTTCATTTCTATGTTTAAGCAGATGATTAGGTCTTCAATAAGGTCTTTGTCTCCATGGTCTCTTGGTGTAGATGAAGTCTGTATCTGAATTCAAGAAAGTGTGGGACAAGCACATAGGATCTGTAAAGGAGAGGAAGGGAGAGTAGATGACATGGATGGACAGACTTGATAGGCCATATGGTCTTTATCTGCCATCATTTCCTATGTTTTTGTGTTTCTGTGATATCCAGGTTTTGTTTGCTATGCCAAGGAAATGAGTAATGTTAATGATAGGAATTGCGACTTAAGCTGAATGTGTGGGAACCTGAGATTTTGTGGTTGACTAATTAGGGTGGAGGAGGGGAGATAATCTGGTGTCCAGGGATAGGATGAATGGTGCTGGGAACTTTATCATAACCTTGATATTTGAATGGATTCTAGGCTGAGTATGAAAGACCATGTAGCCAGAGTGGTACAGGGTTCTTTTTTTTTACACATGGCTAGATTTGCCAGCTGGAACCTTATCTCACAGAAGCCAACCTGATGTTGGTGACTACAGCATTCATTTTTCCACACAGAATACTTAAAATGCTACTGGTGAGATTGCAGCAATGCAGTATTGAATGCCTTCAGCTAGGGTAGACCACTGCAGCAAAGGTTTTCATGGGCTTTGGGAGGGGGGGGGGGGGCAGATCAGGTTACTCCTTTGGCTGCTGATTCAGTTTCAGATCAGTTATAAAATTCTTCTGTTGACCTTTAAGATCTTGCTTGCCATAGCACCAGGTTACCTTTCTAGTAAGATTTGCCTTTATCATGTGCTCAGTAGGGTGTTATGTTATCAAGGTGAGAGACAGTTGACTATTCCTGGGGTAAAGATGATGTGGAAGATCTGCCATCGTTATAGGGCATTCTTAGCCCAGGCTTCATTACTGTGGCATGCACTCTCAACTGTGTTGAGATGAGCAGGAGTTGGCTGATTTTAAAATGGACTGTAAAGCTTTATGGGACTGATATTTTAAAAAAGAAAAAAAAGCTGAGCTCCTAAATAGATTTGCATGCACTATCTCCTTGGTATGCAAGTCTACCTCATGCATATTCATTATAGATAGGGTTACCATATGTCTGGTTTTACCCGGACGTGTCCTCTTTTTGAGAAAACTGGGGGATGTCCGGGTGGGTTTTTCCAGTCTGCCCATTTGTCTGGGTTTGCGGACTGGAATCAGACATCCCCACAGTGTCCTCAAAAGGAAGACAAGTAAGTCTCCTCTTGCTACCGGCGCCACTTCAAATTGGCTGCCGAGACTGCAAGCGGCGGCCTTGCGAGACTTCCAGAAGTCTTGCGAGGTCACCGCTTGAAGCGTTGTCAGCCATTTTGAAGCAGTGCCAGCAGCGAGCGGGCAGTGGCATTGCCAGGCAGGAAAGATTGGGCTCCTTTCCTGTCCCAAAGAGGCCACTAGATCACCAGGGCACGATAAGGTAAGGTAGGAGAGGGGATGTGAAATGTGGGTAGAGGGTAGGGGAGTGAGGGAGCTGTAAAAAAAGGTGGGTGGAGGGAGGCTGGAAAACAATTTGGGGGAGGGAAATATATAGAAAGGGGTGGCTTTCTTTTGGGGAGTCAAGTCAATGTGAGGGTGGGGGAGGGGGCATGACAGAAGGTGTGGGGGTAGGAAAGGGGCATGGTGGGGTAGGGAGGGGAAGGGGCATGGCTATTGGTGTCCTCTTTTTTTTTTTTGGTCAGGGCAACTATGGTAATCCTAATTATAGATATCCTGAAAACTTGACTGGCTGGGTGTGCCTCAAGTTCTGGGTTGAGAAGCCCTGGCTCAGAGAATTTTCTAACTATGCAGTCTATAAATATAAATACATAAATAAAAATGGATAAATCACCAATAACAAATAATATACAATATAAAATTTACATAATCTAAATAAAAAGTACAATTATCAAACCAAAAAGCATGATAAAATTACATTCCAGGAAATGCCAATATAAACAAATGCATTTTTAGGTTCATACAGAATGTCAACAAATTAGGTTCCTGATGAAAATCAGAGGGGAGCTTGTTCCAAAGCTCAGGACCTATTGATTTCATTACATTTAGTGATTATTTGTGCTCTCTTCTGGGCAGGTGATGCTCCCCAGAAAAACTCTTTAGTGCCTATAGGTGGGGTATGCAGTGATCAGAATCTGCTTGCTATCTTTCCTTTCTCCCTCTTCCCCTTAGGGACCATCAGCTGGTTTCCCTCTTGTAATGGTCAGTTTGATGGAAGGGAGTGCCATATGGGTGTTTTTATCCTTGCTCTTTTTATAACAGTAGTAATGTTGCTTAGAGATCATTCACTTTGGAGTAAAAAGAATGTTTGTAGGCATAATTCAGAAGGTAATGGGGAGAGGCGAATAGGGAGGACTGTGAGGGGAAGGGGGTTGGGGGGTTTGACTGGCAACCGTCAGCTAATGATAAATGACTTTATTATCCCTTTTTTTTCCTATATGTATGTTGTAACAGCAGAGTCCCCACTGCCTAATTCTGCTGCCTCGGCATCAGTCATCAATCATGCCGGGTGACAGGCGGCTGATCGCTGTACAGCAGGCATTGAATCATGACCCAACAACCAGGCGCGTATGTCCAATAAATGAATGCAGTCGGGATAAGAAGCCATCTGCGTCATTTGTTATAACTCTACCCAGCCAGCCAGACAAAAAAAAATGTAGAAGGGAGAGAGATATTTAAAGATTAAGAGCAGAGGACTAGTTTTTAGGTTGCTAGTAGTACTGAAGTCTGACCTCTCTTTGAAGAAGACCTCAGCACATGATACCCATTTGGGAGGTTTCTGCTCTGTGCACTGAGTAGGGTCTCAGGTTGGCAGGAAGGAGGAGAGGGGAGAATATATATTTTTGTTTGATCAAAAAAGTCTCAGAATGCACCAAGCTGAGAATGGTCTAGAGCCTAGTGCTTTTCTACTGAGCTGAAAACACATGTGACACAGCCAACAAAAGAGCTGTCATCTAATTGGCATGCTATGTTCTATCCTGTGGTATACACACAGAAGTCATTCTAGAAGCCTTGTGGCAGTTACACATAGAAAGAGCAGACTTTACATGTGTAGATGGCATACAAATGTTCACGCCCATTTTGCAATGCTGCTATTTACACATGCAAGTGCTGCTGCCACTGTTCCCTCTAAGCTGAGCGGGAGTCCTTCACCTACAGTTCTGCCAGCAGGTGGTGCTGTTTCACTATCTCATTTTCAATAGTGAGGCACAGACAAACTCTGCAGGACTCCAGGGAACCTGCCTACCCCTAGTAATTGAAAGCACATTATTGAAGCACTGCCACCCACTGGCATCACTGCAGTTGGAGGACTCCCACTCAGCTTAGAGGGGACGCCCCTGTCCTTTACCATTTTTACCAGCTAAGACTAGAGATGTCTTCCACTGAGCATCTCAGTGTTCTTTCAGCCTATTATATCCTGATACATTGAGCTCCAGTTTTCCAATGTCCCATTGTTTCTAAATGAACGAGAGGCCTTCGCCATGTTAATCCACAAATCTAGAAGCCTCCTGTCCCTTAGGACCTGAATCTCATACTTTTATTCTTATGAAACTGCCATTTCAGCTGATGAAATGTTCATCCCTGAAGAATCTAACATGGAAATACCTTTTCTTTCTAGCAGTCACTTTGACTAGAGGGATGGGTGAACTTTAAACATTCATCATTGTCACGGAAAACACCTAGTCACTCACCTGGGACTAACCCTTCAGCCACATGGAAGGTCTGTCCCCAGCACAGCTCAGGTCACCTGCACCTGCTGCTTGTGCTCTACACTAGCATCCTCCTCCCACTGACTGGGTCCCAACCACCTCTGGGTGAATCTCCTGCTCTCCAATTATTCCCCAGTGATTTCTAGGACACTGGGGCTACACTCCCAGGGGTCCCACAGTTCCTAGAAAGCATTCACAGACCCAACACACAAACCACTAGGATTCTTAGTCAGTCCAGACAAGCAGAGGCAATAAACCAAAGAAGGTTTATTGTCATGACAAATATTGAACAGTGAACAATAAAACAAATGGAACAAAAACAGCACATAATAACAGGTAATTTTATCACTACCTGAATAGTGCCTTGGAAGTACAGGAAATATAGCTGCTCACAAGTTACAGAATATAACTGATCACAGGGTCTCAGTAGAGAGGTCTTTCTCCCTCTACGTCCAAACTGAGACTAACAAATTACCTCACAGTTAGACAGGAAAAAAAACCTGTCGCTTCTGGTACAGCTTTAAAAAAAAGACAATCACCATCTGCTGTCCAACCAGGAGAAACACATATCATCAGCAAAACAACCAGCAGAAATACATGTCATCAGCAAAACAATAGTTTCATCACAACCATAAATGAGCCTGTTACACAATTTCATCAGAGTAAGGTAGTGCTACGAACCCACCCTAAGTTCCTCCAACGGTAGTCATACCTTTTTACATTAATAAGGAAATAAGCCCAATTATGAGAAGACCTCTCATATTCTTGACTATAGATGGGCTCTCACTATCTTAAAAGAACAGAATCTATTAGAAAATCTACACAGCTGTTCATCTTCTTTGAATGCAACAGACTTAGTAGTCCAGTGGCAAAGAAACTTATTTTAGAAGTGCCATTCACGTTTTGGATGTCTATCTTGCATAGACATCTAAGTTCTGATTTTGCAAAGCTGGGATATAGACATCCAAAACTGAAGAATGCCCAAATGGCAATGGGATGTAGTCTGGGTGTGTCTGCGATTAGGGTGGGGCCAAAAAATAGATGTTAATTCCTTGTTTCAGAAGGGAAATGAATGTCGATGTCCAAAAAGATGGATGTCAGGAGTTAGACTTGCTACCTGGGACGTCCTGGTTTCAGAACAGTACTTCTATTGAGCAGTGCTCCACTGGAGGGATTAGGGAATGATACCTCCTTTATCCTCAAGTGGTTTGTGTTGTCGTCCCCCTCTCTCTCCCCCAAAGCTAAACTGGTAAGGGATACTGGGCTCTGTGACAGCTTTGGGAGAAAAAAATAGACTTTTATGTTTTTAAAAGGCCTGACATGGAGGCATGTTGCATATGTTTAATTAGATTTTTAACATATTTTTTGTTGTTGTTTTAAATGAATGTTTTGTTTTTATTATGAATTATATATTTTATTAATTATTTATTAATTATTATTTGTTGATTCTTTTATGGGATTTTAATGTGTTTTATATTGTTATGGGAACTACTGGGTATGTTCTATGACTTTATATACATGTTAGGAATGCATTCATTTGCTTTATATATGTTAAGAATGCATCTATATGTATTATATATGTTATGAAAATATTTTTATGTGTTATCTTTTATGCTCCTTTGGGTGGATTACAATGTTGATTTATATACTTTTGTATTTTGCTAGACCCCCGATGCAGGCAAATTGTCGCTGAAACATGGCCAGTGTCAGGTCTTTCTAATAAAGAAACTTTCATTGTCCTACTCCAAAAAGTCCTTTTGTGCTTTTTTTCTGGTCTACATGAAAGATTTCACCATGTATTTTAGAACAATCTCTATCCAGCTCATTTTCAAACGAGAAGGCCGGCCATCTCCTGAAGCCGATTTTGGCCGGCTTCAACTGCTTTCCGTCGCAGGGCCGGCCAAACTTCAAGGGGGTGTTTCGGCAGGGTATGGAAGGCGGGACGGGGGCATGGTTACGAGATGGCCGGCTTCGGCCGATAATGGAAAAAAGAAGGCTGGCTCTGATGAGCACTTCGCCGGCTTCACTTGGTCCATTTATTTTCAGGACCAAGTGCATAAAACTGTCCAAACTGACCAGATGACCACCGGAGGGAATCGGGGATGACCTCCCCGTACTCCCCCAGTGGTCACCAACCCCCTCCCACCCTAAAAAAAATAAATTAAAACATTTTTTTGCCAGCCTCTATGCCAGCCTCAAATGTCATAGCCAGCTCCATCACAGCAGTATACAGGTCCCTGGAGCAGTTTTAGTGGGTGCAGTGCACTTCAGCCAGGCGGACCCAGGTCCATCCCCCCCTATCTGTTACACTTGTGGTTTTAAGTGTTGAGCCCTCCAACCCCCCCCCCCCCCAAAACCCACTGTACCCACATGTAGGTGCCCCTCTTCACCCCTAAGGGCTATGGTAGTGGTGTACAGTTGTGCGGAGTGGAATTTGGGGAGGATTTGGGGGGGCTCAGCACCCAAGGTATGCATCTGGGAGCAATTATTGAAGTCCACTGCAGTGCCCCCTAGGGTGCCCGGTTGGTGTCCTGTCATGTCAGGGGGACCAGTGCACTACAAATGCTGGCCCCTCCCATGACCAAATGCCTTGGATTTGGCCGGGTTTGAGATGGCCGGCCTCGGCTTCCATTAACGGCGAAAACCGATGCAGGCCATCTCTGACATTTGGCCTTCCCCAACCGTATTATCGAAACAAAAGATGGCCGGCCATCTTTTTCGATAATACGGTTCAGGACCGCTTTTTGTGGCGCCGGCCATATAGATGGCCGCCGCTCTGATTTGGGTATCCTTTCTAAAATGCTGCTCAAACTGTACACTACTTAATTGTCTAGCATCCTGTATTCAATTTTGTTATGATCAGACTGGTATTCTTCTAACCAGTACAGTCAAACCTCATCAAATCGAAGTCAGTGCTGCTGCTGTAGCTGTCTTGAAATCTGCTCCACTAGACAGCATCTGCAAAACAGATGCTTGGTCTTTGCTTCATATCTTCACATCACTGCCTTGACCAGTCTTCAATGAGACACAATGCATTTGGTCAAGCAGTACTGAGCAAGCTGTCTTTGTAATTTGTCAACCTCTTATATAGTAATGTGAACAGGTTGCTCCTCAGCACTGAGAAATTTTTTCTGGGAATATGGAGCAACCCTAAGATTAGGACTTGACCAACTATATACCTGATTCAATCCTGCTGTGAGGTTCTACTGCCAGCCTACAGGTGACTCAATTTCTAAGAAATCCTTGCTGAGATGAACCTCTGACCTCCTACCAGCAGATGTCAGCATGTTCTGCCTGGCTGGTTAGCTGGCCCTTTCCACTGTGCTTTGTGATCTTGGCCAAGTCATTTAACCTTCCATTGCTTCAGCTCCAAATGTAGGGGTCCTTTAATGAAGCTGCGGTAAGCACTAACACGTACTTACTGCAGTTAAGAATGCCTTACTGCAGAGCATGCTCAGGTGTCCCATGGTAATTTTGGGATCGGCGCATGCTATCAACATGCTAAAAAATACAATTTATATTTTTGCACTGAGGGCAAGTCTGGAGGTGGAGAGTGGGCGTGCTTCGGGGTGGTGGAGAGTGGGCAGAGCTACACTGCTGCACACTGATCGATTAATGCATGGTTAGCACGTGAGCCTTTACTGCCTACAAAATAGGTGGCGGTAGGGTTGCTGCCCTTGCTCTGACCTAATTGCAGCCCTCCACTGTATGAATAGTGGCAGCATGATTAGATTTTCAACTGACTGTTATCCATATTGGGATTGAAAATCTACAGATAGTTCTGTTTCTTTTCACCCTGTTATAGAGATGCCAAGTTAACCAGTTCCAGGCTGGAGATATCCGGCCAGTCCTGGATTTCTAATCACCGCATCCTGGTGCATTATGGAACTTGCAGCACTGATTTCAATGGGCAGGGTCAGGCACCACAAATCCCACACTGCTTTGGAATGGAAGTTCAAAGCCAGGACTGACCCAAAATCTCCAGCCTGGAACTGGGTAATTTGGCATCTCTGCTGTTAGAGCAGTCCAGACCAATGGGCTCTGTCCTCCCTATCAGCAGATAGAGGTAGAGATACTTAACTCTTCCAGGCCTGATTCTTTGGGGCACACACCACGGCCTGCATCCTTGGAGGTTGAGTTTCTTGGCTAGTGTTGCTCCTGTGGTTTGGGACATGGTTATGGAGAAATCTGTCCCTCTTAGCCCATGGGTTCTTGCTTAGTGTGGCGTGTTGGCAGTTATGTTTCCTCTAAGCTGTGCAGGAGTCCTCCACCTACATTCCTGCCAGTGGGCGGTGCTGTTTCAATATCACATTTTCAATAGTGAGGGACAGTCAAATTCTGCATGATTCCAGAGGTCCTGTCCTGACCCTAGTGATTGGAAAACACAGTATTGAAGCATCACCTCCCGCTGGCAGGAATGCAGTTGATGGACTCCTGCACAGCTTAGAGAGAACATTGGTTGATTGGTTGGCAGAGGTCCTTGGAGGAACCCTATCAGTGAGGAAGGAGGGTACCCCTTCCCCCAGTGTGCTTTTTTTTCAGCTAACAGAAAAGAGGATTTTATTTAATTGAGTGTGCAACTTTAGTCCTTTGACTGTTGTTGGGTGAATAAAGTTGCTGGGGGGAAGGAATAAGAAAACAGAACAAGAACATGACAGGGCAGCAGGGAGCAACATCTTGCAGTTCTGGCAGAGGCAGCAGGCAAGCTTGGATCTTCACAATGAGGTGAGAGTCGGGATCCATGTCTAGGGGGAGAGTGCAGTGCATTTGCCTGTGACAGCTGACATGCCTGGTGGGTGTAGATGTGGAGCCTGTATCTGAATACTGCCGCTGGCTCCTATTACTCTTTCTTTGATGGAGCAGACCTGATTTCAGCAAAAGACCTCTCAGAGGGGGATTATGGCACTGCTGAGCCTCCTCCTGGCCTGACCACACCAGTCTTGGTTCCCATGGCTTTGGTGAGAATGGCAGCCATCTTGCCCCCATCCAGCCAAAGTGTGATATTGATAGAGGAGAGGAGCATGTTTGAGGTGAGAGGGCAAAAACTCAGGAAGAGCTCTTGGATGGGGACGCCATCTTGAAAGGCTTGCTTAGAGTTGGGAGACTTCCTTTCTGGCAGGTGTGCTTTATGGCTTTGTCTGCTTATTCTTAGCGGTGCCCATGGTAGTGGCTTGTAGATGGCTGATGTTGTGTCATTGGGCTGTGCTGTGGCCTTGAAAGTGAGCTTAAGCTGATCTTTAGGGACCACTTACTGTTCAGGGAAGACTTGAAGAAGCTGGTGAAGATAATGGGGGAGACCAG
Organism: Microcaecilia unicolor; assembly: GCF_901765095.1. NCBI lineage: Eukaryota > Metazoa > Chordata > Amphibia > Gymnophiona > Siphonopidae > Microcaecilia > Microcaecilia unicolor. The sequence continues at coordinate 177,042,066 of NC_044041.1, read as the reverse complement.
GCTTCAGCAGCTCCCAGAGGACTGCCTGCATGTCATGTCTCACCCTCGAGAGGCTAGGCTCATTCCAAGGATGGGGGCTGCTACCATCCCGACAGACGTGGAAACTTGGGCATCCAAGTTTCTAAGGCTCGGAAAGAGTCACTTTTTTGAGGGGCTAAGAAGGCAAGGGATTCCAAAGCCATGTCCTCTCTGGTGGCTGTCAGGAGCCCCCAGTGAGGATCAGTGGGGCTCCTCAGAGGTGCAAGTAGAGGCATGCTTGTCCTTTTCTACCTCGAGTGGACCCCCATTATTTCATATAACTTTCCTTTTATTGTAAGCCACCTTGATCTGAGCAGAAGGATATGGTGGTGCGACAGAGGTACACCCTCAAACCCATTTTCCACACCTTCATGGTATTTCCCTGTAGTCCCCCCCTCAACAGGGAGGCAGTAGAATGTACTACAGTGCTTAATCCACCTGGGGGTCATGGAACCAGTCCACTTCCACAAGCAGAATCAGGGATGCCACTCCATCTATTTTGTGATTCCTAAGAAGGTCAATCCTACCACCATATTGCATTTGAAGGGAGTCAACATCACCCACCGAGTCCTGCAGTTCCATGTGGAGATGCTGTAGGATGAGTGTCTTACTTTGCTGGGCCTGGCAGAGATGTATCTGCACATTGCAATATGGGAGTCTCACAAGTGCTTTTTTGTTTCTGCCTACTTGGCAGGCACTGTCAGATCAGGGCTGCGCTCTTGGACTTTTTACTGTAGTCTTGGTAGTTGTTAGTTGTTTTTATTTGTTTTATTATGAATGTAACTTTGTACTCTGCCTTGGATAAAGGCGGATTCGAAATAATAAATCTAAATTTAGAGGGAGGCCATTGACTTGCAGTATTAACATTCCCGGCAGCAGGGCCAACTTGAACATTAGGCAAACTCTGCAGTCACCTAGGGCAGCAGCTTTAGGAGGGGAGGGGGAGGCAAAGAGCAGCTCCAGTGAAAGTAAAACATTAGATCTGGACAGCTAAGCTATTTTATTCTGATGATATGTACTTAATGTCATCCTAATCTTGTAGGCCGCATAGAACTGGATTTGATATCTGGATGTTTGTGGGATATAAGTGTAATAAAATGAAATGAAACATGAAAGAACCATCAATGGTGTATTTTTACTCAAAAGGAGCCTGGGTAATTTTCAAATAGCCCATGTTCCTGGATAATAGTCATTTACCTCGGTAACTAGCTTTTGAATATTGCCTTCATTACACCCGTACAAACACAACAAAGATTTATGTTTAAAAGTCTGAAGTCTATTCATTTTTGCAGACTTGGTAGAGGTCTAGATCCTTTGCTGCCTCTTACATTGAGTTATCAGGGTGTGACATTTATGATTAAACCATTTCTCTGTAATTTGGGAGTGATGCTTGATTCTGGTTTTTCAATGCAAAAACAGGTGGATTATATTATTTCTACCTCCTTTTACCAACTTCATGTCCTTAGCAAATTGAAAGGGATGATTGCTGCTTATGATTTTCGGACAATTTTGCAAAGGCTAGTTTTAATGAAGTTGGACTTTTGTAATGCCTTTTTTTGGGCATGTCTTCAACCAGGCATTGCAAGTTGTCCAAAATGCTGCTGCTGCTTGATTGCTTACTGGCATTCCTAGATTTGAGCATGTCACTCCTATTTTAAAGAAATTACATTGGCTACCAGTAAAAATCTGAATTGTTTTTAAGGTTCTAGTTGTGATTCACCAACAGGTCTATAGTGTGGTTCCTACATTTTTCTTGAATACTTTATCCATGTACAAACCTACTCAATTACTGCGTTCTGAAGTAACCAAACAATTGCGTGTTCCTGCATGCCATTTTGCAGAGACACGTAATCGAACTTTTGCTATCGATGGGGCAAATTTATGGAACAATTTACCTGGATATTTGAGATTTTGTTCCAACCAACAGCAATTTAAGAGAAATCTGAAAACATATTTGTTTATGAAAGCCTTACTTGAACGACTGATGTTTTTAACTTTGGGCAATTTTATTCTTGAAGAAAATATTTTAATTTGTTTGTGTTATGAATTTATGTATGTATTACTGTAACCCGCTTTGAAATAGAGTGAGATATAAATACATGAAATAAATAAATGATTGTTGAGTTGAATTATCAAAATCTCAGGGAAACCTGACCTTGAAAGATAATTGGGAGGGGAAAGGGCAGGCTAAAGGGTGCCTGACTATATGCATATAGACTCTACTCTGTTCTTCTCTGTATGGCTTTGATACCTCCCCCCCCCCAGGACCCCTAAATCCACATCTTTCCTCACTTCCTCCCTACCTTTACTTCTCCCCCCCCCCCCCCCCCCCCCCCGCTCATCTCCCCAAGATAGTCCAGGGGAGTTTAAGGAGCAGGTTCTGTGTATGGCAATAGGTTATGAGTGAGGCGGGGAAGGAAGGATACTGGACAAGTGGTTATTTTCTTTGACCATTGCTTGAAATGCCTAATTATAAAATATTTGAATACCTGTGGGGAAGAGCAGTATATTTCATGATAAATGGAAATGAACTAAATCAACATGCACTTACAGGGCCACATGATGTCCCTTCTGCTTCTGGGTTTTGTGATTAAGGCAGGGTCTGTACACATGCAGTTGTTCAATCCACATGATCACTCATGCCCTGTTGCCATAACCGGAACCAGTCCCCCCGCAGCTTAGCCCATGCTACTTCAGGAGAGGTAATCTGTGAGGAGGAGGGCTGCCTGGGGAGGGAGGGGAAAAGACCATGGATGGAGATCCCTTGTGGGAGGAAGACTTACAAAGTGAATGAGGGCAGAAAAATGTCTACTGGTTGGGAAATATCACTACTACTACTTATCATTTCTATAGCGCTACTAGACGTACGCAGCGCTGTATACTTGAACATGAAGAGACAGTCCCTGCTCGACAGAGCTTACAATCTAATTAGGACAGACAAAGAGTAGCAAAATTCTATGCAGAATCCCAAAGAGTAACAAGATTCCGGAATCCCTAAGAGTAGCAAGATTCCATGCAGAATCTCAAAGAGTAACAAGATTCCGGAATCCCTAAGAGTAGAACGATTCCAGAATTCCGAAGACTAGTACTACTACTAATCATTTCTATAGCACTACTAGACATACGCAGCGTTGTACACTTGAACATGAAGAGATAGTCCCTGCTCGACAGAGCTTACAATCTAATTAGGACAGACAAACAGGACAAACAAGAGATAAGGGAATATTAAAGTGAGGATGATAAAATAAGGGTTCTGAAGATATCACTGGGTAGCCTGGGGGTAAAAGAGATAAGAAAGACCCTCTCTTTACTTTCTGCCCTGGAATCAGACTTGCAAACCTTGCACGTTCAGTGGGAGACTCCCACTTTTGTGGGTCATCTCCTCTGCTCCCGCTGGGGAACTAAGAACTCCTGTCAGCAGCTTTCCCCTCTATCAGCACCAGAGATGCGTTAATAAGATACATCTCCTGCTGCCATGGTACTAGTCTTGCCTTAAGAGCTTCAAAATCTCACAGCTTTTATTGCAAGGCCGGTCCCACAGCAGCAGGAGATGATATTTTATTAAAGTGTCTCCTGCTGCCGGAGGGGGAGGTGGCTTGTTAGTGCTGCAGCCGCGGAATTGAGGTGTGCTTGGGGGTGGAGCCAGGAGGAAGGGTGGGGCTGGGGCGTGTCGTAAAAATCTACCTCTGAAAAATTGGGCCCCCTTGGCAGCTCTACTGAATTTCTAATGCCAACCCAATTCCAGTGGATTATAGACAAGTTTTAAGTCACTTACAGCATTATAATGTATTAAATGAAGATGTGCATAGCAATATTGTCAAGCAGCCTGCCAAATCCAGTGTTCCTACAGTAATACTACACTAAAATGTCCCAAATCCAGAGTATTTGCACCAGAATACTACACCAGTGTACAGGAATATAGCTTTCAGTTAGCCAAATCCAGGGTGTTACCAATGGAATATAGGGATGTGGTTGCCACTTCACCTGAGGTCTTCTGAACAACCTCATTTTACAATTCTGATTTTCCCATTAATCTCACTAAGAGGGGCATAATCGAACGAAAACGTCTATCTCCATGGGCGTTTATCTTCGAGAACGGGTCCGTGAAGGGGCGGACCGAACCGTATTTTGGGAAAAAATAGACGTCCATGTTTTATTCGACAATTTGTGAGCTGTGCGTTTTTGGTTTTCAGCGATAATGGAAAATGAAAGCGCCCAGCTCAAAAACGAATAAATCCAAGGCATTTGTTCATGGGAGGGGCCAGGAGTCGTAGTGCACTGGTCCCCCTCACATGCCAGGACACCAACCGGGCACCCTAGGGGGCACTTTTACAAAAACAAAAAAAAAGGTAAAAGAGCTCCCAGGTGCATAGCACCCTTCCCTTGTGTGTTGAGCCCCCCAAATCCCCCTCAAAACCCACTGCCCACAAGTCTACACCATTACTATAGCCCTAAGGGGTGAAGGGGGGCACCTACATGTGGGTACAGTGGGTTTGGGGGGCGGTGTAGAGGGCTCCCATTTACCAGCACATGTAACAGGTGGGGGGGGGATGGGCCTGGGTCTACCTGCCTGACGTCCACTGCACCCCCTAATAACTGCTCCAGTGACCTGCATACTGCTGCCAGGGAGGTGGGTATGACATTTGAGGGTGAACATAAAAAGTTGTGAAACGGCATATTTTTGTGGTGGGAGGGGGTTAGTGACCACTGGGGGAGTCAGGGAAGGTCATCCCCGACTCCCTCCAGTGGTCTTGTGGTCATTTAGGGCACTTTTTGGGGCCCTATTCGTGGAAAAACAGGGTCCAGGAAAAGTGCCCTAAATTCTCGCTAAAAACGCATATTGTTTTTCCATTATCGGCGAAAGGCACCTATCTCTGATCGGCCGATAACCACGCCCCAGTTCCGCCTTTGACACGCCCCCATCAACTTTGTCCGCATCCGCGACGGAGTGCAGTTGAAAACGTCCAAATTCGGCTTTCGATTATACCGCTTTATTCGTTTTTGTGAGATAAATGTCTATCTCCCGATTTGGGTCGCAATATACGCGTTTTTCTTTTTCAATTATAAGCTGGTAAGTAGTCAGAATTACAAATCCATGCTTTCAATGGGGCAAAACCAAGGATATTCAGTTGACCTGAGGTGAGATGGAAACCCTATAGACTATTACTCCCATATGTCCCTGTGTGGTCTTTGAGATCCAGTTCTCAAAATTGCTTGATAGTACCATCTTTCTGGACCTTCGGACTGGAAACTATCGCGTTCCAAGATGATCAGTGTTGTTGGGCCGCTTTCTTGGAATGCAATGCCATTACGTGTCCAGTTGGAGGAGTCTTTTCATATGTTTAAGCAACTCCTAAAATCATATTTATTCCAAGAAGCTTTTGGGACTTAGTTATGCTGAATTGTCGGGGGCGGGGGTCTTTTCTCCTCCATGACGTTTGCTGGTACTTTGATTGGGGCCAGGTCTGTCAACACTGGATATGATATGATATGTTACGATGTTATGCTGTGGTTGGTTTTATAGTGTATGTTTAGTTTTTCTTTTTGCTTTGTTCTTATTTTTATTTTCCTATTTTACTTGGAGTTCTTTTTTATTTTATTTTATTTTATGTATTCATAACTTTGTATTGTAAACTGCTCAGAAGGTTACTCCCATGGGCGGTATATCAAATTGTAAATAAAAATTTAAATTTGAAACATGCATGATAGTAACATAGTAAGTGATGGCAGAAAAAGACCTATACGGTCCATCCAGTCTGCCCAACAAGATAAACTCATATGTGCTACTTTATATGTATACTTGACCTTGATTTGTATCTGCCATTTTCAGGGCCCAGCACTACCTCCGCCTCCCAACCACAAGCCCCACCTCCCACCACCGGCTCTGCCACCCAATCTCCGCTAAGCTTCTGAGGATCCATTCCTTCTGAACAGGATTCCTTAAGGTTTATCCCACTCATTTTTGAATTCCGTTACCGTTTTCATCTCCACCACCTCGTGCGGGAGGGCATTCCAAGTATCCACCACTCTCTCCGTGAAAAAATACTTCCCGACATTTTTCTTGAGTCTGCCCCCCCTTCAATCTCATTTCATGTCCTCTTGTTCTACCGCCTTCCCATTTACGGAAAAGGTTCATTTGCGGATTAATACCTTTCAAATATTTGAACGTCCGTATCATATCACCCCTGTTTCTCATTTCCTCCAGGGTATACTGTACATGTTCAGGTCGGCAAGTCTCTCCTCATACGTCTTGTAACGCAAATCCCATACCATTTTTGTAGCTTTTCTTTGCGCCGCTTCAATTCTTTTTACATCCTTAGCAAGGTACGGCCTCCAAAACTGTGCCAAATACAGGATATTCACCACAGATACACCAAGCTGTCTTAGAACCAGCCAGGTTAAAATTATTTCCCTGTTGCCCTTCCTGCCTCTAGAACTAGGGTGTCTCCTGACATTGACTCTGAAGTTATTATTAGCTTTCCTTACCCTAGTGCATATTGTGAGTATGGCCACAATTGGTCTCCACGGAGGGGTTCACTGGCAGAAGATGAAGAAAATGCCCGCATGCGTTATGAGGCAGTTCTTCTGCCTTCCTCCTCTTTCCTCAAACCACAGATGAATGAATAGGAGTCATACTGATGTTTCTGCAAATGCAGCAGAATCCTGCTTGGCTGGGCGGAGAGGCCAGTGCCACAGGAAGGCTGCCTCACTGGAAGATGAATAACAGTAATGCGAGTGTTGCGAGACCAGTGGCAGGTGACAGATTGGCCACAGGTGAAGGATGAAACTCAGGGAGCCATTAGCCTGCTTTTTCTCAGCTCCTCTTTAAAGCTGCTCTGAAAAATAGCAATAAATCTTGCATTGGAAGGCCTTGCCCCGAGAGCACTGTTATCTACCTTTTCCAATCAAGTGCCTGATGTCCGATGAGTAATCAGTTTTCGCTGGGTCTCAGATTAATTTTCTTTTGCCTTTTCCCCTCTGTGCTTCTATTTCATTTGCCGGTGTAACAGTGGCCCCAATCCCCCCCTTTCCTTCCCTTCCCATCCTTTTTGCATTCAGTAGTTTGCTGCCGTTTTGCAACACAGCATGATATTTATATACTGCTTTAAGCAAGCAGTTCACAATAAGAGCAAAACTGGAACAAACATCTGGGAACCACAAAATAAAATTAAGAAAGCATAATCAAATAATTTCATGCAGCACATTTCTTAAAGAGCCAGGTTTTAAGATCCTTTCTAGAAGGCTAATAAGAAGATGCATGATCAAAACAGGGGATGGGACGACTTCCCTATCAGGATAGGCTGAAGAGGCTGGGGCTCTTCAGCTTGGAGAAAAGGCGGCTGAGGGGAGATATGATAGAGGGTCTATAAGATAATGAGTGGAATGGAACGGGTCGATGTGGAGCGTCTGTTTACGCTTTCCAAAAATACTAGGACAAGGGGGCATGCGATGAAGCTGCAGTGTGGTGAATTTAAAACGAATCGGAGGAAAGTTTTCTTCACTCAACGCGTAAACTCTGGAATTCGCTGCCAGAAAAGGTGGTTAAGGCGGTTAACTTAGCGGACTTAAAAAAAAGGGTTGGACGGCTTCCTAGAGGAAAAAGCTATAGAATGTTATTGAATGGACGAGGGAATAATACAGTATTTCTAGGATGGGCGGGACAAATTGCTTGTTCTTTTGGCCGCTGTCGGTGACATGGTGCTGGGCTCGATGGACCCTTGGTCTGTCCCAGCATGGCGATGCTTATGTGCTTATAGATATCTCTGGCCAAAGTTTAGGGGCTTGATAAGCCAAAAACATTTCATGAATTTTCATTCTCTTACAACCTTTACCAGAAGGAAAGGCAAAAGGGGAATTATTCGAAGTTCCCCTATTGCTGGACAGAGTCACAAACTGAACATTTTCCAGTGTATAATCAGGACAACCACCATCTAAAACCTTAAATAAAAAACATGCAAACTTAAAAAACAATCCCGGCTTCAGTGTAGTCTCACAAAGTGTCCTGAGATCTTATCAAGTTTTCTGCTTTTGCCAACACCTTGTGAAAATGTTTTTCTTGCAGTGGTTCCTGGGTAGATGGGGAGTTCCATAGTTGATGGGAGCTGTTTAATAGCTTGTAAGTTGCAAAGTGCAAAAGCTAGAAATAACGTAGGGTCTGAAGTACAAAGCAATAAGGGGCGGGCTGGATGGGACTTTGTGGTCATTTTCTGCCACCGTGTTGTCCACTTCTATGTGCACAATCTGTAGTTTGTACTAGATAACATTCTCTGTTTTCTTCGTGCTTTATTTACATAAAACAATTTCTATAGCACTTTACTAGACCCATTTCATTCAAACTGGAGTATCAAGATAAAACTGTATAAAATGAACTGCATTAAATCACATATTTAAAAATATGCTACAAGAATGAATCAAGCTACCCATCATACCCCAGAATGATAACATGAATAGTGCTCTGAGATCTTGCAGGCATATCCATCAAATCCTTTAGCAGGATGTTGCGTGCAGTGAACCCTGTTAGTTGTATCTGGTAGAGAAAAGATAATGAAAAAAAAAAAAGACCAAAAGGACAGTCAGAGGCTGGGACACATCAGGCCAATATTTAAATGGAGTTATATGTTTATTAGCAGCTGGTGAATGTATAAGGTGAAATGTATTCATTCCTTTTAATTTCCTTTCTTTGAGTTCTGTTAAACCAGTCCAGACCAATGGGCTGTGTCCCCATTCCAGCAGATGGATGTAGAAATCAGGGGCATAGCCAGACACCCAATTTTGGGTGGGCCTGGGCCCAAGATGAGTGGGCAGAAGAACTCTGCCCTATCCCACAAGTGCTTTGGTCCAGTGGCGTAGCCACGGGTGGGCTTGGGTGGGCCCAGGCCCACCCACTTTGGGTTCAGGCCCACCCAGTAGCAGCATACCTACGATGTGGCTGGCAGGGATCCCCATGCCCCACCCCACCACCATGCCCATGCCCCACCACCAGCCGAAAACTCCCAACAAGGGTCCCTCCTGCATACCTTGTAAGTAGCAGATCTTTGCCTGCAGCAAGCAGCGACTGATACATACTGCTCGCACCGGCCCCACAGCCTTCCCTCTGATGTATTCCCGCCTAGGCGGAAACAGGAAGTTGCATCAGAGGGAAGGGTGTGGGGCCAACACGAGCAGTGTGTATTAGTTGCTGCTCGCTGCCGGTGAAAATCTGCTATTTAAAAGGTATATGGGAGAGGGGGGATGTTTGAGAGACCATATGGCATGCAGGCGAGAGAAGGAGAGACCAAATCACCTATGGGACGGGGCAAGGTTCTTCTGCCCACCCATCTTGGGCCCAGGCCCACCCAAAATTGGGTGTCTGGCTACGCCCCTGCTTTGGTCTCTCCCTCTCTCGCCTTCATACCATATGGTCTCTCAGACATCCCCCTAACCTTTTAAATAGCAGACTTTCACTGGCAGCGAGCAGCAACTAATACACACTGCTCGTGTTGGCCCCACAGCCTTCCCTCTGATGCAACTTCCTGTTTCCGCATAGGTGGAAATACATCAGAAGGAAGGCTGTGGGGCCGGTGTGAGCAGTATGTATCAGTTGCTGCTCGCTGCAGGCGAAGATCTGCTATTTACAAGGTATGCAGGAGGGATAGTTGGGAGTTTTCGGCTGGTGGGGCTTACGGATCCCTGCCAGCCACATCATAGGTGTGCTGCTACTGGGTGGGCCTAAGCCCAAAGTGGATGGGCCTGGGACCACTCGGGCCCACCCTTGGCTATGCCACTGGTAGAAATACAGACCTCTTCTAGTGACTTCACTGGTATAAGGGTTGGAACAGTCTGGAATTCTTCAGTATGTGGCTGCCAAAGCAGAACAGGGGGAAACCTACTATACACCAAATTCCATGTCATTTGAATATGTGATTTCAGCAGGTCCAAAAAGACTAGGAAGTATTACATGTTTCAAACCTCAAGACTGAACCTGAGGTTCAGAAGAGGTGGAGTATGTGAAGCCTGCCTGGTTCTGGACAGTCAGTGAAGGATCAGGAGAGGGAGCAAGGCAGGGGCGTAGCCAGACAGCAGATTTTGGGTGGGCCTAGGCAAGACGTGGGTAGGCGCCAAGTGTTCTCCCCCACTACCAAAAAAATATCTAAGCTGGCGGGAAAATGCTTCTCTCCACCTTGGCAGTCTGCAGCAGGCTTGCGCTGAAAACAGAACATGCGCAGGTGCCAGTATCATGGAGAGCAGCGTTTTTGTTCCCCTCAGGGGGAAGTCTTCAGCTGGCAGAGTTTGGGATCCCCAACAGCTACCGCTAAACGTGTGCTACTGTTGGGTGGGCCTGAGCCCTTTGTGGCTACGCCACTGGAGCAAGGGAAGGAGAGCAGCTGGGAGATATAACTGAGTGGCAGTGACACTAGAAGGAAGGGAGAGATGGAGGACAGGAGAGGGGGAAGTGAGTGGTAGTGTTAGGAGTACAGGTGAGAATTGGAGCAGAATAGTGACAGGATCAGGAGGGAGGAAAAAATAGTAGATGGGAGATCCAGAGCTGAGTGTCATTGAGAGGGAGGGAGAATGCATGGGATGACATGGAGCTGAGTGGAAATAGCATTGGGAGGGAATGCAGGAGACATGATCAGGAGCTCTCCTAAGGTGGATAGAAAATGTAGCTGAGTAGTAATATCAGGAGGGAGGATGGACAAGAGATGAGTAACTGACGTGACAGGGAAGTAAGGAAGGTGGTCTAGAGGTGATGTCAGATGGTGGAACAGTGGCAGGGAGATGCAGAGCTGAGCTATGGTGTCAGGAGGGAGAATGGGCAGAAGACAAAACAGTTCTATAGTAAAATCTGAGCACTGCTTGGAAATGGAGAATTTGTCTAGCTCTGAGATAGCTCATTGTTGTTCTGAATATATTGTGTAACTCATATTTAAAGGGTACCCTACTTGTCAATCCTTAACACTGGTTCTGCACTGGAATCCTTGCTTACTTCCAGTGTAATAGTGCCTCATAGCCAATGAAGGTGGCCTTCCATCTGTGCCCTTCCTTCACCCAATCTTGTTGAAACCAATTATTGTGCATTTTGCTGGTACCAACAGCTCCTGTAAGGCAGTGGTATCCTGCTCACTTCCTTAATTGTTTCTTCTGCATGCCTTTGTCCTCAGCCAGGTGCAATGACTGGGACTCCCTTTGCAAGCTATCATCAATGCTGCAGTCTTCTTGCTTGGCAGGCTGCCTTACCACACGCTGTCCTGTCTGTCGTCTGTGACCTACTGTTCCTTATGCACCTGTGACTTGCTGGGATTTTCCTAGCCCTGGCCTTTTCCAGACATCCCATACAAAATAGATTCAGGCATCATAGTATCTCTGTTGAGTGCAAAGACGTTGGATTAGCAGCCCAGCCCTGGCTGGAAAAGGTTAACACTCTGTGTTATGTTTAGTTAAACCTTCTATAAATTTTTTCCTGCATGACATTTTGTAAAATAATTACACTGCGGGGGTAATCATGTGCCTGTGATTGAATCAGGGTCGGGCACTGGAGACTAACTCCATGGCTAGTAGCCTGGCTCAGCTCCCCTCATTAATCACTGTCAGGGGGATTATTGCATTAGAGACTGCAGCTTGCTCTTGCTCCACCTGCTAGATGTGCTTAGGGTCCTGGCCACTGCTGCTGCTTATTTTTTCTTCCTGACGAAAAAAGATTTTCTGCCTCTGCCAAATCCCCTTCTCTGTTTTCAACACATTTCTGAGTCTTTTTCATTTCTTTCCAGTTGGGTTACCAAGCTCATGTTTGAAGCCTTGTCTTCCATCCTTCTTTGCACAACCCACCTCTGCCAGTCTTTGAGTTGACTATCCAAAACAAATCCTTTAGTCTCTGGTATACAACTCTTTGAGTTGACACATTTGCCTGTGGAAGTGAATGTGCATTATTCTGCTCCATATGAAACACTTTGCGGGTTTTTGCAAAGCTTGCAGGAGTGTGTTCCCTCACAGTTTCAATCCAGCTCACTGATTTCTGTAGTTGGTGGAGGGATCTCGGGGTCATAGTGTCCAAGGATCTCAAGGTGGCAAAACATTGTGACAAGGTGGTGGCTAAAGTCAGAAGGATGCTGGGATACACAAAGGGTACCATAACTAGCAGCATAAAATGTATTGTGCCCAAAACAATACAATACATTTTATGCCGCTTATCCTAGAAATAAGCAGTGGATTTTCCCCCAAGTCCATCTTCATAATGGCTTATGGACTTTTCTTTTAGGAAGCCATCCAAACCTTTTTTTAAACGTTGCTAAGCTAACTGCTTTTGCCACATTCTCTGGCAACGAATTCCAGAGTTTAATTACACGTTGAGTGAAGAAATATTTTCTCCGATTCGTTTTAGTACTCAAGAGCTTCTTTGCGTGCTCCCTAGTCCTAGTGTTTTTTGGAAAGAGTAAACAATCGATTCACATCTCCTCATTCCACTCCACTCAGTATTTTATAAACCTCTATCATATCTCCCCTTAGCCGTCTCTTCTTCAAGCTGAAGTGTCCTAGCTGCTTTAGCCTTTTCTCATAGGGAAGTTGTCCCATTCCCGTTATCATTTTTGTTGCCCTTCTCTATACCTTTTCTAATTCCACTAGATCTTTTTTGCGATGCGGTGACCAGAACGTCCCCCAGTATTGGAGGTGCTGTTTCTTCTACAATATACTTTTCCTTGCTCTCTTTTTTTGTGGCCTAATAAGGCATCCCATTAAGTGACTTTTCTATAATGTTTCTTTAATTTCTAATGTCTTTTTCTGTATAAGGGAAATTATTTCTTCATCATTGTATATATTTATGCAGTGTGTATTTGTTTTTGACATTCAGTATAAAAAGAAACACCTTCAAAAAAAATCTGACAAATGTACCTTTACTAAGAGGTCTCTGTGTAAGGCTTAGTACCAAGCTAGCAGGAGGTATTAGAGAGTAGGATTAAGATGCGGTGTTGAGACATTTTAAGTAGCATAGCGGAATGGAAGTAAGAAGGCTTTTGCTCTGGGAAAGATAGATGTCATACACAAGTAGTACTTGGCAGATCCAGGCTTGGTCTCAGCTAAGGTAATGTAGATGTAGTATTTATACATAGTAACATAGTAACATAGTAGATGACGGCAGAAAAAGACCTGCACGGTCCATCCAGTCTGCCCAACAAGACAACTCATGTGTGCTACTTTTGTGTATACCCTACTTTGATTTGTACCTGTGCTCTTCAGGGCACAGACCGTATAAGTCTGCCCAGCACTAGCCCCGCCTCCCAACCACCGGCTCTGGCATAGACCGTATAAGTCTGCCCAGCACTATCCCCGCCTCCCACCACCGGCTCTGGCACAGACCGTATAAGTCTGCCCAGCGCTATCCCTGCCTCCCAACCTCCAGTCCTGCCTCCCACCACTGGCTCTGGCACAGACTGTATAAGTCTGCCCCGCACTATCCCCGCCTCCCAACCTCCAGCCCCACCTCCCACTACCGGCTCTGCTATCCAATCTCGGTTAAGCTCCTGAGGATCCTTTCCTTCTGAACAGGATTCCTTTATGTTTATCCCACGTATGTTTGAATTCCGTTACCGTTTTCCTCTCCACCACCTCCCGCGGGAGGGCATTCCAAGCATCCACCACTCTCTCCGTGAAGAAATACTTCCTGACATTTTTCTTTATGTATTTTTAAAATTTATATCCCACCTAAACTAAGCGGTTTACAAAAAATATGCATAATATAATCACAAACAAAATTAAATTAAATTCTGTTTTGTGATTATTGGATCATTGACTACACTGGAAGTGCAGGGCGTAGTCTGTTAGGAAATTGTTGGGAGAGCTTGTTTCTGGTTAGTTGGCTTTGTTCAAAAAAAGGGTTATGTTAATGACTGAAAACTTAGGTGCAGACATCTAAAAATAGCTCAATAGTCCAACTGTGATTCATTTAGCTTAAAACTTATCAATCAATCTTTATTGCTGGCTTTTGCCTTCACAAAGTCACATGTATCAGCTGGCAATTTACCAGTGAAAATATAGTAACATAGTAGATGACGGCAGAAAAAGACCTGCACGGTCCATCCAGCCTGCCCAACAAGCTAAATTCATATGTGCTACTTTTTATTTGTACTTGTCCTCTTCAGGGCACAAACCGTATAAGTCTGGCCAACGCTATCCCCGCCTCCCAACCACCAACCCCGCCTCCCACCACCAGCTCTGGCACAGACCGTATAAGTCTGGCCAACACTATCCCCGCCTCCCAACCACCAGCCCCGCCTCCCACCACCAGCTCTGGCACAGACCGTATAAGTCTGGCCAACACTATCCCCGCCTCCCAACTACCAGTCCTGCCTCCCACCACCAGCTCTGGCACCTAAACTCGGCTAAACTTTGTTACCTGTAGCTATGATGCAGTAAAACAATCTAGCTTTCTCCCTATGCCTCAACAAACCAGCTTGTCTAATTCTGGATGTTTGTATCCTAGTTTTGTCTATGATATAAAACTCTTTGAATGCCTCACTGAAAGGAAACTGCTTCTAAGGGAATACAGTAGCAGCAATAAGCCATATCATGTTAGGTAAGCACTCGGTCAGGACAGCCAATGATGCGAAACTTTACTAAGACTAACAATGAGTATAAATGTTGTAGCCTTATATGCTAAGCATTTTCCATAGATCCAAAATGGGAGAAAACCCTTCCTAGCTTATTTAATGGCAGCATTTGTTTCAACCCCCCCCCCCCCCCCCCCACCTCCAAACTGGAGCCCCACCAATGGACAGGCTTCCACAATTAAGAACAAAGTGGCCTTTTTTTTCTTGTTTACCGAATGGTCAAGTCTAATCAAGCAAGGTCTCCTTGAGTCCACGTCTGTTTGTATATGTATGCTGACCTTTCCTGCAGTATATTTATGTTGTCTGAGCATGGAGGGCAAATGTATAGGTATAAACAAAGCATGCCAGGCTTTGGTGCAAAAGAGGAACAGTCTTTGTGACTGTTGCGAGTGAAGGTTATAGTTGGGAGCTCGTGGACTGGTCAAAGAACATCTTGTAAATACTGAAGGACCGTAGACCTGTGTTCTTTCACTTCATGGCTCAATCAGTTCAAATCTGCGTATCTGAAGCCTTCTAGTGTCCATGCAAATGTTAACCTGCCCCTTGCTCTGCTGAATATTGATGTTGATGACAGAGCCTGAAACAGCAGCAACTCTGTGTGTGCTCCCCCCATCCACCTTCACCTTCCTATCCTCTGGGATCCAAAGCAGCAAAAAAAAAAAATAATAAACAAACTTTTTAAAAAGTGCTAAGATTTATAAGTGTAGCAAGGCATCTGAAGGAGATCAGCTGTGCTACATCTCTGGTGGCTGTAGTCACCACTGGCGTTATTAACCGACCCCTTTTTTTTCCAAGATGGGCTAAGTCAGTTCTGATTTTGCCCCACTGTATGCATGGACATGTCATTCCTGCTTATCTTAGAGCAGTAAGAACCAGAGGCATAGCTAGGTGGGGTGCAAGGGGAGTGGCTGCTCCTCCAAATGGGTTTTGAATGAAACGGCGCCTATGCGGCTCGGCCCTTCAGCCTCACGCTGACACCTATTTTACAAAAGGTCTGCTCCCCCTGACATCAAAACCTGGCTACACTTCTGGTAAGAACTACACTTGGAGTGACAAGGAAGTTTAATAGTAAGATTGGATCAGCTTTGGCTGAAAAAATGGTGGTCCAGAGCAGGGGCGTAGCCAGACAACAGATTTTGGGTGGGCCTAGGCAAGAAGTGGGTGGGCATCAAGTGTTCTCCCCTTCACCGACCACCAAAAAAAAAATCTCAGCTGGTGGGAAAATGTTTCTTTCCACCTTAGTAGTCTGCAGCAGGCATGCGCTGAAAACTGAGCATGCGGAGGTGCCAGTATCGTGGAGAATAGCGTTTTCATTACCATCAGGGGGAAGTCTTCAGCTGACAGAGCTTGGGATTCCCACCAGCTACCGCTAAATGTGTGCCACTGTTGCTACGCCACTGGTCCAGAAGTGACTCATCTCATCACACACTACCTTATGCTCAATGATTTGCATTGGCAAAGAGGGCTTCATTTGAATCAATTAGGATGCAGCATTTTTGTTTAGCCATGGTGTGACCTTGCAGATCATAGTCCCTAAACAGAAAATCAAAGCCCATGCCAGAGAGGTCATGGTGATACCACTGTGCCAGTCAGTGGCTCATGGCCATGAAGAGCAAGTCTGGCTAACAGAGACCTTCCACTTCCTCCACGGATTGTTCAGAATATTATTCTCTTTAGCTCTGCTGCTGCTGAAACAGCTGCTTTTCTGTTCTATTAATAGCAAGGTTCTGCACTGCTGACTTTCAACCCCCCCCCCCCCCCCCCCCTTGCCAGTTCTTCTCAGTCTGGCACCCAGCCCAGGAAAATCTGATAGCTGCATTAACAAGTATGTGCCTAAATGTATATATGCGTATTTTATTTGGATGGAATCTCTATGTGCGCATGGCATAAGTATATTTCTTTTATTTATTTAGTTGTAAAACCTGGTATACCGCAATATCACAAGAGTATCAATGGGGTTTACAGTAATTAAAAAAAAATAATGAAACCGACACTGCCAAATAAACCAAAACATGGGACACATTCGAAGGGAAGTAATGCATAGCACAACAATTATAACCAGTTGCAATAAACAAAATGGTACCAACACAGAGAACAGAAGGTTAATGAACAATACAGCCCGAGAACTACCCAGCTAAGGTAAAAAGCCACATCTTTAACGAGGATTTGAAGCTAATATAACAAGGGTCAGATCACAGGGAAATGGACAACTGGTTCCATAAGTATGGGATGACACAACTGAATGCAGATGTGCGCGATGATTCAAATACCAATTTCCTAAAAGATGGAACAACAAAAAGACTGGCATCTGAAGATCGTAAAATTCTTGTAGGGTGGTGATGGTACAAGAAGATTAAATACATATAATGGGTGACGGTGTAAAAGGACTTGTGTACCAGAAGGAGAATTTCGTAATGGATTCTACTGGCCACTGGAAGCCAGTGCTGCTCAATTAATAAGGGAGTCACGTGGTCGGAACGGTTAGCCTTATAAAGTAATTTAATTGCTGTATTTTGGAGAATCTGCGCTTGTGGAATAGTCTTCTGGGGAAGATCAGGAAAAACAAAATTACAATAATCCAGATGATTCATAACTAATGTGTGTACAGATGTATGCTGCAGTATACCTTAACCAGTACGAATGCTGAACTGATATATTTGCTTGTGTGTGTATATATGTGATTGCCCTGTATATGCTTATAAATACATATGAGTTCTGTATATATCACTATAACTGAGCATGTATGTGTATATGCATGAGTATGCCTGGAATTGGAAATGCACCATACGCACATATTCATATGTACACCTGTAGACTTTTTGTATGTACAAATCTGCAAGGTACACATGGCCTACATGAGTATAAAGAACTGAGAAAAACTGAAATCCAATCATCCAGCATTTTGCTAAAATGCAAGAATGCATGTCATTGAGGATCTGTCTGTCCGGTTGTGTATGTTTGTGCAACTGCATGAGGACAACATGAACAGTGAGAAAGCCGTTGGCAAAGTAACAAGCCATGGGGTAGTGGGAGCCCAGGCCTCACTACCCGAAGAGTGGAGGAGCTGGCAATCAGAGCCAGTGGGTGTTGCAGAATGCTATGGAGGGCAGGCCCCACCATCTGAATAGAGTAGGACCTGATTCTTATAATCCTACAGTATTCAAGTCAACCGATCAATGCTGGTTGCATTAGGTATGGGCATCAATTGAACCACATTTAAACGGAAGAAAAAATGGCATCAGCAAAAACCAAGTAGCATCTTCATGTGAGAAGATGGAAAAAGGGGAGAGAGAGTAGAGTGGGGGCAGAGAGTCTGCCCTCTTACAGTGGGGGAAATAAGTATTTGATCCCTTGCTGATTTTGTAAGTTTGCCCACTGACAAAGACATGAGCAGCCCATAATTGAAGGGTAGGTTATTGGTAACAGTGAGAGATAGCACATCACAAATTAAATCCGGAAAATCACATTGTGGAAAGTATATGAATTTATTTGCATTCTGCAGAGGGAAATAAGTATTTGATCCCCCACCAACCAGTAAGAGATCTGGCCCCTACAGACCAGGTAGATGCTCCAAATCAACTCGTTACCTGCATGACAGACAGCTGTCGGCAATGGTCACCTGTATGAAAGACACCTGTCCACAGACTCAGTGAATCAGTCAGACTCTAACCTCTACAAAATGGCCAAGAGCAAGGAGCTGTCTAAGGATGTCAGGGACAAGATCATACACCTGCACAAGGCTGGAATGGGCTACAAAACCATCAGTAAGACGCTGGGCGAGAAGGAGACAACTGTTGGTGCCATAGTAAGAAAATGGAAGAAGTACAAAATGACTGTCAATCGACAAAGATCTGGGGCTCCACGCAAAATCTCACCTCGTGGGGTATCCTTGATCATGAGGAAGGTTAGAAATCAGCCTACAACTACAAGGGGGGAACTTGTCAATGATCTCAAGGCAGCTGGGACCACTGTCACCACGAAAACCATTGGTAACACATTACGACATAACGGATTGCAATCCTGCAGAGCCCGCAAGGTCCCCCTGCTCCGGAAGGCACATGTGACGGCCCGTCTGAAGTTTGCCAGTGAACACCTGGATGATGCCGAGAGTGATTGGGAGAAGGTGCTGTGGTCAGATGAGACAAAAATTGAGCTCTTTGGCATGAACTCAACTCGCCGTGTTTGGAGGAAGAGAAATGCTGCCTATGACCCAAAGAACACCGTCCCCACTGTCAAGCATGGAGGTGGAAATGTTATGTTTTGGGGGTGTTTCTCTGCTAAGGGCACAGGACTACTTCACCGCATCAATGGGAGAATGGATGGGGCCATGTACCGTACAATTCTGAGTGACAACCTCCTTCCCTCCGCCAGGGCCTTAAAAATGGGTCGTGGCTGGGTCTTCCAGCACGACAATGACCCAAAACATACAGCCAAGGCAACAAAGGAGTGGCTCAGGAAGAAGCACATTAGGGTCATGGAGTGGCCTAGCCAGTCACCAGACCTTAATCCCATTGAAAACTTATGGAGGGAGCTGAAGCTGCAAGTTGCCAAGCGACAGCCCAGAACTCTTAATGATTTAGAGATGATCTGCAAAGAGGAGTGGACCAAAATTCCTCCTGACATGTGTGCAAACCTCATCATCAACTACAGAAGACGTCTGACCGCTGTGCTTGCCAACAAGGGTTTTGCCACCAAGTATTAGGTCTTGTTTGCCAGAGGGATCAAATACTTATTTCCCTCTGCAGAATGCAAATAAATTCATATACTTTCCACAATGTGATTTTCCGGATTTAATTTGTGATGTGCTATCTCTCACTGTTACCAATAACCTACCCTTCAATTATGGGCTGCTCATGTCTTTGTCAGTGGGCAAACTTACAAAATCAGCAAGGGATCAAATACTTATTTCCCCCACTGTATATTCCCCTGCCACACCCACTGCGCCACACATACTCTTCTGCATCCCTGTGCTGTAGCCAAGGGTGGGTCTGGATGGACTGGGACCCACCCAATTTGGACTCAATTCCACCCAAATTGTGGCACTCTTGCTGTGGTTGGCAGGAATCCCCAGACCCTTCCAGCTGAAGATTTCCTCCTCGTCGGGCAACCAGCGCGCTTCCAAACAGCAACCAGCAGCACTTGCCTCGAGCTGACACCAATACTGACCCCTCTGCATGTGCTCAGTTTTAATGCATGTGCAAACACTGAGCATGCACGGCCTGCCGGCGGCGGTGTTAACTTGAGGCAAGTGCTGCCGGCTGCCATTTGAATGACTGCTGCCTTCCCAAGGAGGAGGAAATCTTCAGCTGGCAGGGTTTAGCGATTCCCGCCAGCTCAGCTATTTAATAATTTGGGTTTGCGGGTGGGGAGGAGCAGAGAGTGGAGTGGAGCAAAGGGGAGGCTGGGGGAAGATGAATTCTGTGCTCACCCTACTTGGCCTCAGGCCCACACAAAATTTGCCATCCGGCTATGCCCCTGCTGCATCCGTGAACACTCCACAGTTTTTCAGCACTCCCACATTCCTCTTGCACATCCTTCCTGAACACTATTCATCTGGATCAGTGGCATTAGTTCAAATTGAGAGTTCATCTCAGAAGATGTAGGAGTAGGCGGTTAGCTTAGCGGGGTTTAAAAAAGGTCTGGACAGCTTCCTAAAGGAATAGTCCATAGACCATTATTAAATTGACTTGGGGAAAATTCACTGCTTATTTCTGGGATAAGCAGCATAAAATGTATTGACCTTTTTCAGGATCTTGTCAGGTATTTGCGACCTGGATTGGCCACTGTTGGAAACAGGATGCTGGGCTTGATGGACCTTTGGTCTGTCCCAGTGTAGCAATACTTATGTACGTATGTCTAACTGCAAGTATACCCTTTGCTGCTGAAGTTGTTTGTGCAGTAAGCAAAACATTCAGTTTTGAACAGGAGTCACGTTGCCCCTTTTTTGGAAGTCTGAAAATTCCCTTGGAGCAGGGAACAAAAAAAGAGATAGAGCGGTTTATGCAGTCAGTGAAAAAGAAGTCATAGCAATGCAGTGAATGACAGCAGATAAAAGACCAAAGTGGCCTATCCAGTCTGCCCAATATAGATTTATCCTCTTGGTACAAGTGCATATAAAATTTCTGAACTGAAATGAACACCAACTCACCTTGTGCCCATGTCTTCTATAAAATTTCTCAACCCTCTTCTTATATCAGTTCCAAGCATGGCCTCCCCATGTTTTTAGGAGCCCTGATGCAATCATATGTCTGCTGTTTTAGGGTCGTAACTGCTGTGCCGTGCAATTACCACCATGCTTTTGGGAGTTCTGATGTAACATAGTAACATAGTAGATGACGGCAGAAAAAGACCTGCACGGTCCACCCAGTCTGCCCAACAAGATAAACTCACGTGACATTTTTTATGTATACTTTACCTTGATTTGTACCTGTCTTTTTCAGGGCACAGACCGTATAAGTCTGCCCAGCACTATCCCCGCCTCCCACCACTGGCTCTGGCACAGACTGTATAAGTCTGCCCAGCACTATCCCCACCTCCCACCGCCGGCTAAGCTTCTGGGGATCCCTTCCTTCTGAGGAGGATTCCTTTATGTTTATTCCACGCATGTTTGAATTCCGTTACCGTTTTCCTCTCCACCACCTCCCGCAGGAGGGCATTCCAAGCATCCACCACCCTCTCCGTGAAAAAATACTTCCTGACATTTTTCTTGAGTCTGCCCACCTTCAATCTCATTTCATGTCCTCTCATTCTACCACCTTCCCCTCTCCGGAAAAGGTTTGTTTGCAGATTAATACCTTTCAAATATTTGAACGTCTGTATCATATCACCCCTGTTTCTCCTTTCCTAATCTGCTGCTTAGGATTGTAACTGCTGCACCATCTTCTTTACTACTGTGGATCCTCTGTGTTTACACCATACTTTTGTGAAGGGGAAAAATAAAGAGGCAAAAAGGAGATGGAACATAGGGTAAGGGGTTGAACTACAGTGGCAAGGAACAAAGGGAGAGACAGACCTGTAGAAAAGGAACAGGAGGTGCTGATGGACAGCTGCATCCAGGTATAGTTACTTAGACCCCCCCCCCCCTCCCTGTCCTCTGCAAAACAGTCTGATAAGCAAGCTAGCCAGCTGAACTAATGTGCCAGCTCCTCCCTGCATGTGGCCCACCTGTCCCTACCAGTCCATGCCCTGTCATTTTCAGAACCTGTGACCTTTCAGGTTGGCAGGAGTCACAAGAAGCTTCAGTAGCTCGCAATAGGTGTGTGTGTGGGGGGGGGGGGGGGGGGGGTCAAACTGACTGGCTGTGCAGATCAGAAGAAAGTAAACAAAACATTGTAGGCATTCAACTTTCGGTGTCAAAAGCAGTGTCCATGCCAGTGCAAACAAAACTGATCCTGTGCTCGTGTCCCGTGAAGCTGTGAAGCACCCAAATGTATCCCAATTAAAAATAGAAAGAGTTCCATCAGCTGGAGACTACCCAAGGACAGGATGTCTGCTGCTGCTTACGGGTCACAGAGCTGCTAGTGACTAAGTTCTAGTAACCATAGTGGTCCTTGAGAAAACAGGATTTTTGGCCAGCGGTGGACCTATAGAACGTTGTACATAAGCTTTCAGAGCCACTCAAATCCTTTCCCCAGATGTCTTCCTATGAGCTTTCAGGATTTCTTGCTGATAAGAAAGTAAAGATGGCTGTTCACTTTTGTTTCTTTTTCCAAAAGTTTGTTCATTTGCCTTTTCATGCGGCTGTATGCGGTATCTTCCATCTTAAGTAGAGAGGTGTGGTAGCCGTGTTAGTCCACTCTTAAAGGTTATCAATAGAAATCAAACAAAATAAAACATGGAAAAGAAAATAAGATGATACCTTTTCATCTTATTTTCTTTTCCATGTTTTATTTTGTTTGATTTCTATTGATAACCTTGCGGATAAGAATTGATGCTGTGGGTTCTTAGGGAGACAGAATGGCTTCTGTCAGGTGAAGGACCCTGGTGCTGACCACAAGATGGGAATGTGTGTAGGGCATCAAATTCAAAAGGCATTCAACAACTGGTGCTCCTACTGCTACTGGAGTGGAGGAGTGGCCTAGTGGTTAGGGTGGTGGACTCTGGTCCTGGGGCACTGAGGAATTGAGTTCCATTCCCACTTCAGGCACAGGCAGCTCCTTGTGACTCTGGGCAAGTCACTTAACCCTCCATTGCCCCATGTAAGCCGCATTGAGCCTGCCATGAGTGGGAAAGCGCAGGGTACAAATGTAACAAAAATAAAATAGATACTATTGGAGATTCTACATGGAATGTTGCTACTATTGGAGATTCTACATGGAATGTTGCTATTCCACTAGCAACATTCCATGTAGAAGGCTGCACAGGCTTCTGTTTCTGTGAGTCTGACGTCCTGCACGTACGTGCAGGACGTCAGACTCACAGAAGCAGAAGCCTGCGCGGCCACATTGGTGATCTGCAAGGGCCGACTTCTACATGGAATGTTTCTAGTGGGACTCTGGGCAAGTCACTTAACCCTCCATTGCCCCATGTAAGCTGCATTGAGCCTGCCATGAGTGGGAAAGCGCAGGGTACAAATGTAACAAAAATAAAATAGATACTATTGGAGATTCTACATGGAATGTTGCTACTATTGGACATTCTGCATGGAATGTTGCTATTCCACTAGCAACATTCCATGTAGAAGCCTGCGCGGCCACATTGGTGATCTGCAAGGGCCGACTTCTACATGGAATGTTTCTAGTGGGACTCTGGGCAAGTCACTTAACCCTCCATTGCCCCATGTAAGCCGCATTGAGCCTGCCATGAGTGGGAAAGTGCGGGGTACAAATGTAACAAAAATAAATACTGTCTAATGTTCAAGGAAAATTTCCCTGCCCCTGGTCCTTAGCCCATGGGTGCTGTGATTTTAAATCCTGTCCTGAACGTAAGGGTCTTCTTGTGACAGACTGTAGGCAAACTCTTGAAAAGCAAATTAGAAGATGACCCTCCAGAGTGAGGCAGAGTCCTGGTTCATGCCAAGAGCTGTGAAGTGGGGCACCGTTAGGAGCTGAAGAAGAGAAATTCCTTTAAAAGATAACATAAGAACCCCTGATTGAGACAAATGTTTCTTTCTCCTTTGTTTATACTTTTGAGGCTCCAGTGGGGTCAGAAATGAAATGGGAAATTAATATCCCAAATAATTAGCTGCGGGGGCAGCCTTAATGACTGACCTCAGAGTGACCTAGGAGTCAGTAAACTGCAATTAATGAGGTCACCACCAGCCTGCAGCCAAAAGCAAATCTCAGCCAGATTTCAGCTCTAACCATCAGCTTGTTTTCACCTCTACAGTTAGTAAGTGTGACCCCAGGTCCTCCCTGTCACAAAGGGTTAAGTCATGATGACTACTCCCATACAGTGCCACCACCCTCTGTGAAACACACAGACACATACAAAGAACCATATATGTGGACCTACATACCCGTTTCAACACAAAGAGTCAAATATACACATACATCGACCAATATACACACACTGCTTTGCTCAGTATCCTATATAATAAAACTCACCCTCAACTGACGTCACTGTCAGTTCCTGGGGGCACTTCCTTCCGGTTCGAAGGGTTCGTGGTGGTGAAGCCACCGAAATCGCTGTGTCTGGGCCCCAACCTCACGTCAAACGTGATGACGTCGAGGACGGAGCAATGGCATCAGTGGCTTTACAACCAACAAGGAAGGACTCTGGAGATGAAGGTGGCATGTGTTGACGAGGTCCGGAACAATGGCGGTCAGTGGCTTCACAACGCCGAAGGGGTGGGTACGGAGGGGGGGGGGGGGTTCGAGAGGAAAACCTTGCTAGTGCCCGTTTCATTTGCTCCAGAAGCGGGCATGTTTTACTAGTTACCAGATAAATACATCGTAGCCTGGACCAAAATAACTTAGTTATACTATCATTGCTTGACCTCTCATCAGCTTTTGACTTGGTCAACCACGCTCTACTTCTGGACAGACTTCACCAAATAGGTATTTGACACAGCATTTACTTGGTTCCATTCATACCTCTCTGATCGCTCATATAAAGTTCACTTTCAAAATATGGTATCAGCACAATTTTCATTAACCTCCAGAGTCCCACAAGAATCAATTTTGTCACCTATGTTGTTTAATATTTTCTTAACACCGCTCCTTACACTTGGCCTAGTCTTTAGGCTTTAATGCCTACGTCTGTGCAGATGACATTCAGATACTACACATTCTAGACTATACCGACACCCACATGATTCAGAATATTAACCGTAGTCTGATACAGATATCTGATTGGTTGCAATGTAACAAATTGATTCTTAATCCAAACTGCCCCAATGTCTATCTCAGCCCATTCTTCTTGGTGCGACCATTATTCCTCAATTATCAAGTACAAAATTCTTAGGTGTCATTTTGAATGAATCACTTTCTTTTTGGCCTCAAATTACTAGTGTAACTAAGCATTGCTTCTATAGACTTTGGCAAATTCACTCAATGCGTTCTTTTATTGACTCATCAGCGTTAAACATACTTATTCCTTTGTCATTAGCGAACTTGGCTACTGTAATTCACTCCATATGGGTCCCTAAACAACTGAAATTAGGTGCCTCCAAATATTTCAAAACATCACTATGAAACTTATTACTGGAGAAAAGAAATTCAACCATGTCACCCCACTCCTGAAACGGCCCACTGGCTTCTGTTGCCCCACTGTATTATTTACAAGATTTTACTTTTAGTTTATAAAACCCACCTGGTGAACCACAATATCTTTCTCATACGCTAACCCTATACTCAAAATCAAGAACATTGCAATCATCATTTCAAAACCTATTGATAGTACCATCATTCCGAGAAATAATTCATCAATACATTCTGAAGGCAATTTTCTCAGTTCAGGGTCCTGAACACTGGAATAAATTACCTGTCACTTTGGGACCAGACTTCTCTTTAAAACAGAATTGAAATGATGCATATCCCTAGTCTCCCCATTGCAATCCTTGGAAGTTGAGCTTGTTGGACCTGACAGGCTAGATTAACCCCTTCTTTATCGATTCCCTCTTCTATCCTATTAAAATTGTAGTTCTTCCCCACCCTTTCTCTCTCATGTTTTAAAAAAATTATTCTCTTTCTTTCCTATAATTTTTAGATTGCAAGCTGCCTAGACATGCTTTTTTGATGGGCGGGATAGTAAGTCCTGAATAAACTTGAAACTTGATTTTCAGACATATACACCCTTTTACTTCTACACACACACTCACTCTCAGATCCATCTACCTGCAAATATATACATGCAAATGGATGTATGTGCGTATGCACACACACACACACACACACGGGCTCTTTCTTCAAGTGTGACCCTAGGTGAATTGTGAAAGAAAAGGAGCCTGGGAGGAGAGGGGCGCTGGAAGGCTCATCATGTGAGGGGAGGGGAGGGGCACTGGAATGCTCATCATGGGAGAGGAGGGGTGCTGGAAGGCTCATCATGGGAGGGGAGGGGCACTGGAAGGCTCATCATGGGAGAGGGGTGCTGGAAGGCTCATCATGTGAGGGGAGGGGAGGGGCACTGGAAGGCTCATCATGGGAGGGGAGGGGCACTGGAAGGCTCATCATGGGAGAGGGGTGCTGGAAGGCTCATCATGTGAGGGGAGGGGAGGGGCACTGGAATGCTCATCATGGGAGAGGAGGGGCACTGGAATGCTCATCATGGGAGAGGAGGGGCACTGGAAGGCTCATCATGGGAGAGGAGGGGCACTGGAAGGCTCATCATGGGAGAGGGGTGCTGGAAGGCTCATCATGTGAGGGGAGAGGAGGGGCACTGGAAGGCTCATCATGGGAGAGGAGGGGCACTGGAAGGCTCATCATGGGAGGGGAGGGGCACTGGAAGGCTCATCATGGGAGGGGAGGGGCACTGGAAGGCTCATCATGGGAGAGGGGTGCTGGAAGGCTCATCATGTGAGGGGAGGGGAGGGGCACTGGAATGCTCATCATGGGAGAGGAGGGGCACTGGAAGGCTCATCATGGGAGGGGAGGGGCACTGGAAGGCTCATCATGGGAGAGGAGGTGCTGGAAGGCTTATCATTGGATAATTACTGTTGGGTCAATAGAAGTTGTGAGAACCTGCAAAGAATATCCCTTCCTATCCCTTCCATATCTCTCATCTCCCACACACAGTTGTTCACAATATAGAGTTTTCAAATTTTTATCATTAAAAAAAAAACAGAAAACAAGACAAACAACAACAAAAAAAATGTACAAGTTAACTTAGTTCCCATTCTGAGTGACAACATAAAAAAAAAGATTCTATATTTTTCAGTTCATATGTTCAACAGATCCACACAATATTTAGAGATTTCAGGTGCTTTTAAACTTGGTCCATTCAACAAATTACCAGGAAAGAAAGGGTTTTCCCTCCTGTTTTAAATACCACCAGGAAACAAGGTCTTGTATCAGTTTGGGTGCAAAATTCAAGCCCCATATTTGTCAAAGTCCAGCTTTTCGTTAAAATGATCTCCAACTTTTATTATTAAATGTTCTCCCCTAGTTCCGGGTTGGCATGTTGCTTCTCTTCTGAACAGGTGAAGTCATAAAATTCCTCTATTATTTTTTGAAATTTTTAGCCGTGAAACCAAAGATTTCCCCCACAGACGTGCGTGCAGCTTTGCCCACAGCTGTGGTCAGGGATTGGTGCTGGCGAATAGGGGAAGGAAGGAAGGGTGAGATGTGGAAGGGTGAGAGCCCCTTTTTAATGCACATGAATATACAGGGCTTGCTTATTCAGGATTCTCTCTTTGAGGCCCGTGCTATTGTGATGTGATGGGGGATGGCCCAGTTGGTAGCGTCACAGCTGAACTCTTGGCGTGCCTGGCCAGGTCCGTGTGGAGGGATGGTCCTTGTCGCAGTCCAGCAGGGTCCGGGGCATTTCAGGGGGACATGTACCGAGGCTGCACAATCCCATGCCCACAGCCCCGATGGGGTACTCTCCTGACACTGCTTGGAAGACTGAAATACAGCAAATAGAAAAAAAAAACCATTAGTGAATTTATTTCTATAATTCTGCAGAATTCCATATCCTATTTCCAACGCTTCCAAAAAAAAAAGTGTCATTCAGACAGCTCTTCCTAGCTGGGTTTCATCCCTTCATATCAGCATTTTGAAGCAAGGTGAACAGCATACATCATCAGTCAGAGGTCGCAGTGAATAAAATTAGTTTTTGAATAAGATTCTCTATTTTTTGCTTCCCAAGAGACTGATTTTTTTAAAATTATGGTAAACCACTAAGAAACTGAAGGTATCAACAGTATAGAAGTATATTGTAATGTAATGTAATGCCCCTATCATTTCCTCCTTGAGTGCATTTTTCAGATGGAAAGAAGTTTTCACAAGCTTTACATATTTACAAGAATTAAGATTCATTAACTCCCCTTATGAAGTAGAAAGCCCTGTTTGGTCTCTTTTACCACTACAATGATGTATAAGTCAGGGTGCTACTGCTCTGTACATCATCCCGAAAAGTATAGTGCTAATGCCCGTCTTCCAGTTCCACACTGAATCCAGATCAAATGTTTATCAATTATTTGGTGTCTTGATAAACTGCCCTTCTAATGAGTGGAGGAGTGGCCTAGAGGTTAGGGTGGTGGACTTTGGTCCTGAGGACCTGAGTTCGATTCCCACTTCAGGCACAGGCAGCTCCTTGTGACTCTGGGCAAGTCACTTAACCCTCCATTGCCCCATGTAAGCTGCATTGAGCCTGCCATGAGTGGGAAAGCACGGGGTACAAATGTAACAAAAAAAAAAACAGAGTGGTGTACAACTAAAATCATTGGACAAAAAAAGAAAAGAAATACAATCTTCAATATAGGACAGTAGAACAAAGACTAGTCAAAGAAAAAGTTAAAATACTAGATTAATATTAGATTAATATCTAAATTAGTATTAGTGTCTCAAATTAGTATTTGCCTGCCAGGTACGCCACATTCTCCACCACTCCTGGAATTGCACAGGAAAATAAGAGCATTTTCAACATCAATTTAAATTTAGGAAATGAGGGTTCACTGAGGAGTGCAAGAGGGAGAGAGTTCCAAAGATAAGGGGAGATGAAGAAGAAAGCTTTTTGCCTTGTGGTAGCAAATTGAGCCAGATAAACTGAGGGAACAGAGAGATGATGTGAAGCTGACACAGACAATATGGAAAGGATATTCTTTTAAATGGTGTGTGATTGTGATGTGAAGGAACACACACATTTTTTATTTATAAAAAAATAACAACAAAATTGAGAACAGTGTTAGATTAAAGAAGATAGAAGAAGCAGGAATAAGAGTGACAAGGGGAATGAACACCCAAGAAACAAGCAGGTTGATATTTTGAAAAGTAAAGATTGTATCATAACAACTATGCTATCCCCAAAATTGTAACTAGATCAGTGCTTTCTAAACCTGGTCCCGGGGGGCACCTGAGCCAGTCAGGTTTTCAGAATATCCACAATGAATATTTATGAGATATATCTGTATGCACTGCCTCCACTGCATGTAAATCTATCTCATGAATATTCATTGTGGATATCCTGAAAATGAAACTGGCTGGGGTGCTTCCAGGACTAGGTATGGGAACCACTAGACAATTCAGTGCCTGGGGTCAGGGCCGCTGAGAGACTAGACTGGGCCCGGGGCAAGG
This sequence comes from Microcaecilia unicolor, assembly GCF_901765095.1. NCBI lineage: Eukaryota > Metazoa > Chordata > Amphibia > Gymnophiona > Siphonopidae > Microcaecilia > Microcaecilia unicolor. The sequence goes on along the minus strand of NC_044041.1, from coordinate 177,012,794 downwards.
CTGTCCCGCCCCCCGCTGCTGCCGCCCCCGTCGCTCCCCCGCCGCTGCCGCCCCTGTCACTCCCCCCGCTGCTGCAGTTCACGGTCTCACCTGCCTGCCTCCACTTCTCCAGACCCCCTACATTCAAGGCAGCAGTTGCAGATCTCCTCTCTTCTGGCCTTCCCTCCCTGTGTCCCGCCCTCGTCTGATGTAACTTCCGGTTTCTGTGAGGGCGGGACACAGGGAGGGAAGGCCCGAAGGGAGGCGATCTGTGACTGTCGCTTCAAATGCAGGGGGCCTGGAACCGAGGAGGCAGGCAGGCAGGCAGTGGTGTGCTGGAGCCGGCTCTGTCCGGCTCACAAGAGCCGCTTGTTAATTTTTGACAGCTCTTGCGAGCCGGTTGTTGTTTGAGGCGAGCCGGCTCCATTACAGAGGTAAGCATGGCAGGAGGGTGCCATGCTTACCTCCCCTCCCACTCCCAAACATGTGCAGCGATTTTCCTTCGCCCCCCACCGTCCCCTCCCGCTCCCATCCATCTGGTTTAGTACCTCTCCATTGAAGCACCGCCTTATTTAAGCCCTGCTGCGTCTCCAGCCTTCCCTCCCTGCTTGCTTCGATGAGTTCGTTCGTCGTGCCCTTAGTCCCGCCTTCTGATGACGTCAGAAGGCGGGACTAAGGGCACGACGAACGAACTCATCGAAGCAAGCAGGGAGGGAAGGCTGGAGATACAGCAGGGCTTAAATAAGGCAGCGCTTCAATGGAGAGGTAATAAACAAGACGGATGGGAGTGGGGGGGAGACGGTGGGGGCGAAGGAAAATCGCTGCACATGTTTGGGAGGGGAGGGAGGAGAATCGCTGGTCGTGTTTGGGAGCGGCAGGGGAGGGAGGAGAATTGCTGGGCAGGGATGGGTAGAGGGGGGCAGGGGAGAGAAGCCAATTGCTGGGCAGGGATGGGTAGAGGGGGCAAGGGAGAGAAGCCAATTGCTGGGCAGGGATGGGTAGAGGGGGGCAGGGGAGAGAAGCCAATTGCTGGGCAGGGATGGGTAGAGGGGGCAGGGGAGAGAAGCCAATTGCTGGGCAGGGATGGGTAGAGGGGGGCAGGGGAGAGAAGCCAATTGCTGGGCAGGGATGGGTAGAGGGGGGCAAGGGAGAGAAGCCAATTGCTGGGCAGGGATGGATAGAGGGGGCAGGGGAGAGAAGCCAATTGCTGGGCAGAGATGGGTAGAGGGGGGCAGGGGAGAGAGGAGAGTTTCAGGACATGGATGGAGGGGAGGGCAAGAGAAATTCTGGACATGGATGGAGGGAAGGGACAAGGGAGAGAGAAGAAATGCTGGACACAGAGGGAAGATAGAGGAAGGAGATTAGATGAGGGAAAAGGAAGTGGGGAGAGAAACTGCACATGGATGGAGAAAATAGGCAGAAGCTGGATCCACTGTACAGTCAAGTCTGCGGAGGACCAGAAATGAAGAAGAAAGGAGGAACGAAAAGAAATAAATGGAAAGGAAGCCCTGGAAACGGAGTCAAGGGAACAGATAGAGAGCAGCAGAATCAGATAGTGGGCCAGCATGATCAGAGAAACAAAGTCACCAGACAACAAAGGTAGAAATGTTTTTTTTATTTTCATTATAGTGTTTGGAATATGTCCACTTTGAGAATCAGGTGCTGAACGTTAAAAGTTTATATTTATTTACTTATTTATGGCATTTTATCCCATATTAAACATGAATTAGATTGGAACCTGGGATCATTTAATTTTTTTTTCCTGGAGAGAGTAATGCATTGCCCCCCCCCCCCCCCCAGCTATAGCCAGCTCTGCAATTTTTTTGGGGGGGGCTGCAGAGGTGGACGGGGGGGGGGCGCAGAGGTGGACGGGGGCGCAGAGATGGATGGGGGGCGCAGAGGTGGATGGGGGGGGCGCAGTGGTGGACGGGGGGGGGGGGGCGCCGAGGTGGACCGGGGAGAGAGCCTGTTGTTAAAAATTTACCAGCACACCACTGCAGGCAGGTGAGACCAGGGACTGCAGCGCCGGTGGCCTGACCCCGGCGCCGGGCCCCCCCTTGGAGGCCCGGGCCTGAGGATTTTGTCCCCCCTGCCCCCCCTCTCGGCAGCCCTGCCTGGGGTAGACAAGTGCATTGTGCCTCCGCCTTGATCCTGCTCCTCTTGTACTTTATCCCCTTCACTCAGATCCCCAATCCCTTATCCCGTCTCCCCCAACCCAGGTGGCAGACGGACAGCTGCACTCTTCCTGTCCTTTCATTTGCTGTTCACCCATACTTGCCACTCATCTCTGTAGTCCATGCTAATGGGCCCACCCTCTAGTTACAGCTCAGAATACTCCTTGCATTCTGCATTTGCAGTCTTCAATACCAATTAACGTTCTCTTTGCTTTGATTTTGGTTGCTTTTTTGCTGCCACAGCACATTGGGGGTAATTCTATAAGTAAGGTTCTAACACGTATGCACCAAATACACAGATAAATGATTACAAATATCAGCATATATGCATGCGTAAATGGTGAATATCTGCTTAAGTTCTGCTCTGTAAATATACGCATATCTTACATAGAACGGCAGTTTAGAAAGGGCATCCAACTTAGAATAAGGACGTCCAGGTTGGTATATCGCTGGTGGTGTTAGTATTTTACAGCAGGGTCTGCTGACGTACAGTCTGTTCTATGAGAAATAGATGTCCACGTGCTCATTACATCCAGCATGAACATCCGTTTTACAAACTGAAATACCCAAACTATGAATGGGGCAAAACAAGGGATGTGGACATTATTGTGTCACATCAGAATGTCCATGTTCTAAAATGGCCACATGGATGTCCATGTGGAGTTGAGGAGTGGTTAGAGCAGTGGACTGAAAGCCGGGGGACTGTGGTTCAAATCCTATTTAAGCTGTTTGTGATCTTTTTTTTTTTTCAATTGTGAGCTCTCCAGGGGCAGAAAAATACCTATTGTACATAAATGTACACCTCTTTGGGCTTACAGGTGGTATATAAGAAATTGATTTAAAAGATTTTTAGTAACATGAACCAGGGGCGTAGCCAGACTTCAGGGGGAGGGGGGGCCAGAGCCCAAGGTGAGGGGGCATATCCCCCCCCATCGCCGAACCTCCCCCCACGCTGCCATTTTTGACCCCCCACCGCCGACCCCCCCCCCACGCTTTCATTTTTGACCCCCCCGCCGCCATCTTTGACCCCTCCCCCAGCGTCACCAACCCTCCCCCGTCGCCATTGCCGTCGAGTACCTGTGCTGGCGGGGATCCCCAATCCCCGCCAGCCGAAGTTCTGTGTCTTCACTGAAGACTCTTCAGCCCGTCTCTGGGTCGGCGCGTTGCTGCAGCAGCTGATCTGATTCTGCAAGCGGGAAGCCGATTCTCTTTGCGTGGTATGAATCGTCCTGATGTCCTGCACGTTCCTACGTCAGGACGATTCATACCACGCAAAGAGAATCGGCTTCCCGCTTGCAGAATCAGATCAGCTGCTGCAGGCTGCAGTAACGCGCTGGCCCAGAGACGGGCTGAAGACACAGAACTTCGGCTGGCGGGGATTGGGGACCCCCGCCAGCAAAGGTACTCGACGGCGATGGCGACGGGGGAGGGTTGGCGACACTGGGGGAGGGGTCCAGGCCAAATCTGAGGGGGGCCAGGCCCCCTCAGGCCCCACGTAGCTACGCCACTGACATGAACGCACATGTATTCTGGAATGGAAGGTAGGCACCTACTTTACCTTATAGACTAGAATTGCCTCTCATTCTGACTTATCCCTTGATTGAGAGAACTATATTTGGAACTTGACTACAAGTCCCAGAGTACATTTCTGTCTGGGGGAGATGGAAGGGGTTCTGTAGCTGCTGGGCATGGCTGCAAGTTTTTAAGACTAATCATACCATGCTCTAGGGGTGCTAGAGTCAGCAGACTACCTGCTCTGGATCTAGTGCCTTTTTAATTGACATCAAAAGAGTGTCAAGAACTCTTGAATATATTCGAGTGCTCCAAAGACATTGAGCACCTGACATAATTACAGTTGGCTGTACAGCAATCCTTGGCTACAGCATTCCCGTGTCATTGTGGAACATTTAAAGTCCCACAATGCTAGGCCTGCCATAACGACCAGCTGATCTGTCATGGTATGTGTTGGCCCTGGAATAGTATTTCTTATATTCTGCAAATATCTGGAAGTTCAGTGCAGAATACAAATAAAAATCCAGTCATAACTGGGACATAAAAGTTATGCACATTGGGCTTTTAATGCAAGAAGCTTCAGCACATCTCGTGGTAAGCCCTTTTAAGTTGTGATAAGTGCACACCAGCGCTTTCCGCAGCTTAGTTAAAGGAGCCCGTAACCTCCGTTCACAGGATAAATCCCTCCTCTCAGTACCCTTCTCCACCACCGCCAACTCCAGGCTCCGCTCATTCTGCCTCGCCTCACCCTATGCTTGGAACAACCTTCCTGAACCCTTACGCCAAGCCCCCTCCCTGCCCGTCTTCAAGTCTTTGCTTAAAGCCCACCTCTTCAATGCTGCGTTCGGCACCTAACCCTTACCGTTCAGTGAATCCAGAATGCCCCAATTTGACTGCCCCTATCGGACCGACCGTTCACTTGTCTATTAGATTGTAAGCTCTTTGAGCAGGGACTGTCTCTCTTTGTTAAATTGTACAGCGCTGCGTAACCCTAGTAGCGCTCTAGAAATGTTAAGTAGTAGTAGTAGCCCGCTGTCAGCTAGGAGAAACATGCACCTATTATATTTTAATATTTGATATGGAACAGGAGGAAATTCAGGGGTCCCTTTACTAAGGCGCACCGAAAAATGACCTGTGCTAGTGTAGGCATGCGTTTGGGATGCGCGCAGGTCCGTTTTTCAGCATGACTGCAAAAATAGGCCTTTTATTTTTGGCCGACAATGGACGTGCAGCAAACTAAAAATCAGCACGTGTCCCTTTTGGGCCTGATACCTTACCGCCACCCACTGACTTGGTGATAAGTGTACGATGCGCGTACACTGCTGATTACTTCCCAGTTAGCGCCACACAGCAGAAAATAACAAATATTTTCTGCCGTGCGTATCAGACGTGCATAAAAAATGGAATTACCGCCTGGGGCATGCGGTAGCCAGGCGGTAGTTCCAAATTGACATCTGTAAAAGGGCCCCTCATTTCTGTTTCAGATCCTCTGGTTCTGCAGAGTCTGTCTCCTGAGGATTTCCATTACAACTTGTATCTGCATATTTCTAATTTGCGACTGCTTCTTCTGGATTGATGTAGGTCTATCTGTTTTCTGTCACCGTTCTGTTTCCTCTGTGCTTCCATGTTCCCTACGGTAACACAACAGTTTATGGACTGGTCTGGGGAGAAAGGTGGGAGCAGAACACGGAATCACTACAGCCAAGCCTATGCCCTGAGTTTTGCATTAAAGAATCAGCAACACGTGGGGGAATGGGAGATGTGGAGAGGGCCAGAGGTGCCAAGGAGAAAGAGCCTGAAACTCATTTATTAGTCAGCAGCAAAGCTTTCACAGTAGCTCAGGTATGAACCGGTGAAGGCTGGCCAACAAGTGCTTAATAGCTCGCTGGCAGCGAGGAAATCCACGTACCCGGGCAGTCAGTCTGATTGGACACGCTGACAATGACTGCGTACTTAACCGAACCGCTCTCGATTAATGCTTCCAAGGGGTTCCAGACCCCTCATCTGTAGCTAATGTTCAGCACTCTCTCCCATTGATTTACTAATTTACAGCCGTTCATGCTCCTTAGCTACAGCTTAGGGGACTGTGTTGAGCCAAGTTTGGACTGCATTTGACATGCGTAGCTTCCCTGACCTTCCTAAGATGAGGAAGGGGTCTACAAGCAGCTCCCGTATCTCCCCACAGGCTGGGACTGCAGTGTCAGGGGAAATGCATGACATTAGCCTTTCTAAAATGTTTGTGTGTAACATATAGGATAGATGACTGACTTATCTGTAGATAGCATTTCTCTTCAGAAATAACAGATACACAGATTTCACACATTCTCTCTCTCTCTAGCATTGTTTTGTGGCACAACAGGCTCTGCAGAACAGGCATTGTGGACACATAAAACAGGACTCATATGGCCAAAGTCTGGGAATAAGATTGAGGCAGGAAAGATTCAAAAGAGAATATTCAGGAGATGGGTAGAGCCCGACTGAAACCAGGATCTTCAGTTTCTGCCAAAACCAAATTTGTGACCGAAATTGGCTGCATGATTTTGGCAGAAGCTGAAGCCGAAAATGAAACTGCCTCCCTAGACTTGGGGGCAGCTCCCCCCTCCTGAGCCCCACCATGGCAGCCCCCTCCCTCAGCAGCAGTCCCCTCTTGGGCCTACTTTTTCCATTGTTGGATAGTGGGCATTGGAACATCCCCACTCGCTCCTGTTCCTGCTGCTGTGCACGCCCCGGCTCAGAAAATGATTTCTCGAGACTTCCAGTGGCAGTCTTGTGAGACTGCTGCTGGAGGTCCCGAAAATCATTTTCTGAGCCGGGTGCGTGCAGCAGCAAGAGTGAGTGGGGACTACAGCTGGGGGGGGGGGGGGCAGGCCTTAGAGGGGACAGCTGCCACAGGTGGGGGGAGGGGGGCTGCTGCCGGCAGGCCTGTCTTCTACTTGGTGGGGGGCTGAGTATTCGCGAGGGGGGGGGGGGGGGAGAGTTTTGGTTTTAGGTGAAAATGCACTGGCATTTTTGGCTGAAACCTGAACCAGAATTTTGGGCTGGTTTCTATGCTGAATCTGAAACCGAAATTCAGCTGGCCTCTAGAAAAGGGAAGGGAGGGACATGTGCAGTGTATTTGTCGCACAAAGCAGGACCTGGCTATTACATGCTCAAGAAGGATTTTCTGAACGTTTCAGAACCACCACACGTGTCTTTTGTTGCTGCCAGATGCTGACGGCAGAGCTTAGATGCCGATCTGTACCTCAGCATCCGGCAGTGGTGACTTTCCATGACACATCTACTCAGGTCTGAAATCACTCTGGTTGGGAAATGCTGCTCTGAATCGTACGATAGTTCAGTTTTCTACTGTTGGCTCTGGTTAAGAACTGACCCTATTTTAAGGGAAATTAATACCTGGAGCCACCTTTAAAAGGTACAAGCAGGGGAGAATTGGCCTTTGAGACAATAGGGCAGTGTCCAAGGGCCCACAACAGTAGGGAGCCCAATCTCCCCTAGCTTCCATCTATTAATCATTTTTGATAGGTTTTAGGGGCCCGTGACCCTTAGTGTCTGGGGGCCCAGATCACTGTCAGTCCATCTCAGGGTACAAGATTTCTCTAGTGCCTTGCATATGACAGATGTTTGGGCAGAGAAGCTGAAAAGGGCCACTAGTGCAAAGTTCAATAATCTACCCTGAACTGGAATGTGTTTCCAGGTGTATCTGCAGGAGATGCTGAAGATTGCACTGAGCCGTTAGGAAGAGGAAGGAAAGTCTTAAGAAGCAAAGAGAAGGAATGAAATGAGAGGCTGAGCAAAGGAGGAATACAATAGGGAGAGATGAGCATAACCAAATGACAATAGCTGCCCACCCCCTTTCAAGAGAAAAACACACAACAGGGAGGGTACTTACATCCCCTAGCGTCAGTGATGAGGTCGGAGTTACATGTAGTGCCACTGCCCCTCCATTCCCATAGTCATGCCCATTGCACCCATGGCTCCTAGGAGGAAGAGAGGCAACTGAGACCACACTCACAGCAATAAAACCACATCACCAGCATCTTGCCCAGGCTGCCTATATGCAGCAGGCATATCAACCCCCAGACTCAATATATGGTGCTTGGGCACTGATCCAAGATGTGTGTGCGCAAGTTACTTGGATAATGAGCCACTAATGAGCAATAATTGGAGGCTAACCACCAATGACTGACGTTAATTGACACCAATGAGTATTTGCACACACATCTGACTGCGAGCTATTCTGCAATGCTAGGTGCCCCAAATCCCATCGTGTGCAACTCATAAGAGGGAGTAGCCATGGGAGGGACACGGGCGGGTTAGGAGTACTCTGAAAAGTTGGGCGCAGTATTACGGGGGGGGGGGGGGGGGGGGATCCGTGCCCAACGTGCAGGCCAGAATTTACACAGGGTTTCCGCTGGCGTAAGTCTGGTGCCAAGAGTTGGGCGCGGAAATCGACACTAAGGGCCCTGTTTACTAAGCCATGTTATAGGCGTGTTAACATCTTTAATGCGACTTAACTATGTACACGCATTAACCGTGTATGCACCTACAATATCCCTATAGGTGCTACACGGTTAGCACACACGCTAATTGTAGGCGCATTAAAAATGCTAACACGCCTTAGTAAATAGGGCCCTAAGATCTTAGTGCTGATTTTTCCGGCACCAAACTTTGAGTACAATTTATAGAATTCCCCCTGATAGGCAGAAGACAGACAATTACAGCATCTGACAATGTAAAGAATATTTCATAGCTCTCCCTACTGGGGCAGAACAGAGTAAAAGCTGTGCACTTCATTGAACTCCTGTCCACATCCAGTTTTCATGTATTCTTACCAATAAATGTTTCTGAATGTGCTACTTCACATTTGATAGGGCAGCGTATTGGACCAAATTACAGCTAGCTGATAGCAGGGGCGTAGCCAGACTTCGTCGGGAGGGGGGTCCAGAGCCGAGGTGAGGGGGCATATTTTAGCCCCCCCCCCCGCCGCCATTGCCGACACCCCCTGCCGCCACCAGCACCACCACCAACTTTGACCCCCCCTGCCGACGACCCTCTCGACCCCCCCGCCCGCCGTCGCCTACCTTTACTGGTGGGGGACCCCAACCCCCGCCAGCCGAGGTCCTCTTCTTCCTTTGTTTTGTTTCTGAGTCTGACGTCAACGTCAGACTCACAGAAACAGAAAGAAAGCCTTGCGATCTGCAGGTCTTCGTTCTGTTTCTGTGAGTCTGACATCCTGCACGTTGTATGTGCAGGACGTCAGACTCAGAAACAAAACGAAGGAAGAAGACTTTGGCTGGCGGGGGTTGGGGTCCCCTGCTGGCAAAGGTAGGCGATGGCGGGTTGGCGGCGGGAGGGGGGGTCCAGGGCCAAATCTATGGGAGCCCAGGCCCCCGTGGCCCCATAGTAGCTACGCCCCTGGCTGATAGGTAATACTGGCCTGCAGGGCTTCCTTCTTTCACTTAAAAAGCCAGTAGAAGACATTTTTTTGTATGTCTTGAAGCAGCAGTATCAGCCCTGAGTCAAAACATTATACACCCACTTAGGTTGATGCCTCCTAGCAGGATAGTAGCATTCTCCATGGCGGAAAATTTGCTTGACTTTCCCATGCCTGCCTGGAAAAATGTAATTGTTAAGTGTCTCCCTTTGCAACCACAACTAAAATAAAATATTAATTTCCTTAGCAAGATGAAGGACGGAGGAAGCTAAAAAGCAAAGTCAATAGTTATTATTATTATTATTATTATTATTGCATTTGTACCCCATGCTTTCCCAGAATGCGCTAAAGTGGTTCCTTCTGTAAACCAAGAACTGTCTTCCACTGTCTCATGATTCTATTGATCTAACCTCCTCTTAGTTTTCTAATTAATGGGTTCACCAACTCACCCAGACGTGCCTATTTTGGAAAGTTGGATTCAATTTCCTATAAGTTTCTTCCTCACTCTTGGGTGTTATCCCAAAAGCTATAGGGACTGCAGTGATCAGACAGTCAAGTGCTGAGTGGCAAGATTATAAAGCAGTAACTCACTACAAGTCCCAGCATGCACATTTTAATTTATCACCTACAACCTTGTGCATGCTGGGACTTGTAGTGAGTTACTGCTTTATAATCTGGCCAACTTATAGGAAATTGAATCCAATGTTCCAAAACAGGCACGTCTGGGTGAGTTGGTGAACCCATTAATTAGAAAACTAAGAGGAGGTTAGATCAATAGAATCATGAGACAGTTCTTGGTTTACAGAAGGAACCACTTTAGTGGGGGAATTATAGAAAAAGTTTTTAATTTGTTTTAGTGATGATGCTTTTAGAAGGCAAAGTTTCTGAGTGTTGTGATTTTTATTACACTTAAATAAAGATTAATAACAAAAATATAGACTATTTTTATTGGATTAACTTGATACATATCTTGACTAGTTTTGATAATTGCATTCCCTTTCTCAAGTCAAAACAAGATACACTATTTTTTTTTTTTGGGGGGGGGGGGGGGGTGTTGTTTGAACTGATGAAGAAAGGATAGCTTATGAAAGCTAGTTAAGAAATGCATCAAGTTAGGTCAATAGCAAGGATTCACCGTACATACATTTTGTTGACATTTATCTTCATGCTTTCCAGTGGGCTAACATGGCAACCAAACTACTTTACCCAAAACTTTTGTTGAAAGCAGAAGGTCTCACCACTTAGGTGCACCTAGCTTCTAGCTCATCTCATCTCATGGAAGCCCAAAATCATTCTCTATCTGCATTAACCTCTGTATTCTATAAATGGCACCCAAAGTTGTATGTGCAAATTTGGCATGTGCCCAATTTGCAAGTGCAATTTAATAGTTACGAGCCAATTAGTGCCAATAATTGGGTGATAACAATCAGACTTTGAATGAACCACCTCTACTTATGATCAAATAGTAACATAGTAAAACTTGGAGGGGCATTTTCGAAAGAAACGTCCAAGTTGCAATTTGGACGTCTTTGCAAAATGTCCAAATCCAGGGGCGGGGAAAACAGTATTTTCGAAAAAAGATGGACGTCAGAGACGTCTAAATCCTTATATTTGGACATCCCTAGATTTGGACGTCCCTAGACATGGACGTTTCTGACTTTTGGCGATTTTTGAAACCAAAGACATCCATGTCAAAAATGTCCAAATGCAAGCCATTTGGACATGGGAGAATCCAGCATTTGTAGTGCACTGGTCCCCCTGACATGCCAGGACACCAACCGGGCACCCTAGGGGGCACTGCAGTAGACTTCATAAAATGCTCTCAAGAACATAGCTCCCTTACTTTGTGTGCTGAGCTCCCCAAAATCCACTACCCACAACTGTACACCACTACCATAGCCCTTACAGGTGAAGGGGGGCACCTATATATGGGTGCAGTAGGTTTGTGGTGGGTTTTGGAGAGCTCACTGTTTCCTCCACAAATGTAACAGGTAGGGGGGTATGGGCCTGGGTCCGCCTATCTGAAGTGCACTGCAGTACCCAAGCAGACTAGATGGACCATACAGGTCTTTATCTGCCGTCATTTACTTTGTTACTAAAACTGCTCCTGGGACCTTCACATGCTGTCATGGACCTGAGTATGACATCTGAGGCTGGCACGACATATTTTTAAAGATGTTTTGTGAGGGTGGGAGGGAGTTAGTGACCACTGGGGGAGTAACAGGAGGTCATCCCCAATTCTCTCCGGTGGTCATCTGGTCATTTTGGACACCTTTTTGTGCCTTATTCATAATAAAAACACGTCCGGGTGAAAACGTCCAAGTGTTCGTCAGGGACGTCCTTACTTTTTTCGATTATGGGTCAAAGGTGTCCAAATGTTAGGTACGCCCAAGTCCCGCCTTCGCTATGCCTCCTTGAAATTTGGACGTCCTTGTGACGGACTGCAGATGGAGACATCCAAAATCGAGTTTCGATTATACCGATTTGGACGTCTCTGGGAGAAGGATGTCCATCTTCCAATTTATGTCAAAAGATGGACGTCCTTCTCTTTTGAAAATGAGCCCGATAGTAACATAGTAGATGATGGCAGATAAAGAAATAAGAACATAAGCGTTGCCATACTGGAACAGACCGAAGGTCCATCAAGCCCAGCATCTTGTTTCCAACAGTGGCCAATCCAGATTACAAGATCCCAAAACAGTACAATACATTTTTTGCTGCTTATCCTAGAAATAAGAAGTGGATTTTCCTCAAGTCCATTTTAATAATGCTGTATGGACTTTTCCTTTAGGAAGCCATCCAAACCTTTTTTAAACCATGCTAAGCTAACTGCCCAACAAGCTCTATCTAGTGATTACTAGATCCTGGATGATCACCCACTATGACATCAGAAACACTCTCTTCAGTTGTAACCACTAAGCCCAGTATCACTCCTTCTCAGTGAGTTCCTTTTCTAATTGCTTGAACAGTTCTCCTTGTAGAGAAGAACCAAAAAGACCTCCATAGGCTTAAAAGCACACAACAAACAGTGAAGTTGAGACAAACAAAGAAACTAGACAATGTAAATGGAGTCAAAGGTTATTCAAATACATTCCAGACGACAGGATTCGTGTTTCGGCCAAGATGGCCTGCATCAGGAGTCTTCCCTAGATGTAAGCCCCTCAAGCTATCAGCAAATAAATAAACTCCACTCAATAAACGGAAACAGTGAGGGGTGCAAAATGCTATCAGATAACTCTGATGTCATGTTCAATAACCACCCTTCGTCCCCTGCTCCTCTCCACCCCCATGAACTTTAAAACGGAACACCTTAGTTGGCATGGATCCTCAGACCCTGTCAGCTGAATACATCCTCAGCCTGCCAACCCCCCAGGCCATCAGAACACCATGGCAGTCAGCGGCAGCACTTCCACCCACTGACACTGGCACTACATACATATTCAGTTCATATATAAAAACTGAGCGTGCACAGGGTGTTGGCTTTGGCAGCTAGGAGCACTGTTCCTGTCTGCTGCAGTGTTCTCACAAACTATTCACCCCAAGACCCACAAACGTCACTGTATTATTAAATCAAAAGATATAGCAATACTTTTAGGGAGGAAAGACCTCAGTGGCCTTGTATCCCTACTAGGGTTATAACTGGCCTCATTGTGATTCCACCAACATCGGTCAGAAAACCTTCCTATACATTGTACCAAACATAACATATCATGTCATAATCCAACTAACATAAAGGACACAAGTGACAAACCTATCTTTAAAGGCTCAATCTCAAGGCTCTACGGAGCCGTCCATTTAGCCAAAAACAGCTTGTTCAGGAGCCTACCCACAAAATCCAAAATGCCATAAATTATTGCCACATTTTCAAGCAGAGATCATCACTCACTCCTATGCGGGTTTGTGGGTGTTGGGGTGAATAGTTTGTGGTATACACATTGTTTCCTAAGTCCTGGTTTCCATAGGGTGATAATATGGGCTAAAGATGTTTTTCAAATGGAGGGGCTTGGGGATCCCCACCAGCTACACCAATGGTGTACTGATGCTGGTTGGGCCTGAGCTAAATGTGGATGGTCTCAGGCCTTCCCAAGACCCTCTGTGGCTACACCTATGAAGGGAAATGACTTTATGGTACAAAGAACAGCAATCAAAATGATAAAAGGGATGGGATGGCTCCCCTTTGAAGAGAAGCTAAACAGATAAAAGCTCTTCAGTTTGGAGAAAAAAGATTGAGAGAGATAATATGATAGAGGTTTATAAAATCAAGAGTGAGATGAAATGGGTTATTAGGGAATGGTTGTTTACTCTTTCAAATACTATTAGGACTTTGGACACTCCATGAAACTAATAGGAAGCACATTTAAAACAACACGTGGAGGGGCATAATTGAACGAAAACGTCTATCTCCATGGGCGTTTATCTCCGAGAACGGGTCCGTATTTTCGAAAAAAATAGACGTCCATGTTTTATTCGACAATTTGTGAGCTGGGCGTTTTTGTTTTTCAGTGATAATGGGAAATGAAAGCGCCCAGCTCAAAAACGAATAAATCCAAGGCATTTGTTCGTGGGAGGGGCCAGGAGTCATAGTGCACTGGTCCCCCTCACATGCCAGGACACCAACCGGGCACCCTAGGGGGCACTTTTACAAAAACAAAAAAAAAGGTAAAAGAGCTCCCAGGTGCATAGCACCCTTCCCTTGTGTGTTGAGCCCCCCAAATCCCCCTCAAAACACACTGCCCACAAGTCTACACCATTACTATAGCCCTAAGGGGTGAAGGGGGGCACCTACATGTGGGTACAGTGGGTTTGGGGGGGTTGGACGACTAAGCATTAAGCAGCACAATTGTAACAGGTAGGGGGGGATGGGCCTGGGTCCACCTGCCTGAAGTCCACTGCACCCCCTAACAACTGCTCCAGGGACCTGCATACTGCTGCCAGGGAGGTGGGTATGACATTTGAGGGTGAAAATAAAAAGTTGTGAAACATCATTTTTTTGTGGTGGGAGGGGGTTAGTGACCACTGGGGGAGTCAGGGGAGGTCATCCCCGATTCCCTCTGGTGGTAATCTGGTCATTTAGGTCATTTTTTGGGGCCTTATTCGTGAAAAAACAGGGTCCAGGAAAAGTGCCCTAAATTCTAGCTACAAACGCATACTTTTTTTCCATTATCGGCGAAAGGCGCCCATCTCTCCTTGGCCGATAACCACGCCCCAGTTCCACCTTCGCCACGCCTCTGACACGCCCCCGTCAACTTTGTACGCTTCCGCGATGGAGTGCAGTTGAAAACGTCCAAAATCGGCTTTCCATTATACCGATATATTCGTTTTTGTGAGATAAACGTCTATCTCCCGATTTGGGTCGAAATCTAGGCGTTTTTCTCTTTCAATTATAAGGTGGATAGTCAAGCTATGGAATTTGTTGCTGAAGGATGTAGTCAAAGCAGGTAGCACAGTTGAGTTAATGTTTTGTATTGTGATCTGCTTTGATCTAACCTGTTTGTTAAAGGCAGAATATCAACTATAATAAATTGAAAATGGTTTAAACACGTTCCTGGAAGAAAAGTCCTTGAATGGTTATTGGCCAAGTAGCCTTGGAAAAGCCATCACTAATCCCTGGGAGTGAGCATCATGGAATGAAAATATTCCATTGGATATTGCAGGGCATCTGTGATTTGAACTGGCCTCTGACAAAGACAGGATGTTGGGCTCTGTGGATCTTTGTTCTGACCTAGCATGGCACAGGTTATCAAGTTATATTCTTATGATGCAGGAATGCAACCCACACTGACCCTTGCCCAAAAGGACCAAGAAATTCTGCTAGAAGGACTGCCAGAGGAAGCCATGATTTGTGCCCCCTGGTTTAGTGAGTTAAATAGGCAAAAACCCCAGGATGAAAGCTTGAAGCGTCTATAGTCCACTTCTTACTAAGCTTGAATCCTAAATCAGTGGGAGGTTACTGACACACCAAAAATAGTAATAAAAAAAGGTAATGGAGAAGGACACCATGGCTAAAGGGAAAGGGTATGTTTTCCTGGATATAAAAATGGAGCCCAGACTGACTCTTACCCAAAAGGACCAAGAGCACATGACAACAGAGGCAGATGCTGAGTCAATGAACCAGGAGAAATATCACTTCAGTATTTTTACCTCCTCAGATCGCAGTCTTTTTTGTTTTTGAGGCTTTGGCTTACCTGGTGGGCGGATCCCCATGTGCTGCTGTCCATCCATGACATACCCTCCCATGGGCTGCCCATCAGGGCTGTAAGGTGCTCCCTGCCCTTTAGATGGAAAGAGATAAGAACAACATGGAGAATTTAGGTCATAAGCTATGCTATGTGTATGCAATATATATAGATCTCATGGCTGTAGATCTTCAAGATATGCCATAGACCATAGACGTGGAAAATAAGGCACGAAGCAGGGCAATGATGGCAGAGTCAGGTAAGGCACAAGCTTTCATTCCACTCCCTGACCCCTGTGTTACCTGTGCGATTTGATTGGTCGATCATTGGCTGTACAATGCGTCTCCTGGCATTGATGAACCTGCAGTGGACAAAAGCCCCACGTTAGATCCTGGATTGTGCTCGTTTTTGAGAATGCAGAATGATTTAATGCAGCAAACCCATAGAACCTTTGTTTTTCAGAAGCCTGTGTGCTGTCAGCTTCAATAGAGAGTAACATAGTAAATGATGGCAGATAAAGACCTGTATGGTCCATCAAGTCTGCCCAACAAGATAAACTAAGATAAACTCATTTACATGGTATGTGATATTTTAAATGTATACCCGAGTTTGATCTGTCCTTGCCTTTCTCAGGGCACAGACCGTAGAAGTCTTCCCAGCACTGTTTTTGTACTAAAAGTTCTGAAGATTCTGGAATCCCAATTAGTAGCAACATTCCATGTAGAACCCCAAATAGTAACAAAGTAACATAGTAAATGACAGCAGATAAAGACCTGTACGGTCCATCCAGTCTGCCCAACAAGGTAAACTCATTTTGCATGGTATGTGATATTTTAAATGTATACCTGAGTTTGATTTGTCCTTGCCATTCTCAGGGCACAGACTGAGTAGAAGGGACCCCCTTGTTTGGCACATCTTAAATCATGACAGTCCAACTTGTTTTTGGATAACAGAGATATCTGGAACCAACTCTATCAGTTCATGGAGGAAGGGATGGAACTGAGTTAATGTAGTAGTTACCCTTAGATCATATGTGAGTTTGAACTTGTATATGGCAATGATTCACCTAGAAACACTTCAGCATGAGATGAAGAGTCTGATTACTGCCTGTATAAATGTAGTAGAGCACATATGTTGGATGCCTTTTACTGTGAAGCTTGCTTGTGGATGGGCTTGTAAATATACTTTCTGTAAATAAAGACAAACCTATTTTAGACCCACATTTCCTGTGGTGGTCTGTATTCTATATACAGTTGAGTGCTAGCCCGTGAGAGCATAAAAAAAGCTGCCCACTATTTATCCATGGTCTGAACCATTCTAAACAGAATAATCCATCCAATGGGACATCTGGTCAGCCTTGAACAATAGATAATTTACCTCCTGTCCTATACAACACCTGATCTACCACCAGTAGATCCTTTAATCTGGAGAAGACTAACAACCTTAAACAATCCAGTTATATGAGTATGAGTGTTGTAACCACAGCTGGTGTCACATTGTATTTATTGCCCATCAGCCTGCCCTAAGGCCACAACCTGCAAAGAAGGTAGGACATTTTAAGGGCAGCAAGGATGGTTTTGAGGGTGATGGAGCATAACTAAAGAAACCAGTATAGGGCTCACCAAGGCTGTACAAAGCATTCTGGGACATATATATTTGATTTTCTTCACTGAGAAAGCAGGATCAAAAAGATATAAACAGGATGAAGTCACTCAGAGGGCAGCTACTAAAATGATATTACTCTTCATCATAAAACATATGGCCAGACACCTAAAGATCTCAGTATGTATACTCTGGAAGAAAGAGGGAGAGGAGAGATATGATACAGTCATTTAAATACCTGCAGGCATAAATGCACAGGAGATGAGACTTTTTCAACTGAAAGAATGCTCTGGAACTAGGGGACATGGGATGAAGGTGAAAGTGAATAAATCCAGAAGTAATCTAAGGAAATACTTCTTTAAGGAAAAAGTGGTAGATGCATGGAATGGCCTTCTGGTAGGGGTGGTGTAGATGAAGGCTATATTTGAATTCAAGAAAGCATTGGGACAAGCACATGGGATCTCTAAGGAAGAGGAAAGGGTAGTAGATTATATGGATGTACAGCCTGGATAGGCCTTATGGTCTATATTTAGAACTACAGAATATGGCAGGAGCTAATAATCTAGTCTGCCTCATATGTTGCACTGGTATAGGCCTCAGCAGATGACTTTTCCTTTGTCCTTCTCTACTAAAGATCGTCCATGATTATTCCAGGTTTGTTATTATTTTTGTCTCCATTATCTCCTTTGGGGAAGCTGTTCTGGTGCATCCACCATCCTTTCTATGAAGAAATATTGTTCAGCATTAAGATTTATGGTTTATTAAACTTGCTATACTGATTAACTTATACAAAAGCACAGGTAGAAAGGGTTGGAGTGGCCTAGTGGTTAGGGTGGTGGACTTTGGTCCTGGGGAACTGAGGAACTGAGTTCAATTCCTGGCACAGGCAGCTCCTTGTGACTCTGGGCAAGTCACTTAACCTTCCATTGCCTACTGCATTGAGCCTGCCATGAGTGGGAAAGCGCGGGGTACAAATGTAACGAAAAAAAAAACTTCACTAATGGGATAGGAAAGAACACTCATCGAGAACAACATGTACCCAAGACAAGGAGCTAACTAGTCCACCTGAGATAACAGCCTAACCCCCTAATTTTATAAAAGTCACCAAAACAAGATCAGCACGAACATATTACCCAAGCAGCAAAGGACTCAAATACAAATCAACGTATGCATCCAGATTTTCCTATTTAAGCGCACAACTATGGAACGCACTGCCAAAAATAGTAAAAACAACATACGACCACCTAAATTTCCGGAAAGAACTAAAAACACACCTGTTCAGAAAGGCATATCCCACCAACCCAACATAAAAGCCTGAGGACCTGCAACACGACAAAACCTAAGATCGGAATGGACACACCCCAACTTCCCTCTTCCTCCTGAAATCCCCCATTATACCTACCTTACATGAACCTTATTCTACTACAATAAGACCTTGTATTTGTTCATGCCGGAACTGGCGAACGCCACTACGGTACTACATTGAGCCTGCAAATAGGTGGGAAAATGTGGGATACAAATGTATCCAATAAATAAATAAATAAATAATTGGCTTTTTAGCAAGCAATCATTGCTACTAATTATATTTAATTGGCATTTACACGTGATCTGAAAAAGAAGGCGCGATAATGGGAGGGTCATAGGCTTAACAGGGGAGTTCCTAAAATTAACGTGCATTGCTATAGAATAACGGGGATATGTACCTAATATAGGCATATACACTTGCAGCACGTTTCAGTTAGGCGCAATTCCTAGGCTTAAGTGCTATTCTATAAATTGTGCCTAACTTTAAGAGCAGCTTATAGAATACTTTTTTTGACACCGATTATTTTGGCGTCATTTATAGAATCCAGCCCTAAATGCAACTTCAATAACTGCTTAAATCTGTTCAATGAGCCCTCAGCCCACAAAGCCTTGGGAAGTGCATTCCACAGGGTGGGTGGCAAACAGAAAAATGCACCAACACATGTGGCTTCCCAGTGGGTATGGGACAATGCAGGCACCACCATTTTATAATCAGAGGCTTTTAGGGGTAGATCTCAATGTCCTTTTGGGAACATGGATTCACAGCAATGCAGCAAGAGAGGGGGAAGACCTGTCATATGTCAAAATTTTAAACTCATATCTATAATATGAAGGTAATGAAACTGTATATTGAGTGGTGACACATAATCAAACCTGCAGCCTTCCCAAGCATATGAATTGCAGTATTCTGCAACATTTGCAGTCTTCTCAAGTTAAATTTTGTTATCCCAGCAAATATCACATTCCCATAATCCAACCTGGACAATAATGCATGTAACAAGATATGAAAGGCAGCCTCATTAAAACAAAAACAGTTTACTGCCCATAATTGGCATAGGATTAAAATAGCCTTGCTTCACCACTGGTGAAATCTTATTCAGTAAAAGTAAGGTGAGGTGGAGGGGGCATATTTGATATGACGTCTAAGTCCGACTTTGGGCATTTTGCACAAAACATCCAAAATCTGAATGGGAAAGAATGTCATTTTCGAAAAAGAAAAATCTTTTTTTTTTCCGAAAATACTGTTTCGAACAAGGTTTTATGCTTAGGATGTTTTGTTTTTTGGTCTATTATCGAAATAAAAACCCCCCGAATAAGTGTAAAATGTAGAAAATCAAACCACTGGGATGTAGGAGGAACCAGAATTTTTAGCAGACTGGTCCCCCAGATATCCAAGGAGAGCAATGGGGCACCCTCAGGGGCACTTCTGTGCACTTCATAAAAATGCTTCCAGGTACACATCTCACCTTTGCTCCCTTATCTTGTCCCCTGAGCCCTCCAAAACCCACCCAAAACCTACTGCCCCCCACTGTACAATAGCCCTTATGTGTGAAGAGGGCACCTATATGTCGGTACAGCAGGGTTTTGGTGACTATGGGAGGGTTCACAGCTTCCACCACAAGTGTGACAGGTAGAGGGAGGTAGAGACCTGAGTCCCCCACTCCATAGTGCACTGCACCTACTACTACACTACTCCAGGGACCTACATGCTGCTCTAATAGACCTGGCTATAACATCTGAGACTGTCATAGAGGTTGGTAAGTCATATTTTTATTCATATTTTTGGGGGTGGGAGGGGGTCAGTGCCCACTGGGGGGGGGGGGGGGGGTATTGGGGGGTCATCCCTGATTCCCTCCAGTGGTAATCTGGTTATTCTGGTAATTCCCTCCAGTGGTAATCTGTGCCTTATTCATTATAAAAACAGGTCTAGTTCAAAATATCTTACTTTTAGTTTTGTTTTGTTTTGTTCCATTATGGCTGAAAAACGTCTAATTCTTAGGAACGCCCAAATCCCGCCCTTATCACGCCCACGACATGCCCTCTTGAGATTTGGATGCACTGCAGACGATCAGCATAGCAAAATGTCTGAAAAATTGGTTTTGAAAATACTGATTTGGATATTTTTGTGAGAAAAAAAGTCCAAATGCTGCTTCATGCCACTCTTTAGATGTTTTTCTCTTTTGAAAATGATCAACAACCAAAACTGACCTATCCAAAAGTGTCAAGACCACAAAAGGATGTTGAGAACATCTAATAATTCAACATTCTGAACTCTTTGACATATTCAAGACCAACTTATATGCAGTAAACCTACAAGAGACAGCCAATATACAATCCTGCAGTGGCTTAGGGTCCAGCAAGGGTGCAGAGAATTTGGCAACAAACAGAAGGACACTGGCATGTGCATAGCCCCTTATCCCACAGTTCTGAATCATGAATAATAAAGGGCTCAGAAAAATATTTAAAAGAATTTGGGTTAAGTGCAATGTTCGAGATACACCAGACCTGGCCTTGACAGCAAAGACACAATCAGTCAGGAATGATTCAAACCAGGCCAATACCCTCCCATCAAGATCTATCGAGCCTAAACGGGAAAGCGAAACTTCATGGTCCACAAGGTCAAACGCCAATGCTAAGTCAAGCAAAACAGCTAAAACAACACCGCCAGAGTCCAGAAATTCCCGTAACTTGCTCAAGAATTCTGTAAGGATGGTCTCAGTACTATAACCCAAGTGAAAGTCATGTTTTTGGGATGAAGAATGTTATGGGTCTCAATAAAATCAGTCAACTGCCAGACCACTATTTTTCTACCAGCTTAGTTGGAAAAGTTCACATGATATACAAAGATTGGAATGTGATGATATAAGAAATTGAGAATATATATGGAAGTTAAGAAAACATATGTGACCATCTCTGGAAAAAGGTGACTAAAGTAGTGGATCCAAAATGTTGAGAATGGCCGATTTTCGTGTCATGAATCCATAAGAAGTCTGCAAAAGTTACATGTTTGAACGTCTGTAACTTTTTTATTTTTTGGTCTGTTGTGTTACAAATTGTTTTCTCTTACAGAATTCATTAAAACATCATTTTTGTTTCTAGTGACTTTAGTCACCTTTTCCCTGAGATGGCTGCTTTTATAGAATTAGGGGTTAATGCTGACTAAAGATGATTATAACCTAGGTGCCCAAAACAACATGTATGCCAGTCGTGCAGTTGTTTAGAATACTAGTGCTAGCAGGGCACTAGGTGCCATTCTGTACCTACCCGCTCAACTTTCATAGTGCATATTTGCAATGGGGGCATACACAGAGGCATCGGTGGGATTGAAAACCCATCTATTCAAACAGATTTACCCGAACAACTTGACCTACCATAAGCAAACATAAGCAACCCATCCATTTCCGGTTCATCTTATCATTAACGACAATGACTTAGAAATTACCTCCTACCAATCTTCTTACCCTCCATGCTCTTCCCCTACCTCTTCTTTATCGCTCTGCATCCTTACCTACATAAGTACATAAGTAGTGCCATACTGGGAAAGACCAAAGGTCCATCTAGCCCAGCATCCTGTCACCGACAGTGGCCAATCCAGGTCAAGGGCACCTGGCACGCTCCCCAAACGTAAAAACATTCCAGACAAGTTATACCTAAAAATGCGGAATTTTTCCAAGTCCATTTAATAGCGGTCTATGGACTTGTCCTTTAGGAATCTATCTAACCCCTTTTTAAACTCCGTCAAGCTAACCACCCGTACCACGTTCTCCGGCAACGAATTCCAGAGTCTAATTATACGTTGGGTGAAGAAAAATTTTCTCCGATTCGTTTTAAATTTACCACACTGTAGCTTCAACTCATGCCCTCTAGTCCTATTATTTTTGGATAGCGTGAACAGTCGCTTCACATCCACCCGATCCATTCCACTCATTATTTTATACACTTCTATCATATCTCCCCTCAGCCGTCTCTTCTCCAAGCTGAAAAGCCCTAGCCTTCTCAGCCTCTCTTCATAGGAAAGTCGTCCCATCCCCACTATCATTTTCGTCGCCCTTCGCTGTACCTTTTCCAATTCTACTATATCTTTTTTGAGATACGGAGACCAGTACTGAACACAATACTCCAGGTGCGGTCGCACCATGGAGCGATACAACGGCATTATACCTATCCCTATCCTTTCTCTCATACCTCTTTTATCCCATTTACCCCTTGTTCATTTGTCCTACCACATACCTCCTTTGTTGATTCTGATACTACAGATTGTATTCTCTTATTACTATGTAAGCTGCATTGAGCCTGCGATGAGTGGAAAGCGTGGGATACAAATGTAATAAATAAATAAATAAATAAATTTAGGCCTGGTTATTTACATGTGTAAGTTATTCCCCTGATTCTACATAGCGCAACTGAAATTACGTTGCGTGCACAAATCCAGAATACAACCGGTTTTGAAATTGTGCACACAATTTAATTTCCGTAACAAGTCAATCAGTGCCAATAATTGCCAATTAACAAGCAATTCTTGACATTAATTGGCAGTAATTAGAATTTACGTGCAGAAATTGCTCAGCGTATTCTGTAAAGTGTTGCACGTAAATTCTAATGCATGCTAATAAAAAAAAGGGGTTGTGGCCATGGATGTGGAATAGGTGGGTCATGGGTGTTCCAAAAATTTGTGTACAGTTATAGAATACACCTGCTCTGCACCTAACTTAGATGCCGGTATTCACAACAAGTTATACTTGGCGTAAATGGACGCGCCTAGAGATAGGTGCAGGCATGGTCGCTAGGCCTAGTCTATAAACAGCACCTAGATTTAGGCATGGTTTATAGAATACACCTAGGTGGAAATTTTTTGGGTGCCAATTTTTCAGGCGCCATATATAGAGACTAGTCATATGTGCATTCCTGATGCCTGTATTTCCACAAGCTCTATAGCTGGTGTAACTGTAGGTGTCTAAATGTTAGGCATGCTGATACAAAGTTATGCTCAGGGACGGACTAACCATTTGGGCAACTGGACAGTGCTCGAGGGCCCAGGGCAGTGGGGGCAATAGTTCTCTTCCATGTGCCCGACATCTCTCTCGCTCTTTCCTCTATCCCCAAGACCGAGACTGGGATGCCCCCCTCTCTCATCCCCTCCCATGCTCCTTTCTCCAAACCCCTACCCCCACCTGGAGTGAGAAAAGAGCTTCCAATTCAAGTGGTAAGAAGAAGGGAAAAGAGAAGCTGAGTCCACACTTACTATCCTAAGGCTTGGTCTACTGACACCAGAACTTCTCTCTGCTGTGGCCCGCTCCCTTCTGATGTAACTTCCTTCTTCCGCAAGGGCGTCTTGCGGCAGAGGGAAGTTTTGGCATCAGTAGACCAGGCCTCAGGATAGTAAGTGTGGACTCAGCTTCTCCTTCCCCTTCTTCTTCCCACTTGGATTGGAAGCTCTTTTCTTGCTCCAGGTGAAGGTGGAGGTGGAATGGTTCAGAGACGGGAGCATAGGAGGGGGAGAGAGAGGGGACGTCCTGGTCCCAATGCCTGATGGGATGGGATGAGATATGGGGAGGCCCAATGATCCTTATTGCTCGGGGTCCCAGATCATTGTCAGTCCGCTCCTGGTTATACTAGTATTCTATAGAACCCAGGCGCCTAGATTCTCTTATAGAAGAGACACCTATCATGCAGCCTTTGGGTGTTTAATTGGAGACGCCTAGTTATAGAATTCTACATAGCGCTCAAAATTGTGTGCATAAAATTGGGCGCGTGCCCAGTTTACACATGCAAAATAATTGGCCAACAATCAATTATTGACACTAATTGGTAACAATTTGCACTTATGGGTGCATCTTCCTAGTTGTTATTCTATAAAGATGCGTGCGTAAAATTTTAGGCGTGGATCTTAAAGGGGGCGTGGCAATGGAAGGGACATGGGCAGATCAGGGGTGTTCCTACAATTTATAAAATATGGCAGATTCATGCCTAATTTAGGCATGAGGATTTGGTGTAAATCTTCACGTCCACAATCGGGCCCGGATCCCGGCGCTAAGTACTATTTTATGAAACACGCTCAACTTGGGAGCGCCTTTTACAGAATAGTGCTTAGCACTCATTTTTTCTCAGCACCCAAATTTGGGCACTGTTTCCTGAATTTAGCCCTGTAGGGGTAAACAAATGCGAAATGACCATTATGTCTCAGGCTGTGCTTCTTAGTACAGCTGGGCCAGATGTTTCCCTTAAAATGTGAACTGGGCACTGCCTCCCCTCCCCATAGCTTGAATTCCTGCTCATTACAGGCCCCAGGCAAAAGTGCATTGTTGTATGGACATTAACACATCTGTACCTATGAAACACACCCAAGTGGGGGCATGCGCGCACTCATAAAATTTTATGGGATTCAGCATTTTACGCTTTAGACCTCCAGGCAGTATAAGTACTACAGGGTGTCATTGCTCTCAGATCTACAGGAGCTTGAAAGCTGCAACTTCCCTTCTCTCCTTTCCATTCCTCCTCCAGGGGCTGGATTCAGGTTCACCCAGGAAATACATGAAAAACTAATTTCCAATTTCATGGAGATTTGCTATGTCACATTTCGCAGTGCTCTAAATCCAGCTATACACAAATGACCAGGGAAAGAGTGGTTTCCCTACATAACTAGTACTGCAGAGTTAATTAGTTCTGTTAACCAGTACTGCAGCTTTAAGGCTTTCCTAGTGTTTCTACCATAAAACTTTATTGGCAGAGGATTATAGCCCTATAAGATGAAACCCTAAAAGATGATTAAACCACTTAATTTATCCTGAAAGTGCTTAGACATTACCTGAGAAGCAGGCTGGACTGCAGAACCTGGGACAAATTATCAAAAGCAAACGGGGAAATGAATGCATGAAAACATTTGAGGGGGGCTGGAAGTCTTTCACATTTCTTGCTCTTTATTTGCCTCTCGGCTAAACTTGACAAACATAAATAAAATGTAAACAAGCAATCAATATAATTGTCATACAGACTGGCTGGAAATGAGTTGTGTTGGTCTCGAAGTAAACTGGATTTTTTGGCAGGTTGTATGATAACCTTTTACTGAAGCAGCAGAAATTATCCAGAGATGGTGACATACAGGAACTTTTAGGGAGCCTTTTACTTAGCAAAAGACCTCCTTACAGTTTTCATGGGATACATGGTCCAGAAAGCACATATCCAGCATGGTGTTTTTATGTTGACTTAGTAAAAGGTATCACAGCCCACAAAGTCTCCTGTTGATTTAATTACAGGAAGTAGCGTTAACAAATGGTGCTACTGGTATACCACACCCACTTTCGTGCTCCCATTCTGGGTGGCGACAATGAAGTTGGGGTGATTGCCAGAAGGTGTTCAGAACTCTCTCTTTTGGCAGAACAATGCTATGAGAATGGAAACTAACCAAAAAGGTCTGTCTCCATGGCCCTCTCTGTCTGCCATCCCAAAAGCAACCCAATAGTGAGCTGGAGCTGAAAAACTCTTCCTTCATGTTCAGGTACATTTTACATAAGTTCTCTTCTGTCTTACAGAACATGCACAAGGCCAAGAAACTATCCTATGAGCTCTACCAAGCCCAGATCATTTGTTGGGATGGATTACTGCAGGCCTTGCACTGGAACGAGGAGAAAAGGAAGGAAGCAGCAGAAGAAATCTAGTGTACTAAATTGCAATCTTGAATTTCAGACGAGCCCCTTACCAATTATTGACCTGTAGGATCGTGAGTCCTGTGTCCTGTGCTAGCTGCTTCTTCTGCTCTTCGGAAGGGTACGGGTGCTGCAGAAAGGAAATGATAGAAAGCAAGGACATCAGATACAGAATTCTGCCATGTTCCCATGATATACAGAGTAAGACAGGAGAGGGCATAGGTAGAAGGAAAAGGGAAAACCCCAGTACACTAGCGGGGAGCAAGGATGAGAAAGGCTCAGCTGTCTCCAATGTACACAAACCAGTGGCGTAGCTACGTGGGGCCATGGGGGCCTGGGCCCCCGTAGATTTGGCCCTGGACCCCCCTGCCGATGACCCTCTCGAACCCCCCTCCCGCCGCCAACCCTCCCCTGCCGCCGCTGCCACCGTCCGCTACCTTTGCTGGCGGGGGACCCCAACCCCCGCCAGCCGAGGTCCTCTTCTTCCGGCACAAGGCTTCGTTCTGTTTCTGTGAGTCTGACATCCTGCACGTACAACGTACAGGACATCAGACTCACAGAAACAGAACGAAGCCTTACGCCGGAAGAAGAGGACCTCGGCTGGCGGGGGTTGGGGTCCCCCGCCAGCAAAGGTAGGTGACGGTGGGAAAGGGTTGGCAGCGGGAGGGGGATCGAGAGGGTCGGCGGCGGGGGGGGGGGGTCAAAGTTGTTGGTGGTAGCGGCGGGGGAGGGTGAGTGGCGCCGGCAGGGGGCCAAAATGTGCCCCCTCACCTCGGGCTCTGGACCCCCCTCCCGCCGAAGTCTGGCTATGCCCCTGAAACAAGCTATTTTTTTGTGTAGCCCTTTTACAGTCTTGTCAATTTTCATGCTCTGTCATAGGGTTCTCAAAGCCACTTTTGTCCTGAAACAAAATAAAAGACTCTTTGCAGGCTGTAACATCTTTGTAATGGACAACACCTGTGGATAATAACTCTAGTCTAATTAAATGTATTATAGCCGGTAAAGAATCCATGGCCATGCTGTGGATTCGCTAGGCCTTTGGACAGAAAGAGTCCCGGATTCAGTCCCCTGAAAGAAGTGGAAGGATTCGCCCATAAAAGGATGCATGTCTTTAACACTGGAGAAAGATTTTTTTTCATACAACAGAGTGAAGAACAGTGGGTAAAACTGCCAGCGTTTTCATGGCGCCCCTCTAAATTGCTCCTGTATTGTTGTCTTTTCTCCTAGGCTTCTTTTGTTGCAGGTTTCTTCAGCTGGATTCTTAGACTTCATGGAATATTAGAAGCACAGGGATGAGCCATTTTCTCATGCTTTACCTTTTGTTCCCTGCCATCAGGAGCAGGGTCAAACCAGTGCATCTTGTTTTACTGTTCATGTCAAAAAAGAAGCTACAACTCCCAGCATGCAGTGGGGTAAAATTAGGCCTCACTCAGCATAATCCCGTTTTATGGACTCTGGAGATATCCAGTCACTCTAGTCTTTGAAGATTTCTAGAAGCTTACTCTGCAGTGGACCACAAAACAGTTAAAATGGTTCTGTAGAAGTTCTGTAGTGCTGTTTTCAGTCTCCCTAGGATTATCACCTTTTCCTAGGAGATTGTTTTCTCTTGGAAAATGTTTAAAATATATAGTTCCATAAGGTGAAGGGAAACCAATTCTAATAGTTATTTAAAAGAAAAGCTTCATTTGAAAAAGGAAAATTAAGTTTTCTTTTTGCTTTCAGATTCATAACAGATGGTATGAAATATAAAGCGTTTCTCTGTCTAAAAAGGATCTGGGGATTGTGGAACTGCCCTGCTGATAAGAGGCCAAAGCAGCATGGCCTCCTGGTTACTTATCTGACAGGACTGTGATGGATGAGGCTGGAGCCATAATTTCAGTCAAATTGAGACCTCTTAAGACTCTTTTTTTTTGTTTTGTTTTTTTGACAGCATGGTGACAGATGAGGGCCTGTGCAGGTCCTCTCCCAGAAGTAGGCCTGGAGAGTGGGCCAAGGAGGAAATGGGGACTGGGCAGTTGCCAGGGGTTACCAGGGCCTTGGTAGAAATTCAGGCCTCGGTGGAATATCTGATTTTATGCTCGAAAAAGAGGTCAAATCACAGATACTTTACTGTTGGTAACCTAGTACTATGTGTTCTTGGTGTGTGCTTGTTACTGACATAAAGCAAAACGTCTGAAAAGTTAAAGATCAACTAAACTGTTAACTTTTTTTTTTTAATTTAGTTGACTTAACAATGTTGTTTTTGTCTTAAGCACACATCCCTTTAATGCTTTTCTAGTTTGAGTTTAAATATCCGTGAGCAGCAGGAGGATGGCCTGTTGAGTTTAGAAGACTCTTGTTACTCAAAACAGTACAATATTTGTGCAGGAAGCAATGTAAATTCCTTGAAGAGCGTTGCGTCCACATTAAGGCCTGTGTCGTGATATGTTTTTCTGTTGGATCTTGTCCTATTTTGTGCTTTTATTCTATAATAATATTTTAAGCTAAATTGTACATTTCTCTGGGAGACAATTTATAAATATCTTGATAAATAAATGAAGGTTGATTGAAGGATAAGATTACCAACCATCTACATTCTTTTTCCTAACTGGCAAATCCAGTCATGTTTTTTTTTTTTTCACCACAGTATATTTTAGGACTTATACTTCTGATTTCCATATTAAAAGCAGGAACTAAGACTCCAGGCACGTGGGGGTAAAAGCAGGACTGGATTGCCATGTTGGAAACAAAATAGAGCTGGCTAGCAATCATATAAGTACATAAGTACATAAGTAATGCCACACTGGGAAAAGACCAAAGGTCCATCGAGCCCAGCATCCTGTCCACGACAGCGGCCAATCCAGGCCAAGGGCACCTGGCGAGCTTCCCAAACGTACAAACATTCTATACATGTTATTCCTGGAATTGTGAATTTTTCCCAAGTCCATTTAGTAGTGGTTTATGGACTTGTCCTTTAGGAAACCGTCTAACCCCTTTTTAAACTCTGCTAAGCTAACCGCCTTCACCACGTTCTCCGGGAATGAGAGACATATGGGCTTTTGTGAGAAGCTGGAAGTAGCCTGAGGGCTCACCTTGCCAAGCTGGTAGCAGCACATGCCAGTCTGCCATGGAATATGGGGATTATATGGGTTGGTATGACAGCTCTATGAATGCACCTCCTCCGCATTGGTTAGTTACGAGAACAGCTTACATCTCAGGCTATTTTTGGTGGTTGATTGGTGGGTTCCAGGGGAAACTCTGTGATTTCCCTCTACCCAGAACACTATTTGTATTATTATTATTATTATTATTATTATGACTTCATGAGCCAGTTAGTGCACATGGCAGATACACACATCTTCCACATTTGTTGATCTTGTGTTTCATCAGCTCCTTCTGAACAGCTGATATCCAGCTAAGGGAGGTCCTTTTCAACTGCTTGACAAACTAGATTGTGCTGCCTATGCTGGCCCGTAATAACGCATCGCCAGTAAGAGATGCCGGCACAGGCAGCACAAACTAGTTTGTCACTTTTGAGTCAACAGTGAGCCGATTAGTTCAGTGGTTTCAAGGTGCATTAGGTAACCACATGAGACATGTGAAGTAGAGCAGTTGAATTCATCCTGAGGCAGGCCGTGTGGCCGAAACACAATTTGTGTTGAGTCTTTGGATGCTCTTATTAAAGTTGGATTTATTTATCTGAATCATCTAGTCAGTTTCTCTTTTGGTGTCACTTTCGCTGAGCTTTTTACTACAGTATTTACTGTTCTCATACTGGTTTTCAGTATCCCTGATGAACTTGGCACGTGTTCCCCACGATTTCATAATACTTTGTTGATGCTGTTGAATACTGATTCAAAATCCTCAAAATTTATAACGACTTGGATATTATACACAAGAACCTCTTCTAATGCTCTGCATAGAACATTTGGTTGAATCTCTTCATAAATGCACTTAGTAAATCACAATAAGTAAATAAAATAATCATGCAAAATGCAAGTCAATAACTGGGTGCATGCATTATGCATGCCTCGTGTGCATAAACATGCCAATTAGCACCATTTATGTGTCCAAATGCACTATACACTATTCCATAAGGTAACGCGTGTTATGGCATGTATATACAAGAGGGCATATACATGGGTGAAGCATGGGAGGGTCTTGGGCATGATATGTGCCAACATATATGCGTAACTTATAGAATGCTGTAAGTAATCCCCCTAATTATATAAAAGTTGACAAAAATTGGGTGTGCAAATTTGGGTGCGTGCCCAATTTAACTGAATAATGAGCTAATTAGTGCCAATAATTGGCTTTTTATCAAGCAATTATTGGCACTAGTTAGACTGAAATAGAACTTACCTGCCTACATTTTATGTGCAAATAAAATAAGGGGGTGTGGAAATGGGACGGTCATAGTCAGAACAGGGGCGAGCCTAGCATTTATGCATGTTGTTATAGAATACGGAGGATACATGCTCAGTTTAGGTGTGTACCTTTGCACCATGTTTCAGTTGGTGCAAATGGCCGTGGCTAAAGTTAGGTGAGATCACCGGGCATAAGCTCTATTTTATAAACTGCGCCTAATTTTAAGCGTAGCTTATAGAATAGTGATTTTTGATTATGGTGTAGATTTTTTTGGCACCTTATTTAGAATTCACCGCACTTAGGCATGCCAACTTATGCCAGCCATGGACCTGGCATAAGTGGTTGCCTCTACATCTAGGCATGTCAGTGCCGACTTGCATTAATATTCTATAATGGAATCTTGTTGCCAAGATTCCATTATGGAACTGGTGCTTAGGGCGTGGCATCGAGCTGCCAAGTTCTAGAATTGCCTCAACAGTGAAGAAAGTCAGACAGCAAGAGGTATTGTGGAGTCTCCAGGATGAACAAAGGGTTAATCCTCCAACAGAATCAACAATCTTCAGATCAAAGAAAGGATTTCTAGAAATGGAGATTCACTCAAACTGGCAATGGCAGGAAAAACACAGATGATCTGAACAGGGATTATGCAATTGTCCATTTTTCAGACAGGAAGATAAAATTACTTCAAAGTACTGCAGGAATTATATAACAGGACAATTCTGAGTAGTTAGTAGGTTCTGTCCATCATAGACCAGTGAGGACTATTTGTGAGTGCAGACTCTTTGCAACTGATAGTGGTGCAAGGCTGCTGCTGGAATGAAAACAAAAAAGAGGGACAAAACGCCACACCTCAGAGCACAACACAAGACAGTAGAGATGACCAAAGAACTGATAAAAATTACCGATTTGGAAATACAGATGGATTCCCAAAGAAAATTGCATGCAAATGAGCTGCTTGCTGCTTTTGCGACCAGGGCTCATTTGCTTGCGATGGGAAGCCAGTCAGCCAGCTGAGCATGCGTAGAGCAGCCAATCGCTAAGTGTGGCTGCTCTGTGCAAGACACAGACGGCTTTCATTCACGCAGACAAGCTATGTGAATGAAAAAAGCATTTTTTTTCCTGCTTGCACTCTCTCTTTGTAAATTAATACTAATGACTCTACTGTGTGAGAACTCTGATCAGGTAATGACTGAAAGTTTGATTCATCATTGTATCTGTTTTTGCTAAGCCGCTGTTTTCTCTCTATCCCTCCACTGATGGCACAAATGCTGTTTCTTAATGGAAACCTTTTACCTTCAGGCAATCAACAGAGAGGGGGTCTGGGAGATTGACAGGCTGAAATTCTTCCCTCCACCCCTTTTCTCCACTATTCAGCTGTCATTCTAGGCAGTACCGACAGCTCTTGACCACCTGTTAAAATTTTGACGTTAATGGTAGCGGCTGCTTCTTGTATTGGGTCAGAAAATGGCTGTGCATCGTTTTGCATGAACATTTGTATAGTAATTAGCTCATTATAATAGCTTTGCATACAACTTTTGTTAGCTGCTACTGTGGCAGGAAAATAGCTGGGAGAACCTCTTTGTACATGTCTCATTTTACTCCTTGCTTGCTAAACCAGCTAGAACTGGTTAAAAAAAAAACCCCACATTGCTGGCTCGTTAGGTTTTGTGAATCTGGGCCTAGGTGTCTCCAAAAAGAAGTTATTTTATTGGCATCTCCACTGTCTTGTATTGTGTTGCTGTGGTTAAGGCAGTTAGCTTAGCAGAGTTTAAGAAAGGTTTGGACGGCTTCCTAAAGGAAAAGGCCATAGAATGTTATTAAATGGACGTAGGGAAAAATCCA
Organism: Microcaecilia unicolor; assembly: GCF_901765095.1. Classification (NCBI taxonomy): domain Eukaryota; kingdom Metazoa; phylum Chordata; class Amphibia; order Gymnophiona; family Siphonopidae; genus Microcaecilia; species Microcaecilia unicolor. The sequence goes on along the minus strand of NC_044041.1, from coordinate 176,980,780 downwards.
CTATTCCTGGGATAAGCAGTACAAAATGCTTTGCTCCATGGATCTTGTCGGGTGATTGTGACCTGGATTGGCTACTGTCGGAGACAGGGTGCTGGGCTAGATGGACCTTTGCTCTGTCCCAGTGTGGCAATGCTTATGTCTTATGTCTAAAACAAATTGGGTGATCTAATAATTTGGCATTCTCATGTCTTCCTGACAAAGATCTGACTTAAAAACCTGCGTGCAAAACCAGGATAAACCCTCTTGGCTTTGAATCCAGTTCCATCATGAGTTTCTGGAGTCCTGAACCTCCTAATTGTGGGCCTCTTTTATCAAGTCACGGTAGCAGTTCTTGCTCGGCAATGCCGATGAAGCCCATTCATAGTACATAAATACATAAGTAATGCCACACTGGGAAAAGACCAAGGGTCCATCGAGCCCAGCATCCTGTCCACGACAGCGGCCAATCCAGGCCAAGGGCACCTGGCAAGCTATCCAAACGTACAAACATTCTACTACTACTTAACATTTCTAGAGCGCAACTAGGGTTACGCAGCGCTGTACAATTTAACAAAGAGAGACAGTCCCTGCTCAAAGAGCTTACAATCTAATAGACAAGTGAACGGTCGGTCCGATAGGGGCAGTCAAATTGGGGCAGTCTGGATTCACTGAACGGTAAGGGTTGGGTGCCGAACGCAGCATTGAAGAGGTGGGCTTTAAGCAAAAACTTGAAGACGAGCAGGGAGGGGGCTTGGCGTAAGGGCTCAGGAAGGTTGTTCCAAGCATAGGGTGAGGCGAGACAGAATGAGCGGAGCCTGGAGTTGGCGGTGGTGGAGAAGGGTACTGAGAGGAGGGATTTATCCTGTGAATACATGTTATTCATGGAATTGTGGATTTTTCCCAAGTCCATTTAGTAGTGGTTTATGGACTTGTCCTTTAGGAAACCGTCTAACCCCTTTTAAAACTCTGTCAAGCTAACCACCTTCACCACGTTCTCCGGCAACAAATTCCAGAGTTTAATTATGCGTTGGGTGAAGAAAGATTTTCTCTGATTTGTTTTAAATTTACTACACTGTAGTTTCATCGCATGCCCCCTAGTCCTAGTATTTTTGGAAAGCGTGAACAGACGCTTCACATCCACCTGTTCCACTCCACTCATTATTTTATATACCTCTATCATGTCTCCCCTCAGCCGTCTCTTCTCCAAGCTGTATAGCCCTAGCCTCCTTAGTCTTTCTTCATAGGGAAGTCGTCCCATCCCCGCTATCATTTTAGTCGCCCTTCGCTGCACCTTTTCCAATTCTACTATATCTTTCTTGAGATGCGGCGACCAGAATTGAACACAATACTCAAGGTGCGGTCGCACCATGGACTGATACAATGGCATTATAAAATAAGGTCTCAGGCAGTAAATAGTCACACACTACTTCTAATTTTAGTGCATGGCCACATACTGCCCAATTAAAAAGGGCCTTTTTTACCCCCTTCTGAAAAAAAAAAATGGCCTAGTGTGTGCCATTTTCACACTCCCACACTAGCGCAGGTGCGGTCACATCATGGAGCGATACAACGGCATTATAACATCCGCACACCTGTTTTCCATACCTTTTCTAATAATACCCAACATTCTATTCGCTTTCCTAGCCGCAGCAGCACACTGAGCAGAAGGTTTCAGTGTATTATCGATGACGACACCCAGATCCCTTTCTTGGTCCGTAACTTCTAACGTGGAACCTTGCACGAGGTAGCTATAATTTGGGTCCTTTTTTCCCACATGCATCACCTTGCACTTGCTCACATTAAACATCATCTGCCATTTTAGCCGCCCAGTCTCCCAGTCTCGTAAGGTCCTTCTGTAATTTTTCACAATCCTGTCGCGAGTTAACGACTTTGAATAACTTTTTGTCATCAGCAAATTTAATTACCTCGCTAGTTACTCCCATCTCTAAATCATTTATAAATATATTAAAAGGCAGTGGTCCTAGCACAGACCCCTGAGGAACCCCACTAGCTACCCTTCTCCATTGTGAATACTGGCTAGTATTCACAATGTAATACTAGCCAGTATTGGCTAGTATTGGCTTTGTCGTCATTATCGTACCAGGGACTGCTAGCATAGTTTGATAAAAGAGGCCCTGTATTTATTTTTATTTATTTATTAGAATTTATTAACCGCCTTTTTTGAAGAAATTCACCCAAGAAAGAAACCACATGCACCAGGGTGTTACTGGGTACCACTCTATTGACTAATTCCAGCTAAATATTTCTTAGAATATTTATTATTACTATTTATTTAGATTTTGCACACACCTTTTTCAGTAGTAGCTCAAGGTGAGTTACATTCAGGTACACTGGATATTTCTCTGTCCCAGGTGGGCTCACAATCTAAGTTTGTACCTGAGGCAATGGAGGGTTAAGTGACTTGCCCAAGATCACAAGGAGCAGTGGTGGGATTTGAACCGGCCACCTCTGGATTGCAAAGACTGGTGCTCTAACCACTAAGCCACTCCTCCACTCCAAGGCCTAGCCAAAAAAAAAATAAATAAATAAATAAATAAATTAAATAATAATAACCCTCAACCATAATAATGAATAGCAAAATTCTTGAAAAATTCTATTAAGGAGCAAAAGACCTCATAGAACTATGGCAACAATACAATAAGGGCACTGTTTACTAAATTGCACTGTAGACACACTAGTGTATATTCCTATGGGTGTCTCTAGCATTAGTGCGCACTAATTTTTAGCACACACTAAAAACACTAGTGCACCTTAGTAATCAGGGCCCTTAGTATTGTGAACCATTTTGTCAGTGTTCACTTTTGATACGTATTTTTTCATACGTATTCCAAAAGTGTTTATCATATAAACCGCCTCCTCTACCCCTCCTCCAATGCTCACCTACCCCTTGCTCATACCTCTCCTACTCCCTTCACCCTTGCCCATCTCTACCTACATATCTCTTTTATTATTCTGCTTTAATTAACTTATTTTCTCTTTATCAATTCTCTGTAATCCATATTATTATGTAAGCAGCATTGAACCTGCCTTGAGTGGGAAAGCGCGGGGTACAAATGTAATAATAATAAATAAATAAATAATCTCAAAAACATTTCCAATAACAAAAACAGCACTTATCATACTGTAGCCCAACGATGGCCCCCGTAGATTTGGCCCTGGACCCCCCTGCCGAAGACCCTCTCGACCCCCCTCCCACCGCCAACCCGCCGCCTACCTTTGCTGGCGAGGGACCCCAACCCCCACCAGCCGAGGTCCTGTTCTTCTGACGCAAGGCTTCATTGGTAGGCGATGGCAGGGGCGGGTTGGCGGCGGGAGGGGGGGGTCAAAGTTGTTGTTGTTAGTGGTGGTGGCGGCAGCGGCGGCGTGGGGGGGGTCAGCAATGGCGGGGGGAGCTAAAATGTACCCCCTCACCTCGGGCTCTGGACCCCCCCTGCCGCTGAAGTTTGGCTACGCCCCTGTTACAAAATATATAATCTCCAGTTTCACAGTCACTATCTCATGGCATCTTTTAAATATAAACATTATACTCACATTACCTTTTAAAGACCCAGTATTATAACTAACTGTTACAGTTTCAGGATCATATGTGTGGTTTCTTCACGGTGATCCCATCCAAACAGGGGTTCTTTTACTAAGATGTGAGAAAGGGGGCCCTGCGGTAGTAGCGGGGGCCATTTTTTCGCAGCCGGTAAAAGCTCCCCTCCAAAAAATGGCCATGCTGTAAGAGACCTCTTACAGCGTGGCCATGCAGCGGGGAGCCCTTACTGTCACCCATTGAGGTGGCCATAAGGGCTCCCACGCTAACCCAGTGGTAACTGGGCAGCACATGGTGATGCCTGATTACCGTTGACTTATTATCGTGCAAGCCATTTCCAGGGGTTTTCTTTTTCCCCCCGGAAATGGTGTGCGCTTGGGGCAGGACTACTGCCTGTGGCCTTGTTGGGCTGGGGCAGTCCCAGAAGATTGAGCGGTAAGCCCACGTTTGGCTTACTGCCACTCTGTTAAAGGGCCCCTTATTATTGTCTCCCACAACCCAATTATTTCTTAGAATATTAAAGTTATTTTTTCAATGTTCTGCATGGTCTTACTTCTTTTCTGCTTTTCAGGGTGTCATGGCCTAGGAGCAGGGTTTACAGCTGTAAACAATGTCCTTATCTTCATCTGGTTTTGCCCTGCCTAAAGATGTTCCTATCCAAATGCAGAGAGTACATGAATAAAGGATGTCTCTTCTCTGTAGAAGCTTCCCTGAAATGCAAGCCAAAGGTCACCCCTGGCAATTCCCTCCAAGCCATGGAAAATAGATTGGGCCCTTTTGGTATTCAGAATTCATGTCTGTAAGTATCAAGTCTTTTTATTTATTTATTTTTTTTACTTCTGATGTTGATAACCAGAAATAAAGATGCTTAGAGATGGGAATGGAATTCCAAAACTGTCCCCAATAACTTGGGATTATATGGAAGCTCTGGAGAGGCAGGGATGGATGGGAGGCAAGGATCTGAGATGCTGGAACAGCAGCAACAACAGCCGACCACCAAATAGCCAGAGAGTTGAAGTAGAATAAAAGCGTTAATGCACAAATACAGATAAAAACTAGCCTGATGTGGCCATGTTTTGCCTTCAAGGTTGCATCAGGGGCATAGTAGAGTGGGAATATAGCTAAACTTGCTTCCAGAGGAACACAGGGCAAATAGCCAGCTAGCACTTGTGAACAGCACCTTTTCAAACAGAGCAATCCCTCTAATAGTTTATAGTTTATTAAAACTTGCCATACCACCCAACTGACTCGCAGATCTGCGCGGATTACAATCTAAAAACTTAAAGGAACTACATATATTGATAGGACAGGATTCATACATTAGACAAGAATAAACACACACAGTTTGTAATGGAGAAAGAGTAAAAGAAATTGAAAGAAGTTATGGAGCAAATGGTCGGAATTCCGAAAGCAAGGCCACATCCCATGACCCGGAGCTAAGTCTACTTAAATGATTGTTTGAATAACCAAGTTTTTAATGCCTTTTTGAATTTTTTGAAGAAAGATTCTGCATGGATGCTGACCAGGAGAGAATTCCATTGAAGAGGGGACTGAAAAATAAAATGTTTGGTGGCAAGTGAATTCTAATTGGGCTTGTTTTGGGGTAGGGAGGGAAAGGGAAATGGGACTTGGTATATCACCTTTCTGAGGTTTTTTTTGCAACTACATTCAAAGCAGTTTACATCTCAGGTTTTTTACAGCTACATTCAAAGTGGTTTACATACATTCAGATACTTATTTTGTACCAGGGGCAATGGAGGGTTAAGTGAGTTGCCCAGAGTCACAAGGAGCTGCAGTAGGAATTGAACTCAGTTCGCCAGGCTCAAAGTCCAGTGCACTAACCACTAGGCTACTCCTCCACAATGGTCATTTAATGAACGCAACAAACATACCAGAGAATATGAGATAGTGAAGGTGGACAGATAGTCAGGTGAACCGATTCTGGGTGGTTTCAATGTAAGAGTCAATAGTTTAAACAATGAAACGTTTTTGTACTGGAAGCCAATGCAGTTCTTGGAACAGAGGGGAGATGTGATCAAACTTGTGGCGTTGGTGGATAAGTTTAGCAGCTGTGTTCTGTATTAATTGAAGTCTTTTGACGTTAATACACTAGCAGCCTAGATAAATTATGTTACAGTCGTCAAGTCTTGAGATGAGGAGTGGCAAGACAAGGAAATGGAAAGTTTTTTTTTTCCAAAAATCTACGGATAGATCGAAGTTGATGTAAGAAGAAAAAGCTTGACTTGCACGGTGCAGAGATTTGTGGGGTAAATGTTAAATGGGAATCCAGGATGACACCCATGCCCTGACGCACCCTTGAAAGCAAAATGTGGCAGTGTTGGGCTACTTTTCTTCTACTGCTGCTCCCTGGCTATTTGGTGGTCTGCTGTTGTTGCTCTAGTCCTTGGTACTGATATTTCAGGCCTTCTGGCCTCTTAGGATTGCTAACTGCTAAACTGTTGAAGGGGACTGCAGCAAAATGCAGGGACTCAAAATACCACAGGAGATTCTAGCAAAATGCAGAGGGTGCAGGGGCTGCAACGGCTGGTGGAGACGCCAATGAAATAAAGAAAACCTGGGTGCTAAAAATACCACAGTAGACACCAGCCGACTGCAAAGCGAAAGTACCGAAAATGCTGGAGAAAACGGGACTGTACTGAGCTCTAGTTGTGCCATGTGTGACTCGCCCACTAGTGCCCTCCCCCACCCTACTCGCCCGCTTCACCACCGCCAGTGAGAGGAGATGGTGGGCTGGGTGCAGAGAAGGGCGACAAAGATGATACAGGGGATGGGACGGCTTCCCTATCAGGATAGGCTGAAGAGGCTGGGGCTCTTCAGCTTGGAGAAAAGGCGGCTGAGGGGAGATATGATAGAGGTCTATAAGATAATGAGTGGAATGGAACGGGTCGATGTGGAGCGTCTGTTTACGCTTTCCAAAAATACTAGGACAAGGGGGCATGTGATGAAGTTGCAGTGTGGTAAATTTAAAATGAATCAGAGGAAATTTTTCTTCACTCAACGCGTAGTTAAACTCTGGAATTCGCTGCTGGAAAAGGTGGTTAAGGCGGTTAACTTAGCGGACTTCAAAAAGGGTCGGATGGCTTCCTGGAGGAAAAAGCCATAGAATGTTATTGAATGGACGAGGGAATACAGTATTTCTAGGATGGGCGGGACAAATTGCTTGTTCTTTTGGCCGCTGTTGGTGACAGGGTGCTGGGCTCGATGGACCCTTGGTCTGTCCCAGCATGGTGATGCTTCTGTACTTCTGTTCTTATGAACAATTTTTGAGCTCCTTTAAATTTGTGTCCTGTGAGGCTGCAGTGCTTGCATAGCCCATGGTGTGGCGCTGGAGGAAACGCCAATGAAAAGCAGAGAGAACAGGGGACAACTCCAGCACAAGGCAGAAGAGCAGAAGGGTTTGTCTTTGCTGCAGTGTCAGTTTAGCACTACACCACCCCTCAGCCAAAAAAAAAAAAAAAAAAAGAGAGAGAGATTTAATGCAAGAACTCGGTCAAATCTAACTTTGCAATTAATGGCAACCTACTTTTGCAGCTCAACGCTCATAGCTTTAAAACTTTTCCTTTATTCCCAGCAAGGGCATTAATTTAAGCTGAGCTGGAGCGGCAAGCAGCTGCGAGCCCCTTCACTGCTGCTGGCTGAACCCTCTGGCGCCTGTGAAGGGGTTCAGGGTAATTGGCCAGAATTGATTACCCTTTACCAGCTTCTAATCTGTTTATAGCTTCTTCAATTAGTAACTAATTGGTCAGCGTTCATTAACTCAGCTTTTGTTTAACTAACCAGAGAGAGAGCGGCAGTATCTCCTCTAATTACTTCTCAGCATTACTGGAGGCTGTTGGGAAGCTTTTGCTGCCAAAGTCCGCCTTGGTTTTCCCATTTTTAAATACATTTATTTTGCTAATTTTTAATTAGGAAGCAGACTGGAGACAGTGCAGCAAGCATACAGGGGGAAAAGTTATACACACAGGGAAAAAGTGAAGCCTTTATTCCTATGACTGCCAGCACCTGTCCTCTTCTGCTCTGATCCACAGGGGGGCATGTAAATCCTACATGCAGCGGTAGCACATTACCACATATATTTAATGCACATGGGGGGGGGGGGGTCTGTTTCAAAGACAGGGCAGCATGGTTTGTGCCAGCATTTCTCAGCAACTTGACATAAGCTCCTCAGGCACAATAGCCACCCTTTCCAGAAGGCATGCGATGGTGTTGGAGCCTGTGCACAAATAATTTTTCCCATAGACACAAAATGGTAAAAATCCTTTAGTATATCAGGCCCTGAGCTGCCCAGTGGCTCTGATAATCAATGAGAAGTATCAGCCCCTGCAATATGCTAATACCATGGGTAATAACCTGGACCTTTTTAGTAACTCCTGCCTGAGGACCTTTTGAATTTGCCAACACTGTTTCAGCATTGTGTGTTACAAGTGCTGGAAGACACAGGATGGAACAGGGCAGGACCTAAGAGATTAGGACTGAATTTATACCGCCTGACAACATGGAGATAAGAAGAAAAGGGATCGGGGGAAACTGCAGGTAGGTGATCGATAAGATCCAGTATATCTCTGAGGTTACTCAAACTTTGGTCCCAGCTGAGTATACATATTCATTTTCAGTTTTCCAGAAGTAACACTGTTAATCATTTACAGGATATGTGAGTATACATAAAGTGTTAATGGCTGTCATACAAGCAGGGCTTTTTTTTTGAGGGGGTACTTGGGGGTTCTGAGTACTGGCACCTTTCCCGTTGTCTGCTAAAATTGACCCATGGACCCCAAGTTTTAATGAAAGAGCTGAGGCTCTACACACCAATTCTGCCTTGTCATACATTCTGTGACCGGTTGCAGGGGGCTTGGCTATTGTGGGATGGGTCCAGTGGTGTGCTGGAGCAGGCTCTCACAGGCTCTCGAGAGCCGTTTGTTAAGTTTTTAAGAATTTTGGGAGCCGGTTCTCCATGGCTACTTTAACAAATGGATCCCAAAATGTGGGCTTGGGCCCCTCCTGAATTCTCTTTTACTTTGCTGGCGAGAGAGAGCCCCCCTGTTAACAATTTACCAGCACACCCCTGGATGGGTCCCTCAGTGATTACCCCACCCCTGAAGAGTGGCCTAGCATTTGAGTACTGGCACCTTTTTTACTAGGAAATATGTACTGCATACAAGATAGAGGTAGGGTTTACATGGAGGACCTCAGCAAGTGAAACAGCCAGAGATCACACACAAAGAGAAGATGTCAGGAGAAAAGGACCATTTATTCCACCCACTGCTTGCCCTGAGATTGGTAGCATGGAATGTTGCTACTCTTTGGGGGTTCCAGAACCTTGCTGTTCTTTGGGGTTCCGGAATCTGGGTTTCTGCCAGGTACATATGATCTGGATTGGCTACTAGTGGAAACAGGATACTGGATGGACCATTGGTCTGACTTAGTACGGCTATTCTTATATTCTTATTTATTTTATTGATTTGATTTACCATCAATCACTCTAAGGCACTAGGATGTTGGGTGCTAAGTGTGAATTCTACACAGTGTCCAGAAAAAACAGGACCCCTTACATAGTTTCAAAATACTTGCAATTGTTTAAACATTTAAATACATTTAACAAAATGGTAGTTGATTCATAAGTTGTGTTCAAAGTGTCCTTCTTCAACCTTGACACATTCACAAAGTCTTTGACACCACTGAGCTGTTGGCTCAATGAATTCTGGGGTTTTGTGAGCTCCATGTGCTGGAGCTCCATCCTGTTGAAAAATAAAGTACTCAGAAATGTCTCAAATTTCAGGCAAAAGGTTCTGCTGCAGTAAGACATTTTGGGGTTATTTTGAGGGCACTGTTCCCTCTAAGCTGCCACTTACAGTCCTGCCAGTGGGGGGTGCTGTTTCACTATTACATTTTCAATAGTGAGAGACAGGCAAGCTGTGCAGAACTCCAGGAAGCCCAGCAATTGAAAGCACAACCCCCCCCCCCCCCCCACGCAGGAATGCAGTTGGAGGATCCCGCTCAGCTTAGAGGGAACAGTGCTTGGGGGTCCCATTTTTTCCAGACACCGTGTATAATGGTAGCTAGGCAGTTGAGAACCCAGGTTCCGTTATTGAATACTAGTGTAAGTCCGCATTTTAAGTGCCTAACTTTAGTGATGAGCAGTTACTCCATGTAAAGGGCTAAATGTAAACTCTGTGTTTGATTTTCAAGGTCCTCAGACAAAATGGGCCAGAGTACTTAAAGAATAAGTTAACCCTTTACACACCTTTAAGACCTCTAAGGTCCTCTCAAGGATCATCACTATCTGTAACTTCATCAAAAGAAATTGTACGATGTGATACCGGCCAGTGAGCCTTCTCAGGAGTAGCCCCCACACTCTGGAATTTACTCCCAGAGGAGCTAAGTATAATAACTCGAGACTATCTCTAATTCAGGAAGCAGGTGAAAGCCTCGCTCTTCTCCCAAGCCTCTAATACATAGGGTGACTGACTATACACTCATTCTGCACCTGGACCAGCTTGCTACCCACTCTGTAACTTAGAACAGTTCCTTATCTCTTGCTTAACTATCCAACAAACTTGGCTTGAGTATAACCAAACACCAACTTATCCCAACTGACTCTGAACCCTGCTCTTGGTCCCTCAGCTATATGGTAAGCCATTTGGAGAAAATCTTTAGCATCATATCTCTGTTAGTTGAACGTTCTAATTCATGCTTATTAGGTGTATCATTAGTATTATGCTAACATTGTATTATATCTCTGGTATTTGAAGTCCATTGCTATTAAATGTGCATATTTTTGATACTGTCTCACGGTTTCGATTTACTGTTTTCAAGTTTATCTCTTTTATTGTATTTATGTTTATTCTTGGTTATGTCACTATTGTCATGCTGTTAAACTGTACCTACTGTACACTGCCTTGAGTAAATCTCTTCGTAAAGGTGGTTAATAAATCCCAATAAATAAATAAATACATAAATAAACAAAAGTCACATCTAAATGGTGGTGGTTACACACATACCTGACAGTACTCTATAAACTTATGGTGTAATTGCTTGGCAAGCTCCTACCTCTCCCAGGTCCATCCCCTCTTGCAATTATACGCCATAGAAATTAGGCACTTGCCCCCGATATTCAATGCTATTTAACCAGCCAGGAACGGCTTCTGACTGGTTAAATAGCACTTAATCAGCCAGTGGCGTTCCTAGGGGGGGGGGGCAGTGGGTGCGGTCCGCCCCGGGTGCACGCCACTGGGGGGGTGCCACGCACCTGTCGGTGCCGCTCGCTCCGTGCTCCCTCTGCCCCGGAACAGGTTACTTCTTGTTCCAGGGCAGAGGGAGCATGGAACCAGCGACGCTGACAGGCGCGCGGCACCCCCCCCAAGCAGGTAAAAATGCACCTGGGGGGTGTGACGTTTCAACCGGGGGGGGGGGGGAGTGTCATTTCTCCGGGGGGGGGGAAGGTGTCGTTTCGCCGGGGGGGGGGGGGGGGGCGCTGCACCCGGGGGGGGGGGCGCATCGGCAATCCGCCCCGGGTGTCAGCCGGCCTAGGAACGCCACTGTAATCAGCTATCTGCGAGTATTCAGCAGGAGATAGCCAGTTTTCTCCCAATGAATATTCACGGTCAGCGCTTAGTGGTTAACTGGTTATATTGCGTGAGATAACCGACTATCCACAAATATTCAGCGCATCGCCAGCTAAGTTTGGCGGCCAAATCAGGCCACCCAAATAGCAGGCCTATCTTTGGCCGCTATAAACTTAACCGACCAGTGACGAATATTGGCTCGGCAGGTTAAGTTTAAATCAGCCAAAAATAATCCAGATATTCAATGTCAGTCACCGAAAATGGCCTGGCATTGAATATCCAGCCTCACCGCCGAACGTGGGAGTTAGCCGGGCTGTCTTCCGCGGTCTGAATATCGGTCCCTAAGTTTACTGAATAGGGGCGTAAGTCAGTTAAGCGTGTTACATCAAATTAGTGCTAATTAATGCTTGTTAATGGCAATTATTGGCACTTATTACCAAGTTATTCTATAACTGGGCACATAAAAACTGTGTGCTCAATTTATTGAATTAGGGGGTTAGAGTCAGAAGAAGGGAGAAGGCCGTGGATCAAGCAGCTTTCCTCCTGCAATAAGTTAACATAATATAGTTTAGGTTCTAATAGAAAACGGTTAAGCAAATTACTAATGCTGAAAACATTTGCTTGAAAACTGAGGAGAAATTCAAAATCTAGACTCTTTGCATCATCCCCCCAAAATGGAGTGTAAAAGCTGTTGTATCACTGCACTCACTGACAGGTGCTGGAAGAGCCATGCTCGCATGATGTTGGTGGCAACTTTCGGGAAGATCCCTCGCTTCTTGTTTCGTTTCTTGTCCCTGTCCAGATCATCATCATCTCCTGTGCTAGGTGAGGCCACACTGTTATCGAGGCAGTCTCCTGGAAAATAAAATTATATATCAAAAAGAAGGAAAACAAAAAGAACCAGTGAACAGAGACTTAAGAAATGTCACAGAGCTGGCAATACTTAGATACTGTGTCACATGCACAAAAGAAAAGTGGAGACTTCCATCCAGCACTCATTAAAGGGTGCCTAATTTTGGAGACAGTCTCCAATTAAGTGCTGATCCTGTATGAGCTTGCAGCAAGATATTGTTCTCTTCTGATCCCTCTTTCTGCTCCCTCCCCTCTTCCTTTCCTGATCCCTCCCTTGTATGCATGGTTATGTTTGATTCCTGTTATTTTGCTGGCATTCCATTTCATATGGTTTTATGTTACACTTATGCATTTTTAACTGCTTTGACCTTCTTATAGAAAAGGCGGTATATCAAGTTTTATCAATAAACATAGATACAATTTTCAGTCTGCACAAACCTAGCTGATTTTTCAAACATAAGGAACCTGCATACATTCTTTGGTGAAAAGTAGCTTGCTACGTCTACACTAAAGTGATGTTAAACAATGACACAATCCCCCAGATTCTATACAGGTCACCCATATTTGGGTGTGACCCTGAGTTGGTTGCTAACAATCAATTATTGGCATTAAATGGAACTTATTTGGAGTTGCGTGCACAGCTGTCTATGTACGATTCTATACAGGACAGCGTCTACATTTTTTTGCACATAACCCAAAAGGTGGCATGGCATGGCCATGTGCATTCCCAAAAGTCATGCACACCCAACTTGCATGTGCCAGGATTTACACCAGGTTTCTGCAGATGTAAGTCCCGGAACCTAATTTTAGTCACAGGAATGGGCACTACTCATCCCAGAGTAACCTTATAGAATAGTACTGAGTGCTGATTTTTTTCCTGGTGCCCAAATTTGGGTGCCATTTATTTATTTATTTTTGTTACATTTGTACCCCGCGCTTTCCCACTCATGGCAGGCTCAATGCGGCTTACATGGGGCAACGGAGGGTTAAGTGACTTGCCCAGAGTCCCACTAGAAACATTCCATGTAGAAGTCGGCCCTTGCAGATGACCAATGTGGCTGCGCAGAAACAGAAGCCTGCGCAGCCTTCTACATGGAATGTTGCTAGTGGAATAGCAACATTCCATGTAGAATCTCAAATAGTAGCAACATTCCATGTAGAATCTACAATAGTATCTATTTTATTTTTGTACCCTGTGCTTTCCCACTCATGGCAGGCTCAATGCAGCTTACATGGGGCAATGGAGGGTTAAGTGACTTGCCCAGAATCACAAGGAGCTGCCTGTGCCTGAAGTGGGAATTGAACTCAGTTCCTCAGTTCCCCAGGACCAAAGTCCACCACCCTAACCACTAGGCCACTCCTCCACTGTTGCTACTATTTGAGATTCCTTTCTTGTAGAAGTCGAACCTTGCAGATCACCAATGTGGCCGCGCAGGCTTCTGCTTCTGTGAGTCTGACATCCTGCACGTAGGGACGTCAGACTCACAGAAACAGAAGCCTGCGCAGCCTTCTACATGGAATGTTGCTAGTGGAATAGCAACATTCCATGTAGAATCTCCAATAGTATCTATTTTATTTTTGTTACATTTGTACCCTGCGCTTTCCCACTCATGGCAGGCTCAATGCGGCTTACATGGGGCAATGGAGGGTTAAGTGACTTGTCCAGAGTCACAAGGAGCTGCCTGTGCCTGAAGTGGAAATCGAACTCAGTTCCACAGTTCCCCAGGACCAAAGTCCACCACCCTAACCACTAGGCCATTCCTCCACTGAATTTGGCTTAATATGTGCATCCTAACAGGGTGCCCACTCTGTATGTACATTTTTTCAAAGCAGGGAGGCAATGTTGGTGTGCTGCCTGCAAAGCTTGCAGTCCCAAACATACTTAGACATGCTTCGTCATACATAACATAGCTATAACTCCATGGGGAGCTTGCAGGCCCTAAGGTGCTTAATGCTTATGGGTTAGACAGATGGTTTTCAAAGGAAAATCCCATGGTAGCTTGTGCTATGGGAACTCGTGCCCTGTGCACTTTGCAGGTACAAAGTACAGGGGGTAACAAATATGCATGGATTTCAAAATGAAACCAGGTTACAGGATCTGCCTCCAGAGGCATAGCCAGACACACAATTTTGAGTGGGCTTATGTCCAAAGTAGGTGGGCACAACAGCCCCCCTCCTGCTCCCCCCCCCCCCGGTCAGGCATCTCTTCCTTCCCCCAAGCTGATCCAGAGGTCACTTAACTCCACTCCCCCAACCTCCTTCTACCTTTAAATCCTTTAGGTCCTTGCTGGCTGCAATCAGCAACTCATTCACCTTGCTCTTGCCGGCTCTGAGCCTTCCCTCTGATGCAACTTCCTGGTCCCCGAACAGGAAGTTGTGTCAGAGGGAAGGCTCAGGCTAGCGCAAGCAGGAGGAATGTGTTGCTGCACGCTGTCGTTGAAGAACTAAAGTGTTTAAAGGTACTGGGGGGTGGTGTCGGGGGAGTGCAGTTAAGTGACCCCCCCCCCCCCCCGATCTCCTGGATGGAGAGATGTTGAGATTCTTCAGCTGGTAGGGCTTGGGGATCCCCACCAAATACCTTGCTGCTGTGTCGCTGATGGGTGGACCTGAGTCCAAAGTGGGTGGGCCTGTGCCCACCCATGGCTACACCACTGCCCGCCTCTAGCACCATCCCATTTCTCCACGTGCAAAAGTGTACTTGATGTGGATGGCACATGTACTTTTCCCTTCATGGGGAGGACAATTTTCAAAGTTTTGTTTCCCATGAGTACACAGCCATTTACTCACAGAAATTCATTTGAAAATTGACCCCTAAAATGTACATGCATAGTTTTCAACCACATCCCCAAAGTATCCTTTGAATACCTCTTTTCTATGTGGCTGATAGTATGTACGTCATTAAAGTACATATATAGTTCTTGGAGAGTGAAGATACATGTTTACTGGTTTAACTGATCTACTTGCATAGCTTCTTGTTATACATGAGTAGGTCCTGACTAAGCTTTTGAAAATTTACCCCTTAAGTACCAAAGGTGTTCAGTGTCAGTTCCCTTTCTTCAAGAAATCCAGGCAGTTGCACAAGTCATGCAACTAGATACTCTGGCAAGAATGGAGGTTAGTTCCATCACTTCCTCTCACTTTTTTCTCCTTCCTCCACCTCTCTCATTTTTCCAAACATTCCTTTTACCAACTTTTTCGCCTTGGGACTGTTCCCTTAGTAGCACTCCCTACCTCCTACCAGTGGTTTCTTAATATCATTGATATCATTATATATGCATTCACAAGCTTGATATCAACGATATTAAGAAACCACAGGTAGGAGGTAGGGAGTGCTATGATGTTAACTTGGGTAACACCATAATGTTGGACTGTCAGACGGAACAGTAAAGGCTACCCAGATACTGAGCACAATTAACATATAAAAGAAAAAAAAATTCACACTTGAACACAAGGCATTTGTTTTATTTGGGTTTTTTGTTGACAATATTAAATTTTAACTGCCAAACATTAGAACACTCTTCTGATCTTTTTAGGTCACTTATTAGTAGAACAAGATGAACCCCAATCATCTTCTCAAGTACCTTCTTAACACATGATAGTTCCCTAATGAGTGCTTCATCGTCCCTGGTGGGCAAGGTTGCCCACCCTATCAACCATTCCTGATGCTTGCCCTCTGCCACGCCTCTTCCTACATCCTTCTGCATACGTTTTTTTTCTTAATAAACACAAATTAGAAGGGAACCTGTGTCAACAGCTGCTGTGCTTTCATATCCTCCGGCAAGAGACAGGCTTAAAAGCTTGCCTGGAGGGGAGGTAAATTATGCATCAGAGAGATGGCATCTTGAAGCCAGCACTGCCTGGGAAGCCTAGATTCCCTTGCGCCTTTTCTTCCCCACTCTTGGCCCCTGCTTTCCCTCTACCAAGCAGTTTCATCTACCATGACTGAATTTTCCTAACAGGGCTCAGGAAGAGCTAAAGACAATTGAAGAACAAAGAGAAGAAAACAGAGGGAGACAGACATGAAAAGACAAGGAAGCATAAAGGAGAGACCTTAATCAGATCAGTGGGGGGGCGGGGGTGGGGGGGGGATAGAAGGAAAGGGGAGGGGATACTACAGGTCTTCTGTTTTGTGATTCTTCAGCATGTTTTCCAAGGAAATTACAGCAAATGGATGGGGACAGCAGTGGAAGAAGCCTCATCTTTTGATGTGGTCCTGGTGGCCAGAGGAACTGACCCAAACTAAGTTTCAATATTTGTCCAACTTTATGTGTCTTTTGTGTGCCTCTACAAAAAACTTTCTCCCACCCCCAGTTCCAGCAAACATCTAGAAATACTGGTTATAAAGATTAGAGAGAAGCAAAGCTAAGATGTTCCAGGGAAAGCAATAGCTGATCAAAACAGGGCCTAAAGCAAAGAGGATGCGATGCCTTCATATAACCCAACAAGACAGCAGATAACAAGGACTGAGACACCTGACACCCAGTGCATCCAAATACATTTTACAACTAAACATCTTTCATGTCTCAAATATATTTCAAAATATAATTTAAAAAATTGGATTTTGAACATATTTATCCGCCAGTTGCCAGTGGGACTAAGCCAGGAGCCCCTAAAGCTCTCAGCTGTAAGACACATTTCGGCATGCTTTTTAATTTTTTTTTTTTACAAAGCTCTATGCTATAACAGCAGGGGGTGCTACAGGGCAGGACTGAGGTGCCCTGACAGATCTGTGTGTGGGTCTCAGCAATGGAGTAGTAGGGGGTGCCGTGGACTAGGACTAAGGTGCATTGGTAGAACTTTGTGGAGGGATGGGGTGAGAGTGAATGTAAGTGAACGAACTGCCTTGCAGGATTATTCAGGGCTTAGTACACACCTCCTCCCCTGATGCTTTGTAAAGTCCCATGGTGAGGGTCAGTGAGGCTGGCACACACTGCAGCAGCAGCAGGAGCCCTGAGCGAGGGGAGGAGAGGGAAAATATATGAATGAGAAGCCTCACCGACAGAAAGGTTTAAACACACAGCTCTAGATCTCATTGCCATTCTGTTATGTGTACAGCGGTGGCGTAGCGAGGGGGGCTGCCACCCGGGGCGGGGCGGTTCGCCGTTGCACCCCCCCCCCCGGGTGCAGCACGATGACACCCCCCCGACCCAGTGCCCACCCTCTTCCATCCAACCAGCTCCCTACCTTTAAAAAAATATCGGAATCCGAAGCGAGGCGCAGCGCCTCGCGCCTCCACGTAGAAGAAATGTGCAGCGTCTCATCGGGCCTTCCCTCGCTCTGTCTGTCCCGGCCTCCGCTGACGCAACTTCCTATTTCTGCAAGGGCGGGACAGACAGAGCAAGAGAAGGCCCGATGAGACGCTGCACATTTCTTTTACATGCAGGCGCGAGGCGCTGCGCCTCGCTTCGGATTCCAATATTTTTTTAAAGGTAGGGGGAGCTGGTTGGACGAAGGAGGGTGGGCACTGGGAGGGGTGTCGATGCGCCGAGGGGGGGAGCTGGCAGGGAGCACCCCCCCCCCGAGCTGACACCCGGGGCGGACCGCCCCCCCCTTGCTACGCCACTGGTGTACAGCCTCTGGCTCTTCTGCAAGATCCAGCACACTGTTACCGAATAATGACATACTGCTCAAACTTCGGTGCTGTTCCAAATAGCGCCACAAAAATACCAGCAGAACGGCACAGAAGAACAACGCCCTAATACTCAATGCTAATGAGATGCAAATGTAGGCGCGCTCATAGTATTGAGCATTAAGGAGTGCGGCGGGAGGATTGTGCTTTGGCGCAGGAGGATTGTGCTGGTGCATGCGCAGAAGAGTTCCGCGGTAAGCTCGGCTCCTGTGCGCATACGCCTGTTAAAACTCAAACATGAAGCACAAATTGGCGTCTGTTTTCTGCGACCTAAATATAGGCATTTTTAATGGATGCATATATTTAGACGCAGGGAACAGGCGTCAATGTGTGCTTTCACTGGGCGTATTTCTTTTTTTTTTTTTTTTTAGCATGGAGGCTTTAAATTTAGATGCAGGAAACAGTCGCCAATATGCTTTCTCTTGGATCTGCTGTTTCACATGACCAGCACTTAAAGGCCTGCAAGGGCTTCCTTCTGCTTCCAAAAGCAATCAAAACTGGCAGATTTTGCAGAAGGAATCATGAGAATCATGAAAAATCCTCTCTTCCAACACCCTAACACCTGCTCTGATCTGGTGGTGGTGGTGGTGGGGGAGGGGGGGGTTGCCGTGATAAAGCAGTTTTGTTTTGGGCGCTCTTTTCTGAGCATTGAAGAGGAATACAAAAT
The DNA here is from genome assembly GCF_901765095.1 of Microcaecilia unicolor. Classification (NCBI taxonomy): domain Eukaryota; kingdom Metazoa; phylum Chordata; class Amphibia; order Gymnophiona; family Siphonopidae; genus Microcaecilia; species Microcaecilia unicolor. The sequence goes on along the minus strand of NC_044041.1, from coordinate 176,962,514 downwards.
GACCTCATTTACATGAGCTTGACTACATTTGCATGCTATCTGCCCTAGTGCCTGGCACGCTCCTTGTTTCCTGCGCTAGACCCCTCTGAACATTCTGCGCAGGTGAATGGGAGAGCTAGTAAGGCACTAATGACCTCTAGCGTCTTGGAAAGGTGTTGGAAGAGAGGATTTCTCATGATTCTTTCTGCAAAATCTGCCACTTTTGATTGTTGTTGCATCTACATTTAAAGCATCCATGCTAAAAATAAATAAATAAATATGCTCAATGCATCTGCGTTCACTGTTGAGCGTTGGGGTCTGAATGCTAACAATCCTCATGCATAGGCACCGAATACTGGCACCCTTCAAACACAGTCCCTAAATTCTACCACTACTCATGGGTCCATCCTAGGTATTATCACTACCTCTCTTGGACTGGTCACTTATGGGTAGCTGATGTTGTCTAGGTTTCTGTGAGTCACTCAGAAAAGCTTGCTCACATTAATCTAGGACAGGTAATAGTTGGGCCTGGTTCTCACTTTTGAGGGTGCTTTGCTCTGTCACCTGGAGAACAGAACTAAGAATAGCGTAATGCCACTGTTCCCTGCTCCTGTTTTACAGCGTAATGCATTCATGAAAAGAGTGTGTCTGCTGGGGTTAGGGGAAGTGCAAAATACCCCAGACCTACCACACTCAAGAACCTATTTGACCATCTTTCAGCTGACAGTGGAGAAGTGGCCTAGAGGTTAGAGCACCGGTCTTGCAATCCAGAGGAGGCTGGTTCAAATCCCACTGCTGCTCCTTGTGATCTTGGGCAAGTCACTTAACCCTCCATTGCCTCAGGTACAAACTTAGATTGTGAGCCCTCCTGGGACAGAGAAATATCCAGAGTACCTGAATGTAACTCACCTTGAGCTACTACTGAAAAAGGTGTGAGCAAAATCTAAATAAATACATCCCTGATTCACAGGGAAATTCACTTAGTTTTCTGTTGACTAGTCCCAAACTATGACCACACTTTGAGTGCTGTGTGCAGTTTTGGTTACCCCACCTCAAACAGGGTCATGGATTTAATATGCTGTCTTTCTGTGGGCACGACCAAAGCAGTTAGTTACAAAGTAGGTACTTTTCTGCCCCTAGTCTAAGTCAGGGCTGGCTCAAGGGATAGTGGTTCCCTGACCCAACTTGCTTTGGTGGTGCCCCCTTTCCCTATTGCATCACTTCCAGCACCCGCTCCCTCCACCACCTCCCTGGCGGGTTTGGCATCTCTACCTCCCTTGGGCTGGCCTTTTCCCCCACCAATCCAGTCTCTCTTTCTCCCTCCTCTGCCCACTTCCCCACAGGTCTGGCACTGCTGCCACCAGTGACCGATGTAAATTATACAGGACTGCAGGAGAGTGAGAGATGTGGGGGAGCAGTGACGGACTTGCAAGGAAAGGAGCGACTGTACCTGGGGGGGGGGGGGGGGGGAGGGTGGAAAGAACAAAAGATTTAACCTCTAGACCAAGTGAGGTCAGAGGGTGGGTATTTTGGTGCCCTAGGCCAGGGCCTCACCTGATCCAACGGTTAAGCTAGCCCTGATCTGAGTTTTTGTAACTGGACTAATGTAGGGTTAAGTGAGTTGCCCACAGTCACAAGGAGCTACAGTGAGAACTGAACCTAGTTCCCCAGGTTCTCAGCCCACTGCACTAACCATTAGGCTACTCCTTCACTCTAGACAGAGGAGAACTAGAAAGGCATAAAGAAGGGTAAAAGCAAAAAGTTCCAGCAGAATGAAAAGCCTACTTGCTGGGATGTGCACGAATCTGAAAAACTACACCCCTGTCAAAGTTCCCGTGTCTCTTGTTCTAAAAATGTCATTGTTACGAGAGCAAACACAAGAAGGAGACACTTATGTAAACTCAGAGACAAAGTGATCTCATAAACTGCATTTCCCTTTAGAAAGTAGACCAATGAGTGGAGGAGTAGCCTACTGATAACAAGAGAAGCCCAGTTCAAATCCTGCTGCTGCTTCTTGTGATCTTGATCAAGTCACTTAAGTCTTTTACTAAAGTGCAGTAAAAACTGGGCTTAACGCACTTTAAAGCGGGAATTTCCCATGTGCTAAGGCCAGATTTAACACAGCACTTTTGGGGGGAAGGGGTTTTAAAATATATTTTATTATAGGTTGCATTAATAGCAAGCGGCACCTGCATAGCATAGCTGCATGGATTACTGTAATGCACTCTACAAAGGGTCTGTGCCAGCTCCAATTGATTCAGAATGCTGCAGCAAGACTAATAGAAGGTTGTAAGTGGCATGACCCAGTGGCGCTCCTTGGTTGGCTGCCACCTGGGGTGGATCGCCGTTGCGCACCCCCCCTGGTGCAGCACGCCCCCCCCCCCCTGGTGCAGCGTCCCCCCCGGCGCATCCCCCCCCCCCCCCCCCCCCCCGGTGCAGCACCTCCAAGCCCTCCCCCCCCGATGCATTCTTCTTACCTGCTGGGGTGCTGGGAGCAGCCACATGGCTGTTGGCTCCGCTGGTTCCCTGCTTCCTGTGCCCCCGAACAGGAAGTAACAGCAGAGGCAGCAGGGAACCAGTGGAGCCAACAGCCATGCAGCTGCTCCCTGCACCCTTCCTGCAGTGTGCACCTGGGGATGACCGCCCCCCCTGCCCCACCCTCGGTACACCAGTGGCAAGACCACATCACACCATTTTTGGAAAAAGTGTCACTGGCTACCAGTACAATACAGGGCTAAATTTAAAACTCTTATGTTTGACCTTCAATGCCCTTAAAGGAAATGGCCCAGAGTACTTGAAGAGCAGGATCTCTCTATATACACCTTCAAGGTCACTAAGGTCCTCCCATGGAGTTTCCCTAACCACACCCTATCCAAAGGACATCATACGATGTGATACCCGCAAACGGAGTATCCCCCAAGCTCTGGAATGCACTCCCTGAAAGGCTTCGCTTAACACAACACTATCTATATTTCAGGAAGCAGGTGAAAGCTTGGATCTTCAACTAGGCCTTTACTGAAAGACGTAAATGGCACCTGCTGCACATATGACAGCAGGACATGTTTATCCACTCCTACCCTAGCTAAGATAATGTTCAAGCACCTTTATGACCTCATTTGCAACTTTCTTTAAATTAATCTCTTGTTTTCTTACTCCTGTTACTCTATCTTATCTATCTATATATTCCATCTTTGCTTATACTCTAGGCTGTCTATGAAAATGTTTTATTACGCATTCTGTTGAGATTGTAATGTAGCCTACTATGCCATACTGTTGTTTGACTATTTTTACTGCTGTAATTGTCTATTGCTTATGTTTGACTTATTCTTGCTGTACACCACCTTGAGTGAATTCCTTCAAAAAGGCGGGAAATAAATCCTCATAAATAAATAATTAGCGCTATCGCAAGAGCAATTACCTCCTCCTATTTAAGATGTGCTAGGTGCTCCCCATCACTTTACCAGGTTTGAAAATCTCCCATCCTTCAGCCCCCCATTCTCTGGAGAGTCTAAGGACAGCTGTTCTAGGCCACTTGATTTGGCCCTTACTGACCTCATCTCATGGCATTGCCAAGCTTTCTTGGCTCTCTTAGCACCTCTCCCTTCTTGCCTCTGGTTACCTCTGTTCTCTGTACAACTGACAGATGGCAAATGCCGGAATTTAAGGGCTCTGCATAGCTGGTAATTAGCAGAAGCTGCAATCAACAACTGCAGGAAACATGCAGTACACATACACACTCAGAGAAATACGAGCAAACATGTGAAAACACGCAGAAACAGAAGTACACAGGTCATCCAGAGAAAAATACAAACACACATACATGCATGCAAAGTTGACTGGGCAGAAGCCTGATGTCAAGGAAGTAATTGAGAGGACAAGGGAGTTTTGTAAGTGGGTAGCTGAGCAAGTAGGTGAGATGGCGGCTGAGTTAACGAATGAGCGGATAAGTGAGTAGCCAGGTGGGAGGGTAGACAAATAATAACATAGGCACCTGAGACCCCTCGGGCCTAACAATTACTAATTCTTACTGTCCTTTAATAACGACAGTACACATATTATAATTTTTAATGTGGCATAACTAGGCCGCAGCTTTATTTTTGATACAAAACATCTCAAACCCTGGGCATACCCAAGCCGCTCCAGCCTCTGACTCATTACCTCCTCCAAGTCCGCCGCCCTAGCAAGACTTGTCAGTTGTAAACAGCGCTCCCCACCGCACAGCAAGGGGGCCATACCGTAAGCGCAGCTACCAGCTGCCTATGCTAATACCATTCGGCTTGGGTACCCCGCCAAGCTGCGACAAATATATACATATATATACCCCACGCATATGTTGGGGAGGGAGGGCCGGGTGAGGTCTGCTTGCCCGGACACCTGAAGAGGTTGTCCGGTTCCCTCTGGGGGGCTTTTAAACACCCGCTCGCACACTTCCCATTGGTCAGCGTGTGGTACCTCAGTGTGCCGGGCTCCTGCCCCTCCGCGCCTCATGCGCTCTCGCTGTCCTCGGCGCGCGTGCCCGTCGGGGCACGGCGCCATGTTATATTCGGCTCTGTGCACCCGCGGGGCACTACGCCTTGCTTTTTGTTTCATCTGCATTCTCCCTTTAACTGCTTGCAGTTTGTTTCACTGTTTTCTTCAGATACACTAACTGGCTTCAGAATATTCCTGTCAGCCTTCCCCTTACCGTCCCTCTGCCCAATTGTTTCTGCCACAACAACCCCAGTCAACGGGGAAGACTGGTATAGTGGCCCAGGAGAAAACTGAAAGAGGCAGGGAGAAGGAACTGAAGATAAGAATGTGGGGTCACAGGAGACAGAAGCTGAAAGGCTTCTCTAGGCATCCCCTGCATCTTCAGATGGTCCAAGTGGTGTCAACATCACCTGGGAACAAGAAGAAGGGAGCCAGCCCTGGCGCTTAATCATTGCAAATGGAGCTCCTGGTTGAAGCTTTGAGTTTCTAAAAGGGAAAATCACTGGGCAGCTAAATGACCCCAGTGACCCCTACTGCTCTGCCTTGATTCCTCCTGACTACAGCCCTGATTATTTGGTTGTAAAATGTTTATGAAAAGCTAGAATCAAAAAGCAAGCTCGGGAGAAAGCAGAATTCTGGAGCCCTCCATAACACACACCAAACAAAAAAATCAGGCTTTTCCCCGTTCCCAGTGGCTGCTCCTCCCATGTTTTCTTTCTTTGCGTTCTCGGCATTTCTTTTGAGTCTCCTGTGGTCTAAGCACTTCAGCTCTTCCAGTCCCTGCACTCTGTACTTTTATCTCAGTCTGGTATTTTGAGTCCCTGCACCCCCAGGAGTCTTTGCAGATGCACAGAGAACAGTGAGGAAATACATCCCTGGACTGCACACATTCCTTACAGCACCTTATGCCGAAAAGCCAAACCTGGTGTTCTTGTTGCTGGAATGCATGCCACATGTGACTCACCTTGTTCGCTGGAGTTGTCACCACTCTGAGATGCAATCCCACCGCTGGACGGTCCTGGTGTGCCTGAGTGAGTCGATCCAGTCTCATCATGGTCACGAATCCATGAGTTGTTCTGAGGAGAGAGAGAGGAAGTGGTGATGTACTGGCAATCGTTACTCAGTGTGGTGGAAGGATGAAACCTTTATTAATGCCTTTCCTCCAAACTTTCAAACTACAAATTCATGATACCCAGTCACGATTCAGTTAACACATAATCAAACTTCTTATCACAGCCGGTCAAAACATTTAGAACTTTATATCTTCAGATCATATCAAACTTTGCATCATTGCTGCTTGACTAACCCTCAAGTCAAGAATTAGGGGTTGCTTGTTCTTCTGATGCCATTTTGCCCCTACAATACTGGTGCAGTATTCCACCGATGCAACTGTAGGCCTCGTGACCATCGTTTTGTTTGCAACCTTGGCTCTCCCTCTTCCCCGACAGCACCTCTCTCTGCCTCTTTTCATGTTCTCTTTTACTTTCTCTAGTTTATTCCATTCTTTCTTCCTTTTTTGCTTTCACACTCATCAGCATGCGTGAGGAGAAATGCATTTCTACTCTGTCAGTGAAAGGAAAGTTTTGGTAAGCGGTTACATTCCTTTTTTTTTTTTTTAACCCTGACTTCGTATTTACAGCAAAACATTTCATTGCAGTTCTGTCTGATGTAATAAGAGAGGAAGAGGAGGGACACATGGAAACACTTCTCTGTTTTGCCTTTATTTGCTTGTTTTGATCTTTCCCAGCAAAGCACAGATTTCATAAATTGAGGTTGTTGTTCCCGGCTTCAGTTTTATAGCGCCCTTGGATTTTCCTGCCCCTTTCCAGGAGGCAGCTCTTATGCTGAAACAACTCACTCTAAATTAAAGAGTGGAAAAGCAGCATCCTGCACTCATGAAAAGGGTGTGTCTGCTGAAGTTAGGGGAAATGCAAAATAATTTGCCTTGGCATATTACTTGTGCCTGAGTGAGCCTACACCCCTCAGCCCCATCCCTACCGCTCTCAAGAGCCCACTTGGCCGTCTCTCAGCAGACATCCTTGATCCACAGAGAAATTCACCTAGGGGCCCTTTTACCAAATTGTGGTAAAAAGTGGCCTTAGCGTGTGCTTACACGGGCCATTCCCACACGCTAAGGCCATTTTTACCACACGGGTAAAATGAGTGAGTTTTCTATTTTTTGAATTAATGGCCACTTGCTAATTTTTCCATCAGCGTGTGGCCATTAGCAAGTGAGCCCCTATCATCACATCTTGTAAGTGGTAAGGGCTCACGTGCTAACCATGTGCTAATCGGTTAGTGTGTGGTGATGTAGCTGTGCTAACTGATTAGCGCAGTACATGCCTACTCTCTGCCCCTGAACCACCACAACGCTAAAAAATGTAATCTACTAACATGTGGGGAGCGCACGTAGAAGCAAAATTTACCACGGGATACCTAGGTTTGCCCCAGGTTAAGTAGTCAGGAGGTTAAGGCATTTTAAGCTGCGGTAAGCATTTGTTAGTTCTCACTGCAGTTATTAAAAGGAACCCCTAGTTTTCTGTTGACTAGTCCCATACCTGGGTCTTTGCTAACTCTCTCTCCTCTCATCTCCCTCTGATTTCATCTATCCCTCTCTCTTTCCACATCTCTCCTTCTCTATTCCCTCAACTCTCTGTCCTCTTTCCCTCTTAACAAACTAGGTTCATGCACTTCCAAGGTGAAGAAAAAGGAACAACAGATAAACAGCTGGAGAATGACCAACTCTCCAAGGAATCCAATCCTTCTGTGGCAAGAAAGATCATACTTTGCTGAGCCACACTGCCCTCACCAGCTCAGGGCAACGGTGTCAAGGTCCATTAGACTGTGTGCTATTCTGTTCTATTCAGGAATGTATAATTCACCTAGTTCCATAAAAAGATGTAAGGTGGAATACAGATTACGAGATCTTTTACATACTGAAGAGATGTAATAATAGTCAACATGATGCTAATTATTAATCCAAACAGAGAAAAGGAGAAATTGGATCTTACCTGATAATTTTCTTTCCATTAGCCCTTCCCACTATTCCAGAACTTGTGGGACAGTTGTGTCCATCAACCAACAGGTGACGATAGAGAATTGAAAACTGAGCTGAGACATATCTCTCTTGGCATCCAGTCCAGCAATTCAGTATTTATGTAGATAAGCAGTAAGGCTAAACTCAACAACCTTAAACAACTTGTTAACCTAACAATAACCAGAAGAGCAAACCTGTGGACCTCTCTCATCTCTGGACAACTTCTAAAGTCGAAGAGATATGCAGTGAGCACCATGCTTCCTATTATTTCAGAACCTGTGGGATTTTTAAAAGCAACCCTTAAATTGGATGGGATCCTGGCGCCACTGCTCTGAGGACTAAAGCCCCAAAACTGGCTTCCGAGCACACCACCACATCAACCCTGAAGTGCCTCTGCTTACCAAAATGCACAAACATTCTGTCCAATTTGCAAAATCATTCATGACTTCCAGATATCAAATGAAGACTCTATGTACATTGAGAAGCTTCAAGGAAGAATACTGAGCTTCTTTGTCCTCTCTGGAAAAGGATGGAAGCTCCACAGATTGTTGAGATGAAATTCTGATACCACTTTCAGAAGAAAGGAAGGTACTGTGCATAGGGAGACCCTGGCCTCCAAAAAGCAGAGAAAGGGATCCCAAGAAAAGAGAGCCTGAAGCTCTGAAACCCTATGTGCTGATGCAACAGCCACCAAGAACGCTCTTTAGCATAAGATCTTTCAAGGAGGCCTTCCAGAGTGGCTCAAAAGGAGGCTTCTGAAGAGCCCAAAGGACTAAATTAAGGTTCCACCGTGGACATGGTACAAGAAAGGGAGGCCGCAAGTGGCCCCTTTCCCACAAGAATCGAACAATATAAAGGTAAGCCGCAAGAGACATCTTCTGTAGTCAGCCCGTGAAACAGGCTAAAGCTGCAACTTGAACTTTTAGAGAACCCAACATCAATCCTTTCTGAAGTCCTGCCTGGAGAGATGCTAGGATGTGCGTGATCTGAGCAGAGAAGGGAGAAAGTTCGCACCAGCCCTCAAGTATCCTCCATACCCTCACATATGCCATTGATGAAAAGCATTTCCGAGCCTGAAGCAAGGTAGCAATGGCTGAATGAGAATAACCTTTTCGTCTCAACTGAACGCTTTCAATGGTCAAGCCGAAAGACCAAAGGGGCACAGATCCTCCATAAGCACTGGACCTTGCTTCAGTAGGCCTGTGTACCTGTGGAAGACAGAGAGGCTCACTGTCCAATAGTTGAATCAGGTCCATATACTACGGCTTCCGCAGGCAATCCAGGGCTACAAGAATTATTCAACCCCAGTGCAATGCGATCCTTTTCAACACATGGCCTACCATGGGCCAAGGAGGGAAGACATACAGTAGATGTATCTCTAGCCAGGCTGTAGTAGTGCATCAATTCCCATCGAGCCTGGTTCTTTCCAATGGCTGAAGAAGTTGGGCACTTTGGCATTCCTTTTTGTCACCATCAAGTTTAGAAGAGGAGAACCCCATCTGTCCAATATCAGTTGAAAACTATGGCTGAATAGTTCCCATTTTCCCGGGTCCAAGGAGTGGCTGCTGAGAAAGTCCATCTCCACATTTCAGGACCCAGTGATGTGAGTTTCTAACAAGCAGAGAAGATTCTTCTCCGCCCAACTCATAAGGGAGGCCACCTCCACCATCAGATGGCTGCAGGTCCTGCCTTGCTTGTTGATATAGGCCACCGCCGTCACATTCTCGGAGAAAACTCAGACTGGGGCCCGCCAGAAAGAGAGCAAATCACATAAGGCATTCTGCACTGCCCTGAACTCCAAGTGATTTATCAATCACTGAGACTCCTGTTCTGTCCAGGAGCCCTGTGCCAGATGAAACTTGTAATGAGCTCCCCAACCCGACTTGCTGGTGTCCATTGTCACTACCTCCCATTGTGTTATTGGAAAGGGAGTTCCAATGGTCAAATTCCTGAGTGGCAATCACCACTACATTCTCCGTCTGGCAACCAGCATTCAAGGAAGATGAATGTTGCACTCCTGTGACACCAGAGACCGGCAGCCTCATATGAGCCCTTGCCTATGGCACCACTTCTATCGTAATGGTCATTGACCCCAGAAACTGGATGTGGTCCCAGATCTTGGGCCTGCTTTGATTGAGGAGAAGATGAATCTATTGAACCAGCTTTGACCTCCTACATTCCATGAGGAAGATCCCAAAGAGGCCACTAGACCACCAGAGTGTGTTATGGGGAGGGCACCCTGAGGCTCGGGGGGAAGGCGAGCGTGCCAGCCAGTCTGCCCACAAACCCGGACAAACAGGCTGGCTGAAAAAAATGCCCAGACCCACAACAGTCCCTTGAAAAGGAGGATATGTCTGGGGAAATCCAGACGTATGGTAACTCTACCCAAACTCACAGTCTCCATGTCTTACCCCAGATAAGAAAGAATCAGGACTGATACTCTGTCCCATACTCTCCAGAAAATCTCTTTCCTTCTTCTTCTTTTTTTTTTTTTTTTTTTACAGTTTGTTGTGCTGGAAAAGGAGAGCTCCACAGGAAACAGGGGAGAGGTGAAAGGAGGAAAGAAGTAAATTTGTGGGGCACCAAAGGCAGGGATCTGAAGACCTCCTGATTTGACTTTACAGACTCAAGCCACCCGTAAAGCTCAACTGGGGACCAGTTGACTAACTCGTTCAGGAGCAAATCACTCAGAACCAGAGGCTGAAAAGTGTGTCCATCCACCTGCTGGAGACAGAAAATACAGAGGAGCTAGATTGGATGCCAAGAGAGATATGTCTCAGCTCATTTTTACAGTTCTCTATCTCCACGTGCTGGTTGATGGACACAAAACTATCCCACTGGTTCTAGAATAGTGGGAAGCTATGTAATGGAAAGTAGGTTTATAATGCCTTTTGAAAACTTAAATAGGATTGAATTTGTCTAATTTGAATGGAAATACTATTCCAAATTTTACAAACCTTGAAAAGAAAGATAATGTTCCAACATTGATTTACAATGAACATTCCTCAAAGTGGGATAGCACAAACTGAGTGTTGTTTTAAAACGAGAAGCACTGCAGACCCCTAAAAAATATTAATTTTGAACAAGACTTGTAGGGGCACAATCCATTCATAGATTTGAAAATAAGGATGGCAACTTTAAATTTAATACGTTGTACTGGTAACCAATGAAGATGTAGAAGCAATGGAGACACTCTTTCATTTGTACCCTTTCCAAAAATCAATCTAGATGAAACCAACCAGAACCAGAGTTTTGAGACAACAGAGAGTGATTTTATTGAACTATTCCTATGGGCACACTTAGAATTGGGCACTGTAATGCAGTATTCTTCTGAGAATGCGCTGGATTTGGCAAAACACTGTTATTAAAGAATTTCCATTCTGTCCCTCTTCAGTTAAAAGTGCACAGTTGTTTCACAGCATGGGTGATTTTCCTATGCGGCAAGAGACAGGGCAAGGGCAGAACTGGCAGACAAAACAGGGGGATTTCATTATGAAAACCGTGCATGTGATTTATGGCAGAGCCTTGAATTTTCAAAGGGAATCTCCACAAAGAACTCCTGGCCCTGCAAGCAAGCCATGAGCTTAAAAATTACATCCATAAATTTTGAAAAGTTTGATGCATGAATTCAGAACATATCCTCAAAATGCCTCTTTTCTACACAACCCAAATTAGACATGGTAGGGTTGATATTCAAAGCATTTTAAATCGCTTGTCAGGGCTATCCGCTGATATTCAGCAGCACTTAACTGGTTAATGCTGCTGAATATCACCACAGAATGCTAAATACAAAGCCGTCTATTTTGTGGGTGGTCCAGGGGCGGAGTCAGCGCTTATGTGGTAAAGCACAGATATTCGACACTTATGTTCCTAGGACTAGCAGTAAAATCGAATTGCATAAAAGCCAATTCTATCTTTATGCAGTGTCGCTTATGAGAATGCCGGTGTCTGGATATGGCCCAGTGGCGTATGAATCAGTGGCGTAGCCACAGCTGGGCCTGGATGGGTACAGGCCCACCCACTCTGGACTCAGGCCCACCCAGCAGCGATGTGGCTAGTGGTGATTCCCAAGCCCTGCCAGCTGAAGACTCCCAGCATCTCTTCCTCCAGGAGATGGGAGGGGGGTGTCACAACCTCACTCCCCCGACCCCTCCAATATCTTTAAATCCTTTAGTTCTTCACTGGCAGTGAGCAGCAACACATTGTCCTTGCTTGCACCCACCCAAACATTTCTTCTAACCCAACTTCTTGATCTTGTGAAAAGGAAGTTACGCTCTAGGGATAGCTCGGAGCTGGTGTGAGCAGGGGAAAAGAGTTGCTGCTAACTGCCAGCAAAGACCTAAAAGTTAAAGGTACTGGGGGTAGGGCCAGGGGAGTGGAGTGACCCCTGAACTTGGCAGCTCTGTTTCCCTAAGAGAAGCACGGCCGTGACATACATGCTGTGTAGCAAAACCAAGCCTGGATCAGCCTTTTTGGCTGAGGTGGTGCAGAGCTTCCAAGTTACCCACCAGAAGGGAGCCATTTAGGCTGGGTTTAATCTTATATCCCATGGCAGTGCGGTATTTGTAGTCCCTGATTCTGTCCATTGAAATCATTGCTGTACATCTCATAATAAACCAGGCTCGGGCTTTCAGAAATCCATGACTAGCCTAAAATTTCCCTTCTACAAATGAGTAACTTGGCAGCTCTGGGTGTTGACTCTGTCAGAGCTGCCAAATTACCCAGGAGGTAGAGTTTTTGGAATATAAGTTGAAACCCAGGACTGACCAAAAACTCTCCAGTCCTGGGTTTAAATTTATATTCAAAAGCAGCACGGTGTTTGTCTCTGATTGTAACTATTGAAATCAGTGCTGTAGGTCCCATAATGCACCAGAAAGTGTATTCAGAAATTTGGACTGAGCCTAAAATCTTCCTCCTAGAAGTGGATAACTTTGCAACTCTGCCCTGATGCCTTGACATGCCTGTGACCCAGTTCAGGACCCTGATGTAACTGTTAAAAAAAAACAAAAAAGGTTTAATAATAAAGATTGAAGCTAAAATCACAAAAGGCAAATATAATCCAGTGGTTAAAGAGACATCCCTGAGAAGAGGGATTATTTTCAAAGCATTACAGTTCACATTAATAGAATTGCTCCATGGCTAGTCTTTCCATTCAGTCTTTCTTGACTTTTTCTAGTGAAGGAGCTGCGACCTACCTACTTCTCCTCAAAATAACATAAAAGTGCAGAAACCCAGTCCCGGAGCACTGTCAAGAGGTTTGGTTTTCATGGTAACCAAACTATGCAAATTTGCTCTGGTTCGTAGGCTAAGAAACAATGAATGAAAATTCATGATCAGGGTCAGTGTTAAACATGCTGGGGCCTAGCAGGCCAGAAATTTGGGATAGGGCCCTGAAGTCCACTAGCAGGCTGTATCTCCTTCAGCTTCAAATGGGCTAGGGGGTCCTCTCTAGCATGGGGCCTAGGGCCCAAGGCACTTGTCTGTTGGCACCCTTCTAATGCTAGAACCATTCATGGCAGATCACCTGAATACTGGACTTGCTTGGAACCCTAAAGGACCAGTGGGGTTGTGCCATTCTGTGAACTTTCAAAATCTCATCCCACCATACCACACTTGAGTTTTCCCTTTTTGTTGAACAGTAAGACAGACTGAGCGTTCAGCAATGGGATATGAACACCTCCTGGGGAGACTCTAAAGCAGGGGTTCTTAACCAGTGGTGTCCACACTGGAAATGGTCAGTGTGGAGAAGGGTCTTGAAATCTGAGGCAATTTACTGAAACTTTCTAGTCAGAGTGAAGGCAGTTATTATGACAATGAATTTGTCCAGAACAGAAACAGACTGAATGCATTTGACAATATGTGTGTTGTGCTGTTGAAATCTGAACCACAGTTCCTATCATTGATCAAGGATAAACAGCAGCAATGCTCTCACTAATTGTGACAAAATTTATATTTATTATTATTTTTTTCTTTACTTCATTTGCACACTTCTTCTCCAGAGTGCACAATCATGTCTTCATCACAAAGGTTGTGACTTCATGGCTGAAATTACTGAATTGTTGCTGCAGTGCTTATGAATGAAATGCTTTCTCGTACGTATCATTTGTAAATAGTCATTTTATTCAACAACATTATGTACAACTTATGTCACGTGAAGGGGCATAATCGAACTGGGCACCCATCTTTAAGGGTGCCCCGGCAAAGGAGCGGGGCATCCCGTATTATCGAAAAAAGATGGGCGTCCATCTTTCGTTTCGATAATATGGTCGGGGCCGGCCAAATCTCAACATTTAGGTCGACTGAAATGTTGCGATCGCCGACCCTAGAGATGGCCGGCCTCAGTTTTCGCCTATAATGGAAACCGAGGACAGCCATCTCAAAAACGGCCAAATCCAAGCACTTTGGTCGTGGGAGGAGCCAGCATTCGTAGTGCACTGGTCCCTCTCACATGCCAGGACTCCAACCGGGCACCCTAGGGGGCACTGCAGTGGACTTCACAAATTGCTCCCAGGTGCATAGCTCCCTTACCTTGGGTGCTGAGCCCCCCAAAACCCACTACCCACAACTGTACAACACTACCATAGCCCTTAAATGGTAATGGGGGGCACCTACATGTGTGTACAGTGGATTTCGGATGGGTTTTGGAGGGCTCCCATTTACCACCACAAGTGTAACAGGTGGTGGGAGGGGGGATGGGCCTGGGTTCGCCTGCCTGAAGTGCACTGCAGTACCCACTAAAAACTGCTCCAGGGACCTGCATACTGCTGTGATGGAGCTGGGTATGACATTTGAGGCTGGCATAGAAGCTGGAAAAAAATGTTTTTTAATTTTTTTTTGGGTGGGAGGGGGTTGGTGATCACTGGGGGAGTAAAGGGAGGTGATCCCCAATTCCCTCCAGTGGTCATCTGGTCAGTTTGGGCATCTTTTCAAGGCTTGGTCGTGAAGAAAAAAGGGACCAAGTGAAGCTGGCCAAATGTTCGTCAGGGACACCCTTCTTTTTTCCATTATCGGCCGAGGATGGCCATCTGTTAACCACGCCCCTGTCCCGCCTTCGGTACACTGCTGACACGCCCCCTTGAACTTTGGCCGTCCCCGTGACGGAAAACAGTTGGGGCCGGCCAAAATCAGCTTTCCATTATGACGATTTGGCCGGCCCTGAGAGAAGGACACCCATCTCTTTCGAAAATAAGCTCGATTGTAGCTTTAAATGTGACTACTTTGGTAGTATAACTGTGTAACACTGTAATTTTAGTGACAAGTTAGCAGTTAGCACTGATAATGGCTACCAGTTAGCAACATGTGTAGTTGTCAGTATTCACTAGTGGATACGTGGTTTAGAAAGGGGATACAGGAACCAAAAAAAGTTAAGAGCCCTGTTCTAAAGCGTCATGGCCCGATTTATATACAGCTCAAACAGGAGGTGAGAGTTGTCGGGGAAGAGAACCCCACATCTGACTGAGAAAACAGAACAGGAAAGCTAACTTTCTGAGGGTCTGGGAAGAAGTTTGGATGAAGCAATAAGCTTTCTTAGTCAACCCCTTCCCTGTGTAGCCTCTGGGTACATTAAAAATGCACCACTTTGCTATAGGCAAACAAATCATCTGCCTGCATTCCCAGTGCTGGCACAGATGGGCAGAGAGTAGAAGAGCACTGAAGGAATAAGGGATTGCCTTTGACATGGCAGGAATGAAGCACATGGGGTTGGAGGGCAAGCGATGAAAGCACAAGCTCTCTACCTCTCTGAGTTTCTGATGTAGGACAGGAGCATCCTGGAAATGATACAACACAGCACTTGAAGTGTGTGTGTGTGTGTGTGGGGGGGGGGGGGGGGGGGGGAAGCATCTTTTATTTGCAAAACAGTAACATTGCAGGCTCCAGACTCAGGTGTGGTTTCTTTTTCATTGATATAAGGGAAGGGCATGAATATAGGGATAATATATATTTTTAAATGAGGTATGAATTTTCCATTCAGAATCATGTGAAAGCTGAGACCCCCCCCCCCCCCCCCTTGTATCTGAATTCTCTATACATGATATTCTCAGAGGACAAGCAGGATAGCAAGTCCTTACAGCATGGGTGACTTGCCAGATTGAGCCCGGTGTCGGAAAGCTATTCCAGCTTTGATGACTTATAAGTTGTTGAGAAGCCTCACTGCGCACACATACCACTTTCTGCCTGCCACTGTCATGGAGGACCAGCTCAGTCTTCATCTTTCTATGGAGCAGATCAGATGCATCTCGAAAGCTCCCCATTAAGACTTCCACTTTTTATGCCTTCATAGATTTCTGGCCTTTTCAGTGGTTTTTTTGTGGAGTCCTGTTGCTATTGTGTGGTTCCTGATTCCCTGGAAAGAAGGTTTTTGGCTAGTTCTAAGTTTTATTTCTTTTTTTTGTGTTTGTTTGATATAGACCTACATTGAGGGCCTTGGACACTCTAGTCTAGTACTTTTTCAAAATCAAGTCTTTTGATCTCACTGCAGCTGTATTTTTCAGTATCATGTCCCATAAAAGCCTCTAGCAGCTTTAAAAAGTGCACTCAGTGCACAAAATTGGCACTTGCAGTGTTTGGAGCCTGACAACAAACCCTCTTGATTGGTATAATTTGTGTTCATAGATTTCAAAGAGAGGTTTTTAGGGTCAAGAGAAAAAATATGAATTACTTTTTGGCACCTCTCAGTCCACTGGCATTCGAGGAATCATTTCCATGAGTCCAAAAGTTGCATTGGAGCTGGGTATGCATCAACATTGAGAGTGCATTCATCATCCTCAACATCGATCATCAATAGAGTCCATTGGAATTGGACATCTTTCAATTCCTGCTTAAAGATTTGTCCTCATCTTCATCAGTGTTGAGGGCTGTTGATGCTTGGACAGAGGCTGGGTACGTTAACAACTGCACCTCATCAGAGCATACTGTTGAAATCAACAAGGCACCAAGGTTGTCAGTGTCCTCAAAGCCCTCCGATTGTGAGGACTACTCATCCTCCTCAAAACCAGAGGGGGTATGATAGCCTCCAAGACCAGGTCTCTGATACTCCCCAAGCGACTCAAGAGGACATAGTCAAACCTATTGTGCTCCCTGCACCTTTGTCGATGGGAACCTTCAAGAAGGTTCATGAAGAAATTCAATAAAAAGATAGAATACATGTTTGCTTGACTCAGTGCTGCAGCTTATCCAGTTGGTCTTCAAGACCCATGCAATGCCTGCAGGAGAGACATGAACACTGAGACGAAGGGTCTCAGTGATCTGCCACACTGTTATCTATCTCCTGTGCATCAGGGGAGGAACCTTCACAGAGATATTGGAGATCCTCAGAGTTTTGATACTCTTTCTTGATGCCCATTCATACCGATGAACAGAGTATGAGACAGAGAGAGACCCAGGCCTCTCAGCAACCTAGACTTTAATTTTTCTGGATCAGGCCTTGAGCACTCCTGGGACAATGAGCCAGAGGTAATCTCTGAAGAGGAGGACTCCAAGAGCTTACCATCAGAAAGTCCCCACCTGAGGGACTCTTGTTTATTGTCAGGGAAATGACAGAAGCTATTTCATTGAAGTTAGAGATGGAAGAGAAATCCAGGGCAGAAACATTGGGCATCTTCCAATTCCTTGTCTCCCCCCTCCTCTCTAGGCAAATGTGACATTGCCTATTCACAGAATTCTCGAGGACATGCAGAATGTGGAAGAACCCCCCTCTCTGTGTTGCCTATTAACAAGAAGGTTGAATATCTATGTTCAGAGAACTCCTGGATTTGAGAAGCAGCAGCAGCAGCTTCCTCACCATTCCATGGTGGTCAAATCCACTCAAAACTGCCAAGAACTCCAAGGGCCTGAAATTCAGGTAGTGGTGATCAGCGCTGGCACTAAATTTCTAGGTATATGGAGCCAGCAAAATCATAGCCAGTTAAGTGCGATATTTGGCACTTAACCGGCTATAGCAAACTGTATAAAGATAGGACTGGCTTTTATGTGGTCCTATTTATGTAGTTACTTTGGACAGTTAAATGCTGAATATTGGCACTGAACTGACAAAGTGCTGACTCCGCCCATGGATCACCCCCAAAATAGCTAGTTTTGCATTGGGCGTTAACTGGACAGGTTCAGTAGCACTATCCGGTTGAGTGTTGCTGAATATGACTGGTGAGCCTCGAACAAGTGATTTAACTGGCCAGGAGCCCTTTCTGGCTGGTTAAACCATTTTGAATATTGACCCTCAAGTCTTTGGTGCCCCTGGAGAGATATGCTTGGACATTGTAATCTTTTGGAAAGAAATGATTTCAGAACACTATATTCTTCTGTTGCATATCTTCTTACCAGTGCATCACGGAATGCACATGTGAAACATTGTGCATAAAATGGCAGAGTTTGCAGACACTCTCTCTCAAGAGAAGATCAGGCAAAGGGAAAAAGAGTGGAAAATACATGGTTTATGCGACCTATATTTTCAAGACCTCATCGGGAATGTCTGCTATACAGTAAAATAGTAAATGATGGAAGATAAAGACCTGCAAGGTCCATCCAGTCTGCCCATCATTTCTGCAAGAGGCACTGGCACCTGGAGACTTTCTTGGCTCTGGGTCTCAGACCTAAGGTATGATGTACAAGAAAAGCTTCCTACTTGCCATGCCATAGAGAGAATCTCTTTGGAGATAAGGTTCAAAAGGCTACCATTTTGTACCGTTAAGTCTTTCCCATGCCCACTTCTGACCCAGCCTCCTCATTTTCCAGGAGGTATCAGAGTAGAGGGCAAAGAAAATTTTTATTTCTTTCAAAAGTTTAGGATTCCTCCTCCCTCTCACTTTTCTCAGAGAAGACAGGAATCTTTCTCTCATCCTATGAAACAGAGAGCCCAGAAGACCCAGCCAACTCCATAGCCAAAACCTGGGATGGGATTTTGACTGCCTCCACTGGAACATAATCAATGTTCCAGTATCCTTGCTAGACAACTTTCCGGTAGGAAATCGCTCACTCCTTATAACCTCTGATAAGTGGGTGCTTAAAATCATATGTCTAGTATACTGTCAACATGTATTCAATGTACCATCAAACTCTCAGCATCAGAAAATACTTATCAAGGAGTTCTCTTTCATCTTAGAGATCAACTCAGTTGACTCTGTTCTACCAGAAGTAAGAGGGCAGGGATTTTACTCCAAGTATTTCATGATTACAAAGAAGATGGCGGATGTCGTCCCATCCTAGAAGTAAGGGATCTGAACAAATATCTAGTTGAAAAGAAGTTCAAGATGGTTTTTCTAGGCAGCCTCATTCCCAACCTCTGAAAATGAGACTGATTATGCTCTCTGGACTTAAAGGATGCTTACATTCACAAAGAGATACATCCCAGTCTCAAGAAGTATTTCAGATTTGTAATAGGGAAACACCATTACCAGTCCTGCGTTTTGACTTTTGGCTTTATGTCAGCTATTCGGTATTCACAAAATACCTTGCCATAGTAGCAGTGTATCTATGCAGAATTGGAATGCACGTGTTTTCCTATATGGACAACTGTGTTTTCCTATATGGACAACTGATTAGTTAAGAGCGCATATCTGGAAACAGCTCAAGGATCTGTGTGCACAACCATCAAGGTGTTTTTGCTAGGGTTCATCTTTAATTATCCCAAGTCAAGAATCTGTCTGTCAATTCAAGTGAAATTCATAGGAATTCTGCTTGATGTGACTAGGAAAAGCCATTCTTCCACAGCAAGGGATCACCACTGTAGTAGTAGAGCATCAGCATGGAGCATGTCGGTCCACACGACTCCCTTGACACCTCTTAGGATGAAAAAGCTCAATGGACCTTGAGAACACAATGGACTCAAAACACTCAGAATCTCCAAGATGTCTCTGACAGCACACCTCTCCTGGACTCTCTGACCTAGTGAACGGTTCAGTCCAATTTGGCAAGAAGAATCTCCTTCCACTTTCTATCAATCCAAATAGTATTCAAACTGGGCCGGGGAGTCCAGGAATTATGGTCGTCTCAAGAGAAACTAGGCATCAAATGGGGTGCATAAGGATAGTGAGCCTGTTCTCCTGAGGTTGCACTTGTGTGGTCTGTGGTAGGAGGGACTCTGAAATTGTGGCTGAAGGCCAAGCCAATGAAACCTGTGGTCACATATGCAGAACTGAACTGCTGCCAGCTTGCTATACCCCGGTCAAAGGCCCCCTCCCCCTAGTCCGAGCTCTGCTGCCATGGCTGTTGTCTAAACAGAGGAACAGAGAGGTGCCGGAGAAGCTGCTGCCTGTTTGCCTGTGCAGTGCCATTCCAGTAGGGTTGGTAATTGAGTCTACTGAAGGTGGCTAGAACAGAGCCTGAGGTGAGACTTCAGGAAAGACTGGAAGGAAATTATTTTTTTCTCATATATTAACTCACTACTGTTAGGCTGAGTTCATTGTGTGAAATGCATATTATCCATCACTAATGTGCACTCAGATACAAAAGTGGGAGACGTGACATGGCAGGGGAGCGTAATTCTGACTGTCTGCCTCAGGCACAGCAAAATCTAGTCCCAGCTCTCTCTTCTGTCCTACTCTCCCTCTATTTCATCATCCAACTCCTTTTTTACTGCATTAACAGAAGCATTCCCAGAGGTGGGACTGGATTGAAACCAGAGAATGTGGTAAGGTGGTTAGCTTAGCGGAGTTTAAAAAAGGTCTGGACGGCTTCCTAAAGGAAAAGTCCATAGACCATTATTAAATTGACTTGGGGAAAATCCACTGCTTTTTGGGGGGGGGGATAAGCAGCATAAAATGTATTGAACTTTTTTGGGATCTTGCCAGGTATTTGTGACCTGGATTGGCCACAATTGGAAACAGGATGCTGGGCTTGATGGACCCTTGGTCTGTCCCAGTGTGGCAATACTTATGTACTTATGATCAGAAATAGCTCTCTCCTGGTGCTTTTTCCTTGGACAACGCTCAAAGTGAAGACTGGTAAAAAAGCTGGGTAATAAGCACCCATGGATTCTGCGGCTGTGCATGTAGGATAAGCACTGCCCTCTAGGAGGTATATACTATACTGGGAGCACATTATAGAACGCACTGGGAGTGCATCTTTAGAACAGACGCCCTCAAACATCTTTGGCAACAGCAGAACTCTACCAGCCCACAACATTTTTCTGTAGTCTCGGCATTTCACCCATCTGTAGCACTCTTGACGGCATTGTAAAGACTGTCAGCAACTTTATTTCACTGTTTGGATTTTATATTTTGCTTTCCTTCAAACTAGTCCAAACTAAGCAGATTACCAAAATAGGCAGAACAACAACAACAAATTAGCTAGGATCCGGCATGAATTTCTTTCCCCCTCCCCTGGCAGAGGTCAGTGTGCCCTACACTCACTGCTTATGGGGGGAAGGGCAAAGGGATAACGCTATGTTGCAAGCCACTTGAGTATTATTTGTACAGACAGCTTAAAAATATAAATAGAAGAGGACACAGGCAAGGGTTCCTGTGGCCGTAGCTGCAGCTGCAGGAAGGATCTAAATGTTGTATGGCAGGTAGTCTGGGGAGTCTTCCCTTGACCTTAGACACAGATGTGAGGGGGGGGGGGGGAAGAACTTGGACCCCGGCCATAAAAGGGAATACAACTGTGCCAGCACATTTTCATGTGCACAGCACCAGCAGCGCTGCACAGCTGGAACACCAGCGGCAGAAGGCTTGGATCAAAGAGCAGGGGGTTTGCTGAGCTGCAGGAGAAAGTTAGGGGAGACCCTGAACATCTTGGGTCTGTTCTTCAGCATCCTATGCACCATGCATCATCGAAACAGGGCTCGGCAGATGAGACATACAGGATGTATTTTTATAGAAAGGTGTATTCTTAGAAAGGTGCCTATTTTTTGTGTATTCTGCATGTACGCACATAGTTTAGCAACTCTGCCAAACTATGCCCCAGTCTGCATAAAAGTACGTATGCTCCTGTTGGCATTCATACTTGTATAGTAAGGTTGCCAACTGGATCCAGATTCACTGGACAGGGTTGATGCGGTTCTGGGTTTGCCCCATGGCATGCAGGGACTTGTAGACTGCTTTTCTTCAGGAATGCAATGGAGAAATCAGAACTACAACTCCCTGTTTGCCATGGGGTAAACCCAGGACTGGATCAACCCTCTTTGGAGAACCTGGATTCAATTGGCAACCCTACTGTATGTGCATATATATTTGCATAATTTTATAAAAGCTATTTTCTGCATGCAAAATATGCTTTATAAAATTATCCCCAGATTGACTGGGAAGAGTTCTAAGGGTGTACATGCAACAACACCACCCTCCACAGTCAGAAGAACAAACTTCTTCCATCTGAAGAGACTTTGGCGTAGGGTAAGGACAGGACAAGGAGCTGCATTGGAGACCAGAGATATAGAAACAACATGGGCTTATGACAACACAGAAACAGACTGGTGACAGAAGGTGAGACCCTGGGTGTTCACGGTTCTTATGGGTATGGGTAGCAGAACATAGTAACATAGTAAATGACGGCAGATAAAGACCTGTATGGTCCATCCAGTCTGCCCAACAAGGTAAACTCATTTTACATGGTATGTGATATTTTAATTGTATACCTGAGTTTGATTTGTCCTTGCCTTTCTCAGGGCACAGACCATAGACGTCTACCCAGCACTGTTCTTGTACTAAGTTCTGGAGCTAACGTCGAAGCCCCTTAAAATTTACACTCCAGCCCATCCCTATCTATTCAGTCACGATCAGGGCATAGACCGTAGAAGTCTGGCCAGCTCCCGTTTTGTTTCCCAATTTCCGGCGTCGCCACCCAATCTCCGCTATGATTACGTGGAACCATTCCTTCTAAACAGGATTCCTTTGTGTTTATCCCACGCATCTTTGAATTCCATTACCGTTTTCACCTCCACCACCTCCCCCGGGAGGGCATTCCACATATAAGAAGCATGATAGTCAAGGCGGTAGGGCAGAAGAAGCTTTGAATCCTGACCTGGGGGCATTAGGCATAGCCATAGGATATGACAAGTATCTTTCTAGCTCAAAGGAGTGATCAGAGAGCTACAGCTCTGACTAGTCAAGGACATCCATTTCACCCCTATCTGATGATCTAGCAATTTATTGCCTTATGTTCCTAGCTGTGAGCTGACATCCCCACATGAGTGACTCACAAAAAGAAAACAGTGGGCAGATTAGTTATATATTCTATCATAAGGAGTATAGAAAGTAGGATGAGGGGTAGAGTGTACAGGAACATTGGCAGTTGAACCCTGGTCTTCCTCACCTAGGATGACTTAATATGCAAGCAAAATCCTGTCCTGGCCTTTGACTTTTTGAGGTATGCAGATGTTGTCATTCAGGCATACAAAGATCATGGCAATTGGATGGAATTTAACTATGATGAGACATTCAAGGCCAGGATGGACTAGGATTAGGGTAACAAGCAAGGAGTGCTCTTACAGAGTTTTAAATACATTTCATTACCATCTAAGAAGGAAACACTAAATAAATTATATAGTATATTGTATGAACTAAAAGACACTTTTATATTAGACTAATATCTTTAATACTATAGCAAGTTTTAAATTATTGAAAAACTCAAAAACACTAAGATGGAGTCAGCAATCCAGCAGTGAGAGGGGTGCTATCCAGTCTTTCGCATTGAGTGTCACATGTATGATTATCTCCCAGTTGGTGAGATGTCATATGTGTGTACCCAATGCAAAGAGCTCCTAGCTCTCAGAGAACGTGTCCGTTCTCTGGAGGCTAGAGTAGCAGACCTGGTGGAGCTGAGGGAGACAGAGAGGTACATAGAGGAGACCTACAGGGATGTTGTAAAGAAGTCCCACCTCCAGTCTGGTAGCCCCTGTGCTACCTTGGAGGAGGGAGGTCTCCTAGAAGGAGAGCATCACCCTGGTGAAGTAGGAAGTACTCCTGTAGCCAGGACCTGCCCACCAGGGGATGTACTATCCCCTCGCACCAAGGATATGTCTCCAAGTGCTACCCGGGAGGGAAAGGTTAGGACAGCTGTTGTAGTTGGTGATTTGATCATTAGGCATATAGATACTGTAAGTGGGTGGCTGGTGGACGTGAGGATCGCCTGGTGACTTGCCTGCCTGGTGCAAAGGTGGCAGACCTCACGCGTCACCTAGATAGAATTTTAGATAGTGCTGGGGAGGAGCCGGCTGTCTTGGTACATGTAGGTACCAATTACACAGGAAAATGTGGGAGAGAGGTTCTGGAAGCCAAATTTAGGCTCTTAGGTAGAAAGCTCAAATCCAGATCCTCTAGGGTAGCATTTTCTGAAATGCTACTTGTTCCACGGGCAGGGCCTAAGAGACAGGCAGAGCACCAGAGTCTCAATGCGTGGATGAGACGATGGTGCAGGGAGGAGGGTTTTAGATTTGTTAGGAACTGGGCAACATTCTGGGGAGGGGGGAGCCTATTCCGAAAGGATGGGCTCCACTTTAACCAGGGTGGGACCAGGCTGCTGGCATCGGCATTTAAAAAGGAGATAGAGCAGCTTTTAAACTAGAAATGGGGGGAAGGCCGACAGTCGCTCAAAAGCGAATGGTTCGGGATAAGGTATCTTTCAAAGATATCACCAAAACAGGGAAGATAGGGTATCCTGATAGTGAGTTTGCAAAAGAGACCGTAGTAGATCAGGTGTCCTTAAATAAAAATAATAATCAGACAAAAGATTGCAAATTAATACTGTCAAGTACTGAGCATGATGTAAATAGGAACAACAAACATTGTTGGAAATGTCTATATGCGAATGCCAGGAGCCTAAGAAATAAGATGGGAAAGTTAGAATATATTGCACTAAATGAAAAATTAGATATAATAGGCATCTCTGAGACCTGGTGAAAGGAGGATAACCAGTGGGACATTGTCATACTGGGGTAAAAATTATATCATAGTGATAGGGTGGATCGAATTGGTGGAGGGGTTGCATTGTATATTAACGAGAGCCTTGAATCAAATAGATTGAAAATTCTGCAGGAAGCAAAACACGTCTTGGAATCACTATGGATTGAAATTCCATGTGTAAAGGGGAGAAGGATAGTGATAGGAGTGTACTACCGTCCGCCTGGCCAGGATGAACAGACGAATGCAGAAATGTTAGAGGCAATTAGGGACGCAAACAAACTGTGCAACACAATAATAATGGGTGATTTCAATTACTCTGATATTGACTGGGTAAATGAAACATCAGGGCACGCTAGGGAGGTAAAATTCCTTGATGAAATCAAGGACAGCTTTATAGAGCAGCTGGTACAGGAGCCGACGAGAGAAGGAAACATTCTAGACCTAGTTCTTAGTGGAGCGCATGATCTGGTGTGGGAGGTAATGGTGCTGGGGCCGCTTGATAAAAGTGATCATAATATGGTCGGATTTGATATTAGTTTTGAAGTAAGTATAAATAGGAAATCAAATACGTTAGCGTTTAACTTTAAAAAAGGAGACTATGATAAAATGAGAAGAACAGTGAAAAAAAACTTAGAGGAGCGGCTGCGAGGGTCAAAAATTTACATCAGGCGTGGATGCTGTTCAAAAATACCATCCTGGAAGCCCAGGCCAAATATATTCTGCGTATTAATAAAGGAGGACGGAAGACCAAATGACAGCCGACGTGGTTAAAAAGTGAGGTGAAGTAAGCTATTAGAGCTAAAAGAAAATCCTTCAGAAAATGGAAGAAGGAATCGACTGAAAATAATAAGAAACAGCATAAGAAGTGTCAAGTCAAATGCAAAGCGCTGATAAGGAAGGCTAACAGGGACTTCGAAAAAAAGATTGCGTTGGAGGCAAAAACATATTGTAAAACGTTTTTTAGGTATATTAAAAGCAGGAAGCCGGCAAAAGAATCGGTTGGACCGCTAGATGACCGAGGGTAAAAGGGGCGATCAGGGAAGACAAAGCCGTAGCAGAGAGATTAAATGAATTCTTTGCTTCGGTCTTCACCGAGGAAGATTTGGGTGGGATACTGGTGCCGGAAATGGTATTTGAAGTTAACGAGTCGGAGAAACAATGAATTCTCTGTAAACCTGGACGATGTAATGGGGCAGTTCTACAAACTGAAGAGTAGCAAATCTCCTGGACCGGATGGTATTCATCCTAGAGTACTGATAGAACTGAAAAATGAGCTTGCGGAGCTATTGTTAGTAATATGTAATTTATCCTTAAAATCGAGCGTGGTACCGGAGGATTGGAGGGTGGCCAATGTAACGTCGATTTTTTAAAAAGGTTCTAGGGGAGATCCGGGAAATTATAGACCGGTGAGTCTGATGTCGGTGCTGGCCAAAATGGTAGAGACTATTATTAAAAACAAAATTACAGAGCATATTCAAAAGCATGGATTAATGAGACAAAGTCAACATGGATTTAGTGAAGGGAAATCTTGCCTCACCAATCTACTACATTTCTTTGAAGGGGTGAGCAAACATGTGGATAAAGGTGAGCCGGTTGATATTGTGCATCTGGATTTTCAGAAGGCGTTTGACAAAGTACCTCATGAAAGACTCCAGAGGAAATTGGAGAGTCATGGGATAGGAGGTAGAGTTCTATTGTGGATTAAAAACTGGTTAAAAGATAGAAATGATAAGTAGTAGTAGTAGTAGTAGTAGTAGTAGGGTTAAATGGTCAGTATTCTCAATGGAGAAGGGTTGTTAGTGGGGTTCCCCAGGGGTCTGTGCTGGGACCGCTGCTTTTTAACATATTTATAAATGACTTAGAGATGGGAGTAACTAGTGAGGTAATTAAATTTGCTGATGACACAAAATTATTCAAAGTCATTAAATCGTGGGAGGATTGTGAAAAATTACAAGAGGACCTTACGAGACTGGGAAACTGGGCGTCTAAATGGCAGATGACGTTTAATGTGAGCAAGTGTAAAGTGATGCATGTAGGAAAGAGGAACCCGAATTATAGCTACGTCATACAAGGTTCCACATTAGGAGTCACGGACCAAGAAAGGAATCTAGGCGTCGTCATTGATGATACGTTGAAACCTTCTGCTCAGTGTGCTGCTGTGGCTAAGAAGGCAAATAGAATGTTAGGTATTATTGGGAAAAGAATGGAAAACAAAAATGAGGATGTTATAATGCCTTTGTATCGCTCCATGGTGCGACCGCACCTCGAATATTGTGTTCAATTCTGGTCGCCGCATATCAAAAAAGATATATATAGTGGAATTTGAAAAGGTGCAGAGAAGGGCGATGAAAATGATAAAGGGGATGGGACGACTTCCCTATGAGGAAAGGCTAAAGCGGCTAGGGCTCTTCAGCTTGGAGATAAGGCGGCTGAGGGAGATAAGATAGAGGTCTATAAAATAATGAGTGGAGTTGAACTGGTAGATGTGAAGCGTCTGTTTATGCTTTCCAAAAATACTAGGACTAGGGAGCATGCAATGAAGCTACAATGTAGTAAATTTAAAATGAATCGGAGAAAATGTTTCTTCACTCAACGTGTAATTAAACTCTGGAATTCGTTGCCAGAGAATGTGGTAAAGTCGGTTAGCTTAGCGGAGTTTTAAAAAGGGTTGGCCGACTTCCTAAAGGAAAAGTCCATAGACCATTATTAAATGGACTAGGGGAAAATTCACTATTTCTGGGATAAGCAGTATAAAATGTTTCGTACTTTTTTGGGATCTTGCCAGGTATTTGTGACCTGGATTGGCCACTGTTGGAAACAGGATGCTGGGCTTGATGGACCTTTGGTCTTTCCCAGTATGGAAATACTTATGTACTTATGTACCTCTCCTGTGGCAAGAGGGTTAGAGGTCAATGGAGCAGAATCTACTGGAGGGGAACTTACAGCTGTTCTGCTTTGACTGCTTAGTCATACACCATACACCAATGCCCTAAAATCCCATTATATGAAAAGATGCTCTCTAGCTAACCGCTGTTACCATATCCTCTCCTTGAAGAATGAAGGGACCTTTTTTGCTTTCAATGCGCCAAGTGATTGGAAGTCTTTTCTCACTTCATAAGAAAGAAGTTTGGTTGTTGTGTACTGTTTTCATTTTATGCCAGAAAAAATTTGACCTCTGATGCAGGGTCCATCTTTTAAATTTGACTTTTACAATTAAAGGAAGTGTGTCCCGTTTGCAAAGGCTCTTGGTGCTTTTTTCCTGTATTATGCTTAAACCACTACCAGACCCCTCACCAACCATACATTTTACCTAACCTCGCAACACCAGGTACATTCATATCACTACTGTTAGATTTGTAACTGCCAGTCCAATTCGGGTTATTTCAGAGCTGTTAGGGTTGTAGCCATGATTATTCTTGCAGATTACCCCAATCTTCTTGGAAGCCATTTCCTGCCATTGGCTTGTGTCTCTCCCCCCCCCCCCCCCTCAGATCTTCTAAAGTTTTATATGACTGTGTAAACATTCAAGCCTCCTTTAGTTCTTCTATTTGTTACCCCTGTTTTTCCTTAAACCCCCCCCCCCCTCCTATCTGCTACAGTAGTCACTCATTGGAAACCATGGTCAAATGCAGCCTCTTCCATTATGTCCTGCAGGACAGAATTAATGGGTTAGCTTGAAGGATATTGTCTTCTGAGCTAGCTGAGTTGGCCCTTTTTGCCAAGATACTTAGCTAGAGTGATCCTAGGAGGAGCTCTGTGGGAACGAAGCTCTTGGCAGAATAGGAAACAGGAAGTATTCAGAAGTGGGATGACAGGAGGTTGATCATGAATGTCATTCTCTCATAGCTCTGACATTGCATTATGGTAGGTCAGCTATGCACCACTTGACACTTCTCTGTTTCGACTGGCTTTTTTGGAGACCTCAACATAAGCAAATTAGTGACCTCATCCAGAAAGAATGGGGGCTGTACTGGTGTGCTGTCGAATAGTGGTTCACTTAGGAGTAAAGATCCATTAGAAGGTGTACAAGTCAAAAAGACCAAGTAAGCAGATGTGGACATTTGTTACTCCATATAGTCGACCAATCTGTCACCTATTTGGTGGCAAATGTCTGAGTATACTTTGCTTGCAGATTGGGAAAAGGAGGGAGATTCATTTTCTGATACACAGAGCCTTGACCCCACTCACCAAATACCAATTGAAGGTATTCAAGTAAACAAACAATACTTCACTCTCCTTTTTCAGAGATGTCCCAAAGGCTGTGCTGGTACCACAGCTGCATGGGGCAAAGGGGGCATACCATGGGCAGGGCGAGCGGCACTAAGGATATGCTACTGGCTTGGGATGCTCCTGCTATTCCTTTAGAACTGGGGCACCAGTGACGTCTGCCTGCAGCTTCCATTTCATTCTGTTAAGGGTATTGCACTTGATATAACCAAAGTGGTTTACCTATTATAAACAGGTACTTTCCCGATCCCTAGTGAGCTCACAATCTAAGTTTTGTACCTGGGGCAATGGAGGGTTAAGTAACTTGCTCAAGACCACAAGGAGCTGGAATTGAACCCGATTCTCTTGGGTTTTAGCCCACAATACTAACCATTAGGCTGCTCCTCCACTCCAGGGAGGGTGCAGAGGATGGGATAGAATGGATGCCATCATATATTTTCTGAACCAAGTGGAGGCGAGAAGCAAATATAACCTTGTCCTATGTTTTGATTTTGCAAATGCAACAGTGAGACTCAGGCGGTGTACATCATGGGCTACTGCTTTACTATCTGGACTAGTAAATAGGTATGTGACAAGTTTCATGTCCAGAGCCTCCAAACCCCTTTGAATGATCTTATGATACATCCAAGTGGCAACAACTTGGAGAGGTGTTTGGCTTAATTAAGACCGTCAAGAAAGATCTTGATTACTTGAAGTTCACCTCTCCTAAGTCCACCAGCAGATAGTGATTTTTGTCTGTTGCTTTATTATTATACATATATTCAGTGTGACACTATGGGCAAGTTACTTAACCCTTCATTGCCCCATGTATAAAATAAGTGCCTGTATAATAAGTAAACCGCTTTAATTGTAACCATAGAAAGGCGGTATATCATGTCCTATCCCCTTTCCTTTTCTCTTACCTTCTCTCAGCTGACCACGCCAGCCTCTACCGGGCAGATGACGTACATTTACCAAACATAAAGTAAGATTTGTTCAACGTGAAGCTACTAGATGGGATAGAATTGGCCTACTAAACCTTCCTTGAGGCTCTAGCCCTGATGGTAGCCATGAATATGGCAGTGCTACTTGCCTTTTGCCTGTGATGGTTTCCCTGCATTAGCAACATGTGAGCTCAGATGACATCAAGAGACTGAACTTCACAGAGGGTCAAGAACCAGCTGCTGGTAAACAAAAGGATCAGTGGTAGGGGGCCAGGCAGACTGAAATCTATGATGATGCTTATGCTCAAATGTAACTGGGACTTAATTCCTTCCCTGAGCCCTGGTGGATAGAGCTGGGGAGAAGGATACGTCACAGCTCGATTGAAAGGAATGGGGGGGGGGGGGGGGGCGGCGAATTGTTTGAAGAACAAGACAGAGCAATTTCAGGCTCTCTAGTGTGTTAAATGAAGCTGCAGCCCTTGGTTTCTACTGCATCACTGTGGCCTGCTACGTTTTGGGCTCATGGGTCATGAAGGAGGGAGGGCTTTCAAATATGCATGTGCTATATGGAATGAACATAGTACAGTGGGAGCACTCTATAGAATGCATACGTGGAAACAGATGACTAAAGTAGAGTATTCAAAATGATGAGAATGGCTAGGGTTATCATATTTTGTCCCCCAAAAAGGAGGACACATGCCCCGCCCCCACCACACACCCCACCCGCCCCCTGTCACGCCCTCGCTCCGCCCCTGTCACATTTTCCTCTCCCCCCTGTCACACACCCCGTCACCCCCCCTCCCCATCACCCCCTCCCCTTACCTTACTACTGCCCTGGTGGTCTAGTGACCTCTTTGGGTCAGGAAAGAGCCCCCTCTTTCCTGCCCAGAGCGCTGTCGACGCCGAGATCAGCAACACAAAGGATGCATGCAGGGCAGCGCTCCGGGCAGGAAAGAGGGGGCTCTTTCCTGCCCCGAAGGCAAAAGAGGTCACTAGACCACCAGGGCAGTAGTAAGTAAGGGGAGGGGAGGCTAGCAATCTGCCCGTTTGTCCGGATTTCTGGACAAACGGGCAGGCTGGTGCCTGCCCGTTTGTCCAGAAATCCAGACAAATGGGCAAATTTGCAAAACCTGCCCAGTTGCCCGGACATGTCCTCAAAAAGAGGACATGTCCGGGTAAATTCGGACATATGGTAACCCTAAGACTGGCTAATTTTTCATGTTAAGCGTACATAAGCAGTCTGCAAAAGTTACATGTTTGAACTTCTGTAACTTATTTATTTTTTTCATGTAGAAGGGTGGGGTTTAGACTATTGTGTTACAAATTCCTTGCTCTAACAGAGTGCACTATAGAATGCATATACTGCACTGGAAATTCACTATATGGCACGTACACACTATAGTGGGAATTTTCCAGTGGTATGCGGGAAAATTTTTAACAAGAGGCTCTGTCTCTGGGCATAGCCAGCTGTGCAATTTGGGGGGGGGGGGGCTCGATCCAGGGGTGGACTAGTGGGGAGAGGGGCAACACATCCCTCTCTCCTCTCCCCCCCCCCCCCATGCGAGCACACTAGGCATACCTTTGTCGGCAGGGATGCCGATCATCTTTCTCTTTTGATCTAGTCACAGGAAAAAAAAAGATTTTAAATGCTCCCAGGTTTCAACCTAATTCATGTGGGATATAAATGTCATAAACAGGTAAATAAATAGAAACTTTT
Source organism: Microcaecilia unicolor (assembly GCF_901765095.1). Taxonomy (NCBI): domain Eukaryota; kingdom Metazoa; phylum Chordata; class Amphibia; order Gymnophiona; family Siphonopidae; genus Microcaecilia; species Microcaecilia unicolor. The sequence goes on along the minus strand of NC_044041.1, from coordinate 176,931,332 downwards.
GGATATTGAGCACCTGATTCTCATAACACGATGTCTGTTTTAGTGGCCCTTTACCAGGAGAAAAAAATCTCTGTCCCTCAAACCAGCCCCTCCAAATGACACCCTAATTACGATTTATAACAAATCACTACTCTACCTATGAAAAGTTATTCCATTATTACAATTCCTCTGTGTACATCCGTATGCTGCACAAGCTGACATGTTTGAACATATAAGTGAGATTAAATAAAAATGTTACCAACATTAAAGAACGACAACAAGGATGTAGCAGCTCAAAGGACTGTTCGCTTTGTTTTGAATGTACAGGGATGATAGCTGCATGGGAGAGGGGAAAGAGAGACAAACCTCTGTGGATTCAACTTTTTTGACTTCATGCGTCCCCTGTTCTCAATCTAACCTCCTTGGACTTTAGGACGTCAGAAACAGAACAAAACCTTCGGAGGAAGAAGAGGACCTCCTCGGCTGGCGGGGATTGGGGTCCCCCGCCAGCAAAGGTAGCCCACGACGACGGCGGGGGAGGGTTGGCGGCGGGATGGGGGGGTCGAGAGGGTGGTTGGCAGGGGGTCCAGGGCCAAATTTATGGGGGCCCAGGCCCCCCTGGCCCCACGTAGCTACGCCACTGGGTGAGCCAGGGCGAGCCGGCTCCAGCACACCACTGGAGTATTCCAAAGTGTAGCTCCTTGTGACTTGCCACTTAACCCTCCGTTGCCCCAGGTACAAATGAGTACCTGTATGTACTATGTAATCCACTTTGAATGTAGTTACAAAAACCATAGAAAGATGCTATGCCACGTCCCATTTCCCCTTTCCCTATACCCTATAGTGAACTCTCACTCTATAGAATGAATATACTAAATGGAATGAACATAATGCATGGGGAGTGCATTATACAAGGCATTAGCATGGAACCTGCTAAAAGTCTATTCTATGAAGGAACATAGGCACCTGCATTCTTTATAGAATACTGTACACAGACTTGAGTGAATCTCTTCATAAAATCAGTTAACAAATCCCAATAAATAAATACATAAAATGCAAGCATAACTGATCAAAAATATGTACCTGAAAGACAGATGCAAGCATTTATACAGCTGGTGTACATGGTCATGCCTAGATGTTGTTGATACACACGTAACATACAATATTATGTGAGCTACATGGGAAAGTTTAAGCCCCGCCTATACTCTGCCCAAGCTCCACCCATACCTATGCTCACCTTGCAGATATGTGCTATGCAAGTTAAGCAAGAATTTACAGAACAGTGCTTAGCTGCAATTTTGGCATTTACAGATGCACATATATGGGTAAATGTCATTATTGTAAACATAAAATACTTTTATTAAGGATATGTATGGTACTTGCTTATGAAATCACTATCAATTAGACCTTTTGAACAAGTAACTCTCTCTTATTTGTCAGAGGAAAGACCAGATTCTCTGCAATCACGATATTATTCCATTCGTGCCTCGCAGACTGCTTCCTGTCCTTTATAGAACATTTTGTCTGTTATCGGGACTAGGTGCAGAATCCTCACTAGTCAGAAAACCTCCTAGGTGACTTTTATTTCCAAACTAGTAAAAAAAGGCCCGTTTCTGGAGCCAATGAAATGGGAGCTAGCAAGGCTTTCCTGTGGCCCCCCCCCCCCACCCGTCGTCGATGTTGGTGAATTGCTCCGCCTCCGCCGTCAACGTCATAACGTTTGACGCGAGGGCGGTGAATTGCTCCACCTCCGCCCTCAACGTCATAACTTTTGACGCGAGGGCGGGGCCCAGAGACTGTGATTTTCGAGGCTTCAGAGCTTCAAACATACGAACCTTGGCTTCAGTGACATCAGCAGCCAATAGAACGTTGAGGGTGAGTTTTATATATATAGATATTCAACTGTTTTTAGCTCAGGTCCCTTTAATAACAAGCATTGAGGCATTTGGAATTTGGATTGTGACATCTGGATTTGATATATATTATATACTATATATCATATGTATATTTGAGGTTTGGATTATCCAGATAGTAAACAGCAAGTTGTCATTTGGAAGATTATTGTAAACAAAGGCATAATGACAGCACAAGTGCAACTTTCTTTAAATTAGTCACCTTACTTTCGAACTCTTCTTACTCTCCTACCTATCTATATGTTCCATCTTTGCTTTACCCTTCACTACAAATTCAAATGTTCTATTACGTATTGTGTTGACATTGTAAGTAGTATATTATCCAGCTTATAATCGAACGAGAAAAACGCCCAAGTTCCGACCTAAATCGGGAGATGGACGTTTATCTCACAAAAACGAATAACGCGGTATAATCGAAAGCCGAACTTGGACGTTTTCAACTGCACTCCATCGCGGAAGCGTACAAAGTTGACGGGGGCGTGTCAGAGGCGTGGTGAAGGCGGGACTGGGGGATGGTTATCACCCGAACAGAGATGGGCGCCTTTCGCCGATAATGGAAAAAAAGTATGCGTTTGTAGCTAGAATTTAGGGCACTTTTCCTGGACCCTGTTTTTTCACGAATAAGGCCCCAAAAAGTGCCCTAAATGACCAGATTACCCCCAGAGGGAATCGGGGATGACCTCCCCTGACTCCCCCAGTGGTCACTAACCCCCTCCCACCACAAAAAAATGATGTTTCACAACTTTTTATTTTCACCCTCAAATGTCATACCCACCTCCCTGGCAGCAGTATGCAGGTCCCTGGAGCAGTTGTTAGGGGGTGCAGTGGACTTCAGGCAGGTGGACCCAGGCCCATCCCCCCCTACCTGTTACAATTGTGCTGCTTAATGCTTATTAGTCGTCCAACCCCCCAAACCCACTGTACCCACATGTAGGTGCCCCCCTTCACTCCTTAGGGCTATAGTAATGGTGTAGACTTGTGGGCAGTGGGTTTTGAGGGGGATTTGGGGGGCTCAACACACAAGGGAAGGGTGCTATGCACCTGGGAGCTCTTTTACCTTTTTTTTTGTTTTTGTAAAAGTGCCCCCTAGGGTGCCCGGTTGGTGTCCTGGCATGTGAGGGGGACCAGTGCACTACGAATCTTGGCCCCTCCCACGAACAAATGCCTTGGATTTATTCGTTTTTGAGCTGGGCGCTTTCATTTTCCATTATCGCTGAAAAACAAAAACGCCCAGCTCACAAATTGTCGAATAAAACATGGACGTCTATTTTTTGCGAAAATACGGTTCGGTCCGCCCCTTCATTGACCCGTTCTCAGAGATAAACGCCCATGGAGATAGACGTTTTCGTTCGATTATGCCCCTCCACGCCATACTTTGTATTGTTATTTGAATATTTTTACTGCTGTAATTTCCTATTGCTCATGTCTGATCTATTCTTACTGTACATCGCCTTGAGTGGATTCCTTCAAAAAGGCGGTAAATAAATCCTAATAAATAAATAAATAAATAAATAAATAAAGTGTTACTGCTTAGAGAATTCTCCCCTCACTCTTCAGGAGGGGGAGCCAGCAGCTTCTCACCTGGTCTGAGAGACTTGTACATGAGCCGGTGAAATCCTCTAGGTCTGACTTGGAGCCTCCATCCCTGTCATCAATCACCAAGTCAATGGGCATCTTCCCCTTTAGACAGGTGATATAGCGATGACAGAAGTTATCGCACAGGTCGTGCACCTGAAAAACAGTGAACAAAATTCAGATTCTAAGAATTAAAAGTTGCACAAAATACAGGAATTAAAGTATTTCAGTAGTCAAGGCTAATATTTTGGAGGACAATAAAGTGTCTGCCTCTTCCTAGTTAAAAAGAGACCTGCATCTTACTTTGTCTGAGTCTTATTCCAGATTTGGCCTCTGGCATTTTGAACTGGCTATGTACTGGCTGAAACTGCGCCCAGCCTCAGGCCACAGGTTAGAACCAGTGGTGACACCTACTGATTGATGAAAGAACAGCATCAAATGGGTCTCTGAGAGAGCTGCACCCTTCCCTTTCAACCACAGGGAATGATGTAGCATGTGCCATGCATACAGTGAACAAACAAAAGACAGCTTGCTGGAAACAGCATGTGATGATTCCCTGATAAAAGCTGGATAATAGAGAGTAAGCCCCTAGGGGAAGAACGTAAGAAAGTATAAATAATGTTCAAGAAGTTTCCAAATTTAAAAAAAAAAAAAAAAAGATTATTTGTGATCTTTGTTTCTTCCTAAAATCATTTTAAAGGGAACCTTCCTAATATTGTAGAAAATCTTTTATTGTGCAGGTAAGGCTTTTTTTTGTGACAAAAATGATTAATGATTTATATTGCAGTATTACTGGAGTCTGTGTGCGGAATAAGCTGCAGGATTACAGGGTCCCTTTTCCTGAGAGCTTACACCTCATGCTAGAGATGAAGCCAGGAGGTATGCCATGGCAGCAGCAGGATTATAACCAGCTGTCTGCCAGCCCCAGTTTGTTGGCACCCATCTCTGAAATGTGACAAGACAAGCAGCTACCCCAGCCTCCGGTGGCCACAGTAACACTTCTGTCACTTGCAGCAGTACCAAAAATGATGGACTGTGACTCTCCCGGCTGCTCCGCATATAAGTGTCAGAATAATTGATGTTAGAGATTTTGGATGCCCCTGGCATTCTCTGGTGCTCTCATGGTCTCTCCATGCATTGCTTATCATGTCTGCCATCCATCATTTCACTGTCTCTTTGGTACCCACCTGCATATTCTGCCCACAGTTACTAAGGATATGTTAATACCTTCAGTCTATCATTCTGCCTCTCTTTCTTTCATTTCCTCTTTCTGCTTTCACCATTCTCACCTTCCTCCTTTGCAGTGTTGCCAACCTAACTTATTTCCCGTGAGTTTAGGCTTGTTATTTTTTGAAGTTGCAGGTTTTTTTTTTCCTGAACTCACAGATAGCTTGTTTTTAAAAAAAAAAATGTTTTTGTTGTTGTCACATTTGTACCCCGCATTTTCCCACTCATGGCAGGCTCAATGCAGCTTACATGGGGCAATGGAGGGTTAAGTGACTTGCCCAGAGTCACAAGGAGCTGCCTGTGCCTGAAGTGGGAATTGAACTCAGTTCCCCAGGACCAAAGTCCACCACCTTAACCACTAGGCCACTGAGATATAGCTGATTGCTCACAATTGTCGCTGTGATAACATTGTAAGTAAATGTGTCAGCCGGTGCTCAGTCCCGCCTTTTCCTGTCCTCTTTCATTTCCTCATTGGCTATGGAAGGAGTTAATCACAACATGCACCGCCCCTGTATTAGGGCTGCCTTCTGACACCCGGGACATACTTTATAAGACACATAAAAATTGGACTTATTTTTAGGAACTAATTTCGTTTGTTTTTTAAGCGTGCTTATTTTTCCAAGACGACCTGGCAACACTGCTCCTTGTCCATCTCTGGTTCTCTTTCTCATATGCTACCAAACCTGGCATTGCTATCCCTGAAGTATTGGCATGCTCCCTCTGAGTCTGGAGCTTACTGCATGTGCGTTGTGCAAGCTGGTACACTTTATAATGCTCCTGAAACTAGGTGGCTCTGGGCTGAACAGAAGACTCTTCTCTTGGATGTCCTCCACTGAGACCTGTAGCTTGATTTGGCTTTGCTGAAAGCATCCTGCACGGTTTTGTCTCTGGCAAATAGCCAGGGGCCTCGATGTGATTGTCCTCACCACTCATCCAGAGCTGACAGCTCTGACTAGATTCTTACAAGGGAGTCTACTGTAGCAGACATATCCTGCAATTTATTTAAATACACTCCTTTCATTTAAAAGAAAACACAACATTTTTGCGGGAACTTAGCTTCCTGCAAACTTCTAGAAGGGGAAATATTCTGCAGAAAAATTTCTGCTTGATTCAAAAATGAAACCTATAGGAACAAAAGTCTCATCCACCTTTTGCAATAATTTCTGGGCTTGGGGGATTTTTTTGAGTATTTTTTCCATAAAGAAGTCACAGGAAATTAAATCTTCGCGGGGGGGGGGGGGGGGGGGGGGGGGGGATGCACTATTTCAAAATTGTACAGCAAACTAACCTTTGAGCTTTATATCCTTAAAACTGCCTTTCATCTCTGTGTGTCTTCAGTTGTAAAACACTGCATAACTCTGGCCTTTTTTTTTTTCATTATCAAAGCCCCTCTTGACAAAGGACACCTCTCCTGTCCCCCACCTCCCAGGCCTCAGTAATCCCCTTTGATGCCCAGCAGGCACACTGTGGGAATCAAAGGGTTAATTACCACATTAGCAAGGGGATTATATGGTTAAAAACCAGCTGGAGTTATTGTGCCCCTAATGAGCTCATTACCTTATCAAACTGACTAGTTTCTAAAGGATACTTTTATCTTGGTGCCCTCCCAATATTCCAGGGGCTCCCCTGCCACCAGAGGAATGCTTCAGGGGCTGGCCTGCTGCTACTTAATTCTACAGCACAGGCAGTGCACTGTGATAATCACTTTTCTACACTACAGGACAGACAGAGCGAGAAACACACTAGTTGGTGCACTGATAGAATGTTCCACTATTGTGCACTACAGCAGAGAGTTGCACAGGGACAGAAATGCAATCCATTCCCGCCCGGCCCCACTAGAATCTTACCCGGCCCCACAAGAATTTAACCCATTCCCGGCCATCCCCACAAGAATTTAATGCTACCTAAAAAACAAATTCTGGTCGGCTCTGTTCTGGGTTTGAGCCATAGCACTGCAGGCAAGGAAGGAACGGAAGTTCGAACTTGGAACAATCTGGTGTGCACATGTAAGACTTGTCTCTGATTCGCTGGCATTGAGGGCTGAAAGGCTGCCACATGCATGCACCAATAGGTCAGGTGACATCTGATGCTCATGCCTGTGTCAGAGCTGAGGCCTGTGCATCAGCCCGGGAGCAGAGAGGATGAATGGAAGACTTTCGACATCTGTGCTGTGAAAGCAAGGAGGAGGAGGAGGAGGAGGGGCACTTAAAAGAACTTGGTACTCAGTAGGTGAGAGGCTAGCGCAGGTGCAGCTTACACTTCCATGGGAACCCTGCAGGAGCTGCTTCCATCCCCAAAGGAACCCCTCAAGTACTGATTCCAGCCCCACGGAAATCCTGCAGATTCCATGGGATTCCTGCAAAACCCCATTCTCGTGCAGGTCTCTGCTCCACAGCGCAGAGGCTGTGAGAAATGTGTTGATTAGAGCTTTGGACAGAACAGTAACATAGAAACATAGCAGATGATGGCAGATAAAGACCTGTATGGTCCATCCAGTCTGCCCAACAAGGTAAACTCATAGCATAAGGTATAATGTGATACTACATATGTATACTTGTATACTCGATACTGTGGGAAAGGTTCCCCTGAGTCAGTTGGGGATGCTGCAGAGATAGCAGTCACAACCAGGGGCATAGCCAGTATGGGGCTACGGGGGCCTGGGCCCCCGTAGATTTGCCCCTGGACCTCCCTGCCAATGACCCGATGACCTCCCTCCCACCGCCGCCTACCTTTGCTGGGGGGGGGATCCCAACCCCCGCCAGCCGAGGTCCTCTTCTTCCTAATCCCGCGCAAGGCTTCGTTCTAGTCTGACGTCCTGCATGTTGTACGTGCAGGACGTCAGACTCACAGAAACAGAACGAAGGCTTCATTCTGTTTCTGTAAGTCTGACGTCCTGCATGTACAACGTGCAGGACGTCAGACTAGAACAAAGCCTTGTGCGGGATTGGGAAGAAGAGGACCTTGGCTGGGCTGGCGGGTGTTGGGGTCCCCCGCCAGCAAAGGTAGGCGGCAGCGGGAGGTCGGGTCGTCAGCAGGGGGGGTTGGCAATCGTGGGGAGGGGTCAAAGTTGGTGGCGGGGGGCTCGGCAATGGCAGGGGGTGTTAAAATTGGTGGTGGTGGGTCAGCGGCACCGGGGGGGGGCTAAAATGTGCCCCCTCACTTTGGGCTCTGGACCCCCCCTCCTGTCAAAGTCTGGCTACGCCTCACCCCTAGTGTGTAACTGCAAGGGGGTATACATGTGGGCAGGGCATGTGGGGGGGGGGGGGGGCATGGGCAGGTCTCTATCTTACATGTGTAAACTTATAGACTACTTAAGGTGCATCCATTTACGACTGCCATTGACCTGGTACAATTAGTCATGTCTAAATGTAGGTGCCCCAATTCAGGTTTACACTTGTATTTGACAACAGCATCTTGGCCCACAGATGACATCACAGAATTGGTTCCTAGTGCAACAGCATCAATGCACCTAACCTGAGTCAACAAGTTGTAGAATTGCCCCCATGGTACCAGAACCCAGCCCTTCTCCTGACTGAGCTGGAAGCCCAAAGGAGCAAGAGGGGAAAAAAATGTTCGGTTCTACAGATACGGAGAGAAATGTGATGGTCAGACCTAAAATCTGGCTGATAGAATAATCCGCTGCATTGGAAACAGGGAACATTCGAATCAGTTAACAGAACAATCCATTATTCTACTCTCCAATACATGTTTGGAGATACTACTTAAAATGTATGATTTCGCAATGTTTTGATTTGTGGTAGAAGGGGTAGGAGAAAGGGTCATGGATTTGATTTACCACTTTTCTGTGTACAATCACAGTAGTTTACTTTTTTAATTATTATCATTATTATAGATAGGTACTTTCTCTGTCCATAGTGGGCTCGCAATCTAAGCTTTCTGTAGCTGGGGCCATGGAGGGTTAAGTGACTTGCCCAGGGTCACAAGGAACCACAGTGGGAATTGAACCCAGTTCCCTAGGTTATTAGCCCACTCCAGTGACCATTAGGCTACTCCTCCACTCAATGCACTAACTGTAATTTATATTATGATACGCATGGCAGAAATCGGGGTTTATGATCAATGAATGAGATAGAGGGGAGATACTGGGCGGATATGGGATGTATTTATATCACCCACCAAGTTGTTAGTTTTTTAGTTTATCTGGATTTTATTTTTGACATTGTCTATTATATTGTCTCATTTCAGACTTGATATGTTATTATGAATATTGTATTGTAATCCAGCTTGGATTAAAGGTGAAATATAAATAAAAAATAACACCACCTTGAGAAATGTACTGAATGCTGTTGTGATGAACAATCCACTAGACTAATCTTCAGCAAACAAATGGCATGAGAAATAGTTGATTCCTTTTATCTCAGTTTAATAGAACAGAGATTTATGTGATCTTACTAAAAAAAATTTTTAGTTTTATTTATTTGTAGCATTTGTATCCCACTTTTTCCCACCAATTTGCAGGCTCAATGTGGCTTACATTATGCCGTAATGGCGATCGCCATTACCGGGTGAAGAATTGCAAACGATATTGCATTAAGGCACATACATGGTAAAGTGGAATACAGAGTGGTATTACATAGAAGTTCCCGCTTGATAGAATAGGTTATAACATAAGTTAAATAGTCAACTATCGAAGAACATTTCCAGCATAAGAAATAAAGTGGTAGTGCGTATTGTGTAGCTTATATTGGTGGCAACGAGGTAGTCCGTCAAGTATAAAGAGTTCGGTTTTGTCTAGTTCGTGTAATGTCTAGTTGTCTGGTATTTAGGAAGAATCGTTATGGTATGCCTTCTTGAATAGGTCAGTTTTCAGTAGTTTTCGGAAGTTTGTTAGGTCGTTCATTGTTTTTATGGTCTTTGGCAGTGCGTTCCAGAGTTGAGTGCTAATGTAGGAGAAGCTGGATGCATATATGGTTTTATATTTAAGTCCTTTACAGCTGGGGTAGTGGAGATTCAACAATGTGCATGCTGATTTTTTTGTGTTCCTAGTTGGCAGATCTATGAGGTCTGACATATAGATCGGGGCTTCTTCATGAACGATTTTGTGAACCAGGGTGCAAACTTTGAATGCAATGCGTTCTTTTAATGGGAGCCAATGTAGTTTTTCTCTTAAGGGTTTGGCGCTTTTGTATTTTGTTTTTCCAAATACGAGTCTGGCTGCTGTGTTTTGGGCAGTTTGAAGTTTCTTAATGATTTGTTCTTTGCATCTGGCATAAATGGCATTACAGTAATCTAGGTGGCTTAGTACCATTGATTGTACCAGGCTGCGGAATATTTCCCTTGGATCTGGGAGTGTTCCAGTTTGTTCCCCTCCCCCTCCAGTATTATGATTTTACATGGAGGTTGGTCCTTGGGGGGCATCATACAGTACAGTCTCAATTATCCGACCTTCGCTAATCCGACCATCCGGCATATCAGAGAGACACCCCCCCCCCCCCCCCCCCCGGTGACGTCATTGCATTGCTGTTAAGACGTGCTGCAGGTTCCCTTCCTGTTTTCTGGCTTCACACACTGCTGGTTAGTGTTAATAAATAATACTGTATTTTAAATACAGATACCCTATGCCTGTTCTTTATGCATAAAGTATGTTTTCTGTGCATTTTTAAGGGGTTACCATCAATTTCCTTATTATCCGATGCAACACAACGAAACCAAAGCTCGTAATGGACATATAATAACTCTTCCTCTCTAGGATTCTCTTCCTCTCTACGATTCCCTAATGTGTCTGTACACACGAACCTTATTCTACCACCACATTACTGTATTTGTTCATACCAGAATTGGCGAACGCCTTTACGGTACTATGTAAGCCACATTGAGCCTGCAAATAGGAGGGAAAATGTGGGATACAAATGTAACAAATAAATAAATAAATAAATATTTCTGACAAAGGCACGGTCCTGTTTATGTCGGATAATCGAGACTATACTGTGCTCTTTCATTTTTCAGAGCTGGTGAGTTATTTGGGCAGGGGAAGGGGGCCCAAGAGGGTGCAAAGTTGGCATGTTTTCATAAACTATGCATAGATTAAGGCTATCAAGAATGCCTATAAAACCTCCGAATTCTCATTACAGCCAATTAAATTATTAGAACATAATCTCCATATGCTCAGCTCTGCCTTGTTCTGGTGCTGTTGTTAAGCTCTGGCTCCAAAGTAGGCTCCAAGGCCTTTGATACCAAATGCATGTTTCATACTTTGTTCATCGGCATCATTACAGAATTGCAGTTTGGGGAGAAATCAGAGGCATGTCGTACCTTTTCTAATTCCAAGAGGTGAAACCTTAGTACCTGGATTGCCTGAATCATCTGAAATAAAGGAGAGAAATAGTGTTATAAGAGCACACAATTCTGTGAGAATGCCTCAAGCTGGAGAGTCATATTAAAGGGTACTAGGCCCGACCTGCCCGAGTATACAGCACAGCTAAGTGTCAGAAATGCACTGATTAGTGCTGTGAAAGAATGCTCAAATAACACAAGCCAATGCCCTATATACCTGCCCTACAGAGCACAGCCAAAAAAAAGTTTGGTTAATTTTTGTTTAAAACAACATTTTCCTGATTTTTGGACAATTGTTTGTGTTCGTTCGACCTGTGACCAGCTTATTCTTGCGGTACACCACCTTGGCTGAATTTCTTCAAAAAGGCAGTATAAAAGTCCTAATAAATAAATAAATAAAATATTCATTTTTGGCCTGTTCACAGATCCAATTTTACTAGAATGAAATGGTTAATTATATCGGTGCCCCATTAGGGGCTCTGATCCCCATAAAGTATAATATCCAACTTTTTGATGTTCTGTGGGGGAGGGTGGGAGGGGGGATGATAAAAGGTAATAAATTGTTCTTGCAGAAGGCTTTTCATGATGGGACAGAAATGAATTTTAAGTACACGGAGGTCAGAAGATCCCCCAATAATCATGCACTGAAAGAACGAGATGATGCAGCTCTTAAAAATTCGAGCATTATAGAGTATGACTTGCTTTTTAACCAGACTTTGGTATCCCATTTGGGAGGTGCTGGATCCTTGTTCAGACTCACAGAAACAGAAGCCTGTCTTTGCAGATCAGCAACGCGGCCGCGCGGGAGAAGAGGACCGGCTGGCGGGGGTTGGGGACCCCCGCCAGCAAAGGTACCCGACGGCAGGGGAGGGTTGGCGGCAGGAAGGGGGGGGGTGGAAGGGGTTGGTGGGGGAGCCAGGGCCAAATCTACGGGGGCCCATGCCCCCGTGGCCCCACATAGCAACGCCCCTGCTGCTGATACAGAGCTGTGCTACATACAAAGGGCCTGGCCTGTCTCAGTACTAGGCTAGCCTACGTCTGTAGAAGTTTTAGGGACCCTTTCAACAGTCAATAAAACCACACAGTCTAACATCTCCCCCTGCTTTCCACAAACTGGCTGAATGTGCAAGCTCCTTTCATGTTTATGCAAGTGATTTTCCCTATAAGTTACTCACCTCTCATGGCTTCCTTAATTTACAACTTTATGTATAAGCAGTCAGGGCCAGTGTTAAACATGCCGGGGCCTAGGGCAGAGCTTTGGAAGAAGGGAAATGGGACTTGATATACCGCCTTTCTGTGGTATTTTGCAACTACAGGTACTTATTTTGTACCTGGGGCAATGGAGGGTTAAGTGACTTGCCCAGAGTCACAAGGAGCTGCAATGGGAATTTAACTCAGTTCCCCAGGATCAAAATCCACTGCACTAACCACCAGGGGCGTATCTGCGTGGGGCCTCAGGGGCCTGGGCCCCCGCAGATTTCGCCCTGGACCCCCCTACCGCTGCCAACCCTCCCCCTCCGTTGCTCGCCTACCTTCGCTGGCGGGGGACCCCAACCCCCGCCAGCCGAGGTCCGCGTCCTCCTGCCGCTGCCGGCTGCCTTTGGTCCTTTCATTTGTCCATTGAAGCTGGCGCCGACGAAAGTTTCTTTTGAGTCTGACGTCGCTGCACGTTGTACGTGCAGGACGTCAGGCTCAGAAAATGTTTCTGAGTCTGACGTCCTGCACGTACAACGTGCAGTGACTTCAGAGTCAAAAGAAACTTTCGTCGGCGCCAGCTTCAATGGACAAATGAAAGGACCAAAGGCAGCCGGCAGCGGCAGCGGCAGGAGGACGCGGACCTCGGCTGGCGGGGGTTGGGGTCCCCCGCCAGCGAAGGTAGGCAAGCAACGGAGGGGGAGGGTTGGAAATGGTAGCAGCTGGGGGGAGGGGGATCGGCAATGGCAGCGGCGGCGGCGGGGGGGGAGCTATAATGTGCCCCCTCACTCTGGCCCTGGCCCCCCCTACCGCCGCAGTTCAGATACGCCCCTGCTAACCACTAGGCTACCCCTCCACTCATTCCACCAATAAGAGCCAACCTCATCAGTGATGTCACAATGGCTTGATTGCCCGATACTTGGCTCACTTCTGATATTGTGATGTCATAAGGGACAGGGGGGGGAAGGGAAATGGGACTTAATATACTGCCTTTCTGAGGTTTTTGTAACTACATTCAAAGCGGTTTACATATATTTAGGTACTTATTTTGTACCTGGGGCAATGGAGGGTTAAGTGACTTGCCCACAGTCACAAGAGCTGCAGTGGGAATTGAACCCAGTTCCCCAGGATCAAAGTCCGCTGCATTAACCACTAGGCTACCCCTCCACTCATTCCACCAATAAGAGCCAACCTCATCAGTGATGTCACAATGGCTTGATTGCCCGATACTTGGCTCACTTCTGATATTGTGATGTCATAAGGGACAGGGGGGGAAGGGAAATGGGACTTAATATACTGCCTTTCTGAGGTTTTTGTAACTACATTCAAAGCGGTTTACATATATTCAGGTACTTATTTTGTACCTGGGGCAATGGAGGGTTAAGTGACTTGCCCACAGTCACAAGAGCTGCAGTGGGAATCGAACCCAGTTCCCCAGGATCAAAGTCCGCTGCATTAACCACTAGGCTACCCCTCCACTCATTCCACCAATAAGAGCCAACCTCATCAGTGATGTCACAATGGCTTGATTGCCCGATACTTGGCTCACTTCTGATATTGTGATGTCATAAGGGACAGGGGGGGAAGGGAAATGGGACTTAATATACTGCCTTTCTGAGGTTTTTGTAACTACATTCAAAGCGGTTTACATATATTTAGGTACTTATTTTGTACCTGGGGCAATGGAGGGTTAAGTGACTTGCCCAGAATCACAAGGAGCTGCAGTGGGAATTGAATCCAGTTCTCCAGGATCAAAGTCCGCTGCATTAACCACTAGGCTACTCCTCCACTCCTCAATGTTCACCATTAGGCTGTATCTACTTCAGCTGCAGACAAGCATTTGGCCCCTCATAGTCTGAGGGGTCCAGGCCAATTGCCCTGATTGCACTACCCCCTAATGCCAGCCCTGCTCAACAGAGGGTTTCGATAAGGATAAAAGCTATTCCAATAGCAGCTTTCCCAGCAATGTATCTATTTCTATATAGTGATGTTTAAAATCTCTGTTGCGTCTTTAAGGCGCTACATGCTCTGAGAGCATAGAAGAATTTAACAAGTAGCACATGCATTCATTTCTAATACATATACAAAATCTCCCGCTTCCCCCCCCCCCCCCCCCCCCAACTTCGGTACACACAGATTTCCAGATCCTGCAAGCTTTCAGGAAAACATACAATTTGGAAGAAAAACAGTTGCTGGATGCCAGAAAATGAAACAAAACAATGATGTGTGTCTCAAGGAGAAAATCTACGGTGACAGAAAAGAAAAAAAATCAAGAACAGAGAGAGAGAAAAAAAACGCATTCTGTTTCTTACCAAATTATCCAGTTCTGGATTTGAGGAGAATAAAGGTTTTTCTGTCCTGACCTGAAGGAGACAGTCGTATTGGGGTGGGGAAAAGAGAAAGAAATATAAAATGAAAGGCAAGCTGGAAGTTAAAGTCTGTTTTTCTCATTCCTCCTACAAACCTGAAAGGAAAGAATGCACTCTCCCTAGATCCCAGAGGGTTTCTTTCTCTCTGTCATTTTTTCATTTAGACTTTACATTTCTGGACAGTTTCCTCTTGTCCTTCTTACCTATTTGTATCCACTTCCATCTTGTTTTTTTTTTTTTTTTCTTTGTCCCTTAACATTCTTGAGAATCCACAAATATTTTCTTAGGAAAGCATAAAATAAGATCTTTGTTCTCTTGGCTAATCCTCTCTTAATTTCTGCCTATCAAATGCTCCGCAATCTGCATTTCCTGCAGTCGGCCCCTGATGCAGAGCCCAGGGGGAGAAGGGGTGACGGGGGAAACTGCTGGTGCCAGGGTATGATCAGGACATGTGGTAGAGTGAAACACAAAAACTTCCTGGCAAACATGGACTGACCTGCTTGGCAAAGACTGCAATGTCCTCATTGAAAGAATCCGAGGAGCAGACGTCTCCCCCAGGAAAGGAACCTGAGCTGTCCCGAGGGGAGCAGGTGGCCAGCTCACACTTCTCAAACACCAACGCCAGCAAGGGGAAAAGAGGGTGCCTGCCATCAAGAGCATAACCATTATACACAGTAGGAAGATTTTATAAGGCAACATGCAAATGTGCAAATAGCTCTTCCCTAAACAAGTTACACCTGGAGGTGTGTCACTGAATATATGTGTCATATATCTGTTATATGATAGTTTTACAGTGCTGTTAAATGTTTATATTTATGATACTGAGGGGTCCTTTTACTAAGGTGCTCCGAACAATGGCCTGCGCTGATGTAGATGCGTCTATTGGACACGCGCAGGTCCATTTTTCAGCGCTCCTTCAAAAAAGGCCCCTTTTTTTTCTGAAAATGGACGTGCGGCAAAATAAAAATCGGCGCGTGTCCATTTTGGGTCTGAGACCTTACCGCCACCCACTGACCTAGCAATAAAGTGTCACGCATTAACCGGGCGGTAATGGTCTATGTGTGTACAATGCCGATTACCGCCTGGTCAGTGCCGCGCGCCAGAAAATTTCTGGCGCGCTTAGTGGGCGTGCGTAAAAAAACGAAATTACCACCTGGGGCCATGCGGTAGCCGGGTGGTAGTTCAAAATTGACGCACGTAGGACATTCGTACGTGCCTACGCAGCTTAGTAAAAGGGCCTCTGTATCATGTTAATCCTGTTACTAGGATTCAATTTGCCTTCTCAGTTTCCCTCATTGGTTGTATGTATGATTATTTTTGGTCATTTTACTGTCGTTATGCTATTAACAAAATTAAAAGGTTTATGCTTAGCTATACCTGAAGTACTTTGCCTTGGGTAAATCTCTTTATAAAGGCAGTGAATAAATCCCGATAAATAAATATATTAACCAATTATTAATGCAACCGCGATAGACTTTAACACATTTATTTCACTTTATTAACGTTATCATATATAACGTATTTCATTTCACAAAATTCTTATGTCTGCGTTTTGTGAAATGAAATACATTATATGATAACGTTAATAAAGTGAAATAAATGTGTTAAAGTCTATTGCGGTTGCATTAATAATTGGTTACTATAAAACGACTGGATTGAAATTAAGGGTACTCGTAGGAGTTAGTTAATAAATAAATATAGAAACCACTATCTCTATCAATCGATTTGTTTCTCCGCATATGCACAGAGCTTGAAAGATCATTTGCCAAACAGCTGCTCAAATGTATCCAGGTTAAATCAAATAAAGGTGTGAACTGTTTCAGTGTTACTGAAGATATGCAAGTGAGCTATACAATGTGGAAAGAAATCAGAGATTTGGACATTTGACGCCTTCAATGCTTGGTGCCTGATGTGGTTTATAACCTAAATCTGGAGCTGAGGGGATCCTCAGTCCAGTCAATTAAGTACAATATTAGAGAAGGGCAGTCCTTAACACCGACATTTCCTCTGTCATTTTCTTTTGTTGCCAAATGAAAATGGGTAGGGTTTTTGTTCACCAACGACAGGTTTGGCAAAGAGAGGAGGCTGTCCTGCAATCTAAGCCCCTCCTCCCAGATCCAAGGACCTTACTGTAGCCCCACAGTTACCCCCCTTCTGGGCTACCTGAATCCCTGGGGGTCTAGAGGTGTCCAGTGGGGCAGAAGCTAATTCCAGACTCCGTTCCTTTTATCTCGCTGCGCCTCACGCCTGGAATAGACTTCCCGAGCTTGTACGTCTAGCCCCGTCTTTGGGCGTTTTCAAATCCAGGCTAAAAGCCCACCTCTTTAACGCTGCTTTTGACTCCTAATCGCTACTCACTTGCCCTGTACCCTCTTATCCCCACCTCTTTAATTCCCTTACCTCTTAGTTGTTCTGTCTGTTTGTCTGTCCTATTTAGATTGTAAGCTCTTTTAGCAGGGACTGTCTTTTCATGTATGATGTACAGCGCTGTGTATGTCTTGTAGCGCTATAGAAGTGATAAGTAGTAGTAGTAATGTAGAAGCCTGCCCTTGTGAGACTCACAGAAACAGAAGCCTGCGCGGTCACATTGCTGATCTGCAAGGGCAGGCTTCTACATGGAATGTTGCTATTGGAGGAGTAGCCTAGTGGTTAGTGCAGTGGAACATGGGATGTTGTTACTATTTGAGATTCTGGAATATTGCTATTACTTGAGATTCTACTTGGAATGTTGCTACTATTTGAGATTCTACATGGAATGTTGCTATTCCATTAGCAACATTCCATATTTAGATTGTGAGTTCTTTGAGCAGGGACTGTCTTTTCATGTATGGTGTACAGCGCTGTGTATGCCTTGTAGCTCTATAGAAGTGATAAGTAGTAGGAGGAGGAGGAGCGATGCCCATTTTCTCCTGCCCATGGCTGCAGCTACATCCAATATGGTGGCTGCAACCTTTTACCATAGTCTTGTGGTACCACTAGGGGTATCGGTAGTACGGCAAGACTACAGTAAAAGGTTGCAGCTGCCATACTGGATGTGCTTGTAGCCATGGGCAGGAGTGAATGGGCATCTATTTCTGCCCCAATGGGCCTCTGTTAGACTTCCAGGGATTCAGGGGCCTACAGGGAGTGGGGGGAGAGCACAGGGAAAGTTGGGGGTTGTCTGCTCTTGGTAGAGAGGGAAAGGAACCCAGGTAAGCGACCCTGAAAAACATTTGTTTTGTGTCATCTCCCATGATGCCAAAATAGGGAGACCCCCCCACAAACAAAATGAATATTCCCCTAAATGACACAGGAAACGACATGAAACATTTTTTGGCTGCCCATCCCTGTAAAATCTAACATCTCCGTGCTTTCCCCGTTCCCCCCACTCCCATTTTACAAAATCACGAAACCTTACAAAATGAACCAGAGGGAGAAAAGACCATTTAAGGCTGTCATATGGTGAAAAAACTAATCCCAAAGAATCAGATACAGTTGACCCTAATTACAAAACTATGCATATATGCATCTAATGTGAATCTATATTTATGTACAGTACAGAAGACCTACATACACTTACATCTTGACAGGTATGTGTATAATCCACATCCAGATATAAACTGACACAAACAGGCCATATAAAGCAAGAAGATAAACTCATACAGTTACAACAATTCATCCAGCTGGTGAGTTAAGAAGTACTGAAATAAACGCAAAGGAATCCTGTATAGAAGGCATGGAATCACAAGCTTAGTGGTGATTAGACAGCAACACCAGTAATTAGGAAGTAAAACCAGTGCTGGGCAGACTTCTATGGTCTGTGCCCTGATCATGGCTGGACGGATTCAGCTTCAGTAACTGGAGGACAAGGCCAGTGCTGGGAAGGCTTCTACGGTCTATGCCCTGAATGTGACTGGACAGATAGGCCAGTGCTGGGCAGACTTCTATGGTCTGTGCCTTGATCATGGCTGGACGGATTCAGCTTCAGTAACTGGAGGACAAGGCCAGTGCTGGGCAGACTTCTACGGTCTGTGCCCTGAATGTGACTGGACAGATAGGCCAGTGCTGGGCAGACTTCTATGGTCTGTGCCTTGATCGTGGCTGGACAGATTCAGCTTCAGTAACTGGAGAGCAAGGCCGGTGCTGGGCAGACTTCTACGGTCTGTTCCCTGAATGTGACTGGACAGATAGGCCAGTGCTGGGCAGACTTCTATGGTCTGTGCCTTGATCATGGCTGGACGGATTCAGCTTCAGTAACTGGAGGACAAGGCCAGTGCTGGGCAAACTTCTAAGGTCTGTGCCCTGAATGTGACTGGACAGATAGGCCAGTGCTGGGCAGACTTCTATGGTCTGTGCCTTGATTGTGGCTGGACAGATTCAGCTTCAGTAACTGGAGAGCAAGGCCGGTGCTGGGCAGACTTCTATGGTCTGTGCCCTGAATGTGACTGGACAGATAGGCCAGTGCCGGGCAGACTTCTATGGTCTGTGCCCTGATCATGGCTGGACGGATTCAGCTTCAGTAACTGGAGGACAAGGCCAGTGCTGGGAAGACTTCTACGGTCTGTGCCTTGATTGTGGCTGGACAGATAGGCCAGTGCCAGACAGACTTATATGGTCTGTGCCCTAAAAATGGCAAGGACAAATGAAGATCAAGTATATATATGTAGTTTCACATCATACCTTATGCTATTGGCTAGACTGGATGGACTGTACAGATCTTTATCTGCCGTCATCTACTATGTTACTGTTAACTCAGGCTTAATCAGCACTGGTAACTAACCCTCTCATTCTGTAACCTTGTGCACACAATCATACGCTTAGGCTCAAAACTGTGCATGTAGGTTATAGGATTCCTGCAGTTACACATGTAAATTAATAACAAATTAGCTGCTAATTGGTACAAAGAACCAGTGATAATTAGAGTTAATTGGCATTAATTTGCAGGTATGTACGTAACTGCTCTATAACCACTAGAGGGGTGTGGACATGGGAGGGGCACGGACGGGTCAAGGGAATTTCCAGCACTTACACACCTAAGGATGTAGAATATTGATAGTTACTTGCAGAACGATGACATTTCATTGTGGACATTTGCACCAGTCACTGACATGGTGTAGGTGGCCACATTGATATGACCATTATCCTCCAGCCATTATAAACATTTTTTATGCTCCTATTTTCATGTTGGTGCACCTAAATGTTAGCCCGTAACTATCGACTTACACTAGTATTTTTTAACGGCAATTGCATGCATAATTTCCGATACAGAATTAGTGCTTAGCTCGCAGCTGTAGACGACCTGTAGAGAGTTACTCCATGAAAGCCTATGTATGGATCTGATTGACCTGTCATCTTCCTATTCTCTGGGGTCCTTTAACCAACCTGCGGGGAAAAGGGTCCTGCGCTAGCGGCGAGGTCCGTTTTTCCTGTGCACCAGGGCCGTTTTTTCAGCAGCCAGTAAAAGCCCCCTGCTGGGTTATCGCCGCGCAAGCCATTTCCGGGGGTTTGCTTTTTCCCCTGGAAATGGTGCGCGCTCGGGGTGGGACTACAGTCGGCGGCCGCGTAGGGCCGGCGGTAGTCCTGGAAGAGCGAGCGGTAAGCCCACCGTTCTGTAAAAGGGGCTGTCTATGAGCCAGTGGCCACTGAAGAATAACTGGCTGTTGGGTCAGTACATCCCAGGCACCGCTGGATGTGACATCTTCAAGTTATTCAATTCTGTGGGGAAGGTTAGGCAGCTATGAACCAAATAATGAGCATAGAGAAGCTGAAGGAGGGATCAAAATGCACTGTAAGAGCCAAGAGCAATTAGAATAGCTGTAAAATTCAAACTAGGTCAATAAAGGAAGGCTGGCTCTTCCATACCCTCAGAACAGACCTTGAGAGAGAAAAGAGAAGTGGGAAAGATCCCAGTACAGACATCCCGAGAGGAAGAGAGGAAGAAAGATTATCAGCTGATGTCCATCCTCTATGGCATTGTAACAGGAAGTGAACTAGACAGACTGGATAGATTTTAGGGGTTTATCTGCCCTCATATTCAATGCTTCTACATAGTAACATAGTAACATAGTAGATGACGGCAGAAAAAGACCTGCACAGTCCACCCAGTCTGCCCAACAAGATAAACTCACATGTGCCATTTTTTGTGTATACCTTACCTTGATTTGTACCTGTCTTTTTCAGGGCACAGACCGTATAAGTCTGCCCAGCACTATCCCCGCCTCCCACCGCCAGCTAAGCTTCTGGGGATCCCTTCCCTCTGAGGAGGATTCCTTTATGTTTATCCCACGCTTGTTTGAATTCCGTTACCGTTTTCCTCTCCACCACCTCCCACGGGAGGGCATTCCATGCATCCACCACTCTCTGTATGTGTTTGTGATCCCCAAGCCCTTTGCCTATGTACAGAGTTAAATCATGCTATTAACCAGGAAGTGGAGGGAGGAACATGCCTGACACATACGCACAAAGGTTTGATGGTAAGCGTGGCTCTTGCGCACATGTCCAGGCCAAAAAATTGGAAGTGCCAGCATGCATCGACACTTCTCCCTCAACGCCGAAATATGAGCCTTTCAAATATTACTAACTCACGGAATTTTTCCAAGGCGTTTTTTTTTTTAGGTGCAGAAGAATAAGCGTGGATGTATGCTTTTACTTTTAGTTTTGCTCAGAGACGCACTCATGTTTATCCCTTCCTGTCTGTCTTTAAAACGCGCAGGATCCTCCTTCTGCTGGTTAGAGAAGAGAAAACTGGCAATTCAATATAAAATGTTAACAAAGAAATCCTCTTCTCAAAACCTTCCATGCTGCCCCTGGCCTGAGGCCATCATTCCCTTCTGTGCATTGCAAAGGAATTCTTACTGACCTCATTATCGCACGTTTTAATACAATTAACACTGGCGCTCGAGCCCTTTGAGCATTCGGTACACAATAACGTTTGCATCATATGCCAATGCTGGTGCTAGTTTTGAGCGCCAGCCTCTTTGATTTTGAAATTCTTTTACAAACATAATCTATTAACTTCTGAGTGTGCTCAGAGATGCTGAGATTCCGCCTTGCAGTGGATCCCTGGTGACTATGTCAGTTCCAAGCATTTTTTTTTCTACTTTCGCTTTCTGGTTTTAGCCAGAAACTATTTTCACATTGTAAGCAGCTTCCTAATAAAGATCCCTTTACAAACAGATACTGGGAATAAATAGCATTGTTGTTTTTGTTAAATACACGTCATGCCTGCAAAGTTTAAATATTGATTATTGGTCACATTTTTACATCTGTGTTTTTTTCCTAGTCTCCCAATACGCCTCTGTTACTCATCTGAAACGCCATTTGGCACTTCTACAAAATATGCCATAAGAAAAGAATAAGTTTACTTTTGAAAATCAGTTCAGGAATCAAGTAAGGGAAGCAGGAGGCCCCTGTGACTATATCTGGTATAGCTAGTCTGCTGTGCCGTTCAGTTCTTACCCATAGATCTCATCTTTTTCTCTCTTCAGACTGTCATTGTTTCCAAGTCCCGGGGGCAACGTCGGCCTGTGTACTGCCCCAGCAGATCCGTAGGGAGAGCTTTGGCTGAGAGAATGGTGCTGGAGCGTCCTGCCGGCATGAGGATCCCCGAAGCCGGGAACAGGCATTCCGTCCATCCCAGGGTAATGTAACAACTCATCATACTGGACATAGGAGAGAAAGGAGAGAGAGGGAAACCGTTCAGAGTTCAGAGGAAGGAAACCTCACCCCCTCCAGAAACTTACATCACCAGTCAGCATCACAGCAATCACATGCTTACTGGTACACACAGGGAGAGAGGAACCTTGGCATGATATCCACCAATGAACACCCGATAATAGGGAGCAAGAGCTGGGATTGTATCCACCATTATATACCCAATGATAGGGAGAGAGAGCTGGGATTATATCCACCAATATAAATGCAATGGCAAGGAGAGTGAATTAGGGGTCATATGGTTCAAACCAAAGTTTCAGTGAACATAGTGAAGCCAGATGTTTGGGACAGTGGCTTTGGGGCTCATTTTTGAAAGAGAAAAATGTTTAAAAAGTGGCATAAACTGGCAGATGGACATTTTTCTCACCAAAACGTCCAAATCGGTATTTTTGAAACCCATATTCTAGACGTTTTTCTATGCTGTTTGTCTGCAGTGTGTCCAAATGTCAAGGGGGCGGGTCAGGGGCGTGTTTAGGGAGGGGATTGGACGTTCCTAAGACCTGAACGTTTTTTCAGCCATAATGGAACAAAGCGAAAATGTCCAGGACGTTTTGAGCTAGACTGTTTTAATAATGACTAAGCCACAAAAAGTGCCCTAAATAGCCAGATGACCTCTGGAGGAATAAAGGATTAATCCGCCTTTACTCCTCCAGTGGTCACTGACCCCCCTCCCACCCCTCAAACATGTAAAATAAACAGTACATACCAGTCTCTATGACAGCCTCAAATGAATATAGCCAGTCCTGTTAGAGCAGTAAACAGGTCCCTGGAGGTGCCCAGTGGTCACTGCAGTGCACTATAGAGAAGGGCCCATATCTTACTCTAACTGATATAGAGAGCAAAGGAAGGAAAGGAACTGACCCCCGAATATCTAGCATGTGGCGGCCAGCACTTTTAATGTTGCTGACTGCCATCCGCTAAGTTAGGCCCAAAACGCTTACGCCTTCCACCGATCTTATCTGTCTCATTACAATGTAACCTCTAACCGACAACTGAATGTAAGCCACATTGAACCGAAACGTGTTTTTGGATAATTGTGGGATAAAAGAATGAATAAATAAATAAATAAATAAATAAATGATAGGCTAATCCTGGCACCAGCATTGAATATTCCAATCAGGTGTATCCACCAGCCGTTAACCAGGTGTCAGCAGATATTGAGGAGAGAACTAAGCATATGGGATAGATTCAATATATCACTTCTAAAAAATCAGCACCAAAAAAAAAAAAAATACACCTAGGCGTATTGTATAAACGACGCCTAAATTTAGGTGCAGTTTATAGAATATGCCCAAATTTAGACTTAGTTTATAAAGCCCATCCACCAGTTTCCTGCAACTATATTTAGTTGCAGCCATTTACGCCAACTAGAACCTGGTGTAAATACCAATGCCTAAGTTACGCGTGGAATGGGCATATTCTATAATACTGCGCAAAAATTCTAGGAATGCCCATGAACCACCCGTGCCCCTCCCGTGGCCACGCCCCCTTTTCAGATCTGCATCTTAGAATTTACGCAAGTCACTTTATAGAATACGCCTAGCAAGTTGTGCGCATAATTTCTAATTAATGCCAATTAGTGGCAATAATTGCAATTATCAGTGCTGATTAGCTTGTGAAGCCAATTAAGTACATATGCAATACATAATATAATTTGTGAGCATACCTTTAGCATCATATATAGAATCCAGGGGATAACTTAAAAGAGCCTTTTTGATCTGTCCTGACTCCGCCCCTGGACCACCACAAAACTAACGCTGTAACCATCAGTGGCCCTGTCCAGTTAAATGCTACTAATCATTTCTACAGTGCTACTAGATGTACACTGTGCTGTACACATTATATGCAGGTACTTTCTCTGTCCCTAGAGGGCTCACAATCTGTTTTTTGTACCTGGGGCAATGAAGAGTTAGGTGACTTGCCCAAGGTCACAAGGAGCTGCAGTGGAAATTGAACCCAGCTTACCAGGATCAAAACCCACTGCACTAACCATTAGGCTACTCCTCCACTTGGCTGTGCTGCCTCTGAATATCAGCAGCAGAGCCAGCCAAGGCAATTTAACCGGGGAGGAGCCTCATTTTGAATATCTACCCCTGAAAGTTTAGGAGAAAGACATGGGGAGCAGGTGTTGGGTTGAATATAGGAATTCACATAATCATTTATCCAAAGTAGAAGGATTACGACTGGGCGAACTGGACGGACCAATTTAATCTTTGTCTGCTATCATTTATCATGATGTTATAGACCAACCAATTTATACACACCCTGACCGAGATAAGGAACTGGGATTATATCCATCAATATGTACACACTGACAGGGAGAGACAGACAGGAGCTCTAGGCAAACAGATACACAAGGCACTAAAGAAGGAGCGATGAGAGTTGGGTTGTATCCACTATATACGTAGGAACAGAGAAGGAGATAGATTATAGGATGTAAAAAGAATTGAAGCGGTGCAAAGAAAAGCTACGAGAATGGTATGGGATTTGCGTTACAAGACGTATGAGGAGAGACTTGCGGACCTGAACATGTACACTCTGGAGGAAAGGAGAAAACAGGGGTGATATGATACAGACGTTCAAATATTTGAAAGGTATTAATCTGCAAACGAACCTTTTCCGGAGATGCGAAGGCAGTAGAACGAGAGGACATGAAATGAGATTGAAGGGGGGCAGACTCAAGAAAAATGTCAGGAAGTATTTTTTCACGGAGAGAGTAGTGGATGCTTGGAATGCCCTCCCGCGGGAGGTGGTGGAAACGAAAACGGTAACGGAATTCAAACATGCGTGGGATAAACATAAAGGAATTCTGCTCAGAAGGAATGGATCCTAAGGAGCTTAGACGAGATTGGGTGGCAAAGCCGGTGGCGGGAGACGGAGATGGTGCTGGGCAGACTTATACGGTCTGTGCCAGAGCCGATGGTGGGAGGCAGGACTGGTGGTTTGGAGGCGGGGATAGTGCTGGGCAGACTTATACGGTCTGTGCCCGGAAAAGGACAGGTACAAATCAAAGTAGGGTATACACAAAAAGTAGCACATGTGAGTTTATCTTGTTGGGCAGACTGGATGGACCGCGCAGGTCTTTTTCTGCCGTCATCTACTATGTTACTATGTTACTATATAGGGGCCCTTTTACTAAGCTGCATGAGCAACTACAAGCGCCCAGCACACGCCAAAATGGAGTTACTGCCCGACTACCGGGTGGCTCTTGCAGTAATTTCATTCAATACGCATGTAAGAAAAATATTTTTTTCTTTTCGGGGGCGCATAATGGACGCACGCCAAGTGGCATTTGAAGTGCATAGGTCATTACTGGCCAGATTCTCTAGTAATAGGTCAATGACTAGCGGTGGTAAGGTCTCAGACCCAAAATGGACGTACGGCAATTTTCATTTTGCCACAAAAAAAGAAAAAAAGGCATTTTTTTGTAGGTGCACTGAAAAATAATTCTGCGCACGCCCAAAACACGCCTCTACGCTATTGCAGGCCATTTTTCAGCTCACCTTAGTAAAAGGGCCCCATAGTTAAAAGCTAATTTTCAATGAACATGGGTAGTAGGCTGGAGGTTTGGGGTAATTGATGTGCTACTTTTGCAGTTTGTGTGACTTGTTAGAAAATGTGTTAATAATACACAGAGGGGAATCCGGGTGTTGGATTTAGTGCTGGACTTGTAAAAGCATAAAAGAAGATGACAAAACCTGAAATGGTCAACCAACGGAGGTGGTGAAGGGTGAAAGGTTAACAGATTTTGTGCACACTTGGGACTCATATGGAGGCCAAGGGTAGCAAAGAGGTTGAAAGTTCAGGTAAATGACGTGGGGTGGAGAGTAGGGTTTGAGATGAGTGTGGGAATTTACCTTCTCATCTACCATGAAGTGGAAAAATCACGTCTGGGCAGACTTGAGGAGCAAATGATTTTCTGCTTTCAGTTCCTATGTTCCAATGTTCACCAATCTACATGTAGTGACTGGGAGAGAGAGCTGGGGTTATAATCACTAATATACATACAATATTCCTGGGTGAATTGTGAACACTATGCAAAGCATAATTTCCACAGAATTTTACACCTGTGCAGAATTTTTTGCAGGTATCTGCATCAGTGGCTTTCCTCAATCCTTCTTTCTCCCCCCCCCCCCCCCCCCCCCCCCCATTGAGATTCTACAGCAAGACCTGAAAGAACTAAATGGTTGCATGTTGGGTCATGTCCTCATCCCCTATCAGCCTAGCCATATATGTTCATCTAAACCACATCAGTGTCTTTACGGTGGTGCAGTTCAAATGAACCATTGGGCCTAGGGTGGCAGAGAAGATGGATTTGGCCTGGAATAGAACTGCTTATCTCCTCCGCTTTCTGCCAAATAATTGGGGCAGGGAGGGAAGGCAAAACAAATTGAAATGGGGTAAATACCATAGAGGTTCACTGGAGTGGGCTAGGGGGTAGGGTTGCCAATTGGATCCAGATTCACCTGGGCTTTCCCCAATTCATGCAGGGACTTGCTTTTCTTAGGGAATCCAATGGGGAAAACAGAACCACGAGGCCTTGCATGCAATGGGGTATGCCCAGGACTGGATCAACCCTGTCTGGCGAATCTGGATCTAGTTGGCAACCCTACCAGGGGGTGCCATGTGTGTGTATGGGGGGGGGGGGAGTCCAAGGTTGAGTGTGTGGAGGAGGAGAGTGAGGAAGAGCAAGCTGAGAATATGCCATGTGGATGAAGGTGGGGGTGGAAGTGGAGAAGGCAGAGCACGGTTTCCTAAAGGACAAGTCCATAAACCGCTACTAAACGGACTTGGAAAAATCCAAAATTCCAGGAATAACATGTATGGAATGTTTGTACGTTTGGGAAGCTTGCCAGATGCCCTTGGCCTGGATTGGCCGCTGTCGTGGACAAGATGCTGGGCTCGATGGACCCTTGGTCTTTTCCCAGTATGGCATTACTTATGTACTTATGTACTTATGGAGGGGCATAATCGAACAGAAACGCCTATCTCCATGGGCGTTTATCTCCGAGAACGGGTCCGTGAAGGGGCGGACCCAAGCGTATTTTCGAAAAAATTAGACGTCCATGTTTTATTCGCCAAGTTGTGAGCTGGGCGTTTTTGCTTTTCAGCGATAATGGACAATGAAATCGCCCAGCTCAAAAACGAATAAATCCAAGGCATTTGTTCGTGGGAGGGGCCAGGAGTCGTAGTGCACTGGTCCCCCTAACATGCCAGGACACCAACCAGGCACCCTAGGGGGCACTTTTACAAAACAGAACAAAAGGTAAAAGAGCTCCCAGGTGCATAGCACCCTTCCCTTGTGTGTAGAGCCCCCCAAATCCCCCTCAAAACCCACTGCCCACAAGTCTACACCATTACTATAGCCCTAAGGAGTGAAGGGGGGCACCTACATGTGGGTACAGTGGGTTCGGGGGGGGGTTGGATGACTAAGCATTAAGCAGCACAATTGTAACAGGTAGGGGGGGGATGGGCCTGGGTCCACCTGCCTGAGGTTCACTGCACCCCCTAACAACTGCTCCAGGGACCTGCATACTGCTGCCAGGGAGGTGGGTATGACATTTGAGGGTCAAAATAAAAAGTTGTGAAACATCATTTTTTGAGGTGGGAGGGGGTTTATGACCACTGGGGGAGTCAGGGGAGGTCATCCCCGATTCCCTCCAGTGGTCATCTGGTCATTTAGGGCACTTTTTGGGGCCTTATTCGTGAAAAAACAGGGTCCAGGAAAAGTGCCCTAAATTCTAGCTAAAAACGCATACTTTTGTCCCATTATCTGTGAAATGCGCCCATCTCTGTTCGGCAGATAACCACGCCCCAGTTCCGCCTTCGCCACACCTCTGACACGCCCCCATCAACTTTGTCCGCATTCCGCGACGGAGTGCAGTTGAAAACGTCCAAAATCGGCTTTCGATTATACCGCTTTATTCGGTTTTGTGAGATAAACGCCCATCTCCCGATTTAGGTCGGAACTTGGGCGTTTTTCTCGTTCGATTATAAGCTGGATAGTGTACCATTGTTGTGTGGGAATTAAGCTTGTGGGTGTGACACGGGGGGGGGGGGGAAGAGAGAAACAATGAAAGCAGGATTGGAAAAGAAAGAATGGAAGGTGGGTGGGAGTGCCTGAGGGAGAGAGAATGGGAAGAAAGAAGGAGAGGTGGGGGTATTGCTTGAAGAAGAAGAAATTTCGGATAGACAGAATTAGGATTCTTGCTGGAAGTTAAAGGAAGAGAGAAGTGCAGTTGGAGTGAGAAGGAACTGAGGAGGCTGGAGCCTGAGGAAAAAAAATACTGGAGGAGATTTCACAGCATACGTTGAGGGAATTCTGCACAAAGAAAACACCCTAAAATTAAACTACGGAGAATTTCACGGAATTGTAAAATGTTATGCACAGAATTTAAAATATATTGCACAGCATTCCCTCATGAGGAACACAATAACTGGGAGAGTGAAAGCTGCGCTTATAATATACACAGAGTGACTATGCGAGAGAGCTACACACACTAACATGGAGAGAGAGCTGGGGTTATAATCACCAATATATACAAAGGAAATTGGAGAGCGAGCTGGAGTTATAATCTCTGATATATACACACCCCAATATTCAGTGATATTTAACCGGCCAGGAATGGTTCCTGGCCGATTAACGTCAGCACATGAACATTTCACACCTGTTTTGATGGCATTACATTGGTTGCCACATTGGTGTAGAGAAGTGGCCTAGTGGTTAGGGTGGTGCACTTTGGTCGTGAGGAACTGAGTTTGATTCCCGGCACAGGCAGCTCCTTGTGACTCTGGGCAAGTCACTTAACCCTCCATTGCCCCATGTAAGCCGCATTGAGCCTGCCATGGGTGGGAAAGCGCGGGGTACAAATGTAACAAAAAAAAAAAAATTTCGGATACGTTACCAGATATTGTTGGCGGTGTTTAAGGTTACGATTAATAAGATTTCTCCAGCTGTATCATCTACTCTACCTCTGCATCAGCCCTCACCTACTTTGCGGTCAGCAGCTGCTTATTTGCTGGATGTGCCTTCTTTTCCTGTGATATATCTTGAAGAGAATCGATCGTCAATATTCTATGTAATGGGACCCAAAATGTGGAATGATGTACCATTGAAAATCCGCTCTCTAAGGGATACGAACGATTTCAAAGTTTCCTTAAAGACTTTTTTATTTGGTCAGGCTTTCATGAGCTGACATAGTGAATCATGCGTTACGAATCTGTTGATTACTGCATTGTATATTTTGTTTTGTATTATTATTTGATGTATCAGATTGTTGTATTCCTCCTAGAATCCCAAAGATAGTGCAAATTTCAAGAATAAATAAATAGCACTTAGCCAGCGTGAGATAGCCAGTTATCTCCACTGGATATTAGCGTTTAGCGCAGAGTTAGTACCCGGCTATATCGCACAATATAACCAACTAGCCATGAATATTTAGCACTTCGCTGGTTACGTTTAGCGGCCAAATCGGACCGCTAATAGCAGTCCTATCTTTTGCCGCTATAGATTTAACTGTCCTGCTCTGAATAACACGCCTGTAACGCGGCTTAGTAAACAGGGCCCTATGTTATCTGAATGTTCTAATGTATGCTTATTAGGTGTATCATTAGTATTATGCTAACATTGTATTATATCTCTGGTATTTGAATTCCAGTGCTGTTAAAGGTGTACATTTTTGATACTGTTTCACAGTAGTTCTATTATTAGGTTTCAATTTACTGTTTTCAAGTTTACCTTATTTATTGTATTGAGTTTATGCTTGGTTATTTTACTATTGTTATGCTGCTAAGAAAATTGTAAGTTTTATGTTAAACTGTACCTGCTGTACACCACCTTGGGTGAATCCCTTCATAAAGGCGGTTAATAAATCCCAATAAATAAATAAACTTGACTGGTTAAGTTTAAACTGCCCCCCCCCCACCCAAAAAAGGATATTCAATGCTGGTGCCCGCCTGCCTCCCCCAGGCTGAATATCAGCTGGACTGTGACTAGTTGAGAGAACTGGATTAATTACTATCAATAAACACACGCCGGCTGATATTCAGAGCAATTTAACTCAGCTTGTCCCGTTGCTGATATTCAGTGGCTGTTAACCAAGGGGGGGAGGGGGGTCACTGAATATCAGTGCAGACTAGCGTGGTACACTGCTCTCAGGAGTCCTTTTACTAACGTGCGCCAAAAAACGGCCTGTGCTGGTGTACACGCATGCATTGGACGGGCGCAGGTCCATTTTTCAGTGCACCTGCAAAAAAGGCCTTTTTTGTTGGCCGAAATGGACATGCAGCAAAATGAACATTGCTGCGTGTCCGTTTTGGGCCTCAGACCTTACCGCCATCCATTGACTTAGCAGTAAGGTCTCACGTGTTAACCAGGTGGTAACTGTCAGCGCGCATACAATGCCGATTACCGCCCGGCTAGCGCTGTGCCAGAAAAGTTTACGGCGTGCGTAGCGGATGCGTGTGAAAAATGAAGTTACCACCTGGGCTATGCAGTAGCCGGGTGGTAGGATGTTTGTACACACCCACGCGGCTTAGTAAAAGGGTCCCTACGTGCCTGTGCAGGCTGGGGAAAGAGTCAGAGTGGACCCCGAAATTATCCAGCCACAGTTGGTATTCAGTGCCAGGGCCTGGATAACTATTTGGCCCTATTGGACCACACAAATAGCTGTCTTAATTATGGCCAGATTGTTATATGAGTGCCAGCAGTGGCTGCTCCAGACCTGACAGGGCCGCCGAGAGGGGGGGGGGGGGCAAAATTCCCCGGGCCTCTAATGGGGCCCGGCGCCGAGGTCAGGCCGCCAGTGCTGCAGCTCCCAGTCTCACCTGCCTGCCTCCTCGGCTCCAGGCCCCCTGCATTCGAAGCGGCAGTCACAGATCGCCTCCCTTTGGGCCTTCCCTCCCTGTGTCCAGCCCTTGCGGAAACCGGAAGTTACATCAGACGAGGGCAGGACACAGGGAGGAGAGGCAACCTGCAACTCAAGACAGGCAATCTGCGACTGCCGCTTTGAATGCAGGGGGCCTGGAGCCGTGAAGGCAGGCAAGTGAGACTGTGGACTGCAGCGGCGGGGGTGTGACGGGGGGCGGCAGCGACAGGGGGAGGCATGGGAGCGATGGGGGGCAGCAGCGGAGGGAGGAGGCCTTGCCCTGGGCCCAGCCTAGTCTCTGTGCGGCCCTGGACCTGATATCCAGTCCTGATGCCCAGATATGGCTTTGGCACAGAATATCCAAGTATTATTCAGCCCTTAGCAGTCAGTGTTTATTAAAACGCTGACCACCACAAGCTCAATGTCAAGTTTATTTGTATTTGATATACCGCTCATCAATTGCTTTTCTGGGTGGTTTACAATAATTTAATTAATAAGAAAATGTAAAGGAAATATCTCAATAGATAGGAAAGCAAAAGGTAGAGAGTGTATCGGTATAGCAGCAGTCTCTGAACTGTTCTGTAAAGGCAACGAAGGCAGGGTATTATAGATCGTAGCAAGGCTTTAAGGCCAAATTTAAACTTTATGAAAGTAGCCCAGGCACTCGTGTTATCAAAGCATGATTATTGTAATACTGCATATTTGGGCTGCTCAAGATCGATTCAAAAGAAGCTCCAAGCAAACCAGGTAATTCGTTTCCGAATTTGACAGGGTGTCAGTACATTATACAGCATCTCACTGGCTTACCA
This sequence comes from Microcaecilia unicolor, assembly GCF_901765095.1. Taxonomy (NCBI): domain Eukaryota; kingdom Metazoa; phylum Chordata; class Amphibia; order Gymnophiona; family Siphonopidae; genus Microcaecilia; species Microcaecilia unicolor. The sequence continues at coordinate 176,899,413 of NC_044041.1, read as the reverse complement.
TAGAGGCTAGAATTATATTTAAGATGTGTTGTTTGATATTTAAGATCATTCACACGTTCGGGTTTTACCAGGCACGAGCGCATAGGAGCCGAGCTCACCGTGAAGCTCTTCTTCACATGCGCCTATCACGATCCTCCCATGCCAAAGCGCAATCCTCCCGCTGAACTCCCTAATGCTTAATTGCTATGAGCACGACTATATTTGCATCTCATTAGCGTTGAGCATTAGGGCATTGTTCTTCTGTGCTGTTCCGGCGATATTTTTACGGCGCTATTCAGAACAGCGCCAGAGTTTTGAGCTTCAGGGCTAGAATGGGGGGTTCAGTAACTGGGAGAGTACAAGCTGAGATTATAATCACCAGTCTGCACAGAGTGACAGAAGGAGAGAGAGCCAGGGTTATTGGGGCAGACTGACCATTCGGGCAACCTGAGGGCCCAGAGGCTCTGCTCTGTTGCCCACCGCCACTGCCACCACACACTACAGCCCCCCTGGGATTCTGGTGGTCTAGTGGCCACTGACGCTATTCTCCCCAGCATCGCTGTGTTTAAAAATGGCTGCTGAGACTCCCTGAAGCAGTCTCACAAGACTGTGGAGACCTGCGAGCAGTGGCGTACGAGGGGGGGGGGCGGTCCGCCCCGGGTGCACGCCGCTGGGGGGTGTCGGCGCCTCGCTGGTTCCTTGCTCTCTCTGCCCCAGAACAGGTTACTTCCTGTTCCGGGGCAGAGAGAGCAAGGAACCAGCGAGGCACCGACACCCTCCCAGCGGCGTGCTCTCGGCGGTTTGGCCCGCCCACCCGCCCCTCTACCGCCTTCCAGGTATGTTCTCGCGGGCGGGCGAGGGGGGTGTTGCGCTACGGAGGGGGGAGGGTGCGTCACGCTGCACCCGGGGTGGTGCGCAGCGGCGACCCGCCCCGGGTGTCAGCTGCCCTTGCGACGCCACTGCCTGCGAGACTACCATGGAAAGTCTCGGCAGCCATTTTGAAAATATGATGCCAGGCAGAGTAGCGGCAGCAGGCGGGAGGAAAGAGTGGGGCTCTTTCCTGCCCCTGACAAAGCCACTAGACCACTAGGGGTAGCGGTAGTGTGGGGGGATGGCAGTGGTGTGAGGAGGGTGGCGGTAGCACAGGCGGTGTGGAGGGGGGGCAGATTACTCATTGCCCGGAGGCCCAGAGTACTGTCAGTCCGCACCTGAGGGTTATAATAACCACTATACACAGAGCGACTGATAGAGAGGGCTGCAGTTTTAATCATTAATATCCACACACTCCCTCAGATTCTATATCTGGCGATTAAAGTTGTGTGCGTAATCGGCAAGCACTTCCAATTTGCATATGCAACTTAATTGAATAATGAGCCAATCAGGGCCAATAACTGACTGCCAACAACCAATTACTGGCATTAATTGGTCTTAACTGGGATTTACATGTGGATCATATTCTATAACGATCCGCACATAAATCCTAGGATGCCTATTTTATTGGGGTCGAACTTAGGGGACGTTCCTATGAACGTATATTTATAGACTACACCTGATCCACACCTAATTTATATACTGGTATTTTCAGCAGGCGTAAATGCAGGTGACTTAAAGTACAGATTAGGCACTTAGGACTATTCTATAAAGTTCGGAAGCTCTTTATATAAAATACCGCTTAACACATAATTTTACTGAATCTATTCTACTGCCTGGTAGAGAGAACTGAGGTTACAATGACCAGTATACACCAGGGGCATAGCTAGGTGGGGCCATGGGGCCATGGGCCCCTACAGATTTAGTCCTGGCCCCCTCTACTTTCGACCCCCCCCCCCCCGCTGCCGCCCCTCCCCCGTCACTTTCGACCCGCTGCCTCGGAGACTGGCGCTGAAGAAGACTAAGGCTGGCGGGGGTTGAGGACCCCCTCCAGCAAAGTTACCTTGCGGCGGTGGGTTGAAAGCGGTGGGAGAGGGGCGGGGGGGGGGGTCAAAAGTGGCAGGGGAAGGTCGGCAGCGGGGGGAGGCGGACTAAAATCTGCCCCCCCCCACCTTGGGCTCTGGACCCCCCTCCCGCCGAGGTCTGGCTACGCCCCTGGTATACACAGAATGACAGGGGGAGAGAGCTGGGGTTATAATCACCAATATACACAGAGGGACTGGAGGAGAGTGCTGGGGCTATGATCATCCATATACACATAAAGTCTGCTGTCTGAAAGAGTGGTAAGCTCTTTGTACAGCTTAGCACCAGGGTGTGCATATATGTCATTTCATTTTTCCCACATTATTTAAAAACATTTTTGGTTCGATGTGGCCTACGTTCAGTATCATAAGTAAAAGACAGAAACATTTAACATACGGTATGGGAATAAGTACATTAGAATCTATTGATAGTCTAAGAAAAACAGACCAAATCTATTATCCCTCTGTTAATAAAAATTTCCTAAAAAGAAATGTCTTTAACAGTTTACGAAAAAGGATAGAGGTATGGTAGCCATGTTAGTCCACTCTTAAGGTTATCAATAGAAATCAAACAAAATAAAACATGGAAAAGAAAATAAGATGATACCTTTTTTATTGGACATAATACATTTCTTGATTAGCTTTCGAAGGTTGTCAGATCTGACGAAGAAGGGCAACCTTCGAAAGCTAATCAAGAAATGTATTAAGTTATGTTCAATAAAAAAGGTATCATCTTATTTTCTTTTCCATGTTTTATTTTCTTTGATTTCTATTGATAATAATTTGGGGCCATACCATATAATGTTTGGTAAATTAACATAACTTTAATGCAGACCATGCTTTATGCAGCCAACGCAATGACTGCAATAAAGGTGAGACCCTCTCATAACGCGAGACTTTAAAAATCAACCACGCTGCATTGTTCTGTGCGGACTGAAGTTTCCTTAGTACTAGTTCTTTACAACCAACATAAACTGCATTACAGTAACCAGCCTGAGCGAGTACTAAAGATTGCACCAATGCTCAGAATATCTCAGTATAGAAGAAGGTTCTAATTCTCTTCAATTTCCACAATATCCTAAAAACCTTAGTTGTAACTGCAGATACTTGCTGTTCAAAAGTTAGATATCGATCAATAATTGCTCTCAATATTTTCAGATTAGATTGCAAGGGATAAGCAACATGATCTATTTTAAATCTAGCATAAGAAATATGTCAAAAAGGACTCATTACAACTAAAAAATTAGTATTTTTCCCTATTTAACTTTAATTTAAAGGTTGATGCCTATAATAGCTAAGCCTTGTTCAGTAATATCCAGTACATCATAAATACCTTTATCAAAGGGAATATAGATTGTTACATCATCTGCACAGATAAAAGGATTAAACTCCAACTCTGCAATTTCCTCCCCAATGATGCCATCAAGATATTAAATAAAATCGGCGAAATCCATGGGGAGGAGATGGTACCTGACATCTTTACCTGACATGATCTAGGCATCGAAAATCCCATAAACCAGTTTAACACTTCTCCATAAATCCCAATATTAGCCAATAATCTCAGTAGTATGTCATGATCAACAATATCAAATGCACTAGACATATCAAATTGAAGAGCGATGAGCTTCCTTCCAATGCTAATTTTTCTTCTAAATTCAGCTATAAGGGTAGTTAATACTGTCTTTGTACTATATTGTGGTCTAAAACTAGATGAAAATTATGCAAAACTGAAAAACGAAATAAATATTCCATAAGCTCATTTTCGAAAGGGTGCCCATCTTTCGACACAAATCGCAAGATGGGCGTCCTTCTCACAGGGTCGCCCAAATCGGCATAATCGAAAGCCGATTTTGGGTGTCCTCAACTGCTTTCTGTCGCGGGGATGACCAAAGATCCTGGGGTGTGTCGGAAGCGTCCCTCCCCCTACTCCTCCAGTGGTCACTAACTCCCTCCCACCCTAAAAAAATATTTTTCCAGCCTCTATGCCAGCCTCAAATATCATACCCAGCTCCATGACAGCAGGTTTCCTAGAGCAGTTTTAGTGGGTACTGCAGTGCACTTCAGGCAGGCGGACCCAGGCCCATACCCCCCCCCCACCTGTTAAACTTGTGGTGATAAATGTGAACCCTCCAAAACTCACCACAAACCCACTGTACCCACATCTAGGTGCCCCCCTTCATCCCTAAGGGCTATGATAGTGGTGTACAGTTGTGGGGAGTGGGTTTTGGGGGGGTTGAGCACACAAGGTAAGGGAGCTATGCATCTGGGAGCTTTTTCTGAAGTCCACTGCAGTGCCCCCTAGGGTGCCCAGTTGGTGTCCTAGCATGTCAGGGGAACCAGTGCACTACAAATGCTGGCTCCTCCCATGACCAAATGGCTTGGATTTGGTTGTTTCTGAGATGGGCATCCTCAGTTTCCATTATCGCCAAAAATTGGGGACGACCATCTCTAGGGACGACCATCTCTAAGGTCGACCGTATTATCGAAACAAAAGATGGCTGCCCATCTTGTTTCGATAATACGGGTTTCGCCACCCCTTTGCGGGGACGTCCTGCGAGGACGCCCTCAGGAAAACTTGTGCACCTCGTTCGATTATGCCCCTCCACACCTCCTATTACTTTAACCATAAGAGGGATAGAAGCAACTGGTCTATAATTAGAAACATCATTTCTGTTGGCCATTACATTCTTAGGTAGAGGGGTTAACATAACACTACCCTTTTCTATAGGAAAACAACCATGAAATAACATAAAAGACATCACGTCTTGTAAAACAATCAATGAACAAATCAGGAGCCCCTTTCATGATTCAGCTAAAACAGTCATCTAACATACACAGTGCAGAGGAACATCTTTGCAAGGAAGATTTTACTGTAGAAACCAAAGACAAGATAAAAGAGGGCCATATTCTATCAGTTTTTTTACATCCTTGTTTAATTGCTCTGAGACATTAATAAAGTCCTCAATATCCACCTTTGGCTTTGATAGACATCTCCTGCTACTAACAATTTTCTGTTCAAAATACTGCCTAGAACTTAGAAATCAATGCAGGAAGGATTTTTGTGCAGAAAATCACGGTGCCTGTTAGTGTGTTGTCATTAAAATACTATGGTAATGAATTAACATTAGCTCTTACTCCTTAATACACAGAAATGTGCACAGGCCCTGAAGGCTGAATGCAAGGTTTTTTTTAATGTAGGGAACTTAACTTCAGATGTCAGATGGTGTAACGTGGCCTGCGTTCCTACAGGTTGTTGTTTGCCACCATGATTTACTGTCAATCTTCTTCTCGTACTCTTACCTTTCTCAGATGAGGTAGGTGAACCAGAAATGCCCTCATCCCCACATTAATAAAACTGTAGTGGACTGAGCTGACCCCACCTCTCGACCCCCCTGACCCCTCTCGACCCTCAGAAGTGCCCACCAAGACCAGCCTTTACCTTCTCCCAGGGGGATGAGTATTTTGTGACCACCGCTAGCAATTGAGAAGAACGTAAAGTATTCCATTTTGGTTCAATACAAAGGCCCATTAAGTCTGGCATCTGTCTCCAGCCACCTTACAGATCCCCAAACACAGCTCCATTTCTTGCAGTTCCCTCCCAGGAATGAGAGATAGCCTTCTGAGATCTATTCGGCTAATAATTATTTATGGAATTCTCCTCTAGGAACTTGTCCAAACCTCTCTTAAACCCATCTGTTAGATGCCTTGACCACATCCTCTGGCAACAAATTCCACAGCTTGGTTGTTGAGTGAAAATATACTTTTTCCGATTTGTTTTAAATCTGCTGTTACTTTCATCGAGTTTCCCCTAGTCCTGGTACAGTCTGAAGGCAGAAATAACTGTTCCCTGTTTATCTGCGGCCAAGAAGAGTGAAGACAATGCAAAGCACACACATGCACACACATGCAACAAAACGTCAGAGCAGTTCTTTATTAAAACATAGAAGGACCCAACACGGGCCGTGTTTCGGCCAGATGGTCTGCCTCAGGAGTCCAAACAATCTGTACCCTTGGCATAATATGCAAACAATTCTGATTAAATAATTTATTTAGGGTACGTCCAACATTTTTCTCAGAGGTCCCTGCTACTTTTTACCATCAGAATTGTATACATATTACTCCATGGGTACAGATTGTTTGACTCCTGAGGCAGATCATCTGGCTGAAACATGGTCCATGCCGGGTCCTCCTACATTTTAATAAAGAACTGTTTTGACTTTTTGTTGTATGCCTTGTGTGTGTTTTGCGTTGTTTCCAATGTTCTTGGTCTTTGGAGTTTTTGGTGGAGTTTTGTATTCCTATTTTTTGTACTGTCGGCGCTATTTACCTGCTCCATCCCACTCTTATTTTGTATAACACCTTTGGTAAAAGCAGAATATAAGTAATAAACAAAACTATTAATAATAATAAACTAATTTTATAAACTTCTATCCCTTTTCAGCCATTTCTTCATTTATTCATTGACATTCAGCACTGATTGGTCCATTAAGTACATAAGTATTGCCATACTGGGAAAGACCAAAGGTCCATCAAGCCCAGCATCCTGTTTCCAACAGTGGCCAATCAAGGTCACAAATACCTAGCAAGATTCCAAAAAAGTACAAAACATTTTATACTGCTTAACCCAGAAATAGTGGATTTTCCCCAAGTCCATTTAATAATGGTCTATGGACTTTTCCTTTAGGAAGCCGTCCAAACCTTTTTAAAACTCCGCTAAGCTAACCGCCTTTACCACATTCTCTGGCAACGAATTCCAGAGTTTAATATTGAGTGAAGAAACATTTTCTCTGATTCATTTTAAATTTACTACATTGTAGCTTCATCGCAAGCCCTCTAGTCCTAGTATTTGGACCAATCTTCATCCGGTATTGAATACTGAATAGGTATTGGCTCTCTTACTGCCAAAATTAACACACAGTAACTGCAAAACTTCCACATTATATGGCACCAAACGTTAGACATTATTTCTGTGCTGAACATTTGACACAGAAAAGCATTCTAACAGACGTGAGCTGCTTAAATGGTGCAGAAATGGCGGATAGATCCACACAAAAACACATGCTAATTTATAGAATAGTGCCTGTTTCTATTTGGATCTGGAAAGGGGGCGTGGCTATGGGAGGGGCATGGGCGGGTTGGGGAGTTCCCTTAAAATGTGCGCAGTGTTCTAGAATAGTGTGGATCCATGCTCAGCTTGCATGCTGGGATTTATACCTGCTTTCAGAAGGTATAACTCCTCGTGCCCAAATTTAAGCGCAGATCCTGGCACTACAAGCTTTTCTATAAAGGGCGCCGATCCTGGAACACCTGTTATAGAATACCATTCAGCGCTGTATTTTTCTTTTTTCTTTTTTTTGGAGCTGTCCCCAGCAGTTTCCCGTTTTTGGTGAACACCTATTCAAGTGGCGTAAACTGCGTTATGTTATCTGCTGCAGTAACTACCTCCACGTTAACTGGTACGGTGCAGTTACTTCTCATTCGCCACACTGTTACACACTAGCTGCTAATGTGGGAAATGCTGTGTGTTAACTGCTAAAGTGTCGCATCAATTGTCAGCACAGCTCATCTGTTTGCACACTTTCTATAACGCTGCAATAATCTGCATGCTGCTACTTTACATAAGTACATAAGTAGTGCCACACTGGGAAAAGACCAAGGGTCCATTGAGCCCAGCATCCTGTCCACGACAGCGGCCAATCCAGGCCAAGGGCACCCGGCGAGCTTCCCAAACGTACAAATATTCTATACATGTTATTCCCGGAATTGTGGATTTTTCCCAAGTCCATTTAGTAGCGGTTTATGGACTTGTCTTTTAGGAAACCGTCTAACCCCTTTTTAAACTCTGCCAAGCTAACCGCCTTCACCACGTTCTCCGGCAATGAATTCCAGAGTTTAATTACGCGTTGGGTGAAGAAACATTTTCTCCGGTTTGTTTTAAATTTACTACACTGTAGTTTCATCGCATTGCCCCCTAGACCTAGTATTTTTGGAAAGCGTGAACAGACGCTTCACATCCACCTGTTCCACTCCACTCATTATTTTATATACCTCTTTCATGTCTCCCCTCAGCCGTCTCTTCTCCAAGCTGAAAAGCCCTAGCCTCCTTAGTCTTTCTTCATAGGGAAGTTGTCCCATCCCCACTATCATTTTAGTCGCCCTTTGCTGCACCTTCGTTTCACACGTACGTTAGAGAACGTCACTGAATCTCAGTGCACAATTGACAGAGCTTATTATTGTCCCACTGACCCACTGTTAAACTATGCAGTATTCCATAAAACGTTAAAGCCCTGGTTTTTGCCAAGCAAGGGAGAAGCTTTGAATTTGAGATGTTCCTCTGTTGCTTGTTAGAAGGGCTTCTGTGAGTTGGATAGGAAAGTAAGATGCAAGGAGTATTATTTTAAATTGTGATGTTACAGTTTTTTTTGTAAATGACCTTGGTCGCTTCTTTGAAATGGGTAAGTGGTATATAAGGATTTTATAAATGATGGAGAGGGAGAGCTGGGGTTATGTATCAAACAATAAACACATGAGTGACCTATGGTCCAGTGATCACCAGATAATGTGGTTTAATATAAGAGCAAAGGCAGAGAGAGGTCACAGAAAGGTCAAGGTCCTGGATTTCAAGGTACTAATTTTCTTAAGAGGGGGCGAACCTTACAGAGGCGCTTAGAGGGTGGTGGAGTACAACTGCAAGCTGAATAGTAGGGAACAATTTTAAAGTTACAAATAATCATTTTTAGGAAAGAACAGAAAAATAAGATGAAAACAGCTCAATAGTCTTTTGAAAATAGGTGATGATAAGGAGAAAATGATACAGGAAAGAATATCTGGAAAAGCCAAAGGGAGCAGGGAGGGAAGCCAGGACAGCAAAGATATGAAAGGAGGTAAACACGAATATGATACAAAAAACAAAAACAATGTGGTAACTATTTTTTTATAAGTTAGTGAAGGGAAGAAGGACAGAGACTGTAAGTCTGTGGTAAAAAGGAGGAATGTGTGGAGGGTGATAAGGAAAAAGCAGAAATACTGAACAAATTGTTTTGTTTGGTGTTCAAAGAAGCAGTCAGAGAAAGTCCTCTGATAACTGGCAGCAGTGCATTTCTTACAGCAGAGAATGTTTGGATGGAAGTAGATGAATTGAAATCCCAAAGGATGGGGGTAATCCTAAAATATCAAGGGAGCTCCGAGAGGTTTTGGCAGCAGCACTGAGAGTTCTGTTCAGTCACCTTTTGGAGACAGTAGCAGACTCAGAGGAATAGAGAACAACATTGTCCCTAGTCATAAAAATGGTGATAAAGAGGAGATTGCTATCTACGAGCCAGTTTAACCTCACCTAGATATAAATTAATGAAGTCTCTGATAGTTGTGCTACAATCTGGAATTAGAATGTGACGGTAACTTTAAAAGAGGGGGCCAAGTTTAAGAGAGACAAGTAGGCACCTATGTTACAAAAACGATTGTAAGTAGCAGAAATCACACCTACACTGCAGGTCCCCCTCTCCACCCCCACCCCCACCCCCGACGTTTACACCTGCTCATGAGCAGTTGAAATTGCCCACACCTAGCTTAAGTGTAAAATTAGTGCTTCACCCAAATTCTGCCCCTCTACATGCCACCTGGCAAAGTACATGCCATCAAGTTAACTCTGGTACTTTTACACATACCACGTCATTTTATTTATTTATTTATTTACTTTATTTGTTAGGATTTATTTACCGCCTTCTTGAAGGAATTCACTCAAGGCGGTGTACGGTAAGAATAGAGCAAACATGAGCAATAGGCAATTACAGCAGTAAAAATATTCAAATAACACTACAAAGTATGGCCTAGTATACTACTTATACATCGGAAGCTGGTCCGTTGGAGCTGTTTGATTCCTAGCTGAGATTGACGCAGACCATGTGACCCTGAGGCAGGTAACGAAACGCTGGCCATCGTTGGTCATGGTCGTGCTTAGCGTCAAATCAGAAAGAAAAAATAAACACTACCGGACTTCTATAAAGCTAAGTAGCTAAGTAGCTCCTAAATCTTGAATTTTTGCATAGTATATATGTCCTCATATCGTAAGAAAAATAATAAGAGAATGAAAATGAGTAGATATATGTAAAAAGCAGAAATAATCTTGTATATGAGGTGTTTGCCAGTGATGAAACAGCCCAGCCCCTGTAAGCTTTCTTGTTATGAAGCCGGGGGTTTTTGAGGCAATACCTCTAAGTTTAAACGATTAAAAGATCTATTTATTTTTTGGTCAGAAACAACGCTAGTTGTGCTCCTATATCTCTTTCATTTTTGTATTTGTTATTTAAACAGTAGAGGCAGGAGGAGATTGCCTTCTGAATTTACTAGTATACTACTTACAATGTCAACACAATACGTAATAGAACATTATAATTGATAGTGAAGGGTAAAGCAAAGATGGAACATATAGACAGGTAAGAAAGTAGGAAGAGTTAGAAAGTAAGGTGACTGATTTAAAGAAAGTTGCACATGAGGTCAGAGAGATGGTTAAATATTATCTCAGTTAGGGCAGGAGCGGGTATATGTATCCCCTTAGTGTGGATTGCATATTTTATGTTTTAATTTTTTAGAAGGTAATTTAATTATTGTGTTCACTGCCTGATATAAGCTGTTTTGGATAGAACTTTTTTCATTGAAAAGTGGTGCAAGAGCAGAGGAGTGGAGAAGTAACCTAAAGGTCAGAACAGCAGGGAAGCTTAGTTCACTGTGGCTCCTTTGTCTCAGGTACAAACTTAGGGGTATTAAGAATTGTAGTTAACATGGATTTTAGCGCATGTTAACTACAAATCTAATGCAGGTCGTGCACCAATGTAGTCACCAGCGTATGTTAACTGCAAAGTTTTAAGGCGGAAATTGTTAGCGACTCCTATGTAGGAGCTGTTTTTCCCATTAGTGTGCGTTAATGAGGACGCATTACCAGGATTATGTTTAAATGCCCATGCCATGCCCACATCATGCTTTCTCCCTGCAAAATTCTCTAACTCACATGCTAACAGGTATATTACAACAGAACACTTTAATGCACTCATGCAGTAACCCTGTTATTATTATTATTATTATTTATTGCATTTGTATCCCACATTATCCCACCTATTTGCAGGCTCAATGTGGCTTACATAGTTTTGTTATGACATTGTCATTCCAGAATATCAGATACAATTAGTAGTGTGCAGAGATTAAGTAGGGAAGAAAGAGGAAGTGATTAGGTGGGTGATAGACGAAGTGGATTTTCCTAACTGGTTGGGTTGGGAAAGTGGATCAGTGAAGCTGTTGGTTCTCGTTGTAGGCCCTGTTCAAGAAGTGTGCCTTCAGAGATTTGCGAAAGTTATTTGTTTCGACAATTGATTCACGCATTAAGGGGTTAACGTCCTTTAGTAAAACATACCCCTTAGATTGTAAGACCTGCAGGGACAGGAAAATACCTCAGATACCTGAATGTAACTTTCCTTGAGCTACAACTAAAAAAAAAAAAAAAGCGTGAGCGATATCCAAATAAATAAAAGTATAATTACATACCATAAACAGAAGGATGGTGCAGTTATGTTGTGTGCTGCAGATTAGGGGATCCAAAGCAGCATGGTCTTACCAGAAAAAGAACTGAAGAAACCTGCTCAATTTTCTTTAACTGCGTGATCAAACAATTAAATGAGGCGTGAGTGCTGGATATGGTACAGCTGGAATTCAGGCAGGCTTCTGCGACTATTTCATACAAGTGCCTAATCAATGAGCTGGCTGTAAAGTGGGTTAAAAATTAGATAGGCAACAGAAGGTGGTGATAAATGGAGTTCATTCTAAAGAGAAGGAGGTCAGCAGTGGAGTGCCTCAGGGATGAGTCCCAGGTCCTGTTTTCTTCAATATATATATATATATATATATATTTTTTTTTTTTTTTTAATTTAGGTAAAGTTTGTCTTTCTGTGCATGATACTAAGATCTGTAACAAGGAGGGCACTCCAGGTGAAGTGGAAAATGTGGAATGATCTAAACATTAAGTGGATAATAGTCAAGACTTTAACGACTAAAGTTCAATGCTGAGAGTTTAGAGCTGCGCATTTGAAGCAGAGAAATATGAAAGCACTGTGAACAATGAGGATGAGATACTGCCACGCACTTGATGTGAATATCAAGATAGAAACAGTGTGCCAAAGAAGGGGCAGGAACCATAGGGAACAGCATAATGAGTAGAAAACAAAAAATGATAATACCTCTGTATAGGTCATTCTTGGGATCTCATCTAGAGTTTCTAATTCTGAAGGACATTCAGATGTAGTTCTGAGAATGGACCCCGAAGTGGTGGACACAGTCTACACCAAAAACATCACATCAAATGAGACATATTTTAAGAGGAGAGAGAGGGAGAATATAACAGAGACATTCAGACACTTCTTAAGAGGTTTCAAGGGGTAACATCTGAAAATTATTCTCTACCAAAACAGCAGTGAATACATGGAAAGGCCTCCTGGTGGAGACAATGGTGGCCAAAGAGTGACAGATTTTGAGAAAGTCTGGAATAAGAACTAGGGATCTTTAGACTTGAGAATGTGAGGGTACACCTGAAATCAGGTGGGCTCTCTGATCTGAACTGGGCTGCTCTGAGAACTGAAGGCTTAAGTAAATCCTGCAGCCGAGATGACGATTTCTCATTTCTGATCACTTCGAGACTTCTGTGACTTTCCCCGTCTGTTTTAGAAACATGAAATATGTTTTTCAGAACTTGCCCTGTGAACCTGCCCTTCCCCCACCCTACAGTCTGCTTTTTCCTTGTATAGATACATTCATCAGCAACCTTTTTAATTTAATTTAATTTTTGACCAATTAGATAAATGAATTCCTTATACCTTTAATCAATAAAGGCTGCCCTCTTTAAATTAGTTCCACCTTAGTGCATTTTACAATCGGAGAGGTAATTTAAAAATCCCTTCTGCAACCCAAATTTGGCCTAGGTGTCCGTTGCTGGCACTAACTGAATCAATCCCTCAGAAATGACCTGTTTTAGACGCAGAGAACATATTCTACGTTTTACTGCACTACATGACAATAAACTAATCCGTAACAACATCTTTAAATATTTACAGCTCTACTGTCACATTTGAAGACTATCAAAACCCTTCATTGGATCACACTATCCCTTTAAATGTTTTTATTGAGTGTTTTATCTGTTGTGACCAGACCATAAGCTCAAAGGAGCAGGCACTGTCCATTATGTTTCTCTGTACTGAGCTGCGCACCTCTCTTATGTACTAACAAATTTTGATAATAATATTAATAATGTAGCAGGAAGGGGCAAACTAGATGGTTCTTGCAATCCCTATCTGTAATCATTTTCTCTGCTTCCACAACCATGGAAAGCGAGCTGGGCTTTATATTCATTTTTCACTGTGTTTTGTGAGTGTGTGTATTTACATATATATATATATATATATATATATATACACACAAACACAGTACAAGGAAAGAGAGCTGAGGTTATATCCATTTTTATATCCACACTAAGAGGAAAAGAGAGTCTACAATTATATCAACCAATATATGCAGTAACAGGGGGAGTGAACTGAGGTTATATCCACTGATACACACAAACACACACACACACTAACAAAAAAGAGAGTCTGGAGTTATATCAACCAATATACACACAGTGACAGTGAGAGAGAACTGGGGGAGTAAAAGAGAGACAGAGAACTAAGGTTTTATCCACCACTATCCACAAACTGACAATGAGAGGGGAAAAGAAAACCTAGGATTATAACCGATATACATACCCAGTGTCAAGGAGAGAGAGCCTAGAGTAATATTCACTTTTATGCAAACACTGCCAGGGAGAAAAAAAAAACCTGGGATTTTATCCTGCAATATATGCAGAGAGATAGGGGGAAGAGACCTGGGCCACAGGCAGTAATACCTACACAGTGAATGGGAGAGAAAGCTGGGGTTATCATCACCAATAGACACACACTAGCCGGGAGTGAAAGCCTGGAGTTACAGCCACCATGGGGAAGGAAAAAGCTGAGGCTATATCCAGCACTATAGATGGAGGGATATGAAAAGAAAAATGAATTCATCCTAACTGAGAAATCTGGGTATATCTCCAGAACTTGTGGAGTACAGTTTTTCTTTTCTAATAGACCGAAACCAGTCCATGCTTCTTGTGGGCTTTTGGAATAGCCACTCATTAGCTATTTTTACTTCTTAAGTTAGTTTCTTTCTCTTCTGTTGTATTATGAATGATCTGAGGACTCTTTATTTTGCAGAACTCAGGGTAAAACAGAATTGTTAAAGTTATGCTTTTTCTCCTGAAAGCGCAGTTTTTCCTCAACTACATGATTTTGAAATTTAAGTTAAAAAGAAATAATAGCCCACCAAGAATTTCTTTGGAATTACTTTAAAAGTATAATATATCTGATTTAAAAATTCCACTCTGAAAAATTGAGGCTGAGAAGGGGACAGCAACAGAATTTACTGTGTCAAAAAAACAGAGCTGAGAGTATGTTTCAGTATCTAGCTTCTAATTATCATTATTATTATTCATAACTTTTAAATCATCTCAATACTGATTGTTCTTTCAAAAGAAAGAGTTTGGTTTGCCTTAAAATAGGAAAGCACACTTCTGTAAATGAGCCCTGGGACCTGTATAATTGATTCAACTTTTACTTTTTTCCCCCCCACTTAAAAATACCAACTTTATAGCTGTTGACACAGGAGGGTGATTCATGTTTAAGCAACCTCCGACCGGCTCAGTTCACATTTTTCAAATTCAGATCAAGCTGCATTAAGTTAAAAAACAAAAAACAAACCCTAAATTATAATCTAGCAATTTTCTTCCCCATTAATTTGTTAGGGATATCCTACCCAATGTGCTTCGCTTTTTTTAATGTTTGAAATCAAGTGGGGAGTTTTTTTTTGTTGTCGCTTCAGTTACAGGGAAGCTTTCTTTTAAGACACTTTAAACATCTTTTTAGAATCCGCCCCGGGCGATTAAAGGCGCCCATTGCACTGCTAAAGTTTATCTGTGATTTATGTGTTACTTTTTCCCCGAAAGTTTTTTTTTTTTTCGAGGATACTGTGTTTATTTTCCTCATGCAATGTTAAATTGTTGTGATACATATTCAATTTATTTAAAGACGATCATTAATTATTTTTACTTTACTTTTTATAAGGTTCGTAAGGCCTACTGGGACGCCTATCTTGTTGTAAAGCCTTATTCCTTTATCATTATAATTCTTTGCTTACACTTTTAAATACGCACTCATTTGCTATCGTTTTCTTTTAAAGAAAAGGGAATAAAATGCTTTGGAAAAGATATATTCCCGGAAGCAGCGAGTTAATCCATACTCTTATTTAAGCCTAGCCTAGTTTCTTTTAATCCTGGAGTATTACTCTGCCGTCCCCTTTTTAAAATCTGTGGAAGATACATCCAGAGAAATCCCTCCGTGAATACGTTATCTGGTCCTGGGAAGCTGACTCGCCAGAAACGACTTAAAACATGCCCAGAGCAGGCATATAAAGTTTGGTGAATTCAGCCGCATTAAAAACCCCAAGGGCTTAAGCCATGCTGCCTGCAAGGCGGATCCTTCGTAAACTTGAGGGCTCCTACGTGAAAATTAATAAAGTAAAAATAAAACTTCAAGCCTCGGTCATTTTTGCTAAAAAAAAATAATAATAATAATAATTAGATATTGAGAACAAAAGAAGCATTAGAATTTCCAGGAGCAGAAGGAAGAAGCATAACCACCCAGAGGTTTAAAATCAAGATACATAAGCCTAACTCCTCAAGTCTTGTAAACTCTGGGAAAAGTCATGGAGATGGTGCCTATGTTAAAGTAATTCAGCTGCCCTGTTACTACTGCCATTGATGTGTAATGCTGGCTATATTCTGTAGACACAGAAAGGGCACGGGTTAACAAAAAAGAATGTTTTGGGATGGTAAACAAACAGGAAGCAAATGTCAGAACAATTTTTTTTTCACAGTTCCCATTAACCATTAGAGAAAAAAAAAACTTTAAAAAGTTGCTACAAATATGTGGCATTTGGAGAAAACAAAAGACAACCCCCCCACCCCCTCCCGATCTTTCAAGAAAGGCAAAGTTAAAAGGCCAGCAAAAGAATAAATACAACGTACAGCAAAATAAATAAAGCCTCCGATCTGCAACCATCAACGAACGCTCAATTAACCCTGGGAGAGTTTGCAAAATAGAAACCAAATGCGACGCCTCCCCCTCCCCCCCGGCCAGTTCCCTTGCTCATCCTCCCCGGCAGCGGGTAGCGCTGCCTCCTCTAGCCGCCAGCCAGGGCATGCAAGACGGATGCAGCAGCCAGGGGTGGGGGGACAATGCGAGACCTACCCTTTGTGCCATCAGAAGCCTGCTGCTTAAGATTCAATCCACTGTGGGCTTTTGTTTTTCCTTTGGACAGGGGGGGAGTAGAAGAAAACCCCCCAGCTTCGGCTCTTCTAGAGAAGAGACCAGAACATCAACTGTAAACAATTAAATTCAGTCTATTTTTGGGGGAGGTGGGGGAGTGGGGAGAGGTAGGAGGTGGATTTTTAGCTTGGAAAAAGCAGCAAACCCCTCAGCTGAGTGCTAGCAGCGAGCAGCTAACGCAGGAGCCAGAGGCATGAGGGGCGAAAAAGCTGCTGTTTCTTGGTGTGTGGATTCCGAATCCTTTTGGCTGCCTGGGCTGTCCATCAAACGTTTCAGATCTGTCAAAATCCAACTGACTGATGACCTTAAAACCTGGTGGTTGGGTGTGTGGGGAGGGAAGGAGGGGTTGGGGGCTGCTGGACCAGACCCCCAAACACCCTCTTGTCCTTCTTCTAAAGCCTGGACATCTCTCCCCCCCCCTCCCCTCTCTTCACTGCATTTTCTTCCCAGTCGTGGAGCTCCCCTAACACCGGTCTGCAAGGAAGAAAAAAAAAATATATATATCCTTTCTATAAGAAGGGCTTTAATTCACAGTTCCAGCCAAGGCATCGCTCAGCAAAAAAAATAAAAAAGCAGGACGATTGGGTGCCGGTGGAATTTTTCCCCCCAGTTTTTTTTTTTTGTTTGCTTTCTGGAGAAGGTCTTGCAAAGGCTTGAAGGAACAAGTGAAAGTCAGCAGTGGCTGATGGTGGTGGTGATTTCCGATGCAGCCAGTCTCTTTAGGATGCCTGGATCTTGCTGTCTATGAGTGTATGTATAAGAGATTCTCTCTCTCTCTCTCTCCCTCTCTCGGAGCTTCACAGCCCAAAGCTATGAGCACATCCGGAAGTACGAGGGCTCTTTTTAACTCTTTCTATGCCCGGCAGACTGGAGCTCTGAGAAAGAGTAGCTTCGGCCAACAATCAATGCTGGGGGTCGTCTCGCAGGGAAATGTTGAAGGGAAAAAAAAAAAAAACCACCCCAGTTCCCGGGCGCTGGGGCTGTCCTTCCTCCTCTCAGTGTGTGACAGAATCACCAGCACTTTTTTAGGAGAGATGGGGGGGGGGGGGGGGGGGGGCGTGTTACAGCAATACGTTTTCCAAGAAAACTTAATTTATGAACAATTAAAATTGATATTTTCTGTGAAAAATTTGAACCACGTCTCAATTATTTCGATTTCATTTTTAAAGCAGAATAGCTCAAACTACTATTTCTCTAATTGGTTCAACTTTTGTATTTTTGTGTATTATTTTTTCCCCCCATATTTTAATAACCATTAAGGTTAGAAATGCGTCAGGACGTTCTCCTGCCCTAGTTTCCACTCTGTTGGGATGCCCTCGATTCATTCCTGCTTCTTTTCTGTTTTAATTGTTATGATTATTGCTGTTGTTGTTTCGGTTGTTTCCTGGTGTTTTACATCTGCCAGTTCACCTTATTTCCATATAAAAGGGTCATTATAACAGACACTCACGCTCTGCAGAGCTCTTGGTTCTTAACCTGCATCTGCATTATTTCTCTCTTGCGTAATTAAACGAAAGATACTCATTGTGTCTTTCCCATTTTTAGTGCAGTCTTTAATTCTGAGAAACCTTTTACAGGCTCCCCTTCAGTTCCACAGTATCCCCGGGAGCAGGCATGGTAAGAACAAATGTCTCAAAGATCCTCAAAAGGGGGAAGGAGCCTATTAGTTCATGCAGTGTGATGTCATTTGTGTGCAGAGATTGCAACATAGATCAAGCCAGACTCCCTTCCATAGTTATCTGAACTCAGGCAAAACTTTCTAAATAATGTTCTGAATGATGTACACACAGGGCAATTCTATAATATAGGGGTTAGCATTTATGCAGTCCTTAAGCATGTACATGCTTGTAATAATGGTATATTTGTGTTTATGTGTGCACATACATAAGTACATAAGCAATGCCACACTGGGGAAAAGACCAAGGGTCCATCGAGCCCAGCATCCTGTCCACGACAGCAGCCAATCCAGGCCAAGGGCACCTGGCGAGCTTCCCAAACATACAAACATTCTATACATGTTATTCCTTGAATTGTGGATTTTTCCCAAGTCCATTTAGTAGTGGTTTATGGACTTGTCATTTAGGAAACCGTCTAACCCCTTTTTAAACTCTGCCAAGCTAACCGCCTTCACCACGTTCTCCGGCAACGAATTCCAGAGTTTAATTATGCGTTGGGTGAAGAAAACTTTTCTCCGATTTGTTTTAAATTTATTACTCCGTAGTTTCATCGCATGCCCCCTAGTCCTAGTATTTTTGGAATCCGTGAACAGACGCTTCACATCCACCTGTTCCACTCCACTCATTATTTTATATACCTCTATCATATCTCCCCTCAGCCGTCTCTTACACCCATAAGTGTGAAAATTCCGTCTAAGCGCTATTCTGTAAATACCCGCTTAACTTACAAAGAGACCATTTTACTAAGCTGCGGTAAAAGGAGCCCTGCGCTAGCTGCAGTGACTGTTTTTGCTGTGTGCCTGGGCCCCTTTTACTGCAGCCGGGTGAAAAGGCAAATAAAAGAAATAACCGTGTGGTAAGTTCACATTTGCCACATGGCTGTTTTGAGGGGGAGCAGTTACCACAGCTCATTGAGGTGCAGTAAGGGTTCCTGCACCAACCTGGCAGTGCATGTATCCGCTGGATTACCGACAGGTAACCCCTGCACTAGAAAACCAGACCTGATTTTCTGTAGTGCTGAAAATGGCACACACTGGGGGTGGCAATATCACTGGCAACCACAATTATTTTGTTACCTTTTGTTACACTTTCCCACTGGTGGCAGGCTCAATGCAGCTTACATAGGGCAATGGAGGGTTAAGTGACTTGCCCAGAGTCACAAGGAGCTGCCTGTGCCTGAAGTGGGAATCGAACTCAGTTCCTCAGTTCCCCAGGACCAAAGTCCACCATCCTAACCACTAGGCCACTCCTCCACTGTTGCTACTATTTGAGATTCCTACATGGAATGTTGCTAGCAACATTCCTTGTAGAAGTCGGCCTTGCAGATCACCAATGTGGCTGCGCAGGCTTCTGCTTCTGTGAGTCTGACGTCCTGCACATACGTGCAGGACGTCAGACTCACAGAAACAGAAGCCTGCGCAGCCTTCTACATGGAATGTTGCTAGTGGAATAGCAACATTCCATGTAGAATCTCCAATAGTAGCAACATTCCATGTAGAATCTCCAATAGTATCTATTTTATTTTTGTTACATTTGTACCCTGCACTTTCCCACTCATGGCAGGCTCAATGCGGCTTACATGGGGCAATGGAGGGTTAAGTGACTTGCCCAGAGTCACAAAGAGCTGCCTGTGCCTGAAGTGGGAATCAAACTCAGTTCCTCAGTTCCCCAGGACCAAAGTCCACCACCCTAACTACTAGGCCACTCCTCCACTCCTGTTCCATGCAGCAACCCTTTAGTAAAAAGGCCCCCATGGTGCATATTTTCAAGGGGGAATGCACATGGGAGGAGCATGGGTGGGGCTCAAACTCATGCAAGTAATTTACAGAATACGGTAAGTTACAGGGGTATCTACAGCACTAACGCTTACAGCAGTTCAGGGCCGCCGAGGGGGGGCAGGGGGGACAAAATTCCCTGGGTCTCCAAGGGAGGCCCAGTGCCGCAGTCTCACCTGCCCGCTCTCGGCTCCGTTGACAGCCCCTCTCCGTCCGCCACCAGGCCCCCTGCATTCAAATCGGCAGCGCCTCACCTCCGTGTGAAAGCGCAGCGGCAGAACGCCTCCCTTCGGGCCTTCCCTCCCTGTGTCCCTCCCTCATCAGATATAACTTCCTGTTTCTGAGAGGGTGGGACACAGGGAGGGAAGGCCCGAAGGGAGGCGTTCTGCCACTGTGCTTTCACACGGAGGTGAGGCGCTGCCGATTTGAATGCAAGGGGCCCGGTGGCGCACGGAAGGGGGCTGTCAACGGGGCTGAGGGTGGGCGGGTGGAGACTGGGGACTGTGGCGCCGGAGGCCTGAGTAGAGATTGGGGGCACCGCCGGCGGTGGCGGGGCCCCGGGGGCGGCCTTGCCCCGGGCCCAGCTCAGCCTCTCGTCGGCCCTGCAGCAGTTCTCAAGACTAGGTGTCTATACATGTAAATATCCAACTACACTAGTATTCTATAAGGAAGGGCAGCCAAAAAATTGTCATGTCCTGTTAGTTCCCATGCCGTATCACCGCTCCCTCTAAGCCAGCATTTTTCAACCAGTGTGTCGTGGCACATTGGTGTGCCACAGCTGATCCCCAGGTGTGCCATGGGAGTTGGACCAGCTTAATTTGTGCCAGAATGGAGTGAGTTTTCTTGTCTCCAGTGGTAGTTGGCAGGGAGCAGTGATTCATACAGCCTGCTGGCACCAACCCTGCAGTCTTCTAGCTGACAGTTCCCGCCTATGTGGAAGCAGGAAGTTACATCAGAGAAAAGGCTCTGGCATTGGTGCGAGCAGGCTATATGAATCGCTGCACCCTGCCAAGGACCGCTAGAGACAAGAAAACTTTTAAAAGTTACACAGGGGGAGAGGGGGGATGCCAAGAGAGACAAGGCGAGATGCCTGTTGCTGGCTGGAGAAGGGGACAGGAGGGGAGATGCTGGACCATCGCTGTGGGGGGGGGGGGGGGGGGGGGAAGAGAAGATAAATGCTGTACTATTTTTGTGAGGGTGGGGGGGGGAGGAGGGAAGGGAAAATGCTGGGCTTTTTATGAGGGGGTGTGCCTTTACAATTTTAGTGCTGTATAAGTGTGCCATGAGATGAAAAAAGTTGAAAATCTGTGCTCTAAGCTAAGCGGGAGTTCTCTAACTCAGTGGCGTACCAAGGGGGGGGCAGTGGGGGTGGTCTGCCCCGGGTGCACGCCACTGGGGGGGTGCCGTGCGCCTGTTGGCTGAGTCCGCTCGTTCCCTCCCTGCTACTCCCTCTGCGCGGAGCAGGTTACTTCCTGTTCCGGGGCAGAGGGAGCAGCAGGGAACGAGCGGACTTGGAGCCAACAGGCGCGCAGCATCCCCCCAGCAGGTAAAAATGCACCCGGGGGGGTCACGCTGCACCTGGGGGGGACGCATCGGCGATCCGCCCTGGGTGTCAGCCAGCCTAGGAACGCCACTGCTCCAACTGCATTGCTGCCGGGGGGGGGGGGGGGGGGGGGGAGGGGGCGATGCTTTAATATTGTGTTTTCAATACTAGAGACAGGCAGGCTCTCTGCACTCCTGCAAAACTTGCCTGTCCCTCACTATTGAAAATATGATAGTAAAACAGCGCCCTCCACTGGCAGGACTGTAGGTGGAGGACTCCTGCTCAGCTTGGAGGGAACAGTGTTGTAGAGAATGTTTGCTTTGTTAGGGTTTTTTCCCCCCCTTGTTTCAGGAGGAATGTTGTCAACCGTGCATGCTTGTTGCAAAGAGGGCACACATGTGTGAAACCCTGCGCATGCACAAACTATCAAGAAGTGTGTGTTCTCTTTGCAAATAGTGCACCTTCACTGTAAAGCGCAAGCTCTACCATCAGGTGTTTTTTTTTTTTGCAGTTATATGAGACTAGTAAAGAAGGCTCGTTTCTCAGAGCAATGAAATAGGCGCTAGCTTGTTTTGGGGGGGGGAGGTGACTCACATACGGAGAGCAGGAGCATGGCCATCCAAATGGATTTCTTCTGTCAGTGCTGTTCGTGTTGTCGGTGCTGCAGTGTAAGTGAGCGGTTATGTCTTCATTGCTGCTGGCGCTCCGTTTCGTCCAGTGTCAGTGCTCCGCCCTCGTCGTCATCACGTATTGACGCGAGGGCGGGGCACACACTGATGGGGAAAGAGGCTATCTCGACGCCTCAACTTCCAGTGGTGGCTTCATTTAGAACGTTGGGGTTATGAATTATATAGATAGATATGGGAGTGGAAGAGTGGTTAGTGCACTAGTCTTGGGATCCAGCAGTGGCTGGTTCAGATCCCACTGCTGTGCCTTGTGATTTTGGGTAAGTCACTTAACCCTCCATTGCCTTAGGTACAAAATTAGATTGCCAGCTCTCCAGGGACAGGGAAATACCCAGTGTACCCAAATGTATCTCACCTCCTCTCTGCTCCCTTCTCCACCATCGCCAACTCCAGGCTCCGCCCTTTCTGCCTTGCCTCTCCCTATGCTTGGAACAAACCCCCTGAGCCCATACGCAGAGCCCCCTCCCTGCCCATCTTGAAATCCTTGCTCAAAGCCCATCTCTTCAATGTCACCTTCAGCACCTAATCATTTTACCTCTATCCAGGAAATCTAGATTGCCCCAATTGACTGTCTGCACATGTTGTCCTTTAGATTGTAAGCTCCTTTGAGCAGGGACTGTCCTTCTTTGTTAAACTGTACAGCGCTGCGTAACCCTAGTAGCGCTTTAGAAATGTCAAGTAGTAGTAGTAGTACCTTGAGCTACTACTGAAAAAGGTGTGAGCAAAACCTAAATAAATATGTCTTTGGTATTTCCCATGTTGTTCAAAATCACTGCCCGTCCCTAGTATACAGTAGGCATCTACTCAGTGGCGTTCCTAGCCTCGATGACATCCGGGGCGGATCGCCGATGCGCCCCCCCCCCCTGCGAAATGACACTCCCCCCGGGTGCACGCCGCTGTGGAGGGGTGCCGCGGCGCACGCCTGTCGGCTCCGAGTTCGCTACGCTAACTTTGCTGGTTCACTGCAGCTCCCTCTGCCCTGGAACAGGAAGTAACCTGTTCCAGGGCAGAGGGAGGGAGCTGCAGCGAACCAGGGAAGTTAGCGTAGCGAACTCGGAGCCGACAGGCGCGCGCCATGGCACCCCCCAGCGGTGTGCATCCGGAGCGGACCGCCCCCACCGCCCCCCCCCTTTGGTACGCCACTGCATCTACTTTCCTTTATAGAAAAGACTCCTACCTTATGCCCTCTGGGCACCCAATTGTAGGTGTCCTGTTTCAGAATTGCCCTTTTAAAGCCAACAACTCTGAACACTGAAGTGCTTAAAAATACCCTCTTTGCCTTAAAACATCCTTTCACCCTGAACCTATAGCTGTGTGTGCACTCTAAGGCAGGGCTTCCCAAACTGTGGCTTGTGACTCACGGGATCACAAAACCCACATTTGGGGTTGCAATCTAGGTGGGTTGTCCTTACAAACATCATCAGCCTTCACCTCCAAGGGCTGCAATAATGGGGTTACGGCCACAGAAAGTTTGGTAAGAGCTGCTCCAAGAGGTAATTTTGTAAACTTTTTTTTTACTGTGTAAAGCCAGGTTTTACATGTGCAAAAAGGCTTCTATAAAATTACTCCATTGGGCATGTGCGTAAAAGCTGTGGAGAGCAGCTACTGCCCATCACCCAAAACTTAGGGAACTTAAGCACTGTGAGAGGTGGGTGAGTGGAACTCTCCAGTAGTCTGTAGGATGCCATCAGTTATACTCCCCATCCCCTGCCCTGTTGAGGATTTATTTATTTTGTTACATTTGTACCCCGCGCTTTCCCACTCATGGCAGGCTCAATGTGGCTTACATAGGGCAATGGAGAGTTAAATGACTTGCCCAGAGTCCCACTAGAAACATTCCATGTAGAAGTCAGCCCTTGCAGATCACCAATGTGGCCGCGCAGGCTTCTGCTTCTGTGAGTCTGACGTCCTGCACGTACGTGCAGGACGTCAGACTCACAGAAACAGAAGCCTGCGCAGCCTTCTACATGGAATGTTGCTAGTGGAATAGCAACATTCCATGTAGAATCTCCAATAGTAGCAACATTCCATGTAGAATCTCCAATAGTATCTATTTTATTTTTGTTACATTTGTACCCTGCGCTTTCCCACTCATGGCAGGCTCAATGTGGCTTACATAGGGCAATGGAGAGTTAAATGACTTGCCCAGAGTCCCACTAGAAACATTCCATGTAGAAGTCAGCCCTTGCAGATCACCAATGTGGCCGCGCAGGCTTCTGCTTCTGTGAGTCTGACGTCCTGCACGTACGTGCAGGACGTCAGACTCACAGAAACAGAAGCCTGCGCAGCCTTCTACATGGAATGTTGCTAGTGGAATAGCAACATTCCATGTAGAATCTCCAATAGTAGCAACATTCCATGTAGAATCTCCAATAGTATCTATTTTATTTTTGTTACATTTGTACCCTGCACTTTCCCACTCATGGCAGGCTCAATGCGGCTTACATGGGGCAATGGAGGGTTAAGTGACTTGCCCAGAGTCCCACTAGAAACATTCCATGTAGAAGTCGGCCCTTGCAGATCACCAATGTGGCCGCGCAGGCTTCTGCTTCTGTGAGTCTGACGTCCTGCACGTACGTGCAGGACGTCAGACTCACAGAAACAGAAGCCTGCGCAGCCTTCTACATGGAATGTTGCTAGTGGAATAGCAACATTCCATGTAGAATCTCCAATAGTAGCAACATTCCATGTAGAATCTCCAATAGTATCTATTTTATTTTGGTTACATTTGTACCCTGCGCTTTCCCACTCATGGCAGGCTCAATGTGGCTTACATAGGGCAATCGAGGGTTAAATGACTTGCCCAGAGTCACAAGGAGCTGCCTGTGCCTGAAGTGGGAATTGAACTCAGTTCCTCAGTTCCCCAGGACCAAAGTCCATCACCCTAACCAGTAGGCCACTCCTCCATGGGGATCCAGTCAGCGGAAGGGGAGGAGAGATGTTTTCCTCTGGAGCCATGTAAGATTTCCAAAGCCAACTTGAAGGGCGGATCCTGTCCACCTGGACAAGCTGAAGAGCAAGTTGCTGAAGGAGCATTGCAAGCAGAAACCAGGATGGTAGAAATGTTTTAGAAGTCACCTGCAATTCAAGGATTGGACATAAAGGAATTGCAAACTCCTTCCTGTGGTGTTTCCAAGGAGTGCAAGCAGGTTGGCTTCAATTTTGGACTGGTTTTCAGTGTACAAAGAGCCAGGGGTGGAGGATAGTACATCAAAGTTTTGAGTTTGACCACCTTTAGTGGAGGTGGCTGTTTAGACTGAGCTGCTTCAAGTTGTTGGTGAGAGAAAGCCAGCCTTTTAGCACTGCATAAATAACCGTGAAAGGAAAATTACTGACTGGATTACCAGAGAAACTGCAAGAATCTTGAATATTCACTTGCTGGGTAGGAACAGAAAGGCTGATTCCTTGGAACTGTTAGAAGCTTAATTACCAGAGCCTGAGGTGGCTAGTGAAGCTAATTTACATACGTGCTGATCTACACCAATTTGCCTTGTTTTTTTGTTCCTCTTTTTGAGGGGGAAAAAGACAGTGGAAACTCTTAAGAACTGAGAGAAATGTCCTGAAAGTATTTTGCCAGTCATTTTTCCAAGTTTACAGTTGAAGTTGTGATATTGGATTGAATTTCACCCAGAGAAGAAAAGGGACTGAAAACAAAGACTACAGCAGTGAAAAATATGCCTTTGTAAATTCTTCTGGTCATTAGTATGGGAGTTGAATACTTAACTTATCTATCCAGCTGTGTCTATGGTTGGTACACAAGATGAAGTATATGCAGTAACAAAACAACATGTACATTTGTGTGATGTGTAGGTGTGTTCTTGAGTAGAATTTTTGACAGAGCATGGGTTGAGTCACAAACTTATAAACATAAAGGAATCCTGTTCAGAAGGAATGGGTCCTAAGGAGCTTAGCCGAGATTGGGTGGCAGGAGGCGGGGATGGTGCTGGGCACAGCCGGTGGCGGGAGGCGGGGATGGTGCTGGGCAGACATACGGTCTGTGCCAGAGCCGGTGGTGGGAGGCGGGACTGGTGGTTGGGAGGCGGGGATAGTGCTGGGCAGACTTATACAGTCTGTGCCCTGAAAAGGACAGGTACAAATCAAGGTAAAGTATATACAAAAAGTAGCACATGTGAGTTTATCTTGTTGGGCAGACTGGATGGACCGTGCAGGTCTTTTTCTGCCGTCATCTACTATGTTACTATGTTACTATGAGGCATATTGTCAAAGCACTTAGCCTTCCAAAGTTCCATAGGGGTTATCAAGGGTAACGTGGAGGGGCATAATTGAACGAAAACGTCTATCTCCATGGGCATTTATCTCCGAGAACGGGTCCGTGAAGGGGCGGACCGAACCGTATTTTCGAAAAAAATAGACGTCCATGTTTTATTCGACAATTTGTGAGCTGGGCGTTTTTGTTTTTCAGTGATAATGGAAAATGAAAGCGCCCAGCTCAAAAACGAATAAATCCAAGGCATTTGTTCGTGGGAGGGGCCAGGATTCGTAGTGCACTGGTCCCCCTCACATGCCAGGACACCAACCGGCCACCCTAGGGGGCACTTTTACAAAAACAAAAGGTAAAAGAGCTCCCAGGTGCATAGCACCCTTCCCTTGTGTGTTGAGCCCCCCAAATCCCCCTCAAAACCCACTGCCCACAAGTCTACACCATTACTATAGCCCTAAGGGGTGAAGGGGGGGCACCTACATGTGGGTACAGTGGGTTTGGGGGGGTTGGATGACTAAGCATTAAGCAGCACAATTGTAACAGGTAGGGGGGGATGGGCCTGGGTCCACCTGCCTGAAGTCCACTGCACCCCCTAACAACTGCTCCAGGGACCTGCATACTGCTGCCAGGGAGGTGGGTATGACATTTGAGGGTGAAAATAAAAAGTTGTGAAACATCATTTTTTGTGGTGGGAGGGGGTTAGTGACCACTGGGGGAGTCAGGGGAGATCATCCCCGATTCCCTCTGGGGGTAATCTGGTCATTTAGGGCACTTTTTGGGGCCTTATTCGTGGAAAAAACAGGGTCCATGAAAAGTGCCCTAAATTCTAGCTACAAACGCATACTTTTTTTCCATTATCGGCGAAAGGCGCCCATCTCTCCTCGGCCGATAACCACGCCCCAGTTCCACCTTCGCCACGCCTCCGACACGCCCCCGTCAACTTTGTACGCTTCCGCGATGCAGTGCAGTTGAAAACGTCCAAAATCGGCTTTCCATTATACCGATTTATTCGTTTTTTTGTGAGATAAACGTCTATCTCCCGATTTGGGTCGAAATCTAGGCGTTTTTCTCTTTCAATTATAAGGTGGATAGTAACATAGTAGATAACGGCAGAAAAAAAGACCTGCACGGTCCATCCAGTCTGCCCAACAAAATAAACTCATATGTGCTACTTTTTGTGTATACCTTACCTTGATTTGTATCTGTCATTTTCAGGGCACAAACCGTAAGGGTGTATGGAAATATGATCATGTGATACCTCTTCACCGTGAGGCACACTGGCTGCCACTTACACACCGTATATCCTACAAAATATTACATTTGGTTTTTAAAATACTTTAAGCTAACCTTCCTCTTTTTCTTTCATGCTTAGTCCTTCCCTGCTCCCCTCAATGAGCTCTTAGGTTGCAACATCAATGCTTCATTGTACCTACGCCTAAGTTTTACCGTGATGGGTCCTAATCTTTGGATGCTCTCCTTACTTACATAAGATTGCAAGATTCTTTAACTCAATCTAAAACTGATGTAAAGACTTTTTTATTTGAAGATGCATTTTGGTGAACCACCCTCGTCAACGCATGCCACCTTCATCCACTGACGCCATTGCTCCGCCCTCGACGTCATCACGTTTGACGCGAGGGCGGGGCCCAGACACAGTGATTTCGGTGGCTTCACCACCACAAACCCTTCTAACCCGAAGGAAGTGCCTGCAGGAAGTGACACTGACGTCAGTGTCCTCAGAACGTTGAGGGTGAGTTTTATTATATAGGATGTGGAGGGGCATTTTCAAAAGGATGTCCAAGTTAGAATAGTGACGCACAAGTCAGAATTTTCCAGATAGGCATCCATCTCACGTGTTTTGGGGTTTTTTGAACAGGAAATACGTCAATATTTCCTGTTCAAAAATAGGTGAGATGGAAGTCCATACGCTGGCAACATCCAGCGTGAACATCAAACATATAAATGGCAAGAGGCATACTCACTCGCAAATGCGCAGTAGAGACCCTCTCTGTCCCGCCCCCGCGTCAATACGTGATGACAGGGGCGTGACAGAGAGGGAACCTGCGCACCTGCGAGTGAGGGAACCGCCGTCGCCACTGCTCCCCCCCCCCCAGGGTTGCCGCTACCACTCTCCCCACGCACCCGGAGTCGCCGCTGCCACCCACCCTCCACCCGGCCCGGGTACCTAGCTTCACTATTGAAACCGCCGGAACGCAGCACACAGCTCATCGGAGCTGCCGTTGGCTTTCTTTACCTGCCTGTGTCCTGCCCTCGCCGACGTTACGTCACACGAGGGCAGAACACACGCAGAGAAGAAGGAAGGCCGACGGCAGCTCAGATGAGCTGTGTGCTGCGTTCCGGCGGTTTCAATAGTGAAGCCAGGTACCCGGCCCGGGTGGAGGGGTGGCGGAGGGGACTCCAGGGGAGAGGCGGCAGCGACCCATCCGGGGGGGGGGGCTTTCAACCCCCCCCTTCCTTTACTAGCCCGTTTTTATGGGCTCAACGGCTAGTCCATTTTATAAACTGGAAGGTTCAAATTATGACTGGGAAGGGGGAGAAACAAGGGACATGGATGTCTGTATGGCAGCATTCTTTGAAAATGGCCACACAGA
Organism: Microcaecilia unicolor; assembly: GCF_901765095.1. NCBI lineage: Eukaryota > Metazoa > Chordata > Amphibia > Gymnophiona > Siphonopidae > Microcaecilia > Microcaecilia unicolor. Next base: position 176,870,530 of record NC_044041.1, on the reverse strand, counting down.
TCAGATACCCAATGTAGAGGGGGCAGCCTAGTGGTTGGTGCAGTAGACTGTGATCTAAGGGACTCAAGTTCAAATCCCACTAACTCTTTTATTTTGTAATTCTGAACCCTCCAGGAACAGCAACATACCTACTGTACCTAAATGTACACCACTTCTATAGCCTTTAGACTTGCAGATGGCTTATATATTTAGGTACAGTAGATATTTTTCTGTTTCTGGAGGGCTCACAATTACAACAAAAAAAAGAGTGGAAGTGGAATTTGAATCTGGATCCCTTGCAGGGGCATTTTCGAAAGAGAAAGACGCCCATCTTCTGACACAAATCGGGAGATGGGCGTCTTTCTCTCAGGGTCGCCCAAATCGGCATAATTGAAAGCCGATTTTGGGCGTCCTCAACTGCTTTCCTTCACGGGGACGACCAAAGTTCTCGGGGGCGTGGGTGCAGTGCACTTCAGGCAGGTGGACCCAGGCCCATCCCCCCCCCCACCTGTTACACTTGTGGTGGTGGTAAATGGGAGCCCTCCAAAACCCACCCTAAACCCACTGTACCCATATGTAGGTGCCCCCCTTCATCCCTAAGGGCTATGGTAGTGGTGTAGAGTTGTGGGGAGTGGGTTTGAGGGAGGGTTGTGGGGCTCAGCACTCAAGGTAAGGGAGCTATGCACCTGGGAGCAATTTCTGAAGTCCTCTGCTTTGCCTCCTAGGGTGCCCGGTTGGTGTCCTGGCATGTGAGGGGGACCAGTGCACTCTGAGTGCTGGCTCCTCCCATGACCAAAAAGCCTTGGATTTGGTCATTTTTGAGATGGGCGTCCTCGCTTTCCATTATCGCTGAAAACCGGGGACGATCATCTCTAAGGTCGACCATCTCAACATTTAGGTCGACCATCTCTAAAGGTTGACCTAAATGTTAAGATTTGGGCATCCCTGACCGTATTATCGAAACAAAAGATGGGCATCCATCTTGTTTTGATAATATGGGTTTCCCCACCCCTTCGCCGGGATGTCGTTAGAGATGGATGCCCTTAGAGATGGTCGTCCCCGTTCGATTATGCCCCTCTTGGTTTACAATCTACTGCACTAACCACTAGGCTGTTCCTCATTGTTTGTTAAAAATTCCCATAATGCCTAAAGCTGTCATAGAGCCTGATATCCCCTCCCAGTTTCACTTTCAGAGGAGAGGGAGGGGGACAGCAACCACTGGGGGTTAAGGAGGTGGCATGCCTTAATCCCTCCCCTGGACAGCTGCTCAATCAGGGCACCTTTTTGTACCCTAAACAGGCCTGAAACATCTGGAAATTAAGATATCCTTCTTTTTAGATGTGGACATTTCTTCCCCTTTGGTATTCGCTCTTAGACGTCCAGGTTTCAGGCCCTTCCTAATCCTGCCCAAAACATGCACAACAGCCCCCTTGCTATTTCGATGTTCTGCCATTTTGGATCTCCCATTTTTGCCTTTGCAAATCGGTACTTGGATGTTTCAAGCACTTTTCGGCCTTTTGAGATGTCCATATGCTTTGAAAATAAGTGCCTTAGTCACCTTCTTACCCATAAATGGCAAAGACAGATCAGGATCAAGGCTGGAATGGGCTTTGATGGCAACTCCAGTATTTGGGAAGCAGGACTACTGCCAGGCACACTTCTATGGTCTGTGCCCCAGAATTAGAGATTAAATATGCCAGTGTTTAATCAGGAAGAAGTAGAATCTGTACAGAGTTCCCGATTCAACTCTGGCCACCTTGTTGGGCAGACTGGATGGATTATGCAGGCCTTTATTTGCCAACATTTATTATATTACCCTCTTAATCTAGGTGAGCTGTTATAAAATTACTCCCTATCTGACCAGTTCATTTATGCATAACATTTCAAGAAGGCCAGCGAGGTGTATACCAAGCAGCTGCAGATAACATGGCGGCTGCCACGCGGTAGCTCCCTAGCCAGAGCTGCCCTCCTCTTCCGGCTTCCCCACCAGCCAGGAGTGACGTCATGGGGAATCCTGATGGGCATTGGTGGGGATGCTGGAAGGGGGCAGGATTGTGACTCCGCGGCGCGAGAAAGAAAATAAAAAGCCACCAAGGAAGCAGGGGAGCCTCTTCAGTGGAGAACAGCTGATTCTCGGCCGCTCCAGGCAAGAGACAGGAATACTCACTGGTGACAGACTAATCACCTAGCTGGCTCTACACAGTGGGTGGAGTGCCGGTCTGGGGTGCAGTCCAAAGCAGATGGACACATGGAGGGGCATAATCGAATGGGGACGCCCATCTCTAAGGACGTTCCAGCGAAGGGGCAGGGAAACCCGTATTATCGAAACAAGATGGACGTCCATCTTTCATTTCGATAATACTGTCGGGGACGCCCAAATCTCAACATTTAGGTCGACCTTAGAGATGGTCGTCCCCGATTTTTGACCATAATGGAAACCGAGGACGCCCATCTCAGAAATTACCAAATCCAAGCCATTTGGTCATGGGAGGAGCCAGCATTCGTAGTGCACTGGTCCTCCTCATATACCAGGACACCAACCGGGCACCATAGGGGCCACTGCAGTGGACTTCACAAATTGCTGCCAGGTGCATAGCTCCTTTACCTTGAGTGCTGAGCCCCCCCAACCCTCCACTCCCCCAACTGTACACCACTACCATAGCCCTTAGGGATGAGGGGGGGCACCTACATGTGGGTACAGTGGGTTTATGGTGGGTTTTGGAGGGCTCACATTTACCACCACAAGTGTAACAGGTGGGGGGGGGGGGATGGGCCTGGGTCCGCCTGCCTGAAGTGCACTGCACCCACTAAAAACTGCTCCAGGGACCTGCATACTGCTGTGAAGGAGATGGGTATGACATTTGAGGCTGGCATAGAGGCTGAAAAAAATGTTTTTGAATTTTTTTTTAGGGTGGGAGGGGGTTGGTGACCACTGGGGGAGTAAGGGGAGGTCATCCCCAATTCCTTCCGGTGGTCATCTGGTCAGTTCGGGCACCTTTTCGAGGCTTGGTCGTGAAAAAAAAGGGACCAAGTAAAGTCGACCAAATGCTCGTGAGGGACGCCCTTCTTTTTTCCATTATCGGCCGAGGACGCCCATCTCTTAACCACGCCCTGTCCTGACTTCGGTACACTGCCGACACACCCCTGTGAACTTTGGTCATCCCTGCGACGGAAAGCAGTTGAGGATGCAAAAAATTGGCTTTCGATTATGCCGATTTGGGCGACCTCGGAAGAAGGACGCCCATCTCCCAATTTGTGTCGGAAGATAGGCGTCCTTTCCTTTCGAAAATAAGCTAGTCAGTCATGCTGGGGGCGGAGTTATGGCTGACTGCCATGTGGAACAGTGAGTTATGCTCCCTAGCTGGAAAGGCATGGCAGGGAGTGGAAAGCTCTACAACATAGAACCCAAGGCTCGGGTGCTTCCTAGGGTTTGTTCAACGTTGTTTTCAATAAAGCTGTGGCCATACATTCCCAAAAGAACATTTGTTTCATGCTCTGTCATTGTGTGCTTTAAGTGTGTGATTGTGGGAGGGGGCGAGAGGATGTGCAGCCTGCCTATGTTATCGATAATCCACAAAAATTCTCAGGTTCTTCCACTCTCCCAGCCTTCCACTGAGATATTTACGGCTTGTAGTAGATCTTAACAGTGCAGAACTAATTTTTTATAAAGTTGTCTGCTGAAAGTTTTAATGAAAAGGTGACAATTACAAAAATTCTGGCGAACTAATTTGCAAACAGAGAAATTTTCAGTTTGAACCTCTTGTTTGGAGTAGGGATTGGTTCCTGAGACCTTCCACACCAGCCATTCTCTTTCGTTCAGTGCTGAAAGATAGACTGAGATTTCTCTGGTATGGACATCTTTCTACCACCCTTCCCCATAGTTCCCTTCTCACTGTCATAACCACTGGACTTTTTTCCTAGAAGTGGAGAAGGAATAGCTTAATGGATAGAGAAGTCAATTGTGAATCAGGGTTCAAGCCTCACTTCTTCCATTAACACCCCTCATGAGCCTGGGCAAGTCATATCACCTTCCATTACCTCAGGCACAACTAGGGAAATAACTCAAGTGCTTGACTATGGGGCTCATTGTCAAAAGAGAAAAACAACCAAAAAGTGTCACAAAGCAGCATTTGGATGTATTTCTTCTCAAAACATCCAAATCTGTATTTTCGAAACCTATTTTGCAGACGTTTATCTATGTAATTCATCTGCAGTGCATCCAAATCACAAGGGGGCATGTTGGGGGCATTCGTAACACTTGAATGTTTTATAGCCATAATGGAAGAAAACGAAAACGTCTAGGGCTAAAACTTCAACGTTTTGATATAGGCCTGGTTTTAGAATGAATAAGGCACAAAAAAGTGCCCTAAATGACCACTGAAGGGAATCAGGTATGACCCCCCCCCCCCTTACTCCTCACAGTGGTCACTGAGCCCCTCCCACCCCCCAAAGATGTGAATAAAAGTAGTTCTTACCAGCCTCTATAACAGCTTCAGATGTTACAGCCAGTTCTATTACAGCAGCAAGCAGGTCACAGGAGTAGAGCACTGTAGAGAAGGGGACCCAGGCCCATATCTCACTCTACCTATCACTCTTGTGGTGAAAAGTGTGAGCCCTCCAAAAATGACCAAAACCTACTGTACCCACATATAGGTGACCCCTTCAACCATAAGGACTATTGTAGTGCTGTATAGTTGGGGTGGTGGGTTTTGGAGGGCTCAGCAGACAAGATAAGGGGGTAATGGTGTAGAGTCTTTGGAGAGAATCCAAGGATCGTTGCTTGATATTGAACCTAGTAGGTTACTGATCCTTTTAAAGTTCCTCTTCCCAAGAGAATATGTGTGTAAAAGGGAGAGGGCAGGAGATGCCTGGATAAAGACAGGATGGGAGAGAAGAATAAGGTACTGTAAACTACATCAACATGTGAAATAGGTAAGAAAATTCAAGAATGTAAGTATATAGATAGTTGGATTGCAGAAGTTGGAAATATTTAACAAAAAGAAAAGACAGGAGAATTAGAAAAGCAAAATATGATTTGTGGGACTGTAAAGAGTTTCTTTTAGAAAGAACTTAGATGTCAATCTTCTTAGTGGTTGGATGTTGAAGTAATGCGTGGGACTTATACTGAAGAAATTGTAAAGAAAATGCGTGCACTTCAATTGTGGTGTTATGGAAGATTTCTGAAGATTAGCTGGAACGCATTGCTGCACAACCTAAAAACGACATACGAACTAATGAACTTCCGCAAACTACTGAAGACCCATCTCTTTAATAAGGCATACCACAAAGATTAACAAATATGAACATACACAACTCCTCCACATAGTAACATAGTAGATGACGGCAGAAAAAGACCTGCATGGTCCATCCAGTCTGCCCAACAAGATAATTCATATGTGCTACTTTTTGTGTATACCTTACCTTGATTTGTATCTGTCTTTTTCAGGGCACAGACCATATATTCAGAACTGTCGTACAATATCTGCGTGTTATATTACTATCATGTTTTTTCACTATCATGTTACCTAAGATCCTTCTGTAACACTAAATGTATATTTTCTAATTATATTTCCACCATTCATGATGTATTGTAAGCCACATTGAGCCTGCAGAGAGGTGGGAAAATGTGAGATACAAATGCAATAAATAAATGTGATCTCAGATGGAAGAGTATATAGGCCATGTTTGCCAAAGGTAGAATATAAAGTTTTAATAATAATGAATGAATGATGGGAGGTAGAAGCACCCTATTAGAAGGCCTATCAATGAGATTTTCTGACCACAAACTCAGAGGTTCTGGTCATAAAATTACCTAATTTAGGTAATCATTTACTAACAGTTAGTGTGAGCTATCTGCTCCGGGGCCAATTTTATTCCTATGTATTCTGCAGCAAATAGCATGTGCTAAAGCCATTAACATGTACTAACTGTTAGTAAATGACCCTCTTAGTGATGGAAGGTAAAAGAGAGAAGAAAGACGTCTTGGTCAGCGGATCAAGATGTGGAAACATGAGCAAACAAAATCAGAGCATGGAGACAATTGATGCATCGTAGTTACCATTTCAAAACTGGCTCTTCAGAATGATTTGAAGGGGAAAAGATCCCTACAAGTGGGATAAGAATATATTATAGACATGACATTTCCTTAGTACCCAGTCCTTGCCTCTTTTCCATTTCAACTGTTTCAGACAGGTGTATTTGGAAGATTCTACAGCTGTATCCTTGGTCTTGGATGTGCTTCCTGATTAATCAGATGCTAAAGAGCAGAAAGAGTTCAGGATTGGTGTTTTCAAGTCTTCTCAAGATACTTATTCTTTGTACATTCAGATCCCCAAAAGATATCATTTGTTATTCTGGTGTTTTTCCTTTCCTGTTTTACATGTGCATCTACTTAACCCTGCTAAGCACAGCAGGGGGCATTGACATTTTGGGGCACCCACACCTGCCTTGACAAGTACTTGCAGTAGCCCTGACCACATGCGGAGCTCGGCACTTCAGCTTGAAGTGCAAAACAAAGAGAAAAAGCACAACTGGGCCTTCAAGACTGAGAAAATAGAAGTCCTTTATTTCAATATGACCCGACACGGGCCGTGTTTCAGCGCAAGCCACGCCTGCCTCAGGGGTCCAGATTCAGTATCAGATATATAAACAGGGAGCACAATCTTAAGTCAGTAAACAACTCCCAGCATAGAGAAAGTAATAGGTTTCTAAAAAAACGCCATCGGTCAAAAAACCGGACCCCTGAGGCAGGCGTGGTTTGCGCCAAAACGCGGCCCGTGTCGGGTCATATTGAAATAAAGGACTTCTGTTGTCTCAGTCTTGAAGGCCCAGTTGTGCTTTTTCTCTTTGTGCTGATATTTATGTATACTGTTTTCCCTCTCTGGTTCCTTCAGCTTGAAGTCACATGGTGCAGGAAGGAACTCTGGTGCAAGTCTCGCAAGACTTCCTGTACCATACAGCAGTGGAGGAAGGATGGTGGTGGTTGCTGTGGCAGTGGCTCTAGGGAGTGGTGGTAGAGGCAGTAGCAGCTCCGGGGGGGGGGGAGGGGGGGCAAATTCAGTTTGCAGGGGAGTGCCAGAAACTCTGACTCCACCCCTAGTTTAACCTCTTTAAGGGTAGAAATGCCAAATATGAGAAGGGAAAAGTATAGTAGTTACTACTACTACTTATCACTTCTATAGCGCTACAAGGCATACGCAGCACTGTACACCATACATGAAAAGACAATCCCTGCTCAAAGAGCTCACATTCTAAATAGGACAGACAAACAGACAGAACAACTAAGAGGTAAGGGAATTAAAGAGGTGGGGATAAAAGGGTACAGGGCAAGTGAGTAGCGTTAAAGAGGTGGGCTTTTAGCCTGGATTTGAAAACGGCCAAAGACGGGGCTAGACGTACAAGCTCGGGAAGTCTATTCCAGGCGTGAGGTGCAGCGAGATAAAAGGAATGGAGTCTGGAATTAGCAGTAGAGGAGAAGGGGAGGTAGTTGAGGTACAATACTAATTGCCTGGCCAGAATACAGCAGCAGACTGTGAAATAATAGTGATTATAAAGGCTAATAAAATTGGCAGCCCAATAATCATGGGAGATTTAAAATACTATTACTACTACTACTGCTACTTAACATTTCTAGAGCGCTACTAGGGTTACGCAGCGCTGTACAATTTAACAAAGAGAGACAGTCCCTGCTCAAAGAGCTTACAATCTAATAGACAAGTGAACGATCGGTCCGATAGGGGCAGTCAAATTGGGGCAGTCTGTAGTCACTGAACAGTAAGGGTTAGGTGCCGAACGCAGCATTGAAGAGGTGGGCTTTAAGCAAAGACTTGAAGACAGGCAGGGAGGGGGCTTGGCGTAAGGGCTCAGGAAGGTTGTTCCAAGCATAGGGTGAAATACCCCAGTATTGGGTGAACAGCTTATTAGGGCGTGCTAGGGAAATGAAGCCTATAGATTCCATAGATGACTGCTTCATAGAGCAGCTGATTCTAGGATCAAAATGATGGAGAACAACGTTAAGCTGGTTCTCAGCAGATCACATGAGATGGCTCAAAGTGTCACAGTTACTTGGAAATAATACAGTTAAACCTGGCAATCATTACTGACAAATATTTAAAAAGTCTATTACAGTAGCATTTAACTTTAAAAAAAAGGAGACAATGATAAAATAAACAAGATAGAAAGAAATAAAAAGAAGAGTCAGAAGGGTTAGCAGTTAGCACAAAGCATGGAGATTGTTTAAACTTTAAAGAAACAAACAGAGAAACAGAGAAAGATATGCCAATAAAGACCATATGGCCTATTCAGTCTGCCCACGCATGCCATCTATTCTTTCCGTCACTCCCTTAGAAATTCTGTGTACTTGTCCCAAGCTCTCTTGAATTTAGATACTATTTTCGTCTTCACCACTTCCACCGGAAGGCCGTTCCACGAATTCACCACCCTTTCCGTGAAGAAATATTTCCTCAGGTTGCTTCTGAGTCTATCCCCTTTCACCTTCGTCCTATGCCCCCTCACTCCAGAGCTTCCTTTCAGTTGAAAGAGACTCACTTCCTGTGCATTTATACTACATAGGTATTTAAACATCTCTATCATATCTCCCGCCTTTGTTCCATACTGGCAAAACTGAAAAAAAGTAAAGTAACTCAGAAAAATGCGAATTGATGGGAGCACTTTAAATCAGAAAGGAGCTATCTGATATGACCAGCATGTATATATAGTCATAGCTTCAAACATTTCTATGTGTGGATACAAAACAATAAGCCTGGGCATAAAAATCAATATATCAATTTTCTAGTGAATATAGTTTCTAAAGTTTTTTCCTCTTCTTTTTCTTTCTAAGTTCAATTATATAATTTTCAATATGGAGGAGTGGCCTAGTGGTTAGGGTGGTGGACTTTGGTCCTGGGGAACTGAGGAACTGAGTTCGATTCCTACTTCAGGCACAGGCAGCTCCTTGTGACTCTGGGCAAGTCACTTAACCCTCCATTGCCCCATGTAAGCCGCATTGAGCCTGCCATGAGTGGGAAAGCACAGGATACAAATGTAACAAAAATAAAATAGATACTATTGGAGATTCTACATGGAATGTTGCTACTATTGGAGATTCTACATGGAATGTTGCTATTCCACTAGCAACATTCCATGTAGAAGGCTGCGCAGGCTTCTGTTTCTGTGAGTCTGACGTCCTGCACGTACGTGCAGGACGTCAGACTCACAGAAGCAGAAGCCTGCGCGGCCACATTGGTGATCTGCAAGGGCCGACTTCTACATGGAATGTTTCTAGTGGGACTCTGGGCAAGTCACTTAACCCTCCATTGCCCCATGTAAGCCGCATTGAGCCTGCCATGAGTGGGAAAGCGTGGGGTACAAACATAACAAAAAAAAATATGATTCAACAAAAATAAGAGAAACAAATGAACTATTTCTAACTTTGTTGAAGACATAACAGGACAAATATTTAGGGGATAATTCTATAAAGTACTACTACTACTACTTACCACTTCTATAGCGCTACAAGACATACGCAGCACAGTACACCATACATGAAAAGACAGTCCCTGCTCAAAGAGCTCACAATCTAAATAGGATAGGCAAACAGACAGAACAACTAAGAGGTAAGGGAATTAAAGAGGTGGGGATAAAAGGGTACAGGGCAAGTGAGTAGTGGTTAGGAGTCAAAAGCAGCGTTAAAGAGGTGGGCTTTTAGCCTGGATTTAAAAACGGCCAAAGATGGGGCTAGACGTACAGGCTCGGGAAGTCTATTCCAGGCATGAGGTGCAGGAAGATAAAAGTAACGGAGTCTGGAATTAGCAGTAGAGGAGAAGGGGACAGACAAGAGAGATTTATCTACAGAATGGAGTACCCAAGGGGTAGGGAGAGATAAGAGTGGAGAGGTACTGGGGAGCAGTAGAGTGAATGCACTTATAGGTCAGTAAGAGAAGTTTGACTTGAATGCGGAAACGGATAGGGAGCCAGTGA